>NC_050578.1:259819797-261019797 GCF_011100635.1 Trichosurus vulpecula | reverse complement strand
CATTTTAGGGACAATGACAGTGGAATAGATAGCATCCATAAAAGACAAGAAGCCAAGAAAGAAGTACATAGGGGACCTCAAGTTCTTACTTCCAATGACAGTTATGATAATCAGAATGTTACCCACCATAGTTAAAATGTAGATAATTAAGAATACAGCAAATAGTATTTTTTGTACCTCAGGATTCTGGGTAAGCCCTAGGAGGACAAATTCAGTGACATTAATCCTGTTTTCCATGCTTATTTGGGGTGAGGGTGTGAAAGTAACAGTTTATTAGATTTGGCACCAGACTTGGAGTTAGGACAGCCTTGAATTCAGTTCTCACCTGTGCCCCTTTTTCATGGACAATCTGCTTAACCATTATGGGAATGAGTTTTCTCACCAGAATACTGGTTACAATAGTGAAATATGACCTGATTCACAGAGCTTTTGTTAGGGGAAAGGGAAAGAAGAAATGATGGATATTCTATTAGAAAATTTTAATCTCACACATAAAAGGTGGTCATTCTTCTGTAGTTTCAGCAGTCAAATATTTACCTATAAAGATAATTAAGAAACATTAACATTTTATTGACCCCGTTTTCTATCACTTTCATTTTTCTATATACCCCCCTTACATCTGAAAGTATATGAAAAAAGCCTTACTAATAGTTTCTCTTCTTTGTAACAAAGGGAATAAGGAACACTTTCTCAAGCATTTCCTATAACAAGTTTGATCACAATAATTGCGTTACATTTCAATTATATTTTTCTAATTGTATCATTGTCAACTTTGTGGAAATTGTTTTCCATTTTCTGCCTATTTGACTCTGCTTTAATTCATAAAATATCTAATGTTTCTCTAAATTCCAGGTATTCATATTTTCTAATAATCCAGACATGTTCTGTCACGTTTGAGTATCCCCTAATAAGTGGACACCTATATTGTTTTTCATTTTCCTTGGTACAAAAAGTACTTTACACAAAGATTCTTTTACTGGTATCCTCTGTGGTGACAGCTTGGCCATGAGTATCCTCATTTCCAATGGCATGAACATTTTGATTTCTGTTTGGAAACACAATCTTTTAAATTGAGATATCAATTTTCTTCTCACATTTCCAAGAGACTTCCACTTCAATAACAACTTATTTTCATAAAAGAAGTGAAAAAGACGTTTAGGCACAAAAATGTAAGACTTATTCAAGGTCTCCTGGCCTGTCACATGACAAGATTTATATTTTTCTAAGTAATTAAGTAGTTCCCTTAGGTAATCTGAGGTTCATCCAAATGACCCTATATCACTAAAGAGTGAGATACTAATAGTATCTTCTTTCATTCAATCGATTGGGATTTGTTTCATTGTGATAATAAGGATTTATTTTTAAGCCATAATACCCTTATTAAAATGCAGGTAATCCAGCAAAAGATATTACTTTAAACTATTATCAACACTTTTCCAAATATGTTTATTATATCCCAGTGTACTAAATAAATGCATTTTTAAATTAAAGGGACCTCTTTATTTTAGAACTATAAAATAACAAGCATGATACACATTTCATAAAATAATAATTATAGTTATATTATCACCATCATCATCTCATGTTCACCAAACATTTCTATGTGGAGGGAAGAAATGAAAAAGATCATGCATGTTTTTTTTCTGCTTTCAACTTTGTCTGAAGCTACTCTCTTATTATCAACCAAAACTACATGACTAAGATACTTCTGAAATCAATACCATATGCCATTTTCTGAATATTTTCCTAAGCATAATCTTTGTACTTTTCTAGTCTCTTCGCAAAGATGTCACTTCAAAATGGATTATCATTTAAAGTACCCCATGTATTTTACACTTCAAAATATTCAGCTGAGTCTTTCAATTTCTTCATTTGTATCCTTATCTTCATAAAGAGATAAAAAATTGGTCATGTGAGAAGACTACCAGCAGGGATTTTTGTAAGTGGTTTAATTCTTTATTTTGATAACCTGACTCCCATTTCTCACTGAACCAAGTGAAAAACATTAATTCATCTCAGGTTAGCATCTACCTTATAATCTTAATGCAAAGCATAGTTTGGGATAGAATCAGAAATTTGAAGGATTTTTATAAATACATTACCTCTCCATGAAGTCAATTGTTGCAAGTCCTGGATGTTGATATATTTTCCATGATGTTGAAAGACTGAAGCTTAGGGCAATGAAAACGCTGTTTACTACCACTCATCCTGTTTTTCCACAGAGATAGAAAGTTCGTGGTAACGCATTTCAGTTTAAAGGGTCTACATCAATCTGAAGGTTTCCAAATATCTCCTCCACTTCCCTCACATCGGTGTTTTTTCCAAACAATTAAATTTCCTTAGATTGTGAAGTTGATTCAATGTGAGTCCTGTGGACATTTTTTTCAAGAAAGAAGGATTTTATTCATATTCAACAAAAACACAACCATATGTCTCAGTCATTCTAATACTGTGTTCTTAAAACTACTTCCCTAATTAAATCCTTTGAGAAATCCTCCCAGAGAACAGGGATAGTCCACATGGTCCTAATGTTCGCTGTCTCTGGAGTTGTCTGAGAGTTAATAACCTTAATTGTTGAGTCAAGAAAAAAAATGAGTCCAAAGAAAAAAGCAATAGGGATATTTTCAAGAGAAATTGTTATTTTATTACAGAGCTAGGCCCATTGAAAGGCTTTATGCAGAACAACTTCAACAACTTCAAAGTTGTGCCAAATGACAGCTGCAGGATCAGGTTTCTAGTCTCTTGAATAGTTAATTTGCTACAGAATTCAGAAAACATAAAAAATAATGCATCCACCATAGATATATGAATACATTAAAATAACTTCTCCCCCCCAGAGGATCTATAGAAATACAGAAAATGGAATTATTAACAATACTTTTATTAACTTTTAAAGTTTAATATTGGTTGTTATTGGAATGAAATGCCAACCATCTAAGATTTGTTGGCTTGATAATTGTTTCACTCCATCCTTTTGTGGCTTCTGCCTCTTCAGAGTTGTTCTAAGGTATTATTTAAAGGTTTCCGGAGTGCTTTGGGAAAGGCTCAGGCAAGTGTGTCAAGTGCCTGCCTTCTCTCTGCCATCTTGGCTGTGCCCCCAAGTAAGGCTATTTACAAGAGAAAAGACCTCTGAGCCTTGAACAACAATGAACAAACCACTGACAACTAGGATATTTAAAATAAGTTGAAAATCATAAAGAAGAATGCAAATAAGTTTCTCTTACAGAAGCCCTTCATGGCATAGCAAGTATAGGAAGTTAATCTGAAGAGATTGTCCCATACTATATTAGAATAAGTATGTTATACAGTTTGGCTGGAATTACTAGTAAGGAACTTTAATGAATTAAACCAAATGTTTTCTTCATCTTTTTTTCTTTTCTTTACTTTTTTTTTTTTCGGCCGGGGGGGGAGGTTTGGTATTAGTAAGATTGAATCAGTTTTCCACATGCTACATAAGGCCATTTGTCCTAAACACCAGCTGATAATGCCTCCCCCAAAATTATTTTATATTTCTTTTGTGTATTCTTTCTAAGATGAAGATCCTTGCTGTAATGAATAGAGAGCTCACCCTAGCCTTAGGTTTAAACGTCACTTCTCACACATTTTAAGTCTATTAACATATAAATACTCTAGACAATACTAACACCAAAATTTATTTGCAGAGAAGGTGTTGATGCAAGCACAAATTTGCTCTTCCTTCTTTGGTTTTGCTTTTGTATAAGTATTTAAAGTGAATTTGTTAGATGATGGGAGGAGAGAAAAATCAAAGTATTCTTTCCCTTAAGAAGCTAATACTTTATTGGGCAGAAATAGCATGCAGACACATAAGTGTGTATCTATACATAGATACACACAGGTACATATATACTTAGACATATACACACAAATATACACACACATGCATATATGCATATGTATCTGTGTAGATGTAACTATGTATATATGTATATTTATGTGTGCACATGTATATGTGTATATATATGCATCTCTCTCTGTGTATGTACATATATATACACACATACTTCCACATACTTACCCATATACATACAGATACATACATAGAATACATACACACATGCATATTCATATGCATATATATGTGTATATGTATGTGTGCATATGTACATATACATACATGTTCACTGTTTGTATATAAATGTGTTGATACGCACACATATATGTACATACACATATGTATATATGAACACATACATATACATGCATACATATGCATATACACAGATGCATACATACGGATACACATATAAATATACATATACATATACATTTATACACATGCACGTATTTGTGTATATATGTATCTGTTCATTTCCTTGGTGGCACAGTTGATTAAAACATTTAGAAATCAAATTCCAAAGGACTTTATTAATGGAATATTACATTGTATTGGGTAAATCTTGTGATTGATAACAAATGCATGGGACAACCAAATAAGCGAAATTCAGAGCAGTTTCCCAGTAAAGTGAAAACACACACATGTACAAACACAGACACACACACACCTACACATGAACACACACACACAAACATACCATGAGTTTATATTTCCCAAATGTCTTTGTAATCTCTAGCTTGGAACCAGAGATTGTTCTGGGGCACTACCCCAAACCACTCTCTTTGGATTATTTTGTACTCACCCAGGGTCTCCTGTAGGAAGATGAAAACAAACTTATGTCTCCACCAATCTGGATCAAATGGACCCCATTCATACACAATCATTCAATAAAACAATAATAATGACTATACAATTACACAAGAAAGCAGTAGTCGTTGTAGTATTTGAAGGAGTGCAAAGCCTTTTCCGCTTACTATTCCATTTATTCCTCACAACTATACTGTAAAGTGAATGATTTTATTATCCCCATTTAACCAATGAGAAAATTGACACTAAGAGTTTACTTGATTTTACCAGGGTCAGGCACTTAATAAGTAGCTGTAGCAGGATTTCAACATATGTCTTTCTGATGATAAGTGCAAACCTCTATATACACTCTCAACTACAGGTCCCTATGACTATTATGGAAAAATTAGCCTGTGTTTCAACTGATAGGCAAAGAAGAACAAATAATCACAGAAGAATAAAGGACAGGGGGTGGAGCTAAAATGGCAGAGTGAAAACAGTGTCTTACCGGAGCTCTCTCACAAGTTCTGTGAGATACCTCTATAAAAGTGAATCTGAGCAGATTTGAGAGAGTTAGAAGTCATTAGTAGACTGAGTAGGGCAAATTTCCAAGCAAAGAGAGTCTGAAAGGTCAAGGGGACAAATCTGTAGGCTGGGAGAGTGCCCGGTGCAGGGAGCTGCACCACAGAGCACCAAAGCAGAAGAAGCTGCGGAAAACAGCCAGCGATCCAGGATGGGAGAAAGCTGGGCTCCCAAAACCTGTGGATATCCCCAGGCCTCCCATCACAGTATGGGAGTCTGTCAAAAGCATGGGAGGAAGCAGCAGCACAACACCTATGGCCATGAGACATCTTTTCCTGAGGCTTTCAGCCCAAAGGTTTGAAATCTGCCTTCTTGAATTTCTGGGAGACATAATCTCCAGATAAATGGCTCTCATCCCTCCCTCCTTCCCTCACAGACCCAGACAATTCCTTGGGGGTAAAAATTCTGGAACAGAGGAGACAGAAGTGTGGTTTCAGTAGCCAAATAGTGGGAACTCTTGAGTTCCAGAGGGGCAGAGCAAGCAGGGCTCAACACCAGGAACCCAGACATGCCTTTTCACAGCAAAGGGAAGTGGCAGACACCAGCACAGACAATAGCTGAGATCACTGGGGCTGGAGGACACCCCCAGGGGAAGAAGACAGCAACTAGACTCACAATTCCCAGAACAAAAAACCTAGGACGGAGATCCCTGAGCCCCAAAAGCAAAAATCCAATGTAAAGCCAAAAAAAAATATAACCAGTATGAAGAAGAACACGTAAAAACCGAGGACCATTGATTCTTTTTATGGAGATGAAAATACCAATTCAGAAGAGGAGAGCATTGACACTATACCCACATCTGATACCTCAAAAGGCAGTGTGAACTGGTCTCAAGCGCAAAAAGTATTCCTGGAAGAGCTAAAGGAGGACTGCAAAAACCAATTAGGGAGATAAAAGAAAAAATGGAAAAAAAATTGGCAAAATAGCTAAGGAGATTCAGAATTTTAATAGAGAATCAATCCACTGGAAAAGGAGACTCAAAAGCAAAATGAAGACAGGAGCACATTAAAAATTAGAATTGAGCAAGTAGAAGCTAATGATTCTATGAGGCATCAAAAACTAGTCAAACAAAATGTAAAGAATGAAAAAATAGAAGAAAACATGAGCTATCTGACTGGAAAAACAACTGACTTGGAAAATAGATCCAGGAGAGACAATTTAAGAATTATTGGTCCACCAGAAAACCACAATGAAAAAAAATCCTGGACAGTATTTTCAAAGAAATCATCCAAGATAACTTCTCAGAGGTCCTAGAATCAGAGGGGGAAATAATCATTGAAAGAACCCACAGATCATGCCCTGAAAGAGATCCCAAATTGAAAACTCCAAGAAATATTATAACCAAATTGCAGAATTACAAAGTCAAGGAGAAAATACTGCAAGCAACCAAAAAGAAACAACTCAAATGTCATGGAAGTACAATCAGGATCACACAGGATCTTTCAGCTTCCACCTTAAATGACAGGAGAAATTGGAATATGATATTCTGAAGGGTGAAGGAATTAGGACTACAACCAAGGATCAACTACCCAGCAAATCTGAGTATTATTTTTCAGGCAAGGAGATGGACATTCAATGAAATAAGGGAATTCCAGACCTTCCTGATGAAAAGGCCAGAACTCATTGGAAAATTTGATCTTCACAAATACACAAGTCAAGAGAGACATAAAAAGGTAAACAGGGGGGAAAACCCCACAAATCTTGTTAATCAATAAGGGCAAATTGTTGACATACTTATATAGGATTATATTGTTTTATATGTTTTATATATACATATATATTTATATGTACACACACATATACATACACACACACACACACACACACACACACACATATATATATATATATATATATATATATATATATATATATACACACACACTGATCTTGAGAATAGTACAGTTATTATGACAATTGAAAGGGATACACATAGACTATGGGTGTCAGTACAAAATAACTGATACAAGGATAAAAAATTATTGAGAGATGTAGAGGGAGGGTTTTGGGAGAAGAGGTAAGGAAGAAGTAGAAAAGGGTAAATTGCATCAAGTGGAGAGGCACAAAAACCCATTGTAGTGGAGAGAAAAACGAGAGGGAGAAGAGTAGTTTATGAGCTTTACTGTCATCAGCTTTGGTTCAGGAAGAGAATACCATACTCTGACAAGTATAGAGATCAAACTTGTCCTACAGGCAGTGGGCAGGGAGGTGGGGAAAGCAAAAGGGGATGGTCAGAAGGGAGGGAAGAAGTAGCAAGGGGAAAAGGGTAGATAAGTGAGGGAAATCAAGAGGGAGGGTAAATTCAGAAAGGCGGTGGTCAAAAGCAAAACTTTTGAGGAGCACAAGGGAGGAGGAGGAAATAAAGGCATAAAATGGTGGGGGGAACAGTATGGGAAAAAAAAAACACAGCTTGTAATTATAACTGTGAATGTAAATGGGATGAAACCTCCCATAAAATGGAAGCAGATAGCCAAATGGAGTAAAAACCATAATCCTACAATATGCTATTTACAAGAAACACATTTGAAACAGGGGGATACACGCAGGGTAAAGGTAAAAGACTGGAGTAGACTATATTGTGCTTCAGCTAAAGTTAAAAAAAAAAAAGGAGTAGCAATTCTAATGTCAGACAAACCAAAAGCAAAGATAGATCTAACTAAAAGAGATAAGGAAGTACACTATATCCTGCTAAAAGGCACCATAAACAATGAAGCCATATCATTGTTTAACATATATGCACCAAGTAGTGTAGCATGCAGATTCTTAGAGGAGAAGTTAAGGGAGATACAGGGAGAAATAGACAGCTAACTTTACTAGTGGGGGACCTCAAGCTCTCCGTCTCTGAACTTGATTAATCTAACCTCAAAATAAACAGGAAAGAGATTAAGGAGGTGAATCGAATTTTAGAAAAGGCAGATATGTTAGGCCTCTGGAGAAAACTGAATGGGGATGAAAAGGAATATACTTTTCACTCAGTGGTACATGGCACATACTCAAAAACTGAAAATGTACTAGGGCATAAAAACCCCACAATCTAGTGCATTAAGGCTGAAATAGTCAATACAGCATTCTCAGACCATCAGACACACACACACACACACACACACACACACACACACACACACACACAAATATTTGTAATAAAGGACAATGGAAGGATAAACTAAAAGTTAATTGGAAACTAAATAATCTAATCCTAAAGAATGAGTGGGTCAAAGAACAAATCATAGAAACAATTAATAGCTTCATTCAAGAGAATGACAATATCGAGAAAACAAATGAGACCAAAACTTATGGGTTGCAGCAAAAGCAGTGCTTAAGTGAAGTTTTATATCTCTAAATGCTTACATAAATAAAATAGATAAAAAGAAGATCAATTAAATGGGCATGGAACTGAAAAAAAAAGTAGAAAAAGAACAAATTGAAAATCCCCAATTAGATAGCAAATTACAAATACTGAAAATCAAAGGAGAGATTAATAAAATTGAAATCAAAAAAACTATTGAACTGATGAATAAAACTAAGAGATGGTTTTATGAAAAAAATCAATAAAATTGATAAACCCCTAGTCAATTTGATTAAAAAAAAGAAAACCAAATTACCAGTATCAAAAATGAAAAGGGTGGATTCACATCCAATGAAGATGAAATTAGAACAATAATTAGGAATTATTTTGCCCAATTGTACGCCCATAAATCTGATAACCTCAGGGAAATGGATGAACATTTACAAAAATAAAAATTGCCCAAGTTAACAGGAGAGGAAGTTAATTACCTAAATAACCCCATCTCAGAAAAAAAAAATTGAGCAAGTCATCAATGAACTCCCTAGGAAAAAATCTCCAGGGCCAGAAGGTTTTACATGTGAATTCTATCAAACATTTAAAGAACAATTAATTCCAATACTTTATAGACTATTTGGGAAAATAGGTGAAAAAGGAGTCCTACCAAATTCTTTTAATGACCCAAATATGGTACTAATACCCACACCAGGAAGAGTCAAAACAGAAAAAGAAAATTATAGACCAATTTCCCTGGTGAATATTGATGCAAAAAAATTAAATAAAATATTAGCAAAATGATTGCAGCAACTTATTAGTAAAAGAATACACTACAACCAGATAGTATTTATTCCAGGAATGCAAGGATAGTTCAACATTAGGAAAACTATTAGCATAATTAATCACACCAGTAACAAAACTTAGTAGAAACCATATGATTATTTCTTTTTTTTAATGTTAATTTAATTAATTTATTTAACATATTTAGTTTTCAGCATTGGTTTTCACAAGAGTTTGAATTACAAATTTTCTCCCCATTTTTACCCTCCCCCCCACTCCAAGATGGCATATATTCTGGTTGCCCTGTTCCCCAGTCAGCCCTCCCTTCTGTCACCCCACTCCCCTCCCATCCCCCCTTCCCCTCCTTTTTTGCAGGGCAAGCCAAATCTCTACTCCCCATTGCCTGTGTATCTTATTTTCTAGTGGCATGCAAAAAACTTTTTTTTGTTTGTTTTTGAACGTCTGTTTTTAAAAACTATGAGTTCCAAATTCTCCCCCCTCCTCCCTTCCCACCCACCCTCGCCAAGAAGTCAAGTAATTCAACATAGGCCACGTGTATCACCATGCATAACCCTTCCACAATACTCATGCTGCGAAAGACTAACTATATTTTGCTCCTTCCCAACTCATCCCACTTTATTGATTTTTTCCCTTGACCCTGTCCCCTTTTGAAAGTGTTTGTTTTTGATTACCTCCACCCCCATCTGCCTCCCCATCATCCCCCCCTTTTTTATCTTCTTCCCTCTTCTTTCCTGTGGGGTAAGATACCCAATTGGGTATGTATGGTATTCCCTCCTCAGGCCAAATCTAATGAGAGCAAGATTCGCTCATTCCCCCCTCACCTGCCCTCTCCCCTCCTCCCACAGAACTGCTTCCTCTTGCCACCTTTATGCGAGATAATCCACCCCATTCTATCTCTCCCTATCTCCCTCTCTCAATATGTTCCTCTCTCATCCCTTAATTTGATTTTATTTCTTTTAGATATCTTCCCTTCATCTTCAACTCACCCTGTGTCCATTCTCTCTCTCTCTCTCTGTATATCTATATCTATATATATATATATATACATATATATGTATATATATATACACACACACACATATATATATACACATATATATACACACATAGATATATACATACATACACATTCACATGTAGATATACATAAACATATATACATATATGCATATTCCCTTCAGCTACCCTAATACTGAGGTCTCATGAATCATACATGTTATCTTTCCTTGTAGGAATGTAAACAAAACAGTTCAACTTTAGTAAGTCCCTGGCAATTTCTTTTTCTTGTTCTTTTTCTTGTTCTTTTTCTTGATTACCTTTTCATGCTTCTCTTGATTCTTTTTTTTGAAAGTAAAATTTTCTATTCAGTTCTGGTGTTTTCACTGAGAAAGCTTGAAAGTACTCTATTTTATTAAAAATCCACATTTTGCCTTGGAGCATGATACTCAGTTTTGCTGGGTAGGTGATTCTTGGTTTTAATCCTAGCTCCATTGACCTCCAGAATATCGTATTCCAAGCCCTTCGATCTCTTAAAGTAGAAGCTGCCAGATCTTGGGTTATTCTGATTGGGTTTCCACAATACTCCAATTGTTTCTTTCTGGCTGCTTGCAATATTTTCTCCTTGATCTGGGAGCTCTGGAATTTGGCAACAATATTCCTAGGAGATTTCTTTTTGGGATCTATTTGAGTAGGCGATCGATGGATTCTTTCAATTTCTATTTGGCCATGTGGCTCTAGAATATCAGGGCAGTTCTCCTTGATAATTTCTTGAAAGATGATATCTAGGCTTTTTTTTTTTTGATCATGGCTTTCAGGTTAGTCCAATAATTTTTAAATTATCTCTCCTGCATCTATTTTCCAGGTCAGTGGTCTTTCCAAAGACATATTTCACATTGTCTTCCATTTTTTCATTCCTTTGGTTCTGTTTTATAATATCTTGATTTCTCATAAAGTTTCCACTTGCACCAATCTAATTTTTAAAGTAGTGTTTTCTTCAGTGGTCTTTTGGACTTCCTTTTCCATTTGGCTAATTCTGCCTTTCAAGGCATTCTTCTCCTCATTGGCTTTTTGGAGCTCTTTTGCCATTTGACTTAGTCTATTTTTAAGGTGTTGTTTTCTTCAGTGTATTTTTCAGTATTTTTTTGGGTCTCCTTTAGCAAGTCATTGACTTGTTTTTCATGGTTTTCTCGCATCCTTCTCATTTCTCTTCCCAATTTTTCCTCTACTTCTCTAGCTTGCTTTTCCAAATCCTTTTTGACCTCTTCCATGACCTGACACCAGTTCATGTTTTCCTTGGAGGTTTCTGTTGTAGGCTCTTTGACTTTGTTAACTTCTTCTGTCTGTATGTTTTGGTCTTCTTTGTCACCAAAGAAAGAATCCAAAATCTGAGACTGAATCTGGGTGCGTTTTCGCTGCCTGGCCATATTCCCAGCCAACTAACTTGACCCCTGAGTTTTTCAGTGGGGTATGACTGCTGGTAGACTAAAGAGTTCTATGTTCCACGTTTGGGGGGGATGTGCCAGCTCTGCCACACCAGCACTGCTCCTTCCCCAAGAACCCCCCAACCTGGACTGGGCTTAGATCTTCAGCAGGCTGTGCACTCCTGCTCTGATCTGCCACTCAATTCCTCCCACCAGGTGGGCCTGGGGCTGGAAGCAACAATAGCTGTAGCTCCCCCACCTCCGCTGCCCCCAGGGCTGGTAGCGGAACCGGGAACTCCTTCTACTCCCTCAGCTTTTCCCACTAACCTTCTCTGTTGTCTTTGGTGTTTGTGGGTTGAGGGGTCTGGTAACTGCCGCAGCTCACTGATTCAGGGTGTTAGGGCACATTCCACCTGGCTCCTGGTCTGGTTGGTCCGTGCTGCTGACACTGGGCTCTGCTCTGCTCCGCTCCGAGCTCCTAGCTCCCAGCTCTGTGTGGGATAGACCGCACCCAGAGACCATCCAGGCTCTCCTGGACTGGAGCCCTGCTTCCCTCTGCTGTTTTGTGGGTTCTGCCATTCTAGATTTGGTTCAGAACCATTTTTTATATGTTTTTGGAGGGACTCGGCAGGGAGGTCATGCTGGTCCCTGCTTTACAGCTTCCATCTTGGCTCCCCCCATATGATTATTTCAATAGATGCAAAAAAGCTTTTGACGAAATACAACACCCATTCCTATTAAAAACGCTAGAAAGCATTGGAATGAAAAGAATCCTCCTTAAAATTATGAATAGCATCTACTTAAAACCATCAGCAGGCATTATATATAATGGGGATAAGCTATATGCATTTCCAATAAGATCTGGGGTGAAACTAGGATGTCCATTATCACCCCTACTATTCAATATCAGTTTTAGATTACATCTCTTTTTCCCATGGATTCAACCAAACCATTTCTCTCAAGAAAATGTCCCAAGCACAAAATTAGTAATTGTTTTCCTAAGGAGCCTATGGTACATTTAGAGTAGAGTTTTCAGCAAAATCAGCTTTGGGAGCCACAAAACTGATGACAAAATGAATGTTTGTCTACTGATTGACTGACAGAAAAGACTTTGTCCTCATTAACCACTCTTCCCCTCCAAGAAAACAAATCTTAAGTATGAAATGCCCTTTTTGTTTCCCCTGGGGCAATCAGTGTTTGATTGGTCATTGATTAATTTTCTGAGCTTACTCATAGCATTCCTCATCTCTTTATTCCTCAGGGGGCAGATTAAGGGGTACAACATAGGGGTGATGACAGAGAAAAAGTACATTCGTTGTTTTAACAATGGAGAAGGTGTAAATAGGCCTAATGTGAAAAATGCAAGGTACAAAGAATAAGACAACAACTGTGATGTGGGACATGCATGTAGAAAGAGCTTTGCATTGGCTTTCTAGACTGTGAGTCCTCAAGGAGAGTAGGATAACCCCATAGGAGGTAAGCAACATTGTAAAGATGAGAACAAAGATTGCTCTTTGTAAAGCCAATCAGTAAGTGAGACATCTTTCCTGCCCTTTGAATAGGCCGCAGGTTGGGTCTACAAAGGGAGGCCTGATTGGAGACGGGCCCACACCCTTTCAACTAACTAGATGTGAGGCCCCAGACTCACACACTTTCTTGTGATAAGTTGCTGCAATCTTTTTATTAATATTTATTTAAATTTTTTTGCATCAATGTTCATTAGGGAAATTGTCTATAATTTTCTTTCTCTCTTTTGACTTTTCCTGCTGCGGGTATTAGTATCATATTTGCATCATGAAAAAAAAAATTGGTAGGGCTCATTCTTCACCTATTTTCCCAAATAATCTATAAAGTATACGAATTAATTGTTCTTTAAATGTTTGATAGAATTCACATGTAAAACCATCTGACCCTGGAGATTTTTTCCTAGAGAGTTCATTGATGGCTTGCTCAATTTGTTTTTCTGAGATGGGGTCGTTTAAGTATTTTGCTTCCTCTTCTGTTAACCTGGGGCAATTTTTATTTTTGTAAATATTCATCCCTTTCCCTAAGTTGTCAAATTTATGGGCATACAATTGAGTACAATAATTCCTAATTATTGTTCTAATTTCCTCTTCACTGGAGGTAAATTCATACTTTTCATTTTTGATACTGATAAGTTGATTTTCTTCTTTCTTTCTTTTTAAATAAAATTGAACAGTATATTAATTTTATTGTTTTTTTTAAAAAACAGCATTTAGTTTTATTTTTTAATGAAATAGTTTTCTTGAATTTAATTTTATTAATCTCTCCTTTGATTTTCAGTATTTCTACTTTGGTATTTACTAGGGGATTTTCAATTTGTTCTTTTTCTAGTTTTTTCAGTTGCATGCCAAATTCATTGATCTCCTTTTTATCTGTTTTATTCATGTAAGCATTTGGAGATATAAACTTCCCCTAAAAGCTACTTTTGTTGCATCTCATAAGTTTTGGTATTTGTCTCGTTATTGTCGTTCTTTAGAATGAAGTTATTAATTATTTCTATGATTTTTTCTTTGGATCATTCATTGTTTAGTATTAGATTCTTTAGTATCCAATTGATTTTTAGTTTATTTTTCCATGGTCATTTGTTACAAATGCTTCATGATCTGAAAAGGATTCATTAACTACTTCTACCTTTCTGTGCTGGATTGTGGGGTTTTTATGCCTTAGTACATGGTCAATTTTTGAGTACATGCTATGTACCACCGAGTAAAAAGTATATTCCTTTTTATCCCCATTCAACTTTCTCCAGAGGTCTATCATTTCTTCCTTCTCTAAAATTCTATTCACTTCCTTAACTCCTGTCTTGTTTATTTTGAGATTAGATTTATCAAGTTCAGAGGGGGGGAGATTGAGGTCCCCCACTAGTATAGTTTTGCTGCATGTTTCTTCCTGAAACTTCCTTAACTTCTCTTCTAAGAATTTGCATGTTATACCACTTGGTGCATATATGTTAATGATATTACCTCATTGTCTATGGTGCCTTTTAGCAGTACATAGTTTCCTTCCTTATCTCTTTTAATTTTATCTATCTTTGCTTTTACTTTGTTTGAGATTAGGATTGGCACCCCTGCTTTTTTTTTGTTTTTACTTTAGCTGAAGGGTAATATATTCTCCTCCAGTCTTTTACTTTTACCTTGTGTGTATCCCTCTGTTTCAAATGTGTTTCTTGTAAACAACATATTGTAGGATTATGTTTTTATTTTTTTTAACAGAGTGCATTTTCCCATAGGATAGCATGGAAGGTTTAATTCTTTTTTAAAATTTTATCATTTTTACTTAATTTTTTAATTTTCAACATTGATTTCCACAGGATTTTGAGCTACAAATTTTCTCCCCATTTCTACCCTCCCCCCCACTCCAAGATGGCATATATTCTAATTGCCTCATTCCGCAGTCAGCCCTACCTTCTGTCACTGCACTCCTGCCCCCATCCCCTTTCTTCTTACTTTCTTGTAGGTCAGGATATATTTCTACGCCCAATTCCATATATATATATATATATGTACCCCAGGTGCATGCAAAAAACAGCTTTTTTTGAGCATCTGCTTTTAAGACTTTGAGTTCGAAGTACTCTCCCATATTCCCTTCCCACACACCCTCCCTAGTAAGGCAAGCAATTCTAAATAGATCAAACTTTATCATGATGTAAAACATTTCCACAGTGCTCATGTTGTGAAATGCTAAGTATATTTCCTTCCATCCTATCCTTTCCCCCTTTATTCAATTTTTTTCCTTGATTGTGTCCCTTTTCAATAGTGTTTGCTTTTTATTACTTATTCCCTGTATCTGCCCTCTCTTCTATCACCCATCCCCCTTTTTAGACCCTTCCTCATACTGTGTAGTAAGATACCCATTAGAGTGTATATGGTATTTCCTCCTCAGATTGAATACGATGAGAGTAAGATTCACTCATTCCCCCTCCCCTGACACCTCTTCCCTTGCAGCGGAACTGCTTTTTCTTGCCACTTCTACGTGAGATAATTTACACCATTATATGTCTCTCCTTCTCCCTCTCTCACCCCTTAAATTTATTTCATATTTTTTAGATATCATCCCTTCACCTTCAACTCACCCTGTGCCCTCTCTCTATGTGTATGTGTGTGGTATTCACTTCAACTACCCTAATACTGAGAAAGGTCTCATTAATTACACATATCATCTGTCCATGTAGGAATGTAAACAAAACAGTTCAACTTAGTAAGTCCCTTAGGAATTCTCTTTCTTTGTTACCTTTTCATGCTTCTCTTCATTCTTGTATTTAATAGTCAAATTTTCTATTCAGCTCTGGTCTTTTCATTAATAAAGCCTGAAAACATAAACTGCCCAGACTAACAGAGAAGGAAGTGAAATTTCTTAATGACCCCATATCAGAAAAAGAAATTGAGCAGGCCATCAACGAACTCCCTAGGAAAAAATCTCCAGGGCCAGATGGTTTTACATGTGAATTCTATCAAACATTTAAAGAACAACTAATTCCAATACTTTGTAGACTATTTGGGAAAATAGGTGAAGAAGGGGTCCTACCAAATTCTTTTTATGACACAAATATGGTACTAATACCCAAACCAGGTAGAGTTAAAACAGAGAAAGAAAATTATAGACCAATTTCTCTAATGAATATTGATGCAAAAATTTTAAATAAAATATTAGCAAAAAGATTGCAGCAACTCATTACGAGAATAATACACTATGACCAGGTAGGATTTATTCCAGGAATGCAAGGCTGGTTCAATATTAGGAAAACTATTAGCATAATTGACCATATCAACAACAAAACTAGCAGAAACCATATGATCATCTCAATAGACGCAGAAAAAGCCTTTGACAAAGTACAACACCCATTCCTATTAAAAACACTAGAAAGCATAGGAATAAGTGGAACCTTCCTCAAAATTATAAATAGCATCTACCTAAAACCATCAACAAGCATTATTTGTAATGGGGATAAACTAGATGCATTCCCAATAAGATCAGGGGTGAAACAAGGATGTCCATTATCACCCCTATTATTCAATTTGGTACTGGAAGCATTAGCTGTAGCAATAAGAGAAGAAAAAGAAATTGAAGGAATTAGAATAGGAAAAGAAGAAACTAAATTATCACTTTTTGCAGATGATATGATGATTTATCTAGAGAATCCTAGAGAATCAAGTAAAAAACTACTTGAAATAATAAACAACTTTAGCAAAGTTGCAGGATATAAAATAAACCCACATAAATCCTCAGCATTCCTATACATTACTGACAAAGCCCAACAGCAAGAGATAGAAAGAGAAATTCCATTCAAAGTTACTGAAGGCACTATAAAATATCTGGGAGTCTATTTGCCAAGACAAACCCAGGGCCTATATGAACATAACTATGAAACACTTTTCACGCGAATAAAATCAGATCTAAATAAATGGAGAAATATCAGTTGCTCATGGTTAGGCTGAGCTAATATAATAAAAATGACAATTCTACCTAAATTAATCTATCTATTCAGTGCCATACCAATCGAACTACCAAAAAATTTTTTTACTGAGCTGGACAAAATAATAACAAAATTCATTTGGAAAAACAAGAGGTCTAGAGTATCTAGGATATCAATGAAAAGACATGCTAGAGATGGTGGCTTAGCCACACCAGATATTAAACTGTACTACACAGTAGCAGTCATCAAAACTGCCTGGTACTGGTTAAGAAACAGGGGTGTGGATCAGTGGAATAGGATAGGTACACAAATAGGTGAAATCAACAAGTTTAGCAATCTACTCTTTGATAAACCCAAAGAGGCCAGTTTCTGGGCTAATAATTCACTATTTCACAAAAACTGTTGGGAAAATTGGAAAATGGTAGGGCAAAAACTGGGCATAGACCAATATCTTACACCATATACCAAAATAAAGTCAAAATGGGTTCATGATTTAGGAGTAAAAGTTGATACTCTAAGTAATTTGGGAAAGCAAGGAATAGTTTACTTATCAGATTTGTGGAAAAGTAAAGATTTCATGACCCAACAAGAGATAGAGAGCATTACAAAATGCAAAATGGATAATTTTGATTATGTCAAATTGAAATGTTTTTGTACAAAAAAAGCCAATGCAACAAGAATTAGGAGGGAAGCAGAAAATTGGGAGAAAATCTTTGCAACTAGTATCTCTGATAAAGGCCTCATCTCTAAAATATACAGGGAGCTGAGCCAAATATATAGGAATACAAGCCATTCCCCAATTGAGAAATGGTCAAAGGATATGAACAGGCAGTTTTCAGAGGAAGAAATTAAAGCTATCTATAGGCATATGGAAAAATGCTCTGGATCGCTGCTGATTAGAGAAATGCAAATCAAAACAACTCTTAGATACCACATCTCTCCTGTCAGATTGGCTAAAATAACAAATCAGGAGAATGATAAATGCTGGAAAGGATGTGGGGAAATTGGAACATTGTTGCATTGCTGGTGGAGTTGTGAGCTGATCCAGCCATTTTGGAGGGCGGTGTGGAACTATGCCCAAAGGGCTATAGAAATGTTCATACCCTTTGACCCAGTAATACCACTTCTAGGGTTGTATCCCAAAGAAATCACGCAAGCAGGAAAAGGACCGATATGTACAAGAATATTTATAGCAGCTCTCTTTGTGGTAGCCAAGAATTGGAAATCAAAGGGATGCCCATCAATTGGGGAATGGCTGAACAAACTGTGGTACATGAAGGTAATGGAATACTATTGTGCCATAAGAAATGGGGATGATGCAGACTTCATAACAACCTGGAAAAACCTACACGACATAATGCTGAGTGAGCGGAGCAGAGCCAGGAGAATGTTGTGCACAGCCACAGGTATATGGATTCCGTGAGGACCAACCCTGACAAACTGCGCTTTTCTCAGCAACCTAAGGGGCAAGGACAACTCCAGGGGACTCACGATGGAGAATGCTATCTTCATCGAGACAAAGAACTGCAAAGTTTGAATACAGACTGAGGCACACTACATGCTCGCCTTTTCTGCTTCTCTTTAGTTTTTGTTTTTGGGGTTTTTTTTTTTTTTTGGTTCTGTTTCTTCTTTCTCATGATTCATTCCATTGGTCAAAATTCTTCTCCACGACTTGACTAGTGCATAAATTAATTCAATGCGAAGTTATACATGACAGTTAAATGAGACTTCATGCCCTCTTGGGGAGGGAGGAGGGAGGGTGGGGAGAAAAACCGGAACTCAAAACTATGTAGAACCGTGCGTGGTAAACTAAAAATAAATAAATTTATTTATTTAAAAATAAAAGAAAAAAAATAAAGCCTGAAAGTCCTCTATTTTATTGAAACTCCATAATTTGCTTTGGAGCATTATACTCAGTTTTGTTGGGTAGGTGATTCTTGGTTTAATCCTAGCTCCATTGACTTCTGGAATATCATATTCCAAGCCATTCAATCCCTTAATGTAGAAGCTGCTAGATCTTGTGTTATTCCGATTGTGTTTCCACAATATTTGAATTGTTTCTTTCTGCCTGCTTACAGTATGTTCTCCTTGATCTATAGACTCTGGAATTTGGTGACAATATTCCTAGGAGTTTTCTTTTGGGGATCTTTTTCAAGAGGTGATTGGTGGATTCTTTCAATTTCCATTATACCCTCTCATTCTAGAATATCAGGGAAGTTCTCCTTGATAATTTCTTAAAAGATGATGTCTAGGCTCTTTTTTGGGTCTCCTTTAGAAAGTCATTGACTTGTTTTTCATGGTTTTCCCACATAATTCTCATATCTCTTCCCAATTTTTCCTCTGTTTCTCTAACTTGCTTTTCCAAATCCTTTTTGAGCTCTTCCATGGCTTGAGACCAGTTCATGTTTTTCTTGAAGGCTTTTGTTATAAGCTCTTTGACTTTGTTGACTTCTTCTGGCTGTATGTTTTGGTCTTCTTTGTCACCAAAGAAAGATTCCAAAGTCTGAGACTGAATATGAGTGTGTTTTAGATGCCTGGCCATGTTCCCAGCCAACTTACTTGACCCTTGAGTTTTTCATCAGGGTATGACTGCTTGTGGAGTAAAGAGTACTTTCTTCCAAGCTTGAGGGGATGCACTGTTGTTTTCAGAGCTATTTCTACACAGCAAGCTCTGCCACACTAGCATTCCTCCTTCCCCAAGAAACACCAACCTCGACCTGAGGAAAATCTTAAGCAGGCTCTGTACTCCTGCTCTGATCCGCCACTTAATTTCTCCCACCAGGTCGGCCTGGGGCCAGAAGCAACTGCAGCTGTCGTTCTGTAGCTGCACCACCTCTGCCATCCCTGGGGCAGTGGCTGAACTGTGAACTCCTTCCACTCTGTCACCGCAGCTTTTCCCACTGACTGTCTCTGTTTTCTTTGGTGTTTGTGGGTTGAGAAGTCTGGTAAATGCTGCAGCTCACTGATTCAGGGTGCTAGGGCCTGTTCCTCCTGGCCCGTGGTCTGGTTGGTCCTGCCTCTGCCCATGCTGAGCTCTGCTCCCCTCAGCTCCCCTCCACTTGCAGCTTCATGCATGATAGACTTCACCCTGCGGCCATCCAGGTTGTCCTGGGCTGAAGCCCTGTCTCCCTCTGCTATTTTGTGGGGTCTGAAGTTCTAAAATTTGTTCAGAGCCATTTTTTATAGGTTTTTGGAGGGACCTGGCAGGGAACTCATGGAAGTCTCTGCTTTCTGGCTGCCATCTTTCTACGCTCTTTTTTTGATCATGGCTTTCAGGTAGTCCAATAATTTTTAAATTATCACTGCTGGATCTATTTTCCAGGTCAGTGGTTTTTCCGATGAGATATTTCACATTGTCAAGGCTATATAAACTCAGAGATTAGCATTTTGTTTGGGCCTCTCAGTCACGTGAAGAGTATTGTGTGAATTGACTGGAAATGATTCTGGGCAGCCATAGTTAAGAGTCCTCCCACCCCACTCCCCACGCCTGCCTCAGCTTAAAAACCCAGATGTTGGTGCTTCCCTGGTAACTATGTACTGAGATATTGAACAGAAAGCTAGAAGTCTGTCAACTGGCTTGTATTACTTGATTTGTTGATATTTTCTGTTGGTTATTTCTGTTTGTATTTGCTCTGAAGTACAGGATGCTGGCTTTTTCCCCTAAACTAAGTGGATGACATATGTATGTTTAATTAAACTGAGATTGTTAACCCCTTAAAGTTGCTTTCCTTAGAAAAGCAAATCAAAGAACCTGTACTGGCAGTCCTTCTGTGTGCTGATATTATTGTTCTTATATATCCAGAGAAGCAGCAAGCAGCATTGTTGTTATAGGGGACCACAAGCATCATCAGATTCTAAAATGGGGTTTATGATGGAGAAAGTTTTAAGAACCATAAGTTGACATATTATCAATCTTGGGTCCTCCCAGATTATTTTCATTATCTTGCAGTTATACTTGGTATTTTGACCTCCACAGGATTCTTGAATTCTGGGACAGATGATCAGAAGCAAAATTATCTGCAGCACCAGCATCCAGCAGTTTAGCCAGCATTATTTAAAAAAAAGGTAAAATAAAGTACTTATATGTATGAGTATGACTGATATTTGCAAAATATGATGCAAGGCAAAGTAAAAAAAAAATGTTACTGCCTTTACAATACTTATTATCTAGTATTTTTTTATTTATTTCACAGATTTGGTAAACAAATACAATTGAATAGGAACTTGATTTAAATAATAAGAATTTACATTTATATAGAGCAAGGTTGTCAAAACACCTGACCATTAATGATAATGTATCTTCCCACTATTTATGTTTCCATTTGTCTCTATTTGCAATCAGAAAACAGGAACTTGTATTTCTCATATGAAATGATGGGAAAAGTTTACAAATAATGTATAGTCACTTTGGAAAAATCCTCAGATCTTAAGTATGTTTGCATTTTTTTTTAAAGAATACTTCAAACCCTCCAAAATTATTTATGAAAATTAGCACAGTTCTTCATATTTAGACTCATTTATAATCTGAAGCCACTTTTCTACCCCATAACTTCCTCATGGCATTTTTTACCTCTTCATTTCTTACTGTGTAGATGAGTGGGTTTAACATAGGGGTGATAAGAGTGTAAAATACAGTTACAGTTTTATCTATGGAGAATGTAGTTACTGGTCGAAGGTACATGAACATACAGGGGAGAAAGAACAAGATTACTACAGTGATGTGGGAGCTACAAGTAGACAGAGCCTTTCGTTTCCCTGCAGAGGTGTAACTTCTCAGAGAACAAAGGATTATCACATAGGAGAACATCAAAACCACAAAACTAATCATTGAAATTAACCCTGAATTGGCGATAACCAACAGACCAATGAGGGAGGTGTCTGTGCAGGCAAGTTGAATCAAGGGAATAACATCACACATAAAGTGATCTATAACATTGGGGCCACAGAAAGGAAGCCAGACTATGGTGAAAATCTGTCCTATTGAATGCAGGAAGGCCACCATCCAAGCCAATCCAATGAGACAACAGCAAAGGCGGTGGTTCATTATTGTCGTGTAGTGCAGAGGTCTGCAGATGGCCGCATACCTGTCAAAGGCCATTACTATTAGGAGGAAAATCTCACAAGTCCCAAGAAAATGCTCTAGAAAAAGTTGAGTCATGCATGCATTGAAGGAGATGGTTTTCTTCTCACGGAGCAGATCCACAAGCATTTTGGGGATCATTGATGATGGGTAGAAAGCATCTATCAGAGACAAGAATGCTAGAAAGAAGTACATTGGTGAGACCAGAGTCTGACTGGAAGCAATGGTGATCACAATGAGCATATTACTCAGGACAGTGATAATATAAATGATTAAAAATAGAGCAAATATGACTTTCTGCATCTCAGGATTCCTCATGAGACCCAATAGAACAAATTCGGTTACATTCCTATTTGCCATCTGACCTTTACACAGCCGGTGAATCCAGTTGTAAATTGTAGTTATCTCAAGGATATATGAATGTTTCTAAATGTAGGCATCTTCCAATGATTTCAAGCATTCTGATTATATTGTGAGATTCCTTTTCACAATATACCTATGAAATAGCCAAGAAGAAATATATTAGAGACTACTTCACATAAATGAATTAAAATCAATCCTCCAATAAGCATTTATTAAAAAAAAAAAACTACATGGTAGATATCATGGACACAAAGATGGCTAAAATATTATCTGCCCTTCAAAAAATTGCATTCCATCAGAGAAAGCAACACATAAGTATACACAAATTATTTAAATAATACATAAGAGCTAATTTTATACAAAATGCACTAGCAGCTGGCTATATAAAAGGTTGGAGATAGGAAACGGATTGTTTTGCCAATTTCCAACATATATACTATGACATGACAAGGAGGTGGGGTGTGAGTGTGTGTGGCTTCACACACACATACACACATACATACATGTGCATATACATGTATGCATGTATATATTCTGAGAGAAAATCAGGGATAAGTGACTTACCCAGAGTCACACAGCTAGTAAGTGCCACCAGCCTGAGGTCGGATTTGAACTCAGGTCCTCCTGACTCCAGAGTTGGCTCTCTATCCACTGCCTCACCTAGGTGTCCTAAGGGGTTATATTTTATCAATTAAAAATATATATTTCACTTTAAGAAATTACTTCTAATATTTGGGAATAATGTTTCCTTTTAATAGCAGAAGTCAATGAGAAAATATTATTCTTTTTCTCAAAATGTGATTTATAAATAATCTTGTTAAACATCTTAATTTTGATGAAATGGGCATAGTGATGCTGAGGTATTTTACAGCAGATGTTTATGTAGTACTCTCACTTCTAAGTAAATTTACTTTATTTTATATTTATCTTGATTTCTATCCATAGCCAGGGATCTCTTCGGTAAAGGATTTAAAAGACTGATTACAGGTTTATTATGCCCCAGTCCTGTCAGCAGATTGCCCTGAGACAAAATGTTAATAGACATAGATATTCAGGAACTTATAAATTATTCCTCATTATGAAATATGTTTCCTTAATCTTCTGTAAATTCTATCAAATAATTAGTCATCATTAAAATTTATTCTTCTGTAAATTCTACCAAAGCAATTAAGCATCATTAAAATTTAGGTTAGATCAATTGTTTGCCAATACATGGGGATAGGCTCCTTCAAGAAGAAGCTTTTATCTATCTATCTATCTATCTATCTATGTATTTTTATCTATATCCATCTATATCTATCTATTTTGGTATCTATCTATATCTATATATATACAGAGAGAAAACAAGAGAGAGAGAGAGAGAGAGAGAGAGAGAGAGAGAGAGAGAGAGTGAGAGAGAGAGTAAATTGATAGCTCAATCATTATGGAAAGCAATTTTGAATTATACATCAAAGTTATTAAACTGCTCAAACCTCTGTGTACTCAGATATACTACTATTAAGGGTATAGTTCAAAAAGATCAAAGAAAATTAGAAAGCAACCATCTAAATTCAAATATTTGTGGTTCAGTTAAAAAAAGGAAAGTAAAGGTGTACCCTCCTATTGAAGAAGGCTAACAATTTACAGTTTATGCATTTAATGGGATATTATAGTGCCATAAAAATGATGGAATGGATAATTTCAAAGCAAATTGGGAGAACTTCTCTCAATTGATGTAGAGTGAATTGAACAGAAAGAGGAAAAATATACACACTTTTAAAATGCGCACATTGTAGATGGGAAAAAAAACACTGAAAATAGTTTAGGATTCTCACCAATGCAATGATACAACATGATACCAGAAAGCTGAAGATGAAACATGCGAAATGCCAGAGAAATTATGAATTAAACTTCTAGAGTCATGTATTTTTGGACATGGATAAATTGGGAATTCATCTTAATTGGTTATACATATTTATGGTGAGATTTATTTATTTGCCAATTTACTGACTGGTGGTATTTTTATACTTATTTTTTTCAATATGGTGGATTTTGGGAATGACACTTTATAACTTCAGGTAAAATTAAATAAAGAATGGTGATTATAAAATATTAAATTCAATTTTCTTTATTTCTTGGTTGTAGATATAGCTAGTGAATCACAAGACAGAAACTTCCAACTGCCAGTTAGAAACCCCTTTCCACAGAATTAGCTAAAAGTATGTGCAAATTAATGCTATTTATTCAAAAGCCATGTCTATGTAATAAAACAACGGAGTAATTGTGAAAAAAGGAAAACCAATCTACCAGTAATAGGACCACATATTTAGATTTTAAGGCAATTTAGGGATCAATACTAGTCATCGTGGAACACAATATACTTTATAATACTTTAAATTTTGCTACACACTTAATAGATATTTGGTAACCCTAAGAGCAGTTAATGCAATACTGTTATCTCCCTTGTAGAAATGAGAAAACTGAGCCTCTAACTGAGCCTCTCACCTATGGTAAGACATCAAAGGCAGAATGGTGATCCTTTGGTAACCACTTTAGTAGTGTATTATAGTGGAAAGTCCTATTGCTGTAGGTTGTATGTAGGGTGGACTAGATGGGTTATGGAGCTGCCCCACAACTCACAAATTCTGTGATTCTGTGTGTAATTAAAAAAAAAAAGAAATCCTGGCATTGAACTCAGATCATAGGTCTTTCTTTCTTTCTTTCTTTCTTTCTTTCTTTCTTTCTTTCTTTCTTTTTTTTTTTTTGATGAGGGAGGGAAGGGCAATTGGGGTTAATTGACTTGCCCAAAGTCACACAGCTAGTCATAGGTCTTTTTAATGCCTTTCATGTTCATTTTTTTTGTTCAATCATTTCAGATTTCTCTGGTTCTTCATGAACTCATTTAAGGTTTTCTTGGAAAAGATACCAGAGTAGTTTGGCATTTCCTTCTCCAGCTCTTTTAATGCATGAGGAAACTGAGGCAAACAGGGGTAAGAAACTTGACCAGGGTCACACAGCTAGACAGTGTCTGAGACCAAGTTGGAACTCAGGAATGTGATTTTCCTGATTCCAATCCTGACTTTCTATCCACAGGTACAACCTCCCTGTCATGTAGCTGCATAGGCAAATACCTTAAGTTCTATGAATGTCAGTTTACTGATTGAATCAGATACTTTATATAATCTCTCTCCATTCTGCATTTTTAGTGCTATGCTGTGGTAAGGAAGTGTTTGAAAAGACAGCTGAGAAGTGGCAGGGCCATAAATTAATCCTAAACCTTCTAACTCTAAATATGTTTTGTTCTACTAAAACACTTCCCAGGCCTTCCTTCACAGAGCTGGGGAAGATCACATTCTTTCCAATTTTGAATATGCCTGAGGGGAAAGCTGAACCTAATAGAATCCTATGTTTGATCATTTTGATAATATTTATATAGCAATACCAAAAAAGACTCTGAGGCTTCATCATGCTGCCTTGCCAAGGGATCTCCTCATTAAAACAAGGTAGAAAGAAAGACATGTAGTCATTGACAAAGAAGTTTCAAAAATATCCATTGAAGCAAAAATCCATTTGTGTTTAATGCTATGATGACATTCATTATAATTCATCAACCAACTAT
This sequence comes from Trichosurus vulpecula, assembly GCF_011100635.1. Taxonomy (NCBI): domain Eukaryota; kingdom Metazoa; phylum Chordata; class Mammalia; order Diprotodontia; family Phalangeridae; genus Trichosurus; species Trichosurus vulpecula. The sequence goes on along the minus strand of NC_050578.1, from coordinate 260,993,594 downwards.
TTTGTCTAAAATGTACACATAAGCTCCCTTCCTGTTCTATCATTCTTTTATTTGAAATGGATGGAGGAGTCAATTACAATTTTTCACCTTGAGCCACAGAAGGATATTAATCTACACTTGAGAGAATACAGAGGGAGTGATGATACAAGGGAGTGAACAATTGTCAACCACTAGCACAAAAATGTTCACAAAGCACTTTTGGTAAAGTGCTGGTAAATATAAAAAAATGAAATATCTAAAATGGCTTTATGAAACGCTTATTGTGTGGAAGAAACTGGAGTCATTTATTCCAAGTTTTCTCATTCTTAATGGAAGACCTTGATTTTACCATGAAATTCATTATTGGATGTACATGCAGCCAGGGTAAATTTCCGGATATTTTAAATGAAAAGATACAGAATGTAGGTATATTAAAAAGACAAATGGGCACATTCCTGTGTTCCATTAAATATACTCCCAATAAATTTTATTGTCTGCATATGGAAACCAACCGTAAGCTCATTCCTTTCACCCTTTACCTACCTTCACTCTGAAATGATGATAAAGTTGAAAAAATACCTTCAGATAAGCTATGCAAAAAGATTTCACTACCAACACCAACACACACAATAAATTATTGGACATAAATGTATACTCAAAAAAGAAAATCATGATCAGATAATGAAAAGAAAAATAACTAACTTTTAGCATATGAACAAACTCTCCCCAAAAACAAGGTTAAGCATTCTAATTTTTCAAATCCTCATGATCTGAAATGATGCGACCATCCCTTTTCTCTCGTATGTAAGATATTAAACTCTGTATTTGTCATTCCCACCCCCATTTTCCTTCTTTTCTTCAGTGCCTAATCAAGAAGTATTGCTTCTCTTTTCCAAAGCTAAACCTTTTACTTAATCTGTTGATCATATCCTCTCCCATCTCCTTGGAGAGCTTGCTGCCTTGATCATTACTTAATTTCCTCTTATCTTCATTTTATCCTTACAGTTACTTCCCTCCCTCCACTGACATATATGTTCAAAATTCTTATTCTTTAGGAAAAAAAAGGCACTTGAAGTCCTCATTAACTGAAATTATTTCTGTATAATAGCTCTTACTTTACCTAGCTAAACTCCTAAGAAAGCTTGTTGGTATATGTACCACCCCTTTTCACAATCTCCCTCTCCACTCTCCTGTAAAATAAAGTTATTGGTGCCACCAGTCAGGTAAAATTCAACTCGTAAAAGTTATCAAAAGAGTTTAGCTTCTACATGTGATTTTTTTTCTCTACTCTCTTCCTAATTTCTTGTACAACTTCTAGTATGGTTTACCACCATTTCTACTTTGCCACTATACTGCCTTGACTTCTGTGAAATTGATCTTTCTTGGTTTTCTTCACACATTCTTGCTCTGCATTCCTGGAACATTGATTTCTTTTTGGTAACTGGGTGCACATTGTGAGAATTTTCTTTCTAGTGCCTTCTTAGCTCCTCTATCTAAAAACTCTCATGATGATTTCATCAGTCCTCATGAGTTTAATTATCACATCAAGATAGCTACTCCCAAATATGTATAACCAAATTTAATCTCTCTTGAACTTCAGCCTTTCCTTACTAAATTCCAACTGGACATCTCTAATATGAAGTGCTATATAGGGATTTCAAATTCAACATACTAAAAATGAAATTCATATTTTAACTTTGTTATCCTTATTCAATCTGCTGCTTTATTTGGGGCACCACCCTCCCTCCACTACTAAAGATGAGTGCTCTTAGAATCATTTTGTATTCTTTCTTGCCCCTCACCAATATTATCAAATCAACTATTAAACTATTATGTATAATGCCACAACATATCTTTTACCTTTCCCTTATCTTTACATTTGTACAACATATAACCAAATTCAGATGTTCATTGCTTTCTTACATTATGTGAGGAAACTTCTAATTAATCTATGCTTCTTGTATCTTCACTTTCCACTCCATTCTCATATAGCTTCAAGTTGATATTTGTAAATCGCAGATGACCATGCATCCTCTACTCAAAAATCTTCAGGGGCATGATATTACTGATAAAAAAAAATATCACAACACAATTACAATAACAAAATCCAATTATTCTGTTTGATATTTGAAGCCATTCTTACTATGTTTTCAATAGATTTTATTAGACTTCTTAAGCATTATTACCCTTAAGTCACTTGCCCTTCTGGTAAAAAAAAAGGCATCTCAGTTATTTCCTGTAAATGATTTTCCATAACTGTGGTGCATATCTTTGGCCAAGAAGTTCCTTATGATGGGAACACATATTCTTCTCATGTATTATTTCATAAAATTCCTAGCTTCCTTCAAATTATATGGTAGATATTTCTTTCTCTAGATCTTGTCAGCTCTCTTCTCCTGACATTTTTGGAGGTCCTTCTCTCTAGAAATTTCATTATGTTCCTTTGCATTTTTGTATATATTTACTAATCTTTTAGTTGGTTGTCTTCCAAAAAGAATATGCATTGTTTTGAATTGTTAAGGGATACATTTCTAGAGGCTTCTCAAATTCTTCCTGTTCTCTGTGCCAAACTCAAACATTTGGCAAAGATTGACTGTTCTATTAAATGATAAGATTCCTTCAAGGGGAAGACCCAACTAGTTTTATCACTATTTTTTCCACAGCCCTTTTGAAAAAATCACCTCTAACCCACATAAATCCTCAGCATTCCTATATATTACTAACAAAGCCCAACAGCAAGATATAGAAAGAGAAATTCCATTTAAAGTTACAGTAGACTATAAAATATTTGGGAGTCTACCTTCTAAGATAAATCCAGGACCTATATGAACACAGTTACAAAACACTTTTCACACAAATAAAGTCAGATGTAAATAAATGCAAAAACATCAGTTGCTCATGGTTAGGCCAAGCTAATATAATAAAAATGACAATTTTACCTAAATTAATTTACTTATTCAGTTCTATACCAATCAAACTGCCAAAAATTCTTTTACAGAGCTGGATAAAATAATAATAAATTCATCCAGAAAAACACAAAGTGCAGAATATCAAGGGAATTAATGAAAAGAAATGCTAGGGAAGTGGCTTAGCCATACCACATATTAAACTATATTATAAAGCAACAGTCATCAAAACTCCTTGATACTGGCTGAGAAATAGAATGGTGGATCATTGAAACAGGTTAGGTACAAAAGACATGGTAGTCAGTGAACACAGCAATCTTCTCTTTGATAAATTCAAAGAGTCCAACTTCTAGATTAAAAATTCACTATTTTAGAAAAACTGTGGGAAAAAAGATAAATAGTAATGACAGAAACTGGATATACACCAATATCTTACAAGTATACCATAATACAGTCAAAATGGGTTTGAAATTGAGATGTAAAGGCTGATATGATAAGCAATTTGGGAGAGCAAGAAATAGTTTATCTGTCACATATATGGAGAAGGGAAGAATTTATGGCTAAACAAGAGATAGAGAGCATTAACAAATACAAAATGGATAATTTTGATTATAATAAATTGAAAAGTTTGTGTATAATCAAAGCCAAACAAAAAATTGGGAAACAATTTTTACAACCTATTTCTCTGACAAAGGCCTGGTCTCTAAAATATACAGGGAACTAAGTCAAATTTATAAGAATGCAAGTCATTTCCCAATTTGATAAAATGTCAAAGGATGTGAACAAGCAGTTCTCAGAGGAAGAAATTAAAGATATTGATAGTCATATGAAAAAAATGCTCTAAATCACTATTGATTAGAGAAATGCAAATGAAAACAACTCTTAGGTACCACATCTCTCTTGTCAGATTGGCTAACATAACAAAAAAGGAAAATGATAAATTCTGGAGAATATGTGGGAAATTAAGAAGACTCTTACATTTTTGGTGGAGTTGTAAACTGATCCAGCCATTCTGGAGAGCAATTTGGAACTATGCCCAAAGGGCTATAAAAATGTGCATACACTTTGACCCAGCAATACCAGTTCTAGGGCTGTACCCAAAGTGATCACACAATGTGGAAATGGACTCATATGTACAAAAATATTTATAGCAGCTCCTTTTGTGGTGGCAAAGAATTGGAAATCAAGGGGATGCCCCTTAATTGAAGAATGGCCAAATAAGTTGTGGTATATGAGTGTAATGGAGTACTATTGTGCTATAAGAAATGAGAAGCAGAGAAAATTCATAATAACCTGGAAAGTGGAGAGGAGAAGGAGGGAGTGAAAATTTGGAACTCAAAAACTTGTGGAACTGAGCATTACAAAATAAAAATAGAAAAAAAATGAAAAAAGAAAATAACTTCTGTATCATGTACAATGACACATTTATAGTAATTTTTTTTTAAATCTAGGGATTTTTGAAAAGTTCACCAACCCCTTAAATTTTCATGTAATTACCTTTCTCTGTTATGAGGATAATGGGAGATAAGTTTGCATTATGTCAGTAAAATATTTTTTAAAATATTCATGTGACTTTAAGGTTAGCAACTTTATCCTGTGCTCAATCACCTGTAGAAAAAGCTTCTAATCATAGTCATGCTAGGTAAGGACTCCACTTGAGTGAAAAGAGTGTAGAGCATAGGAAAAGGAAACAGGAAGCTTTGATAATACTTTTTGCTCTGTCTTGAATTAGCTGTGTATCCTGCAGGCCACTAAACTGTCATGGGCCTAAGCTTCCCCCTTATACAACCATAATAAAGGTAGTAGTATTTGTATTTTCTTGTGTTAAGAGCTATTTTGATTAAAATATCAATGTAAACCTTACAAAATACACTAGAAATTTACCCTAATGACAAAATGACCCTCCAGACATTAGGACCTGGATAAAGTTTTGGTGAGTTTTCCCAGAGGTCTCTGGATCACTACCCTGGTTGATGCAAAAGAAAACTCATTTTATTTCCTATAATAGGCCCACAGTTTTTCCACTAGATTGACTCAAACTAAAAAGATCATTAACCTTAAATATAACTTTATTTTTTTTTAATTTATACAACTAAGATACAGAAAATATTTGTGCCCAAAAGTAGTCAAACTCTCACTCACTTTCTATAGGTACTTGAAAAAGTCTTTTTGAATTATAGTTCTCTACATGGCTTAGAGTTACTAAAGACTCAATCTTGCCCCTTCAGACTCACACAGTGTATAAATTTCATGTTACTATTGTCAAGGTCTAGTTTTACTCCTTTGGGTTTTGATGCTTTACCTTATAGTACTTTAATTTTTGTTCTTCTGGTTTTCAGTTCCATTTTTTTAACCACATATTTTTCTCTTCCTTCATTCTTTTGTTATTCTGTAACTTGTCAAGCATTTCTGCCATATATGGGTTCTCCTTCACTGCGTAATCCTGAAGATGCAGTTCCTGCAAGTGTTTCTGTTTATACTAGTCCCTATTAGATCCGTGCCTTGGTGGTTGTATGGATATTGTTTGGGGGCTTTAGTGCAGGCTTTGCTGTAGCTATGAATGTGCTTCAACGGCCCTAAAAGCACCTAATAACACTCTGTCTGTATTTTCATAATTTATGCATTCCCTCTCATATGGAAGTAGTTCCCCAATTGTGTATATTTCCCAGGGATGCCTAACAAAAGATGGGTCATAGCCATCCAGATCAGTCATGCTATATGCATATTTGGTTGTTTTGAATTCAAAGGTAAATTCTTGTTTAAACTAAAAATATCAATTACAGCTTCATAAGTACCACTGAAGTAGAACTCATAGATCATTTCATTTAAGTCCCTCTTTTCTAATAAGGAAACTGAGGCCAAGTAATGTTAAATTATTTTTCCAATATTACAAAGGAATTTAACATCACTTACATGATTTGAATTTATTACCTGACCCTTGACAGGCAGTGTTCTTTCTATTGTATAAAAATACATGTTTTGTTTTGGTAAATACATCCACTATGCAAAACCAAAAAATATTTCATACATCAATGTGTCTGGTGTTACACTCACTGGCCCTGATATTCACCAACTTTTTGTAGTTTTTGATTATGTTTATGTTTTTGTTGCAGTTGTTGGAAGTAGTATATTATACCTGAGATTTCAGTGCTATGGAAACTACTACTAAAGAAATCTTTCTTAACCAAGGGATTGGAAAATATCCTACTGCATAATATTAGAGAACTAGCTGAGTAATTCAAAATTTAGTGATTCAATGTCACACAGAGTATATGAGTCAAAGGCAGCACTTGAACCCACATCTTCCTAATTCTGAGGCAGGTTTTTCTACTCATAACACCATTATGCCTCTCATAACATTATAGACAAAAATGTAACTACATATTCCTGCTGACTCCAGTTAATATGTACTTAAAACTTGGAACAATCACAAGTTCAAGGCAGCAGACAAATCATCTCATTTGATCAGTCAGGAAATACATTCCCACAAAAGCCCTCCCCTCCATAATCAAGTCTCAATATCCTTTATCAATATGCATTTTAGATTACATCTCTTTTCTCCATGGAATCAACAGAACCATTTCTCTTAAGAAAATGCCCCAAGCACAAGAAGAGTAGTTGTTCTCCTAAGGACCCTATGGTACCTTGAGTGTAGAGTTTTCAGCAAAATCATCTTTGGGAGCCATAAACTGATGATATAACAAATGTTTGTCTACTGACTGAGTGACAGAAAAGATGGTCTCCTCATTAACCATGGTCCCCTCCAGGAAAACAAATCTGAAGTATGAAATGCCTTTTTTGTTTCCCATGGGGGCCATCAGTGTTTGACTGGGTCATTGATTCTTTTCCAGAGGTTACTCACAGCATTCCTCATCTCCTTGTTCCTCAGGGTTTAGATTAAGATGTTCAACATAGAGGTGATGACAGAGAAAAAATACATTCATTGTTTTAACAATTGAGAAGGTGCAAACAGATCTAATGTGAAAATGCAAGGAACAAAGAATAAGACAGTAACTTTGATGTGGGACAGGCATGTAGAAAGAGGTTTGCATTGGCTTTCTAGACTGCCAGTCTTCAAGGAGAGTAGGATAACCCCATAGAAGATAAGCAACATTTTAAAGGTGACAACAAAGATTTCTCTTTGTAAAGTGAATCAGTAAGTGAAAGATCTTTCCTGCTCATTGAGTAGGCCTCAGGTGGTGTCAACAAAGAGTGGCATGATTAGAGACAGGCCCACACCCTTTCACTAACTGGATGTGAGGACCCAGGCACACACACTTTTGCCAGATAGCAAACTGGTTTACTAGTTTCCGATAACTCCTCAGAGCCCTAAGGGGAGTGGCTAAGACCATAGCCAATCAGAGACCTGAGGTCTAGCCAATCAGATACTGGCTAGGACTAAATAAAAAGAATGGTGCAGAACTGGCAGCAGCAGAACTGGAGCAGTGGAGCTGAGAGCTGCAGAATTCGAAAACAGATATCAAGAAGACGTTGAGGCAGCAGACACAAAGGGAGAGACAGCGTGGAGAGAGTCTGCACAGAGGAGACTGTTGAATAAGAGAGAGAGTTGAAGAGATCAAGGAACTCAGGAGTCACCAGAGCTGCAGGAAAGAGTGCTGAGTGCGGAGGTAGGATTCATGTGTGACTTTGTACAGGGAGGCCCTAACAGCAGGGGAAGGCTACATCATATCTTATCCCCTTGCTATAATACTTTGTTATAATTTCCTTGTTACTACATTGAGATGGACTTACCTGTTTTGGAATATTATTGCTACTATATCAAATGGGGGCATTGGTCCTTGGATTTGATCATGTGGAGTCTAAATAAATGTTATATTTCCTCTGCCTTCTACCTAGAGAATTACTTATACTTCACAATTTCGAATAACTCAGGGATATCCATGGTCCTCTTCAAGGTTATGAATTTTGCCTTACTGCTATACTCCTTCATTAGCAACATCTGAGAGTCCAATGATATAAGCATTGGTACAGGCAAGTTCTAATAATGGGTACATATCAGAGATGAAAGGGTCAATGACATTAGGACCACAGAAGGGTCCTAAATTAAATTTAAATCAAAATGAAAATTAAAAAAAGGAGCAGAATCATTGAATGACAGAAGCCTACTACCCAGGCTACGGCCAGCAACAGAGAACAGACATGTCATCTCATGATAACCAAGTAATACAAGAGCTTAAAAATGGCCACATAGTGGTCAGAACCCATTACCACTAGAGTTGGTTCATGCAAGCTTGGACGGCAATACACTTCTTTCCATTAAGCAAGTCTATGATTCTTTTGGAAGAAATGGCTGTGGAATAGACAGCATCCATAAGAGAAAAATAGACAGAGGTAGAGCCAAGATGGCAGCTGGAGAGCAGGGACTTGCCTAGGGCTCTCCCCAAGGACCCTCCAAACACTGATAAAAATGGCTCTGAACAAATTCTAGAACTGCAGATCATATGAAATAGCAGGACTCCAGCCCAGGACAGCCTGGATAAGCTGGGTAAGGTCTATCGAACAGAGCTGCGAGCAGAGTGGAACACAGCCCTGCATGGGCTGTGCCTGGACCAAACATACTGGGAGCCAGGTGCAACAGGCCCTAGTACCCTGAATCAGTGACCTGTGATAGTTACCAGATATCTCAACCCTCAAACACCAAAGACAACAGAGAAGGTTAGTGGGGAAAGCTGTGGGGACAGAGTGAAAGGAGTTCGCAGTTCGGACACCATCCCAAAGTCAGTGGATGTGGTGCAGTTGTAAAACTACAGCTGTAGTTGCTTCTAGCCCCAGAACCACCTGGTGCGAGGAATTAAGTGGTGGATCAGAGCAGGAGTGCAGAGCCTGATTCAGATCTGAGTCAAGTCTGGGTTGGCCATTCTAGTAAGTTTCTGAGGCCAGAGTCAAATTCACAAAAATGAGTCTTCCTGTCTCCAGGCCCAACACTCTCTCTATTGCACCACCTAGCTGCCCCCTATCATTAATACTTTTCCTCTTTGTCTCTGCCTTGAAGAATATTTAAGTTGGTCCTTGCAAGACTAAGTGCTCATTCCTACACAAAGCCTGTCAGAATGGCCCCAATTTCTTAGTGTTCTCCTGCCTCAATATTAAACTATCTATCTATCTATTTATCTAGCTATTTAGCCAGATAGCTAGCTAGCTATGGACACACTGATAAATACACACATGTGCACATATACACACAAACAAATTTGTATGTGTATATATATATGTATGTATATGTTTATGTGTATATATAGATGTGCGGATATATATGTGTCTACATCTAATTTTATATAAAGTAATATAAAATATTTATGGTCAAGGATAATCTGGTTTTTTTTGTTTGGTTTGTTTTTGTATCATTACAACTCAGATCAACATTTTTCTCTTAAAAGCACTTGTTAAATGTTCATAGAATTGAAATAAATTGAACTGAAATTAATTGAAATGTATTCTTGAAATAAATCAATGGTTAGCACTTGTATAATGGCTCGTGCATCTTAGAGTTCCAGCAGGGCTGGTCTAGTTTTTGCTTTCAGATTGTGTGTTGAGTAGGGCTAATATGGTAGAGTTGGAGGTGTATTAATGGTAAAGCTGTGTCTCAAATTAGGAGCTCATTCATGCCTAGGCTGAAAGTTGTCCTATAGCCTTTAGATAGCTTCATTGTCAGAATTGGGTTGAGAGGTGAACTGGTAACTAGTGTCAAAGTCATGCTTTAACAGTAGTCAAACATAAGATTGGGACAAAATGGTTGAGAGGGGGAAATGTTTGACTAAGAATTCAATGTACAAGTTGAAATGATTAAGGATGTTATTTTTAATTCAGTCCTTCTCTTTTTTTGGAATCTAACACTGACAGGAAAGAAAAAAATCTTTTTTGGCGTTATTTGACCTATCTAAAGGATCAAAAGCCATGATACTCTGTCTGCTAAACCAAACTGACAAAAATACACTTGGCTTTGGGAGAGGCATTTAGTTTCATCTTTTTCCTTAATAGATTCTAGGAGTATAGAGCATCATCTCACAATTCAGTTGGTTAAACTTCACAGAGCGGGGAAAGCAGGTTGAATATCACTGTTAGTGTATATGGCTCCTAGGATCATATAGATGGCTGGATGCTTTCTGGTGGATCACTCCAAAAATCTGTACATTATGAGAAAACTAATACTCTCTATCTAAATGGCATCACATGACTCCGTTCAAAAGAAAATTGAGCTCACAACATGTTTTTCATGGTATAAAGTAGAAAAATTGTCAGCAAGCCAAATGTACATCCTTGAAATTTGGGTAAGATATTTCTAAGTTAATAAAGTTATTAATGAACAAATGTTTAATATATATGGTGTTTATGTGTGTGTTAAAACATAAAAGTAAACTGAGGTGTAAAATTCTGAACACAATTTATTAGACTAATAGTAACTAGAAAATTTGTTCAATAGCCTCTCTAGATGACCAAATACCTTCATTGATGACTGACACCATTTTTATAATAATTAGCAGAGCAAAATTTCAAACAACATAGATGTGCTATCTTCCAGTTGTATATGAATGACATTGTCAGAATTAAGATCACATCATTTGGACCTCTCCTTCAAAACCCCCATAACCATGTCCAAGCTCTGACTTCAGTCAGTAGAAAAAGGTTCTCCAGTGATTGGATTAGTCTTCAGGTAATTCAGGGGAATTGCTACCATGGTTTAAATGGAACAGATATGATTTTTTTTTAGTTTAATTATTTTTATGGGTTTTTTTTGCTTTTTTGTTTAATATTATTTTTTGTTTTCAGAATTAATTTTCACAAGAGTTTGAATTACAAATTCTCTCCCCATTTCTAACCTCGCCCTCACTCTGAGATGGATATATTCTGATTGCCCCATTCCCCAGTCAGCCCTCTCTTCTGTCACGCCACTCCCCCTCATCCCCTTTTCCCTTACTTTCTTGTAGGGCAACATAGATTTCTATGCCCCATTTCCTGTGTATCTTATTTCCAAGTTGCATGCAAAAACTTTTTTTTTGAATATCTGCTTTTAAAACTTTGAGTTCCAAATTCTCTCCCCTTTTCCCTCCACACCCACCCTACCTAAGGAGGCAAGCAATTCAACATAGGCCACATGTGTATCATTATGTAAAACCCTTCCACAATACTCATGTTGTAAAAGACAAACTATATTTTGCTCCTTCCTATCCTATTCCCCTTTATTCATTTTTGCCCCTTGACCCTGTCCCTTTTTGAAAGTGTTTACCTTTGTTTACCTCCTCTCCTTATCTGCCCTCCCTTCTATCATCCCCCTTTTTTATCTCCTTCCTCCTTCTTTCCTGTTCGGTAAGATACCCAATTGAGTGTGTATGTTATTCCCTCCTCAGGTCAAATCTGATGATAGCAAGATTCACTCATTCCTCCTCACCTGCCCCCTCTTCCCTTCCAACAGAACTACTTTTTCTTGCCACTTTTATGTGAGATAATTTACCCCATTTTATCTCTCCCTTTCTCAATACATTCCTCTATCATCTCTTAATTTGATTTAATTTTTTTAGATATCATTCTTTCATATTCAACTCACCCTGGGCTCGCTCTCTCTCTCTCTCTCTCTCTCTCTCTCTCTCTCTCTCTCTCTCTCTCTCTCTCTTTCTCTCTCTCTACCCTAACACTGAGGTCTCATGAATTATACACATCATCTTTCCATGTAGGAATGCAAAAAAGCAGTTCAACACTAGTAAGTCCCTTATGATTTCTCTTTCTCGCTTACCTTTTCATGCGTCTCTTGATTGTTGTGTTTGAAAGTCAAATTTTGTATTCAGCTCTGGTCTTTTCACTGAGAAAGCTGGAAAGTCCTCTATTTTATTGAAAATCCATATTTTGGCTTGGAGCATGATAGTTTTCCTGGATAGGTGATTTTTGGTTTTAATCTCAGCTCCATTGACCTCCAGAATATCATATGCCAAGCCCTTCGATCCCTTAAGGTAGAAGCTTCTAGATCTTGTGTTATCCTCATTGTGTTTTCACAATACTCATATTGTTTCTTTCTGGCTGCTTGCAGTATTTTCCCCTTGACTTGGGAGCTCTGGAATTTGGCAGCCATGGTCCTAGAGGTCTTCTTTTTGGGATCTTTTTCAGGAGGCGATCGGTGGATTCTTTCAATTTCTATTTTAACCTCTGGCTCTAGAATATCAGGGCAGTTCTCCTTGATAATTTCTTGAAAGATGATATCTAGGCTCTTTTTTTTGATCATGATTTTCAGGTAGTCCAGTGATTTTTTAATTATCTCTCCTGGATCCATTTTCCAGGTCATTGGTTTTTCCAATCACATATTTCACATTGTCTTCAACTTTTTAATTCCTTTGTTTCTGTTTTATAGCATCTGGATTTCTCACAAGATCAGTAGCTTCCACTTGCTCCAATCTAACTTTCAAGGTAGTATTTTCTTCAGTGGTCTTTTGGACCTCCTTTCCCATTTGGCTAATTCTGCCTTTCAGTGCTTTATGCTCCTCATTGGCCTTTTGGAGTTCTTTGGGCACTTGAGTTAGTCTATTTTTAAGGTGTTATTTTCTTCAGTATTTTTTTGGTCTCCTTTAGCAAGTCATTGACTTTTTTTATCACTCTCATTTCTCTTCCCAATTTTTCCTCTACTTCTTTAACTTGCTTTTCCAAATTCTTTTTGAGCTCTTCCATGACCTGAGAGCAGTTCATGTTTTTCTTGGAGGCTTTTGATGTATGCTCTTTGACTTTGTTGGCTTCTTCTGGATGTATGTTTTGGTCTTCTCTGTCACCAAAGAAAGATTCCTAAGTCTGAATTTGAATCTGAGTCCATTTTCTATACCTTGCCATGTTCCTAGCCAACTACTTGACTCTTGAGTTTTTTCATTGGGGTATAACTGCTTGTAGAGTAGAGAGTACTTTGTCCCAAGCTTGAGGTGATGCACTGTTGTTTTCAGAGCTGTTTCTGTGCAGCCAGCTCTGGCACACCAGCACTCCTCCTCCCCCAAGAACTGCCAAAAAGGACCGGATTCAGATCTTGAGCAGTCCCTGCACTCCTGCTTAGATCCGCCACTTAATTCCTCCCACCAGATGGGTCTGGGGCCAGAAGCAACTGCAGCTGTAGTTCTGCCCCCACGGTGGTGGCTGAACCATGAACTCCTTTCACTCTGTCCCTGTAGTTTTTCCTACTAACCTTCTCTGTTGTCTTTGGTGTTTGTGGATTGAGAAGTCTGGTAAGTGCCACAGCTCACTGATTCAGAGTGCTATGGCCTATTCCACCAGCCTCCTGGTCTCTTTGTCTGGGTGCAGCCCATGCACGGCTCTGCTCCACTCTGCTCCCAGCTCTGTTCTATAGACCTCACCCAGAGATAATCCTGGCTGTCCTGATCTGGATCCCTGCTTCCCTCTGCTATTTTGTGGGTTCTACAGTTCTAGAACTTTTTCAGAGCCACTTTTATAGGTGTTTGGAGGGTTCTGGGGGAGAGCTTTAGGCATGTCCTTGCTTTCCAGCTGCCATCTTGGCTCTGCCCCCCCTTTTTTAGCTTAATTAACTCTCTCTGGAGAGTTGGTAATGATTGGGTTTACAAAGCTTGACATAATTAGAAGACAAAAACTTGACCTTTAGGCTAGTTTCACCCAGGCGGATGAAGTTTACAAGAAGAAGGAACCTGGAAAAGGAATGCTAATCTAGTTTGACTGTTTTTAGCAGAACAGAATTAAATGCAACTTTCAGTTTTACATATATATGTGTGTGTATTTGTATATGTATGTATGTACATGTTATTGATTAGTCATTCAGTCATGTTTGATATTCTTTAACTCTATGGTTTGTATGTTCTTGGGGTTTTTTGGCAAAGATACTGGAAGTGTTTATCGATTTTCTTCTACAATGAATAAAGGCAAACAGAGATTTGCCTGTGGGAAAAAATGCTAGTGAATGTCTGAGGATGGATTTGCATTTAGGTCTACTATCCACTATCCACTTAGTCACCTAGTTGGTTATAGTATGTGTGTTTACGTGTGTGTGTGTGTGTGTGTGTGTGAGAGAGAGAGAGAGAGAGAGAGAGAGAGAGAGAGAGATTTGGACTCGTCGTCATGACAGTTTGTTATAACTATATATTACATATTCTAATATATACATATATATGAAAATCTCCTCTCTCTAGATGTCATATATGCAAAGGTATATATGCACATATTAGATATATACCTGTGTATACATCTATATGCATATATGAACATGCACACAGTGTGTACATGTATTTAATCACATGCATGTGTGAAAACATATATACAAATATAAACATATATTTATATATGCATATATGGAGTGTTCAAGAAGGACTAGCTCCTGTGATGTGAGGGCTTGCCAACCTCTTTTCAGGGCTGCTCATACACTTTAGGTGTCCTCCCATCACTGAACTCTCACTTGTAGCTCCAAGAAGCTATACTATGGGCACTGGTCACACCCTGGCAAACCATTTCAACGGAGGGGCTAAACTTGGTTAAAAGGAACCATTAGGCCTCAAATCTATCAATACGTTAGGGGATATGTGCCCCAATGATATGTTCCAAAAGCAATGAGGACAACTAAAGCTGTCACTGTGGAGTGCTTAGAGTTTGGTGAGACATTGAAGATGCCAAGGTGATCCACTGCATCCCGGTCCATGACCAGTCACCCTGATTTTTGTCTTACCACCGGGCTTCAATGACTCAGGCAGGGAGAGTGACATTGACAACATTGTACAACAATGTCTCACTTAAATCAAGTTCATACACGACTCAAGATACAACCCCATGATTTCATCTGTCCTCTTTAAAAATGAAGGATGATCAACATGCATATAAACATAAGTGTATGTGTATTAAGATTTGACTTGTTTCAACAAGAGTTATATTTCTCTTTCTGTTATCATCTCTATTTCTGTTCAGTCTTCATTATCCACTTATATAGAATCTATATCTAAGTATTGTGTCTATGTGAATGACACACATATCATTATATGTAGATATAGATGACAGAGATAGAGATATGTTTGCAACCTGATTTATTGTTGAATTGAACAGCAGCCACAGCCTGACAAAACCCTGCCCATTCAAGACAAATGATCTCAACATTACTGTTACCTAAAATTTGCCCTCATTAATTATGAAGAAATTCCACTCAAGACCTAGAGGCAGAGTCTCAAATGACAGACTTAGTGTGGGAATTCTGGGTAGCCAGGAACAGCTTTTTGGTGCCACATCTTAGAAGAGAGTTGGGGAATGTGTGGCCTTGAGTCCGCACTTGAGGACCTAGAGGGCCACATGTTACCTTGAGGCCCCAGGTTCCATATCTCTGTCTTAGAGTCTTTACTTAGTGTAAGAATATTTCTATATGAGCATTTATGCTTGGATACCCAGAGAAATATATGAAAAGCTTACGTGTATAGATTTGTATTAGATCATGCCTGTAAGTCATGTACAGAAATAAAATATGTCATAGAATTAGGTGAAGTACAAGGAACAAAACTAGAAAAGCCATATTGTCCAAAGCTGTAAAATTACAGAGAAGGAAATTTAAATTCATGAAGTTGAATTTACTTTAAAAATATCCCATAATTAATCACTATCATGTGTAGAATTTGAACCCAAATCTTCTGACTGCAAAGTCAGCATTCTTTCCACTATGTTATGAATGATTTCAAATATTTCAACTATCCCATAGGCGTTTAAGCATTCGTTGAGTTATTTCAGTTGTGTTCATTTCTCTGTGACCTCATTTCAGAATTTTCTTGCCAAAGACACTGGAGTGATTTGCCATTTTTTTTCTCCAGCTTGCTTTACAGATGGGGAACTAAGACAAACAGGGTTAACTGACTTGTGCAGGATCACACAGCTAGTAAATGTCTGAGGCTGGATTTGAACTCATGAGGATGAGTCTTCTTGATTATAGTCCCTATGCACTATCCATTAAGCCACTTAGCTTTCCCTATATAGCAGAGAAAATAATGAAATAAAAAAGACACTGCCCAGTAATCAGGGCACCCCAAGGTTTCCTCTTCTAAGGGTACATTTGTTAGTCAAGCTACACCTCCCCTTTCCCTCACCTTTTGAACTGTTTTTTCCCCTATAAGAAACTAAAGATTTTACTTTAAGTGATAACTTGGGTCCAGTGAAGACATGGGAGACAGATTTGCTTTTGTTCTACTTTGTGAAGATGATAAAGAAGATTATAATGATGTTGATGATTTTGGCGAATTTCATTGTAAAAAAAACTCATTCAAGTAGGCGTTAGAGACTTAAAGATGAAGTGTGGCAGGAAGCTATTCACCATGTGAAAAGAAATATGAAAGGATTCACCAAAAGGATGAGATTAAGTGTTGGATCTAGATGAAAGAATGAATATTAGAGAGGAAATAAGGCCAAAAAAACCCCTTTATCAGCAACCTATTATGAAATTGCTAACATCTGCTGTTGTGGAACTAAAGGGAAGAAAAGGAGAAGTTGCAGACTGTAGAAAGCAGGGTTCTGATCCCTTTTCCTCTTTCCTGATGAAGGTTTTATCTCTTTGAGATACAACAAAGAAACTTCTAGGCACATTCAGTGTGCTCCCTTCTAGGAAATTTTTGTCATATCAACTAGGCATATACTCTCCACCCGGCATAGAGTTTCTGCTGTTTTCATCATTTCTTCATTGATGTACTCTGCTTATCTCTGATTGTCCCAAGACAACACTCTCTTTGGCACAAGATTGTACAGTTTCTTTCTCCTCTGTATAAAAGTATTACCTGCAAGTTGTTTCATGAACCATGTTGTGGGTGCAGGGACAAGAATGCTTCTCCCTGATAAGGGAAGTCTGAAAGTCTTTTAGTCAGTCACACAATGAGCCACAAGACCCAGGTAAGGTGACGGTGAAGCCAGAAAGAACAAGAAAGAAAACAATGCAGAAGGAGGAAGAAAAAAAAAGAAAATGAGAAAGGATGGAAGGGAATGGAAAGAAAGAGAAGGGAAATGATACAGAAAACATATTAGGAAGTCAATATTAAATGAATATCTCCCCAAAGTAGAATCATTATGGAAAAAAATATCATTATATCTAGATATTTTATACCATGTACCTGTTCTCCAAGTTTATAATATACGGACATATTAAGTATGTGTGTATATACATCCACCATAGATAGATAGATAGATAGATATTTATAGATTCAAAATATCTTTTTTTACAATTACAATTGTATACCTATATTTACTAACTATAGCTATACTCTCTCTCATTGTCTATCTCTCTCTTTTTATCTACTTATCCATCTATTTTCTATTTATCTAACTCTATGACACATATAATTCATCCTTCTATGGAAGAAAGTATTTAACATGAGACTTGAGTGGAGCTATGAATTCTAAGAGATCAACCTTAAGAGGTCAATTACTCTAGGCACTGGGGAAGGATTGTTTTATAGCATGGTGATGGGCAACGTATTGCCACTTAAAGAGAATCAGTTGCCAGAATGGAATGTAGAGCATTTACTACATTTGGCCTAAAAAATTCAACTGGATTGGATGGATGAATAGTGAATGAGGGAGAATTAACTTAATCAGCATTTTTATATTTCAGTAACCAAAATGAATACCAGAAGCAGAAATATAAAGAGTAATATAATCCTTGTCCTCAAAGAGCTTGTGTTCTAACAAGGGAAGACAACATAATGAGTAGAATTATGGAAAGATGGAGATGTTTTGGAATGGGCCCTTGCAAAGTTGTCAAGTAGAGTCATAGGGCAAATGATTGTAATGATATTGCCAGGAAAGTTAGGGTTATTGTGATTTCTGATCTCAGAGCTAGAAGGAAAAAATATCTAGGAATAGGGCAGAAAGGAAAATTACACACACAACAATATGGCATGAGTATAGCTTAATGAGAGTGTGATTGGTGTCAGCTACACAGTGGCTACAAAACTGTTAATATGGGAAAATCTGGGAGTTTCAGTAAACTGTAAGGTCAAGATGAGTCAGACGAATCATGTGCAAGTAAAATGAGTGAATCCATTCATAGAACCATAGAACCCACAAAGAGAGTATTATGTGATATACATATTTACCCGCATATACAATATGCATATATGTATGTATGTATGGATGGATGTATACACAGCACATATACTGGAATTGAACAATGGAAAAGCAGAAACCTTTATCCCCTATTACTTGCCATTTATCAATTATCAATCCATAGATAGGGAGAGAGATAGAAATGAAAAAATGACAGATCTTGAACCAGAGCTTAAGGTTAATAGTAAGTTAGAATGAGACTGAAGAAAGAGAAGACCAAGCTAAATATTATCGAGTAAGATGCACAGTGCTTTTAACTATCCTAAGACTTTTTTTCTGTCCAAGAAGACTTATCTCTTTAATATTAGTATTCATCATATATCTCTCCAGGAGCACCATAATATGAAAGGAATGAAGAAGGAAGGTAGTCCAAATAGAAATGGAAAGCTGCATAGTGCTCAAAGCATGTTACAAATGTGAATGTCATGTGATGAGTGAATGAATGGGAAATAAATTTAAAAAAAAGAAAAAAAAGACATGAGTAACAGGAAAAAGGAGGTTGAGCATACATGAAACAAGGAAAATAGATATAATAGATGTAGTTCCCAATTAATGTAAGGATAAGCTCAACCTATTGAAAAATGAGAGTGAAGTCTCCACCTTGTTGAATGGATCATGTATGGATCATTCACAAAAGGACTTGGAAAATAATAATACAACACAGAGTAATGATATGAAGCATTTTTCTTTGAAGATAAGACAATTTAATAAAACAAAATTATTATTGTTGTTGTTGTTATTATTATTATTATTTAGTATTGACAATTTGAAAATAAAATTTAAGTTACTAAAGTTCAGGTCACACATAGCTTTCACATATGTATATCATTTAATACATTATACATGTGTCTATATCTATGCCTATATCTATATATCACATTTTCCCAAAGAGACATTCACTATTCAAAACATATCTATCAAATACAGGTGTTATATAACATTATAGCACCTGATGTTAAGTTTTTATGGAATAATATCGGTCAACATTTTACATGAAGCAAATATACTGCATGTAGAACTTATAGCTGAAATTTTTTTTATCAGTAAAGACTACATACACATTTCTGTGTGACTATTCACTCTATTTGCCTATCATCTATTATCTCTGTATAGTCATCTATTCTTTCCCAAAATACATGCTCATCCTCCAGAAACAAATCATATATATAAAACAAATCCTTATGATTTAATGCATCCCCACTTGTGCAATATCATTCACAGTCTACCCTTTGGTTCAACAGAGCCATTTTACCATAAGCGTAGCCCCTATAAAAACTAAACAGACAATTTTGTGAAAAAAGCATGATGTGCTTAAAGAAGTTAATTCAGAAATATAGTACTGGGGGAAGGTATCAGGCAAGAAACATCGGACCATAGAGAAGAAAGTGATTTACTTCTATACTTCTTCAGGAACCACTTTTTTTGCCCTCAAGAAAAAAAAAATCTAAGTAAATAGCTTTCTATTATTTCTCTATATCTCTATATCACTAATTGCTTTGTATAGTCACTGCTTTACCTTTAATGAGTGATATATATGTATTAGCTAATATTATACTCATTAGCACTACTAGTACCCCCACTCCCACCACCACCATCATCTAATCAAGTTCCTAGTCAATTTATACATTGTTGAAACAGGAAAGAAAAACGCCAAAAAAATGACAATTCCCTCTCTTGGGGTATCTAGACTTGGTAATCAATGAAGATCGGGAAAGGGCATTATGGAAACAGTGAAGTACCTCACAAAAGTCTAACAAAGCAACACCTCTGAAATACCCATTTAGAACTGTTTTGGTGGCCTGAAATATGCAACAGAAACTCACAAGTACACAGTGTACAAATTGAGATCTCAACATTCTTGGAGGAAGTGTTTAATGGTATGAAATCAAATGAATTATTGAGCTCAATCACTCAGATATTACTTTGATCTGCAAAATAGTTAACATCAAAATTCTGATAGATATTTACACCTCAAATACTCATAATGTACAAGCAATATTGAACAGTTTTCCAAATACAGAAACCTGGAGAAAAAGGATCAAAACGTTTTGGAAGTAGTACAAGTTATATAAACTTTCCTGTATTTCCTTACTGCTATTGGAGTTGTACCAAAGATGACTTCATTGAGATTATTATTGGGATGGATTTACATTCATAAATATTGATAAGCAACTCCAAAAATATGTTATATAAAATAATAGCTGTATTACAATGTGTAAGACATCAAATATAAATTTAAAATATTCCAATAACATCTTGTCTGGGACAGTTTCCATTAGAAACAAAAAAAAAATAAAATTAGATTATTTTTGTCACTATTCATCATCATAACAATAATTATAAAGGTTAGGGGAGGTTAAAAAGCTCATAAAGAGTCAGAGTTGATTTAAGCCTTGTTCTTCTATACTACAGCTGGAAAACTCTATCTACTATGCATGCTACCTTTCTTACTGAAAAAATAATTTAAAAATGATAATATATGATTTAAATGTTGATATTATTATTTGAAATAATTTGAATATGTTGTTTGATTTTAAAAATCAAGGCACTTTTTTCCTGTTTAGGATATACTTAATTGCTCTTATAAGTGTCATATAATTAAAGTGAATTCTTATTTTTCCTGATGAACCATGATGCTCTTTTAAAAAAATTTATTTTTCATTCCAAATTTTCTTCCTCCATGCATACACTCCCTTAACCACAGGAAAGACAAGAAAGACAATGTCCATTATGCATATGACATTATGCAAAACATCTCTGTGTGATGTTATAAAAAAAGAGAATAGTCACTTTTTTCCTGTTTAGGATATACACACATAATAAATATTTCCCAGTTACAAACAAAATATTCCTATATTCTCAGATTTACATCACATTATAAGTCTTGAGATGGAGTTTTAGGATGATAAAATTAAATATTGCCCATGAACCTGGTTGATTTATATTAAAAAACTTAGAGCAAAAATAACTTCAAGGTAACAGAGAAATTGACTATTTTTTCCAACTTTCCTAGAATATCCACTGCCATAAAAGAAACTCATTATATGACATATTATGATCATTAAAGATATTTTACCGATATTATTCCCAGCATAATCTTTGCATCTTTGTTACCAGAGGGAATTGCTCTTATAAGTGTCATATAATTAAAGTGAATTCTTATTTTTCCTGATGAACCATGATGCTCTTTTAAAAAAAATTTATTTTTCATTTCAAATTTTCTTCCTCCATGCATACACTCCCTTAACCACTGGAAAGACAAGAAAGACAATGTCCATTATGCATATGGCATTATGCAAAACATTTCTGTGTGATGTTACAAAAAAAGAGAATAAAAGAAGCTAAGGAAAAAAAAATATGCTTCAATCTGAAATCAGAATCCATCAGTTGTCTATCTGGACATGGATAGCGTTTTTCATCAAACCATCATGTCCTTAAAGAAATAGTTCTAAAGAAATAGTCCTAAGAAAATAGTTCCTAATGCTCATGACAGAAAGTTTACCTCTTTCCTTACTTATTCAGGTTCTGCTTTCTCAAATTCAAAAAAACTCAAAGTTTTAGGAATTTAAACATCTTTTATCATTTCCTTTCTTCTTATCACTACTTGTTCAGGACATCCATTACCTGACAGCTGGACATCCCTTTGTGTTCCAAAGTTGCTTCATGGCATTTTTCATCTCTTTATTTCTCAGGGTGTAGATCAAAGGGTTCAGCATAGGAGTGATGATAGTATAAAAGACAGTTAGAGCTTTATCAATGGGGAAGGTACAGACAGGCCTATCATACATGAAAATACAAGGGACAAAGAAGAAGACAACAACTGTGATGTGGGAGATGCAAGTAGAAAGGGCCTTTTGTCGACCTTCTGAACTTTGAGTTTTCAAAGTGTGTAGAATGACCCCATAAGAGATAACCAATAGTACAAAGATAATTGTGCATATTGCTCCTCCATTGGCAACCACTGAAATGCCAATTATATAAGTATCTGTACAGGAAAGTACCAATAAAGGGTACATGTCACAACCAAAGTGATCAATGATATTGGGTCCACAAAATGGGAGATTAACAATACAAAGGAGCTGAACTAATGAGTGCATGAAACCTCCAATCCAGGATACCACCAACAGCAGAACACATACACGCCATCTCATAATGACTAAGTAATACAAAGGTTTACAGATGGCTACATAGCGATCATAGGCCATAAAAATGAGGAGGAAAACTTCAGCCCCACCAAATAGGTGTTCCAAGAAGAGCTGTACCATACAACCTTGGAAAGAAATGGTCACCTTTTCATAGAGCATATCTATGGTCATTTTAGGGACAATGACAGTGGAATAGAGAGCATCCATAAAAGACAAGAAGGAAAGAAAGAAGTACATAGGGGACCTAAGGTTCTTACTTCTGATGACAGTTATGATAGTCAGAATGTTGCCCACCACAGTTAAAATGTATATAATTAAGAATACAGGAAATAGTATTTTTTGTACCTCAGGATTCTGGGTAAGCCCTAGGAGGACAAATTCTGTGACATTAATCTTGTTTTCCATGCTTTCTTGGCGGGGAGGGAGTGAGAGCAACTGTTTATTAGATATACCACCAGACTTGTAGTTAGGAGAGCCTTGAATTCAATTCTCACCTCTGCCCCTTTTATATGGACAATCTGCTTAACCATTATGGGAATCAGTTTCCTTACTAGAATACCGGTGGCAGTAGTGAAACACTACTATTTCACAGAGCATTTTTAAGGGGAAGGGAAGGAAGAAATGATGGATACTTTATTTGCAAATTTTAATCTCACACATAAAAGTTGGTCATTCTTCTGTAGTTTCAGCAGTCAATTTTTTCCCTATAAAGATAATTAAGAAACATGAACATTTTATTGACCCCCTTTTTAAATCACTTTCATGTCTCTATGTACCCCCTTACATCTGAATGTATATGAAATAAGCCTTACTCATAATTTCTCTTCTTTGTAACAAAGGTAATAAGGAACACTTTCTCAAGCATTTCCTGTGACAAATTTGATCACAATAATTGAATTACATTTCAATTGTTCCTTCTATTTATATTATTGTCAACTTTGTAGAGATTGTTTTCCATTTTCTGCCTATTTGACTCTGTTATAATTCATAAAAAATCTAATGTTTCTCTAAATTCCAAATATTCATATTTTCTTTTTTTAATAATTTTTTTTATTTTACCAAAACACAAATTCAAAGTACAGAAAAGAAACAAAAACATATCATAAACTTAAATATTTAATATTTTCTAATAATACAGACATGTTCTGTCATGTTTGAGTATTCCCTAATAAATGGACACCTATATTGTTTTCATTTTTGTTGCTACAAAATTACTTTACACAAAGGTTCTTTTACTGGTATCCTCTGTGTTGACAGCCTGGCAATGAGTATCCTCATTTCCAATGGCATAAGAATTTTAATTTCTGTTTGGAAACACAGTCTTTTAATTTGAGGTATCAGTTTTCTTCTCACATTTCCAAGAGACTTCCACTTCAATATCAATTTGTTTTCATAAAAAAAGATAAATGGTAGTGATTCAAGTGAAAAAGAGCTGTACGCACAGAAATGTAAGACTTATCCAAGGTCCCCTGATCTCCCACATGACAATATTTATGTATTTTTAAGCAATTAAGTAGTTTTCTTAAGTAATAGGAAGTTCATCCAAATGACCCTCAATCACTAAAGAGTGAGATGCTAATAGTATCTTGTTTCATTCAATCAATTAGGATTTGTTTCATTGTGACAATAAGGAGTTTTTTCATCCATAATACCCTTATTAAAATGCAGGTAATCCAGAAAAAGATATCACTTTAAAATATTATTGACACTTTTTCATATGTTTTTGTCATATCCCAACACTGAAAGTGTACTAAATAAATACATTTTTTAAATTAAAGGGACTTAATTATTATATAACTATAAAATAATAAGCATGATATAAATTTCACAAAATAATAATTATTGGTATATCATCATCATCATCTCATGTTCACCAGACATTTCTATGTGGAGGGAAGAAATGAAAGAGATCATTCATGTATTTTTTCTGCTTTTGACTTTGTCTGAAGGTATTCTCTTATCAACAAGCAAATCCACCTGACTAAGACACTTTGGAAATCAATAGCATGTGCCATTTTCTGAATGTTTTCCTAAGTCTGATCTTTATGTTTTCTAGTCTCTTTGCAAAGATGTCACATCAAAATGGATAATCATATAAAGTGCCCCATATATTTTATATCTCAAAATAATCAGCTGAGTTCTTCAATTTCTTCATTTATATCCTCAACTTCATAAAGAGATTAAAAAATTGGTCATGTGAGAAGAATACCAGCAGGGATTTTTGTAAGTGGTTTACTTCTTTATTTTAATAACATGACTCCCATTTCTCATGGAACTAAGTGAAAATAACCATTTATTCAGCTTAGGTTAGCATCTACTTTATAATCTTAATGCAAAGTGTAGTTTGGGATAAAATCAGAAATTTGAAGGACTTTTATAAATACATTACCTCTCCTTGAAGTCAATTGTTCCAAGTCCTGGATGCTGATATATTTTCCTTGATGTTGAAAGACTGCAGCTTAGGGCAATGAAAATGTTATTCACTACCACTGATCCTTTTGTCACCACAGAGGCAGAAAGTCCATGGTAAATCATTTCATTTGGGTCTACATCAGTCTAACAATTTCCAAATATCTCCTCCACTTCCCTCACATCAGTATTTTTTCTGAACAATTAAACTTCCTTAGATTGTGAAGTTGATTCCATGTGAGTCCTGTGGAGATTTTTGTCAAGAAAGAAGTATTTTATTCATATTCAACAAAGACACAACCCCATGTCTGAGTCATTCTAGTACTGTGTTCTTAAAACTACTTCTCTAATTAAATCCTTTGAGAAATCTGCCCAGAGTACAGAGACAGTCCAATGGTCCTAAGGTTCAGTGTTTCTGGAGTTGTCTGAAAGTTAATAACCTTAATTCTAGAGTCAAGAAAAAATAGTCCCAAGAAAGAGGCAATAGAGATACTTTCAAGAGAAATTGTTATTTCATTAGGGAGCTAGAGCCATTGAGAGGATTTATGTGGTTTCTTCAAATTTGTGCTAAATGACAGCTGCAGGCTCAGATTTCTAATCTTTTGAATTTAATTTGCTACAAAATTTAGAAAACATAAAAATAATGCATCCATCATGAATATACGAATACATTAAAATAACTTTCCCCCCTGAGAGTGTCTATAGAAAGACAGAAAATGGATTTACTAACAATACTTTTATTAACTTTTGAAGTTTAATACTGCTTGTTATTGTAATGAAATGCTAACCACCTAAGATTTCTTGGCTTCATAATTGTTTCACTTCATCCTTTTGTGGATTCTGTCTCTACAGAGTTGTTTTAGGGTATTATTTAAAGGTTTTCGGAGGACTCAGAGAAAGGCTCAGGCAAGTCTGTCAAGTTCCTGCCTTATCTCTGCCATCTTGGCTACACCCCCAAGTAAAGCTATTTACAAGAGAAAAGACCTCTGAGCCTTGAACAACAATGAATAAGCCATTGACAACTAGGACATTTAAAATAACTGGATAAGCATATAGAAGAATGCAAATAAGACACTTACAGAAGCCCTTGATGGAATGAAAGTATAGGAAATTAATCTAAGGAGATTGTCCCATATTATATTAGTATAATTATGTTATACCATTTCACTGGAATTTCTAGTAAGAAATTTTTATGAATTAAACAAGATGTTTTCTTTTTTGGGGGGGCATGGCTTGGTATTAATAAGATTGAATCATTTTTCCACATGCTACATAAACCCAATTATCCTCAACACCAATTGCTAGTGCTTCCCCCAAAATTATTTTATACTTCCTTTGTGTATTATTTCTAAGATGAAGATGCATGCTATAATGAATAGAGAGTTCACCCTAGTCATAGGTTTAAATGTCACTTCTCACACATTTTAGCTATATGACTTCAGTCAATTCTATTAACATAAAAATACTCTAGACAATACTAACACCAAAATTTAGTTGCAGAGAAGGTGCTGATGCAAGCACAGATTTGCTCTTCCTTCTTTGCTTTTGATTTTGTATATGTATTTAAAGTAAATTTGTTAGATAACGGGAGGAGAAAAAATTATAGCATTTTTTCCCTTAAGGAGTTAATATTTTATTGGGCAGAAATAGCATGCAGACACATACGTGTATATCTATGCGTAGATACACAGATGTGCATATATACATAGACATATGCATACAAATATACATACATATATAAGTGTATATGTAACTGTGTATATAAGTATATTTATGCGTGTGCGTGTATGGGTATATATACAGATATATGTGTGTGTATATACATACATCCATATGCATACCCACATATATACAGATACATGTGTAAAATACATACATACACACATACATGCATATACATATGCATATGTGTATTTGTGTATGTACATGTACACATATACATATGCACACACATGTTCACTATGGGTGTAAATATAAATATCTGTAGGTACACACACATACATACACATAGAAATAGGCCTATATGCACAGTTACATATACATACATCTATGCGCACATGCATACACACATACATATGTAAATATACACATATACATACACATATAGACACACACATGTGTGTATGTGTGTCTTTATATATGTATATGTTCATTTTCTTTGTGGCACAGTTGATTAAAACATTTAGAAATCAAATTCCAATGGACCTTATTAAAGAAATATTAAATTGTGTAGGGTAAAGCATGTGGTTATTGATGACAAATGCATGGGATAACCAAATAAGCAAAGTTGATCAGAGCAGTTTCCCAGTCAGAACACACACACACACACACACACACACACACACACACACACACACACACAAACACACACCATGAGTTTATATTCACCAAAAATATTTGCAATCTGTAGCTTGGAACCAGAGATTGGCCTGGGGCACTACGCCAAATCACTCTCTTTGGATCATTTTGTACTCACCCAGGGCCTCCTGTAGGAAGATCAAAACAAACTTACATCTCCACCAATCTGGATCAAATGGACCCAGTTCCTATACAATCATTCAATAATACAATAATAATGACTATACCATCATTCAAGAAAGCAGTAGTTGTCATAGTGTTTGAAGGTGTACAATGCCTTTTCCACATACCATCTCATTTATTCCTCACAACCATACTGTGAAGTGGATGTTATTATTATCCCTATTTAACCAATGAGAAAATTGACACTAAGAGTTTAAGTGACTTTACCAGGATCAGACATCTTTCTGATGATAAGTCCAACCCTGTATATGCACTCCCACCTATAGGTCTCTATGACTATTATGGAAAACAGCCTGTGTTTCAATGGATAGGCAAACAAGAACAAACAATAACATTAAGAATAAAGGAAAGTCAGTACCCCAAGTAAATCTTCTTCCACTCTCTCCAATCTTCATTGAGCATGGAAACTTCTTTTTATTGGGGATGATTTGATTGCCTCATTGTTATAGATTGGAACTAGCTGTTAAGACTGCATCTGTTAAAGACAGTCTTCAGTGTACAGTCTCCCAATTTCAGAGATAGCTATACAGAACCGAGCAGAAATCAAAGAGCATCCAAATAACTTAGGGGTGAGCTATATCTCAGGGTAGATCTATTTTGACCTCCTTTGGATGGACAAAGTAAATGCATTCATTCAAAGTTAAGGCTATTGTGTTAAGGTGGAAAAATCATTAAATTGCTACTGTCAGATCAGTCATCTGATGATCACTTTGATCAAATTATTAGACCTCTATTTATTCTATCTTGAGGTAACTAATACTTGCAATATGCACTTAATAAAATTGTTTAACACTTAAATGAAATGTGTTAGCATTACAGAATTGGAGAGGTGGCAGAGGGCACAGAGCTTGCCTAATTATATATTGCAGCTGAAGAGAATGTCCTCTCTACAACATCCCCAGATAATAAAGCGTGTGACCGAGGACTGCCAGTCACTTCACAAATGGATTTCTGTCATCCTAGACAGCCAATATCCATACGTACAAATATGTTATCAATTTTTTCTTTAATCTTTATGAATCATTGACCCATAATTCAAATGTGTTCCCTTTAACAAAGAAAAATTAAAGGCTTGTTCCTTAGAATAACCCTTTAAATATTCTATTGCTAAGATAATGTTGCCTAAAAGTTTTTTTCACCCATCAAATTGTTTCAATCAACTAAATTCAATTTCTCCCAAAAGTTAATATGGCATATACTATGCACTAGGCAATATGCTATGGCTTTAAAAAAAATAGAGGAGGGAACATCACTTTTCTCAAGAACTTATTTTCTGCTGTTTCCTGTTAAGTTATAGTTTCTGGCAATTTCACCATACAGTTCTTCTTCTATTAGGTGTGAACCAATTTGGCAACACCTTTCTTTAAATGGTGTGGCCATAACTAAGCCTAATGTTCACAAACCACCTAACACTCCATTACTTTACTGCCAGCGAGGGGGCCATTTCCAAGCTGCAGTCGTATGGTAGGGATCCACCTCCCTAAAGAGTAGTCCTCTCCCTCCCCAGTAATGGGGAAAGAACTGTGAAGTCTTGGCTTACCACCTCATTAAAATGTCCACCAATAGGTGTCTCTAGGGGAGTTTCCAATGATGTGCTGTGAGGCCAATCAGAACGAAGGCACATCTAGGGATAAAAACCCTGGCCCAGTTTTCAATTCTGCTTTTTGGCACAAAATGGAGGAAAGCCAATTAGACTCATTTATTACCAGGTTGAATGCCCATGCTAATAAATTGCTGGGATAATGGTCTTTGATTTTCTTTTGTTTAATTCCAATATATAGATATAGATTAAATATAGATACACATTATATGTCATATGTAAATGTATCCACATGTATATGCACATATATACATAAAGATACATCTTTGTGTACATATAAATATATACACATGTGTTTGTATAAATAGGTGTACATATACATATATATTTATATCTACATATGAATCTACAGCATTATATATACATATGCATATATATATATGGATGCATATTCTCTGTGTATGTATATACGTTTGAGTACATGTATGTGTATATATATATAAATATATATATATATATTATGTGGGTGTGGTTATGTGTGTACATGTGTTTGTGTGTGTATTATATAAGACCCTCTATGAATAGATTCATTTGTTTTGGTTGCACATCATCCTGACTCATCTTGACCTTGTAGTTTACTGAAACTCCCAGATTATCCCACATTAGCAGCTGTCTAGCTCCAACCCACACCAGTCACACACCCATCAAGCTGTATTCATACCATCATGCCTTGTATGTTTTCCTTTCTGCCCTTTTTTTCTAGATAATTTCTCCCTCTACCTCTGAGATTAGAAATCACAATAGCACTAACTTTGGTGGTCATATCATTAAAATCGTTTGCTCTATGACTCCATTTAACTGTCGTTGTTAAGACATCCAAGCCCAAAACTTCTCTGCCTGGCCATAATTCTCCCTTCTATATAGTCTTCCTCTAGTAGAACATAAGTTCATTGAGGGTAGGATTACATTACTCTTTGCATGTGTGCATTCAGTATTTATTTTGGTTTCTGTAGTGTAATAAGTGCTTATTAAATGATTTCTTATTTGTTCATTCTTCATACATCCTATCCATTTTATTTTTTTTAGGCTGAATGTAGTAAGCACTCTATATATTCCAGCCAACCTAGCCAAATGGTTCTTTTTAGGTGTCATTACTTCTCCCTTCTCCATGCTACAATACCACCCTCTCCCATGTCTAGACCCAAGACTAATAGCGCCCCCAAAGTGGATTTTTTGGAATCCAGACCTCCATTTAATTCTCATGTTAAATACTATCTCCCACAGGAAATCTTTCCTGATTTTATTATAAATGCAAATTTCTCCTTTGTATTTTGTATTTACTTACCAGTATATGTATTATTTCTTCCCATAGTAAATTTAAGTCCCTTAAAGGCTTAAAGACAAAGGACTTTCTTTTTCATTTTGTGTCTCTTGTATCCACAGAATTAGAATATATGAGATATTAAACAATTTCTAACTCTTTTACATTTATTGCTAATAAAATTTATCTAATTAGAATTTTTCCATTATTCTCATGGTTTAAGATATTTTGGTATCCTACTTTTGTCCTTCAAAATATTAACCTTCCTTCTCAACTTCTTGTTTTCTCCACTTTGATAAATATGATGATTCCCCACATTGCCTATGCCTTTCTCTAAGTGACAAGCATAAGTATTTAAGAGAAAGCAAAGGTCTAGGAATCACTTCAACAGAAGTTATTCAAAATGATACTGAACAAATAATGCCCACTCTTTTGAAGTAGTCCTTAACCCTGTTCATAAGGCACCTAAATGTAATATCATTCAATTCGCATCTCCCACATTTCAACTCAATCATTGTTTTGTGTGCTTAAAAATGCAACATTGCTATGACTAAAACTTTCTGTTATTCTATCCATCATTGGACAATGGAAAAAAATGTTTTATATTCACTGCATCTATTAGAAATAAAATTTCAGCAATTTTTATATTCTTATTATCCATGTTAATACCAACTTCCAAACATTCTTTGACTCCATAATGTTCTCATGGCTTTTTTTTTTCTTCCTCATTCCTTGGTGTTTAGAATAAGGGATTTAACACATGAGTTATCATTGTATAAAACACAGCCATGGTTTTATCAATGGAAAAGATGGTCATAGGTCATGGATATGCAAACATATATTGCACAAAGAACAAAAAGACTACAACAATGTGGGATACAGAAGTTGAGAGAGCTTTTCTCTGTCCTTCTGAATTGTGCATTTTCAGGGAGTTCAGTATGATGATATAGGATGTGAAATGCATGAAAAAAGTGACTATGCACATTATTCCCACTACTGGTAGCAACCAAAAGGGCACAGAGGTGGACATCAGCAAAAGAGCGTTTAATCAAAAGAAGGAAATCACAAAAACAAATGGTCAATGACATTGGGACCACAGAAAAGTAGACAGATGATCAATAGGATCCGTATTATTGCCTGATCAAAGCCTCCCACCCAGGTCAATCTTTCTAAAAGAATGCATATACTCATCATGGTCAAGTAATGCAGGGACTTACAGATGGCCACACACCTATCATAGGCCATCACCACTAGCAGGATGATCTCAGTGCCAGTAAATTAATTCTCTGCAAAAAGCTGGGTCATGCATGCATTGAAAGATAGTCATTTTTCTATCAGAGAGTGAATCAACTACCATTTCAGGGCCCATGGAAGAATAACAACAATCTAAGAAGGACAAGTAGGAAAGCAATACATACATATGGCACCTTAGAATCTGACTGATTGCAATGCTGATGACAATCATCATATCTCCCAAGAAGTTCAACAAGTAAATGAGTAAAAATAGCAGAAAAATATTTTCTACATCTCTGGTTTCTTTGTGAGACCCAGAAGAATGAATTCATCACATTGTTTGTAGCATCCATCTTTACATTTTTGGGGATGGTCACATAAGTGAAAGTTGGTTCTTGTGAAAAGGGAAAAAAAAATTTATAATTAGACGTACATTGAATGACATAGTGAAGTAAGACAGAATCTAAGTCAGAGAATTTAATCCAATCAAGACCTCATTAAGTAGCCCTTAAGTAAAAATTATACCTCAAAAAGACACCCTTATACACCTTTTCTAAACACAGTCGTTGAATTGTTTTTTGTTGCTATTATTCTTGTTTAATAACTATTAATGAGTAGGAATCTGTTTCTTCATGAAACATCACATTTCAAATGGGGACTAAATACACTCTTTGTTTGTCCTTCTGTCTTTGTTTCTAGAAGATAGGTCATTTTATTTTCAAGTGTAAAACATATGTAAGGAAGAAAAACATTTTTCTTAGAATTCCACTACTGGATAAGTGAGCAGTGGAGGAATACTACTTCTAGGTTGTAAGTTTTCAAAGCTCCAATTTCAGTTCAGCATTCCCCTCTAATTTTAAAACAAATTATATAAATCCCTAGACTTTCTGTCCAGGGAATAAATTATAACAACATTTACCATTTTTATCTGCTAACTGAAAAAAAAAAAACCTGTCATCAGTCAAATGAACTTTTAACTCAAAGGAATACAAAATACAAGCACACTGTACCATCATTGAGCCCAATTCAAATTAAGGAACAAGAAACAGAGTTCAAGAAACGGCATGGTTTTTCAAAGGTGACATAGATATTGATAAGAAGTCAAAATTTGTTCTGACTTGAAATCCAGAATATGTCATACTGCAGCATTTCTGTCTCTCATAGCTCGCTTGCTTACTTATTCATTTATGTATTTATTGATTGATTGATTCATTCATTCATCTGTTTATTTATTTATTTATCTATTCATCTCTTTACTTATTAAAAATTATATTTTACATTTATTCATTCTGAATAAATGTGTGCATCATCTGGATAGAGTAAAAGGGAGTACCCGAGCTAAGGCTGACACCAGTGCTTTCATTGATTCCCGGTTTGATTCTCCCAGCAGGCTCTTCATTGCTCAGATGCAACCCCCTGACTGCCTATATCATGGTCTCCTCAAATGCCTTATTTAAGTGTGCATGAAAACCTCTAACCTTCCACTGGAGCAGAAGCCTGGTATCTGCTAGATCACAGCTCTGATTAATACTAGTTCTAATCAGTAATCTGACTTTCATTCTGCTAAAGTTGGAGGTGGGGGGATACTTTTAACACTGTGGAAACAAAACTACTTCCACCATTTCTTACAATTTCTTTCTCTTTCTTTTTATTCAAATTTTTGTTTCCATATGTTTAATGCTCCCTAACTCTCTTTCTCACATAAATTTTTCTCCTTAACCTTCATCCCTTTCAGTTGATATGAGGTTTGTTTCAACAACCTGGCTAGCAGCTTCTGTGGGGGGTATAAGATCCACCCACAGCCAGCACCCAGAAAGTTGCCGGCACGCTGGGAGAGCACAGGTTCTTTTGATCTGCTTAACCAAGGAAAGCAAGGTGAAGGGGTTGACAAGTTTATTTTAATCCAGCATACAGAGAGCATTCAGTTAGTTCAGGGAAAAAAGCCAGCACCCTGAACTTCAGAACAAATACAAACAAATTACAAGCATCAACAGACAGACCAAAAACAGATTCATTCACTGAATTCATTCATTTCTGACCCCTGCTGTTGTCTCTCTTTCAGTAAATCCCAGCTAATGCTGCCCTTCTTCCCTCCTTCCCTTCTACCAGGTTGAAAAAGGTCTTAAATGACAGTTATAAAAGATATGTCCTTCAAAGAGTAGGTGATCCCAAGGGATGTCAATTGATGCGCCTACATTCTGGGAGGGGAGCTATATTAAAATGGGGTCTGTGGTAGACATAGGTCGCTGGTTGCTCATCAGAGAGACATCACTTTCCACCTCACTCAACAATATGGGGGGATTAACATTTGCCCAGCCCTGTCTGGGTATCTCTGTGAGGTACATTCAGCTTAAGCATATCTCCCCAGCATCTGGTCCCAACCAGAGACTCATAAAATTCAAAACTTTACACAGGGTTCAGAAGAATTTATGACTAGATGATTCTAAAAATCTTTGTTTTGGTTAACAGCCTCAATTCTTGATTAAGCACAATCCTTAATCTGACAACATCTAGATTATAAGAGGAATTACTTTTCATAAATCCCCAAAGCTTTATAACAACTAAATACCTAGATATCACAAAGTGCCAAATTTTCACAAAACCCTTCTCTGCATGATTGCCAAATATTACAAGAGGAGATCTCAAAAAGTCTTAGCTAACAATTTCAGAAATTCTATAAATGATAGCAAAACAATTTTAACTGAAACTTCCTTTTAAACAAAGACAAAAACTTTGGTTTATAATTTAAGCAATAATTCAATAACAGCTTTTTAACCCATTCATTATTTTTCTCTGACAGCACAATATTTAAGAACATCTAAACCATACAAATGTAATAATGCCTTAAACATTTTTATGTATTTAAAACTTGAAACTACCCTTCTTCAATGTAGAAGAAGGCTTTTCTAAGTCTCCTTACAGAGGTAGTCATTCATTTCATAACCACTGTATATATTTTCATGAATATCCCAGATTCTCACAAGGAAAATCTAATGTAATATTACCTGGTTATAACAAAATGTAACAGTTTCAAACTATCACATTTTTATCACATCTGTTTTTAAAAGATAATGTTGCCTCTCTCTCAGGTATTAGGAATATTTGCCTGGTCATGAGTAAATTTAGAAAAAAAAATATTTTTGTTTCTTATCATTTCTTCCTTTAATAATTCATCCACATTTGAAGTTGGCACCCTGGCCCTCATTAATCAGCTTTTGCCAAACTTCAACTTGGGCATTCCAATTCTTTACTCCTTAGATTAGCTTAGCCAGAATACAAGGCCTGAGGAATTTGAAGGAGGTGCCCTTCCAACCAAAAAGCTTTGGACTCTTTAAAAAGTGCTCAAGCCTTCTAAAGAAAGATTGGGAGGGAGTGGCTCTTAAGACCACATGGGTTTGTTGCTCCCTCACCCCTCTCACCTTCATACACACCAATTACATATACCAAGCTAAGATCTTTTTAGTTTCCCCTCCATTTGTCTGCCTCAGATAGCATGTGAAGTGATCCCTTTCAATTGCTAAAGAGAATGGAAAAAGGTGAGTTGAAGAGGAGCACAGGTTTATCAATAGTAAAGATCTCAACCCTAGGTGAATTACTTTTGGGCCTGGAAGCCCTGTTGAGAACAAAGGAGTCTGTCTTTTAGATATGCTAATTTTCAGGTGGCTAGCTTGATTTCCTACCCCTAAGCACTAATGTATGGCTTCTAATTATAATTTTATATAATTTCTCTGGAAACAAAATTCAATCATTCTTTACAAAGGCAAAGCTTCTCTTAAATTATAGAAATCAATGTCTTTACTATAGTCAATATCCAGATTCACTAAGACCTTTTATTACTAACTAATCAGCCTTATTTTCCAATCAGGAAAATTTCCAATTTAGTTTCAGCCCCTGATTGACATATCAAGTCTTCTAAGGTGTGGTGTGGGAGGGAGTGACTAAGAAGATGTAGACTTCTCAGCCACATGAACCAAATGCTATTTCACCCCCACCTAAATCCTTTACCTCCAGTTTCTATCTTTCTTTATTTCCCAGTCTTTACCCACATATTTTAGTCTCCATATTCTTGCTCCAATTTCCATCTAGTTCTTTCCTAATCTTAACCCAAACTACCTCAAACATTTCAAAGAAATGAAAGAAAATATTATACTCACCAAACTTCTTCTCCAGCTACTTTTACCTTAAAACTTAAACATCTAACAATTTAATCACTTTCTGGACAGACCACTGAACCACTAAAGTCGTCATCCCATTATCATACATAAGGCCCATTTACTTCCACAGTTTTAAAACACTTTGGCTGATGTCAGATACATTGAGTTTAATGCAAACATACAGATTTTTAACCTTTAGGCTCTAATTAGGATCATAATCCTTAATTCAGAACCCTCAGCCTTCTTCCCCCTATCAGCTTTCTGTTCCTCTGGGCTGCTTTGGCTCTGATTCCTTCTCAGATCTAAAAGCTGCTGCTTTTCATGATTTAATTTTCAGTCTGGTATTCCAACTTGGCCAGGGTTGTCACCAAAAAAAATCTTAATCTCCCACTGAAAGCCTAAAACATGGGAGTTCTTTCCAATCTTAAATCCAGAAGTTAAGTTAATGGACTAACAATTTGCATGCTAAAGGAGCTTATCTCTGTCCTCCACCTCAGGTTTCTTTCTCCACATCTTTCCAGAGATCTCTTTATTTTGCTAATCAACTCCTTTCAACCTCTCTGTTCCTAAAGTTCAAAACTTCTACAGGAATATAAAACATAAAACTTTTTTTAAACACACAGACAAGACATTAGACAATACATGGCACAAAAACAATTTAGAATTCAAATTCAGACCCATACTAAGCTTTAAATTAAAAATAACACATTTTATGCTTCACATCTCCACCTTTCTGGGAAGCAGTCAATAGCTTTGAAATGCAAATCAATCTACCTCTCCCTGATCTGCTAGGAATTATCCTGCTTGCTTTCTTGGTTCTCTCTCCATTCAAAGCTTCTCAGAGTTAGAATAAAGAGAATTTTTATTACCCCAAAACTTCCAAATCCTTTTCCTGGGTCAACCCACTGTTTTCCCAGTTAGTCAGCATTTTTCTTTATGGGCTATGTGGAAAAATGCTAGGAAAAATCCATTCTCCCCAACCTAGGTCTAATATTCTGACTTCTCCCCCATTGTAAGTCCAATCTTATTTCCTCAAACTAGAATGAGCCCAGAAAGGACAAAGGAGTACTTTAGATTCCTATTTGTTCTTGCATTGCTGTTACCTGACTTATCGTCTCTATGGCCATTTTGGTTCCCATTTTCACTTTACTCACATTCCTGGGTTGCCAAAGATTTTAGAAAAATACTTCCAGAAGTTAGCAGTCTGAAGAAGGGAAACTTCCACCTGAAGATACTAGGGCTCACTGGAAACCAGGAGGCTGGTCTTCTCATTCTCCAGGGGGAAATTTTGTCTTTTTCTGAAGCTATGGTAATTCTGATGACAAGAACCCAAATTATTATTATATGTACACTCACAGTGTCTATTATAAAGAATAGTCATTGGGAAGCCAGGAAAGTTTAAATTATATCTTACACTTATTTGTTCTGAATAAATGGGAACATCCCCTGAGCAGAGTAAAAGGGAGTACCTCTCATAGCTTATTTAAAAACCAACTACATATCAATTTTGTTTTTCTACTCATTTTTAAAATCACTGATATGTTTCAGTTCATATAACTTTCATTTTATAATATATATTTTTCCTATCCCCAGAGTGAGCCATACATTGTAACAAAAAAATGAAAGAATGAAAAGAAGAAAAAAAAACTATCCAATATACTGAATCTGAGATTGCATTGACTGTTCCTCACCCATAGTTCTCCTTTGCAAAGGAGTAAAGGAGATAAATTTTATTTTTGGGGACAAACTTAGTGGCTATAAGTATACAGCATATATTTTTGTCTTTGATACATTTCCATGTTTTAAATTTAAATATCCAGTATCAGGTGAATGATTTTTAAAGCAAGATATGTTGTCATCTTCTCTGTCTGTCTTCCACACAGAAAAACATATAATCAAACATGCAAAAACAAATTAATCATAAAGAAGCTATGATGCAATATACAATAATAAAAAAAAATAAAACTTAGAATCCAAGAGAATTTGGTGCCTTCCTATCCCAATATAAGCATTAAAAGTAAATTTACCTCCTTAAGTGAACTGATGATTGGGCCTTTTTTTTAAGTATAATTTTTAAACCAATGTTAATTCTAATCAACCAAAATCAGTTTCCATGGCCTTCAGACTTATTTGCATTAATACCTCAAGTGACCTTTGATTTCATTTTGTTTATATAGCTATTCCCTACTCTGGAAAATTTGCAAATTTTTCACTGTATAGTAGAAATTAATAATAAATAATAAATAAATAATAATAAATTAATAACTACAGTGTTTCCTTACCCAGTGACTTTCTGACAAAAATTCCCTTAGTACCAACCTGTACTACTCAGCAAAGCTTTGCTAAACATCTTAAGCCCTTACGATGTAAAATTATGCTAGACTGTTTAACCTTTTGGCAAAGTCTTCAAGAAAGCTGACTTTACCACATTGTCAATAAATGAAGAAGAAGGTTGAATGGAAAAAGTTGTGAATATAGACTTTCATATATAATTAGATAAGGAGACATTCATAGCAAACATTCTTGTAGATGACTGAATCGGTAAGGCAAGATTCATGATCTTTAGGATGACCATTAACATGCCTGTAGGGTTCAGAATCATGAAGTATGAAAAATTCTCTAGGTAGAAGTCAGTATAACATTTATTTAGACACCAGAGGATCCAATACCAAGACCAACAACCCCAATTTGATACAGCGGTTATTATATTCCAAAACCAGTAAGCCCACCTCACTGTAGCATCAAGGAAATTATAACACAATATTATAGCAAGGAACCAAGTCATCCTGTAACCTTCCCCCATGCTACAGCCTTCCTGTAAACATTTACTCATGAATCCTAACTATCTGCTCGCCTGTGTCCTCTTCACAGTTCTGAAAGCCCTTGCACTTCTCAGAGTCCTTGCAATCTCCTGCATTCTCTGGATTTTTGGTTCTCCAGTTTCTCAGTGCTGTAGATTCTCAGCTCTTTGATCTCTCCAATTCTCTTGTCTGCACTCTATGCTCTGCAGTCTCTCTCAAAGCTGGCTCTCTCTCAATCTCTGTTTTCTTAATGTCTGCCCTCTTGATGTCTGCTGTCTCAATGTCTTCCCGATGTCTGCTTCTCAATTCTGCTTCTCTCACACTCTGGGCTCGCTTTATATACAGTTGTAGCTGGCATCTGATTGGCTAGAACTCAGGTCTCTGATTGGCCCAATTCTTGCCAATCTGATTAGGTAGAATTAAGTGCATGGTACAATTGGGTCTGGTCTTAGCACCTCTCCTTAGGACCCTGAGTTCTTCACACCTCTCATAACCTAATTAGCAAACTGGTGTAGGCCCTGGGGCCTCAAGCCTAGTTAGTGAAAGGGTGTGGGCCTAGGGCTTAGCACCTAGTAAGTAAAGGGTATAAGTAAAGGCCCTATTGAATGGGAAGTGAATATTTTTATTCACATCAACACCACAATGGCAGCTGTCAACAAACAATCCAAAGAAGAATTCTGCTCAATATAGTTGAAATGTATATATAGCTAAATGCTGATTCCTGAAGAGGGTTGGTATGGAGAAAGTCCTAGAAAGGCCAGTTAGCTTGGAAATAACATACTGGTTGCAACTGGTCACAACTGGCTTTATCCAAATGAAAGAGACTTGTGACTGATTAAGATTTTGTTTATTGGGCCAGCCTGCTGCAGCTGCCTCAGGGATCTGTGGCCTGGGACTGGTCTCATCTCATTCTCAGCTTGCTGGAGCCACTGCCCCATGAACCCCCTCCTTCACCCCCCCGACCCTGTCCCACTCCTCTCTTCTCCCTTATATACTTCCTGCATCATCTGGGATGTTTGGACTAATTTTTCAGGGTGAGGAGAGGACAGGCACTGAGGGGGAGGTTTGCTACTGAGGAAGAGCTGCCGCGAGGAGCTCAAGATGATAGAGGCACTGGTAACAACTGAAACTGAGAAACTGCTGCACCAGCAGGAGTCCAGATGTCCACCAAAGGTCTGTGGCTTGAGACTAATTGAATCTGCTCATGATAATGGTCTTTGGATGACAGCAAGACTGAGGAACTTCGAAGTGAAAGAACTTCTTAGCCTAACTCAGTTCTTTGGTTTTGACATAGAGACTTTTTCTCTAGCTATGAATTTACTGGACAGATTTCCATCCAAAATGAAGGTACAGCCCAAATATCTTGGATGTGTGGGATTAAGTTGCTTCTATCTGGCTGTGAAATCAACAGAAGAGAGAAATGTCCCATTAGCCACTGATCTGATACAAATAAGCCAATATGAATTCACAGTCTCTGACCTGATGAGAATGGAAAAGATTGTGTTAGAGAAGGTGTGTTGGAAAGTCAAAACTACTACTGCCTTTCAGTTTCTACAGCTCTATTATTCACTCATTCATGAAAACTTACCATTTGAAAGGAGAAAGAACCTAAGTTTTGAAAGACTGGAATCTCAGCTTAAGGCATGCCACTGTAGGATTATGTTTTCTAAAGCAAAGTCTTCTGTATTGGCATTGTCTATAATTGCACTGGAGATTCAAGCACAGAAATTTATAGAATTGACAGAAGGAGTAGAATGACTTCAGAAACATTCCAAGATAAATTGCAGGGATCTGACCTTCTGGCAGGAACTTGTAGCAAAGCGCCTAACTGAATACTCATCAAACAAGTGTTCTAAACCAAATGTTCAGAAGTTGAAGTTGATTGTATCTGGACATAGTGCATGTCAATTGAAGCATAGTTATTACAAAATCACTCATCTTCCAACAGTCCCTGAAACTGGGTTGTAATAGGATTCTTGTGGTGAAGAAATTCAACTGTTTTGAAGGCTAATTTCACATCAGAACTGTGGAATCCAATATTAGAAGGGATTTAAGCTGTGAAGCCTGAAACATAGCAACTAGGTTAGAATTGATGTTTTCAGACTTGAGAGGAAAACAGGCTATAGTTGGAAATTGATTATATGTGCTGCATTTGGAAAAGTGTTCGAGACTACATTATGATCTTTTTTGAAGCATGTTTATAAAAACTAAAACTCAAATATGAAACCCTAACATAGAATAAGGATGGGAGATTATACTGTGGACTGACAGTTAATATTGATCCAATCTAGTAGTGTCTGGATCAGTATACTGATTATAGGTAGTATTGATGTCAAAGTGTGATTGATTTTAATTGATGTTATTTGAACTGTGATGCAAGTTCATATCAAAACAGATCAACTTCAGAAAAATGGTATGATGCACTTTAGTATAGTCAGGGTTACTAGTCTTTGAGGCAGTATAAACAACTTTGTTAGAGCCTTATACTGCTAGATAATCCAATAATTTTAAAGATTTATTTTTGTTTGGCATAGTTTTCATTTAAATTTAATTATAAAATTCTATTAAAGTTGTAGACAGACATGTTAAATTTTTTTTTAATGCAATTTATTTATTTAACATATTTGGTTTTCAGCATTGATTTTCACAACAGTTTGAATTACAAATTTTCTCCCCATTTCTGCCCTCCCCCCCCACTCCAAGATGGCGTATATTCTGGTTGCCCTGTTCCCCAGTCAGCCCTCCCCTCTATCACCCCCCTCCCCTCTCATCCCCTTTTCCCTTCCTTTCTTGTAGGGCAAGATAAATTTCTACGCCCCATTGCCTGTGTATCTTATTTTTTAGTTGCATACAAAAAGTTTTTTTGTTTTTGAACATCTGATTTTAAAACTTTGAGTTCCAAATTCCCTTCCCTCTTCCCTTCCCACCCACCCTCCCTAAGAAGTTGAGCAATTCAACCTAGGCCACACATGTATTATTATGTATAACCCTTCCACAGTATTCATGTTGTGAAAGGCTAACTACATTTTGCTCCTTCCCAACCCATCCCGCTTTATTGAATTTTCTTCCTTGACCCTGTCCCCTTTCCAAAGTGTTTGTTTTGATTACCTCCACCCCCATCTGCCCTCCACTCCATCATCCCCCTGCCTTTTATTTTTTTTTTTTTATCTTCCTCCCTCTTCTTTCCTGTGGGGTAAGATACCCAACTGAGTATGTATGGTATTCCCCCTCAGGCCAAATCTGATGAGAGCAAGGTTCACTCATTCCCCCCTCACCTGCCCACTCCCCTCCTCTCCTAGAACTGCTTCCTCTTGCCACCTTTATGGGAGATAATCCACCCCATTCTATCTCTCCCTATCTCCCTCTCTCAATAAGTTACTCTCTCATCCCTTAATTTCATTTTATTTCTTTTAGCTATCTTCCCTTCATCCTCAACTCACCCTGTGTCTGCTCTCTTTCTTTTACATATATATATATACACATACATACATATACACATAGATACATGCATACATACACATTCACTTATATATATATACATAAACATATATATATGCATATATATATATGCATATTCCCTTCAACTACCCTAATACTGAGGTCTCATGAATCATACTCATCATCTTTCCATGTAGGAATGTAAACAAAACAGTTCAACTTTAGTAAGTCCCTTGCAATTTCCGTTTCTTGATTACCTTTTCATGCTTCTCTTCATTCTTGTGTTTGAAAGTCAAATTTTCTATTCAGTTCTGGTCTTTTCACTGAGAAAGCTTGAAAGTCCTCCATTTTATTGAAAGTCCATATTTTGCCTTGGAACATGATACTCAGTTTTGCTGGGTAGGTGATTCTAGGTTTTAATCCTAGCTCCATTGACCTCCGGAATATCGCATTCCAAGCCCTTCGATCTCTTAATGTAGAAGCTGCCAGGTCTTGGGTTATTCTGATTGGGTTTCCACAATATTCAAATTGTTTCTTTCTGGCTGCTTGCAGTATTTTCTCCTTGATCTGGGAGTTCTGGAATTTGGCAACAATATTCCTAGGAGATTTCTTTTTAGGATCTATTTGCGGAGGCGATCGATGGATTCTTTCAATTTCTATTTTGCCCTGTGGCTCTAGAATATCAGGGCAGTTCTCCTTGATAATTTCCTGAAAGATGGTATCTAGGCTCTTTTTTTGATCATGGCTTTCAGGTAGTCCAATAATTTTTAAATTATCTCTCCTGGATCTATTTTCCAGGTCAGTGGTTTTTCCAAGGAGATATTTCACATTGTCTTCCATTTTTTCATTCCTCTGGTTCTGTTTTATAATATCCTGATTTCTCATAAAGTCACTAGCTTCCACTTGCTCCAATCTAATTTTTAAAGTAGTATTATCTTCAGTGGTCTTTTGGACCTCCTTTTCCATTTGGCTAATTCTGCCTTTCAAGGAATTCTTCTCATTGGCTTTTTGGAGCTCTTTTGCCATTTGAGTTAGTCTATTTTGTAAGGTGTTGTTTTCTTCAGTGTATTTTTCAGTATTTTTTTGGGTCTCCTTTAGCAAGTCATTGACTTGTTTTTCATGGCTTTCTCGCATCCTTCTTATTTCTCTTCCCAATTTTTCCTCTACTTCTCTAACTTGCTTTTCCAAATCCTTTTTGAGTTCTTCTATGGTCTGGGGCCAGTTCATGTTTTTCTTGGAGGCTTTGGTTGTAGGCTCTATGATTTTGCTGTCTTCTTTAGGCTGTATGTTTTGGTCTTCTTTGTCACCAAAGAAAGAATCCAAAGTCTGAGACTGAATCTGGGCGCGTTTTCGCGTCCTGGCCATATTCCCAACCAACTAACTTGACCCTTGAGTTTTTCAGTGGGGTATGACTGCTTGTAGATTACAGAGTTCTATGTTCTACGTTTGGGGGGGAGGTGCCAGCTCTGTCAGAGCCGCACTCCTCCTTCCCCAAGGACCCCCAGTCCAGACTGGGCTCAGATCTTCGGCAGGCTGTGCACCCCTGCTGTGATCCGCCACTTAATTCCCCCCACCAGGTGGGCCTGGAGCCGGAAGTAACAACAGCTGTAGCTGCCCCACCTCCGCTGCCCCCGGGGCTGGAAGCCGAACCTCGAACTCCTTCCACTCCCGCAGCTTTTCCCACTAACCTTCTCCGCAGTCTTTGGTGTTTGTGGGTCGAG
Organism: Trichosurus vulpecula; assembly: GCF_011100635.1. Lineage (NCBI taxonomy): Eukaryota > Metazoa > Chordata > Mammalia > Diprotodontia > Phalangeridae > Trichosurus > Trichosurus vulpecula. Next base: position 260,950,334 of record NC_050578.1, on the reverse strand, counting down.
GGGTCTGGTAACTGCTCACGTACTCAGGGCGCTAGGGCCCCCTCCGCCCGGCTTCCGGTCTGGATCGTCCACGCCGCTCAGGCTGGGCTCTGCTCCACTCCGTTCCCAGCTCCCAGCTCCCAGCTCCCAGCTCCCAGCTCCGTGTGGAATAGAGCTCACCCAGAGACCATCCGGGCTGTCCTGGGCTGGAGCCCTGCTTCCCTCTGCTGTTCTGTGGGTTCTGCCGTTCTAGAATTGGTTCAGAGCCATTTTTATAGGTTTTTGGAGGGACTCGGGTACGGAGCTCACTCTAGTCCGTGCTTACCAGCCGCCATCTTGGCTCCGCCCCCCAGACATGTTAAATTTAAGTGATCTTCAACATTATCCTAGGGAACAAGTGATACGGTATACAAAGTTTTATACAGAATGATTTTTATCTCAATATCTAGTCCCTTAGAAAACAAATAAATTTCTCTTTATTACAAGCAACTCTTGTAGTCTTGCAAACCTGAAACCTCAGCTGTGCCCTTCTAAAGCAATATATGCTAATGCTAACACTTCAGAGCTTTTAAATAAGGATTACTATTGGTATGAAACTGGACCATTAGTATAGAGCTTTGTATTTAAAAGCAGTACATATGGGTGTGCTATTGTCACAGTGCTCCTGTAACAATTCAACTTAGAGACTAAAGTGAGTTGTCTATCCAGATTCAAGTAAGCAGCAATTTGAATGACTAATTATGTGGCAGGTGGAGTACTTAAGGCTAGTTGTAGGTTAATGAATCTAAATTGACATATAGGGTTGGGAAAGCATATAGTTAATCAGTGCATTATATAGTTTAATTTCCATAATAGCTATAACTAGTTCAAATTTCCCTTTGATATCATGTTGTGGGAAAAAAATCTTCCCTTTAAAGATAAACCAAAGAACCACAGTATTTCTCATGTCTTATGCTTCATTTTGTAAAGCCTTTGCACATGCACTCTTCAGTTACTCCTAAACACCTGATTCATTGAAGAATTTCCTTTCTAATTCCTCAATGCAAACTTAAGTTGGCTGAAGTAACCTAAAAAAAGTACCATTATGTTCTGGTACTAAGAAAGTGACCTTTCAATAAAACTATTGAAATACAAAAAAACAAAAGATTTTGTTTATTCACATTAGAAATTGCATCCTCAGAGAAAGATCAAAATCAATTCAATGAAGTTGAATTGGCTTTGAAGAGAGGGCTAGATTCAAATGCATATGGGGTGGACCCAAATGGCACTGTGAAAGAATGGAACTACTGGAGCTCTGTCACAAATTCTGTCAGATACATCTAAAAAGTGAATCTGAGCATATTTGAGAGATTTAGAACCCACTAGTAGACTGAGAGGGGTAGGAGCACCCAGCACACAGAATGGCATCAGACCAAACCTACCCGGAACAGCACAGGAATCCAGCCAGCACTTGGGTCTGGGAGGTCACTGGTTGAGCACAACACTGGAGCAGGAACAGGACCATGGCGGAAGTACTGGCTACAGTGCAATTGAGCCCCAGGCCTCTCAGTCCAGGACAGGAGTCTGTTGGAGCACACAGCCTGTGCCCATGGGAGCAGCTACCACAGATGCCAGCAACCCACAGTCTAAAGGTTTGAAACTTACATTCTTGAATTTCCTGGAGCCATGATGTGCAGGTAAAATGGCTTTCCTCCCTCTCTTGAATAAACTGAGAGAATAATACTTCAAGAGAAACAGAAGAGCCAGAAGCCAGGCTTCAGTAGCAAGAGAAGTGGGGGAGAGGGGCCTTCCTGTGGTGGTGGGAGGAGACTGGTGCAGGAAGGGAGGTATCTCAGCAGCCCTCACCTCAGCAGAAGGAGGGTAACTGAGCCCTAGGGGGTGGAGCTAACAAATATCAATGCCAGGACACCAGATGTGCCTTTGCATAGTCGGGGGAAGTGGCAGACACCAACACAGGCATGAGCTGAGACTACCCCTCCTATAGAACAGTCCTGGGGAAAAGGAGACCCCCAGCAGCCAGACCACCCCTTCCCCACACCTCACAAAACCAGAGGCCATAGCACATAAAGCTAGATCCCAACACAAGAAACTTGGGACAGAGCCCCCTGAGCCACGGAAGCAGAGATCCACTTTAGAAACCAGGAGGAAAAAATAAACACCATGAGAAAAAACACTAAAAAGCTAAAGAGGATTGATTTGTATTATGGAGACAGGGAACACCAAAATACCAATTCAGAAGAGGAAAGCATGGACACTACACCTACATCTGAAACCTCAAAAGGGAAAGTGAACTGGTCTCCCACCAAAAAGCATTCCTGGAAGATCTCAAGGAGGACTTTAAAAACCAAATTAGAGAGGTAAAAGAAAAAATGGAAAAAAAAATATCAATGAGAAAAACAAATATCTAAAAGGTAAAATGGGTGAAATGGTTAAGGACTATCAGAATATAAATGGAGAAAATGTCTCATTGAAAAGTAAAATCAACCAAATGGAAAAAAAAAAGATAGAGAAGTTAAAGGAAGAAAACAAAACATTTAAAATTAGAATTGGGCAAGTAGAAGCTAATGACTTTATGGGACATCAAAAATCAGTCAAACAATATCTAAAGAATGAAAAAATAGAAGAAAACATGAAAGATCTGATTGGAAAAAACAACTGACCTGTAAAGTAGATCCAGGAGAGAAAATCTAAGAATTATTGGAATACCTGAAAGCCATAATGAAATAAAAGAGCCTGGACAGTATCTTCCATTAAATCCTTAAGAAAAAATTGCCCAGAGGTCCTAGAACCAGAGGAAAAATTATCATAAAAAGAATCTATCGATCAACCCCTGGAAAAAATCCCAAACTGAAAGCTCCAAGACATATTATAGCCAAATTCCAGAACTTCCAGGTCAAAGAGAAAATACTGCAAGCAGCTAGAAAGAAACAATTCAAATATGGAATTTAGACTCAGGATCATGCAGGATCTTTCAGCTTCTACATTAGATGACTGGAGAAATTGAAATGTGATATTGTGAAAGGCAAAGGAGCTTGGACTACAACCAAGGATAACTACTCAGCAAAACTAGGCAAGAAGAGGGACATTCAATGAAATAAGGGAATTCCAGACCTTCCTGATGAAAAGGCCAGAGCTCAGTGGCAAATTTAATCTCCAAATACAAAACTCAAGAGATACATAAAAAAGGCAAAATGGGGGAAAAACCATAGTTAATCAATAAGGCTAAATAGTTACATCCTTATATAGCATTATTTTGTTTGATATATGTTACATATATGTGTATTATATATATATATATATGTCAATCTTGAGAAAAGTATACTTATGACAATTAAAAGGGATATTCATAGACTGTGGGTAGCTGTATAAAATTACCGATATAATGATAAAAATATAATTAAGAGATATACAGGGATAGTACTGGGAGAAGAGGTAAAGAGGGAGTAGAAAAGGGTAAATTACACCAAATGAAGAGGCACAAAAACATATTGTAGTAGAGGGAAAGAAGGGAGCAAGAAGAGCAGTATTTGAGCTTCACTATCATTGGATTTGGATCAAGACAGGAATAACATACACTGATAAGTATAGAAATGTAACTTGTCCTACAGGAAGTAGGAGGGGAAAAGGGAAAAAAGGTGGGGGGGGGCTGGTCAGAAGGTAGGGGAGAAGTGGCAAGGGGAAAAGAGTAAGATAAGGGAGGGGAATCAAGAGGCAAGGTAAACTAAAGAAGGCAGCAGTCAAAAGCAAAACTCTGTTGAGGAGGAGAAGGGGAAAGGGAGAAATAAAAGCATAAAGGAGGGTGAAATAGGATGGAGGAAAAGGCACAGATAGTAATCATAACTGTGAATGTGAATGGGGTGAAGTCTCCCATAAAACAGAAGGAGATATCTGACTGGATTAAAAACCATAATTCTACATTATGCTGTTTATAAGAAACACATTTGGGGGGCAGATTCAATATGGTGGCTAGAAAGCAGGGACCTGCATGAGCTCTGCCCCAGGTCCCTCCAAACACTTATAAAAATGGTACTGAACAAATTCTAGAACTGCAGAACTCATGAAATAGTAGAGGGAAGCAGGCTTCCAGCCCAGGACAGCCTGGAGGGTCTCGGGGTAAGGGTTATACATGGAACTGGCAGCAGAGCAGAGCAGAGTCCAGCTTGAGCCACTCCTGGACCAACCAGACTGGGAACCAGGAGGAACAGGCCCTAGCACCCTGAATCGGTGAGTTGTGGCAGTTACCAGACTTATCAACCCACAAACACCAAAGACAACAGAGAAGGTTAGTGGGAAAAGCTGCTGAGCCAGAGTGAAAGGAGTTCATGGTTTGGCCACTGCCCCGGGGGCAGTGGAGGTGATGAGGCTCTGAGGCTGCTTACTGAGATATACTGCAGTTGCTTCTGGCCCCAGGCCCTACTGTTAGGAGGAAATAAATAGCAGATCTGAGTAGGAGTGTAGAGGCAGCTTAGACGTGAGTCCCGTCTGAGTTGGCAGTTGTTGGGGGAGGCAGAGTGCTGGTGTGGCAGAACTTGCTGGGTACAAATAGCTCTGAAAACAACAGTGCAGCCTCTCAAGCTTGGGACAAAGTACTCTCTAGTCTACAAGCAGTCATACCCCAACAAAAAACTCAAGGGTCAAGTAAGTTTGCTGGCAACATGGCCAGGCAGAGAAACAGACTCAGATTCAGACTCAGACTTTGGAATCTTTCTTTGGTGACAAAGAAGAACAAAACATACAGTCAGAAGAAGTCAACAAAGTCCAAAAGCCTACATCAAAAGACTCCAAAACAAACATGAACTGGCCTCAGGCCATGGAAGAGCTCAAAAAGCATTTGGAAAACCAAGTTAGAGAAGTAGAGGAAAAATTAGGAAGAGAAATGAGAGTGATGTGGGAAAACTATGAAAAACAAGTCAAAGACTGGCTAAAGGAGACTGAAAAAAATACTGAAGAAATTAATACCTTAAAAACAGACTAACTCAAGTGGCCAAAGAACTCCAAAAAGCAAATGAGGAGAAGAATGCCTTGAAAGGCAGAATTAGCCAAATGGAAAAGGAGGTCCAAAAGACTACTGAAGACAATACTACCATAAAAATTAGACTGTAGCAAGTGGAAGCTAATGACTACATGAGAACCAAAGGAATGAGAAATGGAAGACAATGTGAAATATCTCATATGAAAAATCACTGACCTGGAAAATAGATCCAGGAGATATAATTTAAAAATTATTGGACTACATGAAACTCATGATCAAAAAGAGGGCCTAGATATCATCTTTCAAGAAATTATCAAGGAGAACTGCCCTGATATTATAGAGCCAGAGGGTAAAATAGAAATTGAAAGAATCCACAGATCACCTTCTCTAAAAGATCCCATAAAGACATTGTCCCCAAATTCCAGAGCTCCCAGATTAAGGAGCAAATATTGCAAGCAACTGGAAAGAAACAATTTGAGCATTGTGGAAACACAATCAGAATAACACAAGATCTAGCAGCTTCTATATTAAGGGATAAAAGGGCTTGGAATATGATATTCTGGAGGTCAATGGAGCTAGGATTAAAACTAAGAAACACATACCCAGCAAGACTGAGTATCATGCTCCAAGGCAAAATATGGATTTTCAACAACATAGAGGACTTTCAAGCTTTCTCAACAAAAAGACCAGGGCCGAATAGAAAATTTGACTTTCAAACACAAGAATCAAGAGAAGCGTGAAAAGGTAAACTAGAAAGAGAAATCATAAGGGACTTACTAAAGTTGAACTGTTTTGTTTACATTCCTACATGGAAAGATGATGTCTGTAATTCATGTGTATAATTCATAAGACCTTAGTATTGGGGTACCTGAAGGAAATTATATATATAGACAGAGGGCACAAGGTGAGTTGAATATAAAGGGATGAAAAAATCAAAATAAGGGATGATAGAGGAATATATTGAGAGAGGGAAAAAGGGAGAAATAGAACGGTGAAAATTATCTCACATAAAAGTGTCAAGAAAAAGCAGTCCTCTTGGGAGAGTAGATGGGGCAGTTGAGGTGGAATGAGTGAATCATGCTCTCATCAGATTTGACCTGAGGAGGGAATAACATACACATTCAGTTGGGTATCTTACCCCACATGATAGAAGGAGGAAGCAGATAAAAAAGGGGGGATGATGGAAAGGAGGGCAGATATGTGAAGGAGGTAATCAAAAGCAAACACTGCTGCAAAGGGACAGAATAGAGGGAGAAAACTGGATAAAGGGGGAAAGGATAGGAAGCAGCAAAATATAGTTATTCTTTCACAACATGAGTATTGTAGAAGGGTTTTGCTTAATGACACACACAGGGCCTATGTTTCATTTCTCATCTTCTTAGGGAGGGTGGGTGGGGAGGGAAGAAGGGAGAGAATTTGGAACTCAAGGTTTTAAAATCAGATGTTCAAAAAAAATTTTGCATGCAATTAGGAAGTAATATATACAGGCAATTGGGCATAAAAATCTATCTTGCCATACAAAAAAGTAAGGGGAAAGAGGATGAGGGGAGTGGGTGACAGAAGGGAGGGTTGACTGGGGAACAGGGCAATCAGAATATGTGCCATCTTGGAGTGGGAAGAGGGTAGAGATGGGGAGAAAATTTGTAATTCAAACTCTTGTGAAAGTTAATGCTGAAAATTAAAAATTTTAAATAAATAAATAACAAGAAAAAATAAACCAAAAAAAACAAAAATTAGGAGAGAAGCAGAAAATTGGGAGAAAATCTTTACAACTAATGTCTCTGATAAAGGCTTCATCTCTAAAATATACAGGGAAGTGAACCAAATTCATAAGAACACAAGTCATTCCCCAATTGAGAAAAATGTCAAGGGATATGAACTGAACAGGCAGTTCTCAGAGGAAGAAATTGTAGACATCTATAGGCATATGAAAAGTGCTCTGAATCACTACTAATTACAGAAAACCAAATCAAAACAATTCTTAGGTACCACATCTTTCCTGTCAGATTAGCTAAAATGACAAAACAGGAAAATGATAAATGCTGGAGTGGATGTGGGAAAATTGGAACACTGTTACATGGTTGGTAGGGTTGTGAACTGTTCCAGCCATACTGAAGAGCAATTTGGAACTATGCCCAAAGAGTTATAAAAACGTTCATACCCTTTGACCCAGCAATATCACTTTTAGTGTTGTATCCCAAAGAGATCACACAAGTTGGAAAAGGACCCATATCTACAAAAATATTTATAGATGTTCCTTTTGTAGTAGCAAAGAATTGGAAACCAAGGGGATGCCCATTAGTTTGGGAATGGCTGAACAAGTTGTGGTATATGAAGGTAATTGAATACTATTGTCCTGTAAGAAATGGGAAAGGTACGGACTTCATAATAACCTGGGAAAACCAATATGATAAATGCTGAATGAGTGGAGCAGAACTAGTGGAACGTTAAACACAACCACAGATATGTGGATTCTGTGATGACTAAGCTTGATAGACCTTGCTCTTCTTAGAAATACAAGGTTCAAAGAAAACTCCAAAGGACTCATGAAGGGGAGAGCTATCTACATCCAGAGAAAGAACTATGGAAACTGAATGAAGATTGAGGCAAACTGTTTCCTTTCCTTTTTCTTTCCTTTTTTTTTTTTTGTTTTTTGGGGAGTTTTGTTTCTTCTTTCACATGATTCATTCCATTCATCATAATTCTTCTTTACACTTGACTATTCTCTACATAAGTTCAATGCAAAGTTATATGTAGAAGTCATGTTGGATTCCATACCATTTTGGGGAAGGATGAGTGAAGGGGGGAAGAAAATCTGGAACTCAAAGTCATGTGGTATTGAGTGTTGTAAACTGAAAATAAATATCTTAATAAAATAAAGTAAAAAAATAGATTCAAATGCAGACATGTTAAAACCTATGGTAGTTACTCTGCTCAAAACACCAACAATAAATACATTATCACCATTATTAGGTAGCATTTACATATATCTTTAAGGTTGAAAACTTTTTAGGGATATTATCTCCTTTGATTGTCACAAGAACTGTGGGAGTTATGTGTTAATATTACCTCTATTTTATACATTGAAAAACTGTAGCAAATAGTGGTTAAGTTAGTCACCAAAGACCATGCATCTAAAAAAATAACTGAATCTAGATTTGTACTCAGTTCTTCCTGACAGCAGATCTAATGCTCTATCCACTCTACCAATTAGTGTCCTGTAGGTTTACAGAAACATTCATTTAGGTGGTATCTGTAACGTCAATAAGAAATTCTTAGCCTAAGATAAAAGAAAAAAAAAGCAAAATATTAATCACCATATGTCTGAGATTGTCTTCTTTTCCAATCAGTCCAAATATCCTTCTCTGAAGGGTTCTCTAGTACTGCATATAATTAATCACTGATAAAATGAATAACTTAAAAAATAACAAACTAGAAGATCAACATGATGTGATACCAGAGAATACAGATTGTGTTTTTAAAGCAGAAAAAAATTAGGGTAATTGATACTTTGAATTAAACAGTGGGTCATAGTTTCCTGGATTTTAAATCTCCTGAATACAGCACTTCCAAATCCTTTCTTTAGAACATCAGTGCTCAGGTTGGAGACATACTTTGAATCATAGGGCTTTATCTCTTCTTTCTCTCCTTTAATCTGCAGGCAGGCTCAGAGTTAAAAAACAGGGAAAAAAATTTGCTATTGTTGATAGAGACATATTACCTTTATGGATGATTCTTTTTGTGAAAACTCCCAGTCTCTCTTTTATATATTTCTCCTCTAAATGGAAAAATACATTTAATGTGCTCTTCGGGCACTTCTAGGACTTGGTGATGCAATGACCACAAAGGACCCTAGAAAATTCATAATCGCTCTTGTCAGGAATTTTGCCAAAGTGGTAGCAAAATTGTTTTTTCCTCTTGTAAACACTGATATTCATAAAAAATAGATCTTATCTTTGCCCCTAAGAAAAAAGTTTCAGTGACTCTCTTTAGTCTTAAGGCAAAACATAAACTTCTCTGACATGTAAATCCTTTCACAATTTGGCTATGTCTTGGTTTTCCAGACTGATAGAGCATTTCTCCTCTTCTCTCTCAAGTTAGAAATCCTTTAGACATCTAAAAGATATCCATATCTGAAAGGAAATTCATCTTTTCACTGTAACCTCTTCTTTCTCTGAACTTTCCTACTGCTACTGAGGAGTAGGAATCATGCTGCCAGTCACTCAGATTCATAATGCATATATTATAATTGATTCTTCAGTCTCTCATCCTTTATACTCAACCTCTTATGAAGGTTTGGTTATTTTACTTTCATTATATGATATCTGTATCTATATCAGAGACCCTCATCCCCTCATGCATGGACTATTACCGTAGTTTACTGGTTGGCATCCTTGCCACAAATATCTCTTAACCACAGTCCACCCTTCACTCACCTGTCAAATGGATGTTCCTACAGTCAGGACTGATCAAGTCACCCCTTCCCTTGCTCAATAAACTTCAGCTTGTTCCGGTCACTTCTAGAATTTAATACAATATACTAAGTTTGCTGTTCATAGGAGATATGAATTCTAAGAGAGCAAGCTTAGGAGGGCTATTAGTCTAGGCATCAATTAAGGGTTCTGAAGAGTATGGAGATGGCAGATGGAATGGCACTCAAAGGGAATCACTTGGCCAGTTTGGCTGGAATGTAGAGAGTTTACTATATTTGACCTAAAAAATTGAACTGGATAGGATGGATGAATGATGAATGAGTAAGCAATCATTTAACAAGCATTTTTATATTTCAGAAACCAAAATGAATGCTGTAAGTATAAATACAAAGAGGAATATAATCCTTTTCCTCAAAGGGCTTATGTTCTAAAAGGGGAAGAAATCATAATGGGGAGAGCTATAGGCAGGCAGAGATGTTTTGGGCTGGGATTTTAAAAAGTCAGTAGGTGGAGTCATAGGGCAAATGATGTAATTGTATTGCCAGCAAGGTCAGTGCTATTGTGATTTCTGATCTCAGAATTAGGTGGAGAAATGATCTAGGGAAAGGGTGGAAAGGAAGATTGCACACATGCCATATGGCATGGATATAGCTTGATGGAAGTGTGATTGGTGTGGGTTGGACTAAAAGTGACTAGACAACTGTTACTCTGGGAAAATCTGGGAGTTTCAGTGAATTGTAAGGTCAAGATGAGTCAGAAGGATAGTATGCAAGTAAAAGAAGTGTATCCATCCAAAGAACCATAGAACCCATGGAGAGGATCTTATGTAATAAACACATTGATACACAAACATATATGATACAATATACACATATGTACTGTACATACACAAATGTTTAAATGTATGTATACATCCACATATACTGCAACTGAACAAGGGGAAAGCAGAGACCATTATTCCATATCACTTGCCATTTATCAAGTCATCAATAAATAAATAGGGATAGAGATAGAAAAGATCAAGAGAGATCTTGAACCAGAACTTAAGATTAGTATTGAGTTAGAACCAGACTGAAGAAATAGTAGAATAAGCTGAATATCATCTGGTAAGTTACCCAGTGCTTTTAACTATCCTAAGGCTTTTTGCTGATCAAGCAAAGTATCCTTTTAATATTAATATTTATCCAATAATTATCCAGAACTATTAATCAACATGCATACAATATCACATGAAAAGAAACAAGAAAGAAAGTATTATACGTAAAAATCGAAAGATGCATGGTGGGTGGTACGTGTTACAAATATGAATTTCACATGATAAGTGAAGAAATGGAAAATGAAGCAAAGAGATGGATAACAATAAAAAAAAGAGCTTGACTGTTCATGAAAAAGGGACAGTAGATATAATTCACAATTATCATATGGATAAAGTCCACATATTAAAAAATAAGAGTAAAGTCTTCATTATGTTGAATGAATCATACATGAATCATTTACAAAATAACCTTCGAAAATAATAGCACAGAATAGTGTTGTGATTGGAATCATTTTCTTTGAAGATAAGACAATTTCATACAAAACCAAAAATATTATTGTTAGTATTGACATTTTAAAAGTAGCATTTAACTTAGTAAATTTCAGATCACACATACATTTCAGGTACTTATATCATTTAATATATTAAACACGTATATATATACATACATATATATATATATATATATATATATATATCATGTTTTCCCCAAAAGAAAATCATTATTCAAAACATATTAACTGTCCATGCATATGTTGCATAATGTTATAGCACCTGGTGTTAAGGTGTTATACAATAATATAGGTCAATATTATTCATGAAAATAGTAGAGCTGTATGTAGAACGTCTAGCAGAAATATTTTCATCAATAAAGACTACCTACATATTTATGTGTGATTATTCACTCTACTTACCTATAATCTATTATCTCTATCTCTCCATCTATTCTTTCCCAAAATACATACTAATCTTCCAGAAACAAATCACATGAATAATAAATCCTTATAAGTGAATGCATCCCCACTTGAGCAATATCATTCAACAATGGTTCAACGGAGCCATTTACCTTAAGCAACCCTCCTATTCGTACTGAACAGACAATTTTATGAAAATGCATGATGAGCTTAAAATAATTATTTCAGCCAAACAGCCCTGGGGGGAAGGTGTCAGGCAAGGGCCATTATACAGCTGATAAGAAAGAAAGTGATTTCCTTCTGTACTTATTTAGGAACCACTTTTTTAGCCTCAAGAAACCAACATCTCAGAATTAAATAGCCTTCCATTATTTCCTTACATGACTACTTGAGTGGTGTAATTGCCACCTAACCATTAAGTCGGTGATATATGGACATTAGCTAATATTATACTCATTATCACCAACTACCACCAGCAAAACCACCGTCATGTAATCAAGTCCCAGGTTTATTTATACACTGTGTGGACAGGAGAGAAAAACAACAAAAGATGAGAATTCCAGCTCTTGGGGTATCCAGATTTGGTAATCAAAGAAGGTCAGGGAAGGGCATTATGGAAACACTGAAGCATATTAAGGAAGCCTTTAAAAAAACAGCACCTATGAAATACCCATTTAGAAATGTTATGTTCTTCAGAAATATGCAACAGAGACTGACAAATACCAAGAGTACATTTGAGGTATCACTATTCTAGGGGAAGTATCTACTAGTATGAGATCAAATGAATTCTTGAGCACATTCACTCAGATGTAACTTTGATCGATAAAATGGTTAACATCAAACTTCTAATACATATTTACAACTGAAAAACTTATAATGTTCAAGCACTACTAAGCAGTTTTCCAAGTATAAAAACCTTGACAAAAGGATCAAAATTTTTTGCAAATCGTATAATTTACATAAACTTCCCTTTTGTCCTCATTGAATTTGGAGTTGTACTGAAGTTGATTTCATTGAGATGTTATTGTTTTTCTGCATCCATTATTTCTAATCACGTGCTCCATTAAAAGAGATAGCTTTTTACAAGTAAAAGGAATATATTGGTTAATGTCTTCTCATTATATGTCCTTGTCTCTAAAGAATCACATCTTATTGTAATGCATAAAGGTTCCCCAAGATTCATCTCTCCATTCTAACATAACACTTAATTCCAGGAGACTTTCAGCTGTTTCAAAAGACATAAGAATACAGAAACGAGCATGTGCAGGTGTATGCTCAAGCATGTGAGTGCATGCAAACACACACATGCACACACACACACACACACAAACACACACACACACTCACACCTTAAGAGATGTACATAAAAAAAAATCTTTGTGGCTCTCAAAAAGAGTAATTCAGAGACTCTAAATCAATTCTCAAAGAGCAAGACCAATAATGTTCTTAATCTGGCATTCACAGTCCTTCCTAACTAGGTTTGTGGATAGATTTTTGGGAGGATGTGACCTCAGAAAGAAAAAAAAAACATGATTATCTACTTTCACCAAAGTCTAAGTCTAATTATTTCTTTAAATTTTGTATGTATACATTGAATATTACTCAGAGAAGGGGATATAATGGTAATTATAGTGGGACATTTTTTTTTATTCTTTTCCCTTTTAGAATGCTAAAGTAATCAAATGGCTTAGATTAGGTCTTGTGACATGGGAAGCCCCAAACCCACACCCCTTTGCTTACTAGGTGTGAAGCCCTACACCCATACCCTTTTGTTGATTTGGTGTGGCCCTTTCAGGCCCTAAGAAGGCTATATAAACTCAGAGATTAGCATTTGTTTGGGCCTCTAAGTCACTTGAAGAGTGTTGTGTGAATTGACTAGACAAGATTCTGGGCAGCCATAGTTAAGAGCCCTCCCACCCCACCCCCCATGCCTGCCTCAGCTTAAAAACCCAGATGTTGGTGCTTCCCTGGTAACTATGTGCTGAGATATTGGACGGAAAGCTAGAAGCCTATCAACTGGCTTGTATTACTTGATTTGTTGATATTTTCTGTTGGTTATTTCCGTTTGTATTTGTTCTGAAGTTCAGGATGCCAGCTTTTTCCCCTGAACTAAGTGGATGACATACGTATGTTTAATTAAACTGAGATTGTTAACCCCTTAAAGTTGCTTTCCTTAGAAAAGCAAATCAAAGAACCTGTACTGGCAGTCCTTCTGTGTGCTGATGTTATTGGTCTTATACATCCACAGAAGCAGCAAGCAGCATGTTGTTATAGGGGACCACAAGCATCATCAGATTCTAAAATGGGGTTTATGATGGAAAAAGTTTTAAGAACCCTAAGTTGACATGTTAGCAATCTTGGGTCCTCCCAGATTATTTTCATTATCTTGCAGTTGTGCTTGGTATTTTGACCTCCACAGGATTCCTGAATTCTGGGACAGATGATCAGAAGCAAAATTATCTACAACACCAAGCATCCAGCAGTTTAGCCAGCATTATTTAAAAAAAAGATAAAATAAAGTATTTATATGTATGAGTGTGACTGATATTTGCAAAGTATGATGCATGGCAAAATAAAAAAAAATTGTTACTGCCTTTCCAGTGCTTATTATCTAGTTTTTTTTTATTTATTTCACAAATTTGGTAAACAAATACAACTGAATAGGTACTTGATTTAAATAATAAGAATTTACATTTATATAGTGCAAGGTTGTCAAAACACCTGACCATTAATGATAATGTATCTTCCCAATATTTATGTTTCCATTTGTCTCTATTTGCAATCAGAAAACAGGAACTTGTATTTCTCATATGAAATGATGGGAAAAGTTTACAAATCATGTATAGTCATTTTGGAAAAATCCTCAGATCTTAAGTATGTTTGCATTTTTTTTAAAGAATACTGCAACCCTCCAAAATTATTTATAAAAATTAGCACAGTTCTTCATATTTAGACTCATTTATAATCTGAAGCCACTTTTCTACCCCATAACTTCCTCATGGCATTTTTTACCTCTTCATTTCTTGCTGTGTAGATGAGTGGGTTTAACATAGGGGTGATAAGAGTGTAAAATACAGTTACAGTTTTATCTATGGAGAATGTAGTTACTGGTCGAAGGTACATGAACATACAGGGGAGAAAGAACAAGATTACCACAGTGATGTGGGAGCTACAAGTAGACAGAGCCTTTCGTTTCCCTGCAGAGCTGTAACTTCTCAGAGAACAAAGGATTATCACATAGGAGAACATCAAAACAACAAAGCAAATCATTGATATTAACCCTGCATTGGCGATAACCAACAGACCAATGAGGGAGGTGTCTGTGCAGGCAAGTTGAATCAAGGGAATAACGTCACACAAAAAGTGATCTATAACATTGGGGCCACAGAAAGGAAGCCAGACTATGGTGAAAATCTGTCCTATTGAATGCAGGAAGGCCACCATCCAAGCCAATCCAATGAGACAACAGCAAAGGCGGTGGTTCATTATTGTCGTGTAGTGCAGAGGTCTGCAGATGGCCACATACCTATCAAAGGCCATTAGTATTAGGAGGAAAATCTCACAAGTCCCAAGAAAATGCTCTAGAAAAAGTTGAGTCATGCATGCATTGAAGGAGATGGTTTTCTTCTCACGGAGCAGATCCACAAGCATTTTGGGGATCATTGATGATGGGTAGAAAGCATCTATCAGAGACAAGAATGCTAGAAAGAAGTACATTGGCGAGACCAGAGTCTGACTAGAAGCAATGGTGATCACAATGAGCATATTACTCAGGACAGTGATAATATAAATGATTAAAAATGGAGCAAATATGACTTTCTGCATCTCAGGATTCCTCATGAGACCCAATAGAACAAATTCGGTTACATTCCTATTTGCCATCTGACCTTTACACAGCCGGTGAATCCAGTTGTACATTGCCGTTATCTCAAGGATATATGAATGTTTCTAAATGTAGGCATCTTCCAATGATTTCAAGCATTCTGACTGTATTGTGAGATTCCTTTTCACAATATACCTATGAAATAGCCAAGAAGGAATATATTATAGAGCCTATTTCACATAAATGAATGAAAATCAATCCTCCAATAAACATTTATTAAAAAAAAACTACATGGTAGATATCAGGGACATAAAGATGGCCAAAATATTATCTGCCCTTGAAAAAATTGCATTCCATAAGGGAAGGTAACACATAAGTATACAAAAAATATTTAAATAATACATAAGAGCTAATTTTATACAAAAGGCACTAGCAGCTAGCTATGTAAAGGGTTGGAGATAGGAAACAGATTGTTTTGCCAATTTCCAACATATATACTATGACATGACAAGGAGGTGGGGTGTGAGTATGTGTGGCTTCACACACACATACACACATACATACATGTGCATGCATGTATTCATGTACATATTCTGAGAGAAAATCAGGGTCAAGTGACTTACCCAGGGTCACATGGCTAGTAAGTGCCAGCTGCCTGAGGTTGGATTTGAACTCAGGTCCTCCTGACTCCAGAGTTGGCTCTCTATCCACTGCCTCACCTAGGTGTCCTAAGGGTTTATATTTTATCAATTAAAAATACATATTTCACTTTAAGAAATTACCTCTAATATTTGGGAATAATGTTTCCTTTTTATAACAGAAGTCAATGAGAAAGTATTATTCTTTTTCTCAAAATGTGATTTATAAATAATCTTGCTAAACATCTTAATTTTGATGAAATGGGCATAGTTATGCTGAGGTATTTTACAGCAGATGTTTATGTAATACTCTCACTTCTAAGTAAATTTACTTTATTTTATATTTATCTTGATTTCTATCCATAGCCAGGGATCTCCTCAGCAAAGGATTTAAAAGACTGACTACAGGTTTATTATGCCCCAGTTCTGTCAACAGATTGCCCTGAGACAAAATGTTAATAGACATGGATATTCAGGAACTTATAGATTATTTGTCATTATGAAATATGATTCCTTATGCTTCTGTAAATTCTATCAAATAATTAGTCATCATTAAAATTTATTCTTCTGTAAATTCTACCAAGGCAATTAAGCATCATTAAAATTTAGGTTAGATCAATTGGTTGCCAATATATGGGGAGAGGTGCTTGAAAAGAAGCTTCTATCTATCTATGTATCTATCTATCTATGTATTTTTATCTATATCTATCTATTTTGGTATCTATCTATATCTATATCTATAGAAAGAGAGAAAGAGAGAGAGAGAGTAAATTGGAGTAAGTTGATAGCTCAATCATTATGGAAAGCAATTTTGAATTATACATCAAAGTTATTAAACTGCTCAAACATCTGTGTACTCAGATATACTACTATTAAGGCTGTAGTTCAAATAGATCAAAGAAAATTAGAAAGCAACCATCTAAATTCAAATAATTGTGGTACAGTTAAAAAAAGGAAAGTAAAGGTGTGCCCTCCTATTGAAGAAGGCTAACAATTTAAAGTTTATGCATTTAATGGGATATTATAGTGCCATAAAAGTGATGGAATGGATAATTTCAAAGCAAATTGGGAGAACTTCTCTTAAATGATGTAGAGTGAATTGAACAGAAAGAGGAAAAATATACACAATTTTAAAATGTGCACATTGTAGATGGGAAAAAAAGTGCTTTGAAAATAGTTTAGGATTTTCACCAATGCAATGATAAAATGTGATACGAGAAAGCTGAAGATGAAACATGCGAAATACCAGATAAATTATGAACTTAAAATTCTAGAGTCATGTATTTTTGGACATGGATAAGTTGGGAATTCATCTGAATTGGTTACAAATATTTATGGTGAGATTTATTTGCCAATTTATTGACTGGTGGTATTTTTATGTTTATATTTTTCAATATGGTGGATTTTGGGAATGACACTTTATAACTTCAGGTAAAATTAAATAAAGAATGGTGATTATAAAATATTAAATTCAATTTGTTTATTTCTTGGTTGTATATATAGCTAGTGAATCACAAGACAGAAACTTCCAACTGCCAGTTAGAAACCCCTTTCCACAGAATTAGCTAAAAGTATATGCAAATTAATGCTATTTATTCACAAGCCATGTATACGTAACAAAACAATTGAGTAATTGGGAAAAAAGGAAAACCAATCTACCAGCAATAGGACCATGTATTTAGACTTTAAGGCAATTTAGGGATCAATACTAGTCATCATGGAACACGACACACTTTATAATACTTTAAATTTTGCTACACATTTAATAGATATTTGGTAACCCTAAGAGTAGTTAACACAATATTGTTATCTCTGTTGTAGAAATGAGAAAACTGAGCCTCTAACTGAGCCTCTTGCCTATGGTAAGACATCAAAGGCAGAATGGTGATCCTTTGGTAACCACTTTAGTAGTGTATTATATTGGAAAATCCTATTGATGTAGGTTGTATGTAGGGTGTACTAGACGGGTTAGGGAGCTGCCCCAAAACTCACAAATTCTGTGATTCTATGTGTAATAATAATAAAAAAAGAAATCCTGGCATTGAACTCAGATCATAGGTCTTTTTTTTCTTTTCTTTTCTTTCTTTCTTTCTTTTTTTTTTTTTTTTTGATGAGGGAGGGCAGGGCAATAGGGGTTAATTGACTTGCCCAAAGTCACACAGCTAATCACAGGTCTTTTTAATGCCTTTCATGTCCATTGTTTTTTTTATTCAATCATTTCAGATTTCTCTGGTTCTTCGTGAACGCATTTAAGGTTTTCTTGGAAGAGATACCAGAGTAGTTTGGCATTTCCTTCTCCAGCTCTTTTAATGCATGAGGAAACTGAGGCAAACAGGGGTAAGAAACTTGACCAGGGTCACACAGCTAGACAGTGTCTGAGACCAGGTTGGAACTCAGGAATGTGATTTTCCTGATTCCAACCCTGACTTTCTATCCACAGGTACAATCTACCTGTCATGTAGCTGCATAGGCAAATACCTTAAGTTCTCTGAATGTCAGTTTACTCATTGAATCAGATACTTTATATAATCTCTCTCCATTCTGCATTTTTAGTGCTATGCTATGGTAAGGACATTTTTGAAAAGACAGCTGAGAAGTGGCAGGGCCATAAATTAATCCTAAGCCTTCTAACTCTAAATATGTTTTGTTCTACTAAAACACTTCCCAGGCCTTCCTTCACAGAGCCGGGGAAGATCACATTCTTTCCAATTTTGAATATGCCTGAGGGGAAAACTGAGCCTAGTAGAATCCTATGTTTGATCATTTTGATAATATTTATATAGCAATACCAAAAAAGACTCTGAGGCTTCATCATGCTGCCTTGTCAAGGGATCTCCTCATTAAAACAAGGTAGAAAGAAAGACATGTAGTCATTGAAAAAGAAGTTTCAAAAATATCCATTGAAGCAAAAATCCATTTGTGTTTAATGCTATGATGACATTCATTATAATTCATCAACCAATTATTTTGTCTAAAATGTACACATAAGCTTCCTCCCTGTTCTATCATTCTTTTATTTGAAATGGATGGAGGAGTCAATTGCAGTTTTTCACCTTGAGCCTGAGAAGGATATTAATCTACACTTGAGAGAATACAGAGGGAGTGATAATACAAGGGAGTGAACAATGGTCAGCCTCTAGCACAAAAATGTTCACAAAGCACTTTTGGTAAAGTGCTGGTAAATGTAAAAAATGAAATATCTAAAATGGCTTTAAGAAACGCTTATTGTGTCGAAGAAACTGGAGTCATTTATTCCAAGTTTTCCCATTCTTAATGGAAGACCTTGATTTTACCATGAAATCCATTATTGGATGTACATGCAGCCAGGGTAAATTTCCAGATATTTTAAATGAAAAGATACAGAACTTAGTTATATTAAAAAAGCAAATGGGTACATTCCTGTATTCCATTAAATATACTCCCAATAAATTTTATTGTCTGCATATAGGAACCAACCGTAAGCTCATTCCTTTCACCCTTTACCTACCTGCATTCTGAAATGATGATAAAGTTGGAAAAATAGCTTCAGATAAGCTATGCAAAAAGATTTCACTACCAACACCAACACACATAATAAATTATTGGACATAAATGTATACTCAAAAAAGAAAATCATGATTAGATAATGAAAAGAAAAATAACTATCTTTTAGCATATTAACAAACTCTCCCCAAAAGCCAGGTTAAGTACTCCAATTTTTCAAATCCCCATGATCTGAAATGATGCAACCATCCCTTTTCTCTTGTATATTAAACTCTGTATTTATCATTCCCACCCCCATTTTCCTCCTTTTCTTCAGTGCCTAATCAAGAAGTATTTCTTCTCTTTTCCAAAGCTAAACCTTTTACTTAATCTGTTGATCATACCCTCTCCCATCTCCTTGGAGAGCTTGCTGCCTTGATCATTCCTTAATTTCCTCTTATCTTCATTTTATCCTTACAGTTAGTTCCCTCCCTCCACTGACATATATGTTAAAAATTCTTATTCTTTGGGAAAAAAAAAGGCACCTGAAGTCCTCATTCACTGAACTTATTTCTGTATAATAGCTCTTACTTTACCTAGCTAAACTCCTAAGAAAGCTTGTTGGTATAGGTACCACCCCTTTTCACAATCTCCCTCTCTACTCTTCTGTAAAATAAAGTTATTGGTGCCGCCAGTAAGGTAAAATTCAACTCGTAAAAGTTATCAAAAGAGTGTAGCTTCTACGTGTGATTTTTTTTCTCTACTCTCTTCCTAATTTGTTGTACAACTTCTAGTATGGTTTACCACCATTTCTACTTTGCCACTATACTGCCTTGACTTCTGTGAAATTGATCTTTCTTGGTTTTCTTCACGCATTCTTGCTCTGCATTCCTGGAACATTGATTTCTTTTTCTTAACTGGGTGCACATTGTGAGAATGCTCTATCTAGTGCCTTCTTAGCTCCTCTATCTAAAAACTCTCATGATGATTTCATCAGTCCTCATGAGTTTAATTATCACATCCAGATAGGTACTTCCAAATATGTATAACCAAATTCAATCTCTCTTGAACTTCAGCCTTTCCTTACTAAATTCCAACTGGACATCTCTAATATGAAGTGCTATATAGGGATTTCAAATTCAACATACTAAAAATGAAATTCATATTTTAACTTTGTTATCCTTATTCAATCTGCTGCTTTATTGAGGGCCCCACCATCCCTCCACTACTAAAGATGAGTACTCTTAGAATCATTTTGTATTCTTTCTTGCCCCTCACCAATATTATCAAATCAACTATTAAACTATTATATCTAATGCTGCAACACATCTTTTACCTTTCCCCTATCTTTACATTTTTACAACATATAACCAAATTCAGACATTCATCCCTTTCTTACATTATGTGAGTAAACTTCTAATTAATCTATGCTTCTTGTTTCTTCACTTTCCACTCCATTCTCACATAGCTTCAAGTTAATATTTGTAAATCACAGATGGCCATGCATCCTCTACTTAAAAGTCTTCAGGGGCATGATATTACTGATATAAAAAAAATATATCACAACACAATTACAATAACAAAATCCAATTATTCTATTTGATATTTGAAGCCATTCTTACTATGTTTTCTATAGATTTTATTAGACTTCTTAAGCATTATTACCCTTAAGTCACTTGCTCTTCTGGTCAAAAAAAAAAAAGGCATCTCAGTTATTTCCTGTAAATGATTTTCCGTAACTGTGTTGCATACCTTTGGCCAAGAAGTTCCATCTTCTTCTCATGTATTATTTCATAAAATTCCTAGCTTCCTTCAAAGTATATGGTAAATATTTCTTTCTCTAGATCTTGTCAGCTCTCTTCTCCTGACATTTTTGGAGGTCCTTCTCTCTAGAAATTTCATTATGTTCCTTTGCATTCTTGTATATATTTACTAACCTTTTAGTTGGTTGTCTTCCAAAAAGAATATGCATTGTTTTGAATTGTTAAGGGATACATTTCTAGAGGCTTCTCAAATTCTTCCTGTTCTCTGTGCCAAACTCAAACATTTGGCAAAGATTGACTGTTCTATTAAATGACAAGATTCCTTCGAGGGGAAGCCCCAATTAGTTTTATCGCTATTTTTTCCACAGCCCTTTTGGAAAAATCACCTCTAACCCATGTAAATCCTCAGCATTCCTATATATTACTAACAAAGCCCAAGAGCAAGATATAGAAAGAGAAATTCTATTTAAAGTTACTCTAGACTATAAAATATTTGGGAGTCTAACTTCCAAGATAAATCCAGGACCTCTATGAACACAATTACAAAACACTTCACACAAATGAAGTCAGACGTAAATACAGGCAAAAACATCAGTTGCTCATGGTTAGGCCAAGCTAATATAATAAAAATGACAATTTTACCTAAATTAATTTACTTATTCACTTCCATACCAATCAAACTGCCAAAAAATCTTTTACAGAGCTGGATAAAATAATAATAAATTCCTCCAGAAAAATACAAGGTGCAGAATATCAAGGGAATTAATGAAAAGAAATGCTAGGGAAGTGGCTTAGCCATACCACATATGAAACTGTATTATAAAGCAGAAGTCATCAAAACTCCTTGATACTGGCTGAGAAATAGAATGGTGGATCATTGAAATAGGTTAGGGACAAAAGACATGGTAGTCAGTGACCACAGTAATCTTCTCTTTGATAAATTCAAAGAGTCCAACTTCTGGATTAAAAATTCACTATTTCAGAAAAACTGTGGGGAAAAAAGGTAAATAGTATGACAGAAACTGGGCATACACCAATATCTTACAGGTATACTATAATACAGTCAAAATGGGTTTGAAATTGAGATGTAAAGGCTGATATGATAAGCAATTTGGGAGAGCAAGAAATTGTTTATCTGTCAGATATATGGAGAAGGGAAGAATTTATGGCTAAACAAGAGAAAGAGAGCATTAAAAAATACAAAATGGATAATTTTGATTATGATAAATTGAAAAGTTTGTGTATAATCAAAGCCAAACAAAAAATTGGGAAACAATTTTTACAACCTATTTCTCTGATAAAGGCCTCGTCTCTAAAATATACAGGGAACTAAGTCAAATTTACAAGAATGCAAGTCATTTCCCAATATGATAAAATGTCAAAGGATGTGACATTAAAAATGTGCATACTCTTTGACCCAGCAATACCAGTTCTAGGGCTGTACCCAATGTGATCACACAATGTGGAAATGGACTTATATGTACAAAAATATTTATAGCAGCTCCTTTTGTGGTGGCAAAGAATTGGAAATCAAGGGGATGCCCCTTAATTGAAGAATGGCCAAATAAGTTGTGGTATATGAGTGTAACAGAATACTATTGTGCTATAAGAAATGAGAAGCAGACAAACTTCATAATAACCTGGAAAGCGGAGAGGAGAAGGAGGGAGTGAAAATTTGGAACTCAAAAACTTGTGGAACTGAGCATTACAAAATAAAAATAGAAAAAAAATGAAAAAAGAAAATAACTTCTGTATCATGTACAATGACACATTTATAGTAATTTTTTTTTAAAATCTAGGGATTTTTAAAAAGTTCACCAACCCCTTAAATTTTCATGTAATTACCTTTCTCTGTTATGAGGATAATGGGAGATAAGTTTGCATTATGTCAGTAAAATATTTTTGAAAATATTCGTGTGACTTTAAGATTAGCAACTTTATCCTGTGCTCAATCACCTGTAGAAAAAGCTTCTAATCACAGTCATGCTAGGTAAGGACTCCACTTGAGTGAAAAGAGTATAGAGCATAGGAAAAAGAAACAGGAATCTTTGATTATAGTTTTTGCTCTGTCTTGAATTAGCTGTGTATCCTGCAGGCCACTAAACTGTCATGGGCCTAAGCTTCCCCCTCAAACAACCATAATAAAGGTAGTAGTATTTGTATTTTCTTGTGTTAAAAGCTATTTTGATTAAAATATCAATGTAAACCTTACAAAATACACTAGAATTTTACCCTAATGACAAAATGACCCTCCAGACATTAGGACCTGGATAAGGTTTTGTTGAGTTTTTCCAGAGGTCTCTGGATCATTACCCTGGTTGATGCAACAGAAAACTCATTTTATTTCCTGTAATAGGACCACAGTTTTTCCAGTAGAATGACTCAAACTAAAAAGATCATTAACCTTAAATATAACTTTATTTTTTTTTAATTTATACAACTAAGATACAGAAAATATTTGTGCCCAACAGTAGTCAAACTCTCACTCACTTTCTATAGGTACTTGAAAAAGTCTTTTTGAATTATAGTTCTCTACATGGCTTAGAGTTACTAAAGACTCAATCTTGCCCCTTCAGACTCACACAGTGTATAAATTTCATGTTACTATTGTCAAGGTCTAGTTTTACTCCTTTGGGTTTTGATGCTTTACCTTATAGTACTTTAATTTTTGTTCTTCTGGTTTTCAGTTCCATTTTTTTAACCACATATTTTTCTCTTCCTTCATTCTTTTGTTATTCTGTAACTTGTCAAGCATTTCTGTCATAGATGGGTTCTCCTTCACTGCGTAATCCTGAAGATGCAGTCCCTGCAAGTGTTTCTGTCCATACTATTAGTCCCTGTTAGATCCATGCCTTGCTGGTCGTATGGATATTGTTTGGGGGCTTTAGTGCAGGCTTTGCTGTAGTTATGAATGTGCTTCAATGGCCCTAAAAACACCTAATAACACTCTGTCTGTATTTTCATGACTTATGCATTCGCTCTCATATGGAAGTAGTTCCCCAATTGTGTATATTTCCCAGGGATGCCTAACAAATGATGGGTCATAGCCATCCAGATTGGTCATGCTGTATTTGGTTGTTTTGAATTCAAAGGTAAATTCTTGTTTAAACTAAAAAAATCAATTACAGCTTCATAAGTACCACTGAAGTAGAACTCATATGTCATTTCATTTAAATCCCTCTTTACTAATAAGGAAACTGAGGCTAAGTAATGTTAAATGATTTTTCCAATATTACAAAGGAATTTAACATCATTTACATGATTTGAATTTATTACCTGACCCTTGACATGCAGTGTTCTTTCTATTGTATAAAAATACATGTTCTGTTTTTGTAAATACATCCGCCATGCAAAACCAAAAAATATTTCATACATCACTGTGTCTGGCGTTACACTCACTGGCCCTGATGTTCACCAACTTTTTGTAGTTTTTGATTAAGTTTATATTTTTGTTGCAGTTGTTGGGAGTAGTATATTATACCTGAGATTTCAGTGCTATGGAAACTACTACTAAAGAAATCTTTCTTAACCAAGGGATTGGAAAATATCCTACTGCATAATATTAGAGAACTACCTGGGTAATTCAAAATTTAGTGATTCAATGTCACACAGAGTATATGGGTCAAAGGCAGCACTTGAACCCACATCTTCCTAATTCTGAGGCAGGTTTTTCTACTCATAACACCATTATGCCTCTCATAACATTATAGACAAAAATGTAACTACATATTCCTGCTGACTCCAGTTAATATGTACTTAAAACTTGGAACAATCACAAGTTCAAGGCAGCAGACAAATCATCTCATTTGATCAGTCAGGAAATACATTCCCACAAAAGCCCTCCCCTCCATAACCAAGTCTCAATATCCTTTATCAATATGCATTTTAGATTACATCTCTTTTCTCCATGGAATCAACAGAACCATTTCTCTTAAGAAAATGCCCCAAGCACAAGAAGAGTAGTTGTTCTCCTAAGGACTCTATGGTACCTTGAGAGTAGAGTTTTCAGCAAAATCACCTTTGGGAGCCATAAACTGATGATAAAATAAATGTTTGTCCACTGACTGAGTGACAGAAAAGATGGTCTCCTCATTAACCATGCTCCCCTCCAGGAAAACGTATCTGAAGTATGAAATGCTTTCTTTGTTTCCCATGGGGGCCATCAGTGTTTGACTGGGTCATTGATTCTTTTCCAGAGCTTACTCACAGCATTCCTCCTCTCCTTGTTCCTCAGGGTTTAGATTAAGATGTTCAACATAGGGGTGATGACAGAGAAAAAAATATATTCATCGTTTTAACAATCGAGAAGGTGCAAACAGACCTAATGTGAAAATGCAAGGAACAAAGAACAAGACAGTAACTGTGATGTGGGACATGCATGTAGAAAGAGTTTTGCATTGGCTTTCTAGACTGTGAGTCTTCAAGGAGAGTAGGGTAACCCCAAAGAAGATAAGCAACATTGTAAAGATGACAACAAAGGTTTCTTTTTGTAAAGCCAATCCGTAAGTGAAAGATCTTTCCTGCTCATTGAGTAGGCCTCAGGTGGGGTCAACAAAGAGTGGCATGATTAGAGATGGGCCCACACCCTTTCACTAACTGGATGTGAGGACCCAGGCACACACACTTTTGCCAGATAGCAAACTGGTTTACTAGTTTCCGATAACTCCTCAGAGCCCTAAGGGGAGTGGCTAAGACCATAGCCAATCAGAGACCTGAGGCTCAGCCAATCAGATACTGGCTGGCATTGCATAAAAAGAGAGTGCAGAACTGGCAGCAGCAGAACTGGAGAAGTGGAGCTGAGAGCTGCAGAATTCGAAAACAGATATCAAGAAGACGTTGAGGCAGCAGACACAAAGGGAGAGACAGCATGGAGAGAGTCTGCACAGAGGAGAGTGCTGAATAAGAGAGAGAGTTACAGAGATCGAGGAACTCAGGAGTCACCAGAGCTGCAGGAGAAAGTGCTGATTGCAGAGGTAGGATTCATGTGTGACTTTGTACAGGGAGGCCCTAACAGCAGGGGAAGGCTACATCATATCTTATCTCCTTGCTATAATACTTTGTTATAATTTCCTTGTTACTAATTGAGATGGACTTAACTGTTTTGGAATATTATTGCTACTATATCAAATGGGGGCATTGGTCCTTGGATTTGATCATGTGGAGTCTAAATAAATGTTATATTTCCTCTGCCTTCTACCTAGAGAATTCCTTATACTTCACAAGTTCGAATAACTCAGGGCTATCCATGGTCCTCTTCAAGGTTATGAATTTTGCCTTACTGCTATACTCCTCCATTAGCAACCTCTGAAAGTCCAATGATATAGGTATTGGTACAGGCAAGTTCTAATAATGGGTACATATCAGAGATGAAAGGGTCAATGACATTAGGACCACAGAAGGGGAGCCTGAAAATAAAAAAAAAAGTAGCAGAATCATTGTAGGACAGAAGCCCACTACCCAGGCTACAGCCAGCAACACAGAACAGACATGTCGTCTCATGATAACCAAGTAATAAAAGAGCTTAAAAATGGCCACATAGTGGTCAGAACCCATTACCACTGGAGTTGGTTCATGCAAGCTTGGATGGCAATACACTTCTTCCCATAAAGCAAGTCTATGATTCTTTTGGGAGAAATGGCTGTGGAACAGACAGCATCTGTAAGAGAAAAATAGACAGAGGTGGAGCCAAGATGGCAGCTGGAAAGCAGGGACTTGCCTACGGCTCTCCCCAAGGACCCTCCAAACACTGATAAAAATGGCTCTGAACAAATTCTAGAACTGCAGAACCCATGAAATAGCAGAGGGAAACAGGACTCCAGCCCAGGACAGCATGGATAAGCTGGGTAAGGTCTATCAAACAGAGCTGGGAGCAGAGCCTTGCATGGGCTGTGCCTAGACCAAACATACTGGGAGCCAGGTGGAACAGGCCCTAGAACCCTGAATCAATGAGCTGTGACAGTTATCAGATTTCTCAACCCAGAAACACCAAAAACAACAGAGAAGGCTAGTGGGGAACGCTGTGGGGACAGAGTGAAAGGAGTTTGCAGTTTGGCCACCACCCCGGAGTCAGCAGACCTGGTCCAGCTATAAAACTACAGCTACAGTTGCTTCTAGCCCCAGAACCACCTGGTGCGAGGAATTAAGTGGTGGATCGGGGCAGGAGTGCAGAGCCTGCTTCAGATCTGAGTCAAGTCTGGGCTGGCAGTTCTAGTAAGTTTCTGAGACCAGATTCAAATTCACAAAAATGAGTCTTCCTGACTCCAGGTGCAACACTGTCTCTACTGCAGCACCTAGCTTCCCCCTATCATTAATACTTTTCCTCTTTGTCTCTGCCTTGAGGAATGTATAAGTTGATCCTTGCAAGACTAAGTGCACATTCCTACACAAAGCCTGTCAGGATGGCTCCAATTTGTTAGTATTCTCCTGCCTCGATATTACACTATCTATCTATCTATCAATCTATCTATCTATCTATCTATCTGTCTATCTATCTAGGTATCTAGCTATTTAACCAGATAGCTAGCTAGCTATGGACACACTCATAAACACACACATGTGCACATATACATACACATGTATGCACAAATTTGTATGTGTCTATATATGTATGTATATGTTTATGTGTATATATAGATATGCAGATACATATGTGTCTACATCTAATTTTATATAAAGTAATATAAAATATTTATGCTCAAAGATAATCTGGTTTTTTTGTTTGTTTGGTTTGTTTTTGTATCATTACAACTCAGATCAACATTTTTCTCTTAAAAGCACTTGTTAAATGTTCATAGAATTGAAATAAATTGAACTGAAATTAATTGAAATGTATTCTTGAAATAAATCAATGGTTAGCATTTTTATAATGGCTCATGTGTCTTAGAGCTGCAGCAGGGCTGGTCTAGTTTTTGCTTTCAGATTGTGTGTTGAGTAGGGCTAATATAATGCAATGGTGGAGTTGGAGGTGTAATAATGGTAAAGTTGTGTCTCAAATTAGGAGCTCATTCATGCCTAGGCTGAAGGTTGTCCTATAATCTTTAGATAGCTTCATTGTCAGAATTGGGTTGAGAGGTGAACTGGTAACTAGTGTCAAAGTCATGCTTTAACAGCAATCAAGCATAACATTGGGACAAAATGGTTGAGAGGGGGAAATGTTTGACCAAGAATTCAGTGTACAGGTTGAAATGATTAAGGATGTTATTTTTAATTCAGTCCTTCTCTTTTTTGGAATCTAACACTGACAGGAAAGAAAAAAAAAGTTTTTGATGTTATTTGACCTATCAGAAGGAACAAAAGCCATGATACTCTAGTCAGCTAAACCAAACTGACAAAAATACACTTGGCTTTGTGAAAGGCATTTAGTTTCATCTTTTTCCTTAATGGATTCTAGGAGTATAGAGCATCATCTCACAATTCAGTTGGTTAAACTTCACAGAGCGGGGAAAGCAGGTTGAATATCACTGTTAGTGTATATGGCTCCTAGGATCACATAGATGGCTGGATGCTTTCTGGCGGATCACTCCAAAAATCTGTACATTATGAGAAAACTAATATTCTCTATCTAAATGGCATCACATGACTCCATTCAAAGGAAAATTGAGCTCACAACATGTTTTTCATGGTATAAAGTAGAAAAATTGTGAGCGAGCCAAATGTATCTCTTTGGAATTTGGGTAAAATATTTCTGAGTTAATGAAGTTATTAATAAACAAATGTTTAATATAAATGGTGTTTATGTGTATGTTAAAACAGAAAAGTAAACTGAGGTGTAAAATTCTGAACACAATTTATTAGACTAACAGTAACTAGAAAATTTGTTCAATAGTCTCCCTAGATGACCAAATACCTTCATTGATGACTGACACCATTTTTATAACAATTAGCAGAGCAAAATTTCAAACAACATAGATGTGCTATCTTCCAGTTGTCTATGAATGACATTGTCAGAGCTAAGATCACATCATTTGGACTTCTCCTTCAAAATCCCCATAACCATGTCCAAGCTCTGTCTTCAGTCAGTAAAAAAAGGTTCTCCATTGATGGGATTAGTCTTCAAGTTATTCAAGGGAATTGCTACCATGGTTTAAATGGATCAGACCTGATTTTTTTAAGCTTAATTATTTTTAGGGATTTTTTTTGCTTTTTTATTTATTTAATATTATTTTTCCTTTTCAGCATTGATTTTCACAAGAGCTTGAATTACAAATTTTCTCCCCATTTCTACCCTCCCCCTCACTCTGAGATGGATATATTGTGATTGCCCCATTCCCCAGTCAGCCCTCCCTTCACTCACCCCACTCCCCCTCATCCCATTTCCCCTTACTTTCTTGTAGGGCAAGATAGATTTCTATGCCCCATTGCCTGTGTATCTTATTTTCTAGTTGCATGAAAATACTTTGTTTTGTTGTTTTTGAACATCTGTTTTTAAAACTTTGAGTTCCAAATTCTCTCCCCTCTTCACTTCCCACCCACCCTCCCTAAGAAGGCAAGCAATTGAACATAGGCCACAGGTGTATCATTATCTAAAACCCTTCCACAATACTCATGTTGTGAAAGACTAACTATATTTTGCTCCTTCCTATACTATTCTCCTTTGTTCATTTTTTGCCTCTTGAGCCTGTCTGTTTTCGAAAGTGTGTGCCTTTGTTTACCTCCTCCCCCTTTCTGCCCTCCCTTCTATTGTCTCCCTTTTTTATCTCCTTCCTCCTTCCTTCCTGTTGGGTAAGATACCCAATTGAGTGTGTATGTTATTCCCTCCTCAGGTCAAATCTGATGAGAGCAAGATTCGCTCATTCCCCTCACCTGCCACCTCTTCCCTCCCAACAGAGATGCTTTTTCTTACCACTTTTATGTGAGATAATTTACCCCATTTTATCTCTCCCTTTCTCAATGCATTCCTCTATGATCTCTTAATTTAATTTTTTTAGATATCATTTCTTCATATTCAACTCACCCTGTGCCCTCTCTCTTTATATATCTACACATATACATACATATGTGTATATATATATATATATATATATATATATATATATATATATATATATATATATATATTCCCTTCAGCTACCCCAATACTGAGGTCTCAAGAATTATACACATCATCTTTCCGTGTAGGAATGTAAAGAAAACAATTCAACATTAATAAGTCCCTTATGATTACTCTTTCTTGCTTACCTTTTCATGCTTCTCTTGATTCTTGTGTTTGAAAGTCAAAATTTCTATTCAGCTCTGGTCTTTTCACTGAGAAAGCTGGAAAGTCCTCTATTTTATTGAAAACTTGTATTTTGACTTGGAGCATGATACTCAGTTTTCCTGGGTAGGTGATTCTTGGTTTTAATCCTAGCTCCATTGACCTCCAGAATATCATATTCCAAGCCCTTCAATCCCTTAATGTAGAAGCTGCTGTATCTTGTATTATCCTGATTGTGTTTCCACAATACTCCAATTGTTTCTTTCTGGGTGCTTGCAGTATTTTACCCTTGATTTGGAAGCTCTGGAATTTGGCAACCATGTTCCTAGAGGTCTTCTTTTTGGGATCTTTTTCAGGAGGTGATCAGTTGATTCTTTCAATTTCTATTTTAACCTCTGGCTCTAGAATATCAGGGCAGTTCTCCTTGATAATTTCTTGAAAGATGATATCTAGGCTCTTTTTTTGATCATGGTTTTCAGGTAGTCCAATGGTTTTTAAATTATCTCTCCTGCATCTATTTTCCAGGTCAGTGGTTTTTGCAATGACATATTTCACATTGACTTCAACTTTTTCATTCCTTTGTTTCTGTTTTATAGTATCTTGATTTTTCATAAGATCACTAGCTTCCACTTGCTCCAATGTAACTTTTAAGGTAGTATTTTCTTCTGTGGTCTTTTGGACCTCCTTTCTCATTTGGCTAATTCTACCTTTCAATACTTTATGCTCCTCATTGGCTTTTTGGAGTTCTTTGGCCACTTGAGTTAGTCTATTTTTAAGGTGTTATTTTCTTCAGTATTTTTTTGGTCTCCTTTAGCAAGTCATTGACTTGTTTTTCATGGTTTTCCCACATCACTCTCATTTCTCATCCCAATTTTTCCTCTACTTCTTTAACTTGCTTTTAAAAATCCTTTTTGAACTCTTCCATGGCCTGAGACCAGTGCAGGTTTTTCTTTTAGGCTTTTGATGTATGCTCTTTGACTTTGTTGACTTCTTCTGGTTGTATGTTTTGGTCTTTGTCACCAAAGAAAGATTACTAAGTCTGAGTCTGAATCTCAGTCTGTTTTCTGTACCTTGCCATGTTCCTAGCCAACTACTTGACTCTTGAGTTTGACTGCTTGTAGAGAGTACTTTGTCCCAAGCTTGAGGCGATGCACTGTTGTTTTCAGAGCTATTTCTATACAGCTAGCTGTGGCACACCAGCACTCCTCCTCTCCCAAGAACTGCCAAAACAGACCGGATTCAGATCTTAAGCAAGCTCTACACTCCTGCTCAGATCTGTCATTTAATTCCTCCCACCAGATGGGTCTGGGGCCAGAAGCAATTGCAGCTGTAGTTCTGTAGCTGCTCCACCCCCTCTGCCCCTACGGCAGTGGCCAATCCATGAGCTCCTTTCACTCTGTCCCTGTAGTTTTTCCTACTAACCTTCTCTGTTGTCTTTGGTGTTTGTGGATTGAGAAGTCTGGTAAGTGCCACAGCTCGCTGATTCAGGGTGCTATGGCCTGTTCCACCAGGCTCCTGGTCTCTTGGTCTAGATGCAGCCAATGCAGGGCTCTGCTCCACTCTGCTCCCAGCTCCGTTCTATAGACCTTACCCAGAGACCATCCAGGCTGTCTTGGTCTGGAGCCCTGCTTCCCT
Organism: Trichosurus vulpecula; assembly: GCF_011100635.1. Lineage (NCBI taxonomy): Eukaryota > Metazoa > Chordata > Mammalia > Diprotodontia > Phalangeridae > Trichosurus > Trichosurus vulpecula. The sequence continues at coordinate 260,918,486 of NC_050578.1, read as the reverse complement.
CTGCTATTTTGTGAGTTCTGCAGTTCTAGAACTTTTTTCAGAGCCATTTTATAGGTGTTTGGAGGGTTCTGGGGGAGAGCTTTAGGCAAGTCCTTGCTTTCCAGCTGCCATCTTGGCTCTGCCCCCTTTTTTTAGCTTAATTAACTCTCTCTGGAGAGTTGGTACTGATTGGGTTTACAAACCTTGACATAGTTAGAAGACAAAAACTTGAACTTTAGGCTAGTTTCACCCAGGTGGATGAAGTTTACAAGAAGGAACCTGAAAAAGGAATGCTAATCTAGTTTCATTGTTCTTAGCAAAACAGAATTAAATGCAACTTTCAATTTTACATATATATGTGTGTGTATGTATATATGTATGCATGTATATGTTATTGATCTGTTATTCAGTCATATTTGATATTCGTTAACCCCATGGTTTGTATGTTCATGGGTTTTTTTGGCAAAAATACTAGAAGGGTTTATCCATTTCCTTCTACAGTGAATTAAGGCAAACAGAGACTTGCCTATGGGAAAAATGCTAGTAAATGTCTGAGGATGGATTTGCATTCCGGTCTACTATCCGCTATCCACTTAGTCACCTAGTTAGTTATAGTATGTGTACTTACGTGTGTGTGTGTGTGTGTGTGTGTGTGTGTGTGTCTGTGTGTCTGTGTGTCTGTGTGTCTGTGTGTGTGTGTGTGAGAGAGAGAGAGAGAGAGAGAGAGAGAGAGAGAGAGAGAGAGAGAGAGATTTTGACTTGTGGTCATGACAGTTTGTTATAACTATACATATATATATATATATATATATATATATATATATATATATATATATATTAAAATCTCCTCTCTCTAGATATTATATATGCAAAGGTATACCTGTGCATATTAGATATATACCTGCATATACATCTATATGCATATATGAACATGCACACAGTATGTATGTGTATTTAATAACTTGCATGTGTGAAAACATATATACAAATATAAACATATATTTATACATGCGTATATGGAGTGTTCAAGAAGGACTAGCTCCTGTGATGTGAAGGCTTGCCAAGCTCTTTTCAGGGCTGCTCATACACTTTAGGTGTCCTCCCATCACTGAACTCTCACTTGTAGCTCCCAGAAGCTATACTATGGGCACTGGTCACACCCTGGCAAACCATTTCAACAGAGGGGCTAAACTTGGTTAAAAGGAACCATTAGGCCTCAAATCTATCAATATGTTAGGGGATGTGTTCCAACAGCAATGAAGACAGCTAAAGCTGTCACTGTGGAGTGCTTAGAGTTTGGTGAGACATTGAAGATGCCAAGGTGATCCATTGCATCCCGGTCCATGACCAGTCACCCTGATTTTTGTCTTGCCACTGGGCTCCAATGACTCAGGGAGGGAGAATGAGATTGACAACATTGTGCAACAATGTCTCACTTAAATCAAGTTCATACACAACTCAAGATACAACCCCATGATTTCATCTGTCCTCTTTAAAAATGAAGGATGATCAACATGCATATAAACATAAGTGTATGTGTATTAAGATTTGACTTGTTTCAACAAGAGTTATATTTCTCTTTCTGTTATCATCTCTATTTCTGTTCAGTCTTCATTATCCACTTATATAGAATCTATATCTAAGTATTGTGTCTATGTGAATGACACACATATCATTATATGTAGATATAGATGACAGAGATAGAGATATGTTTGCAACCTGATTTATTGTTGAATTGAACAGCAGCCAAAGCCTGACAAAACCCTGCTCATTCAAGACAAATGATCTCAACATTACTGTTACCTAAAATTTGCCCTCATTAATTATGAAGAAATTCCACTCAAGGCCTAGATGCAGAGTCACAAATGAAAGACTTAGTGTGGGAATTCTGGGTAGCCAGGAACAGCTTTTTGGTGCCACATCTTAGAAGAGAGTTGGGGAATGCATGGCCTTGAGGCCATACTTGAGGACCTAGAAGGCCACAAGTTACCTCAAGGCCCCAGGTTCCATACCTCTGTCTTAGAGTCTTTACTTGAATATTTCTAGTGTGAGAACATTTCTATGTGAGCATTTATGCTTGAATACCTGGAGAAATATATGAAAAGCTTATGTGTATAGTTTTGTATTAGATCATGCCTGTATGTCATGTACAGAAATAAAATATGTCATAGAATTAGGTGAAGTACAAGGGACAAAACTAGGAAAGCCATATTGTCCAAAGGTGTAAAATTATAGAGAAGGAAATTAAAACTCGTGAAGTTGAATTTACTTTATAAATATCTCATAATTAATCACTATCATGTGTAGAATTTGAACCCAAATCTTCTGACTGCAAAGTCAGCATTCTTTCCACTATGTTATGAATGATTTCAAACATTTTAACTGTCCCATAGATGTTTAAGCATTTGTTCAGTCATTTCAGTTGTGTTCATTTCTCTGTGACCTCATTTCGGAATTTTCTTGGCAAAGACACTGGAGTGATTTGCCATTTTTTTCTCCAGCTCATTTTACTGATGAGGAACTAAGGCAAACAGGGTTAAGTGACTTGCACAGGATCACACAGCTAGTAAATGTCTGAGGCTGGATTTGAACTCATGAGGATGAGTCTTCTTGATTATAGGCCCTATGCACTATCCATTAAGCCACTTAGCTTTCCCTATATAGCAGAGAAAATAACCAAATAAAAAAGACACTGTCCAGGAATCAAGGCATCCTAAGGTATCCTCCTCTAAGGCTACATTTGTTAGCCAAGCTACACCTCCCATTTCCCTCACCTTTTGAACTGTTTTTTCCCCTATGAGAAACTAAAGATTTTACATTTAAGTGATAACTTGGGTCCAGTGAAGACATGGGAAACAGATCTGTTTTTGTTCTACTTTGTGAAGATGATAAAGAAGAGTATAATGATGTTGATGATTTTGGCGAATTTCATTGTTAAAAAACTCATTCAAGTAGGCATTGGAGACTTAAAGATGAAGTGTGGCAGAAAGCTATTCACAATGGGTCAAGAAATATGAAAGGAGCAGGCCAAAAAGATGAGATTAAGTATTGAATCTAGATGAAAGAATAGATATTAGGGAGGAAATCAGGTAAAAAAGAAACCTTTATCAGCAACCTATTATGAAATTGCTAACATCTGCAGTTGTGGAATTAAAGGGAAGAAAAGGAGAAGTTGCAGACTGTAGAAAGCAGGGTTCTGATCCCTTTTCCTCTTTCCCGATGGAGGTTTATCTCTTTGATATAAAGCAAAGAATCTTCCAGGCACAATCAGTGTACTCTCTACTAGGAAATATTTGCAACTAGGCATATACTCTCCACCCGGCATAGAGTTTCTGCTGTTTTCATCATCTCTTCATTGATGTACTCTGCTTATCTCTGATTGTCCCAAGGCATCACTCTCTTTGGCACAAGATTATACAGTTTCTTTCTCCTCTGTATAAAAGTATTACCTGCAAGTTGTTTCGTAACCATGTTGTGGGTGCAGGGACAAGAATGCTTCTCCCTGATAAGGGAAGTCTGAAAGTCTTTTAGTCAGTCAGACAATGAGCCACAGGACCCAGGTAAGGTGACGGTGAAGCCAGAAAGAACAAGAAAGAAAACAATGCAGAAGGAGGAAGAAAGAAAAAAAAAATAAAATGAGAAAGGAAGGAAGGGAACAGCAAGGAAGAGAAGGGAAATGATTGAGGAAACATATTAGGAAGTCAATATTAAATGAATATCTCCCCAAAGTAGAATCATTATGGAAAAAAATATCATTATATCTAGATATTTTATACCATGTACCTGTTCTCCAAGCTTATAATATATGGACATATAAGTATGTGTGTATATACATCCACCATAGATAGATAAATAGATACATAGATATTTATAGATTCAAAATATCTTTTTTTACAATTACAGTTGTATACCTATATTTACTAACTATAACTATACTCTCTCTCATTGTCTATATCTCTCTTTTTATCTGCTTACTCATCTATTTTCTATTTATCTACCTCTATGACACATATAATTTATCCTTCTATGGAAAAAAGTATTTAACATGAGACTTGAGTGGAGCTATGAATTCTAAGAGATCAACCTTAAGAGGTCTATTAGTCTAGGCACTGGGGAAGGATTGTGTTATAGCATGGAGATGGGCAATATATTTCCACTTGAAGAGAATCAGTTGCCAAATTGAAATGTAGAGCATTTACTACATTTGGCCTAAAAAATTCAACTGGATAGGATGAATGAATAGTGAATGAGTGAGAATTAATTTAATCAACATTTTTTATATTTCAGTAACTAAAATGAACACTAGAAGCAGAAATATAAAGAGTAATATAATCCTTGTCCTCAAAGAGCATGTGTTTTAATAAGGGAAGACAACATAATGAGTAGAATTGTGGAAAGATGGAGATGTTTTGGAATGGGCTCTTGCAAAGTTGGCAAATAGAGTCATAGAGCAAATGATTGTAATGATATTGCCAGGAAAGTTAGGGTTATTGTGATTTCTGATCTCAGAGCTAGAAGGAAAAAACATCTAGGAATAGGTCAGAAAGTAAAATTACACACACGATCATATGTCATGAATATAGCTTAATGAGAGTGTGATTGGTATCAGCTACACAGTGGCTACAAAACTGTTAATATGGGAAAATCTGGGAGTTTCAGTAAACTGTAAGGTCAAGAAGAATCATGGGCAAGTAAAATAAGTGAATCCAGTCATAGAACCATAGAACCCGCAAAGAGAGTATTATGTGATATACATATTTACACACACATACAATATGCATATATGTATGTATGTATGGATGGATGTATACACAGCACATATATACTGGAACTGAACAATGGAAAAGCAGAAACCTTTATCCCCTATCACTTGCCATTTATCAATTATCAATCCATAGATATGGAGAGAGATAGAAATGATAAAATGACAGATCCTGAACCAGAACTTAAGGTTAGTAGTAAGTTAGAATGAGACTGAAGAAAGAGAACACCAAGCTAAATATCATTGGGTAAGATGCACAGTGCTTTTAACTATCCTAAGGCTTTTTTTTTTCTGTCCAAGAAGACTTATCTCTTTAATATCGATATTCATCATATATCTCTCCAGGAACACCATAATATGAAAAGAATGAAGAAGGTAGGTAGTCCAACTAGAAATGGAAAGCTTCATGGTGGTCAAAGCATGTTACAAATGTGAATGTCATGTGATGAGTGAACGAATGGGAAATAAATGGAAAAAAAGAAAAAAAAGGACATGAGTAACAAGAAAAAGGAGGTTGAGCATACATGAAACAAGGAAAATAGATAGAATAGACACAATTCCCAATTAACACAAGGATAAGTTCAACCTATTGAAAAATGAGAGTGAAGTCTCCACTTTGTTGAATGGATCAAGTATGGATCATTTACAAAAGGACTTGGAAAATAATAATACAACATAGAGTTATGATGCTAAACATTTTTCTATGAAGATAAGACAATTTAATAAAACAAAATTATTATCATCGTTGTTATTATTATTATTATTATTATTTAGTATTGACAATTTGAAAATAACATTTAAGTTACTAAAGTTCAGGTCACACATAGCTTTCACGTATGTATATCATTTAATACATTATACACATGTCTATATCTATGCCTATATCTCTATATCACATTTTCCCCAGGAGACATTCACTATTCAAAATATATTTATCAAATACAGGTGTTATATAATATTATAGCACCTGATATTAAGCTCTTATGCAATAATATAGGTCAACCTTTTGCATGAGGCAAATATACACATATGTATATATATTATATATGTAATATATAATATATACAACATATTATATATATATTATAGCTGAAATGTTTTTATCAACAAAGACTACATACATACTTCTGTGTGAATATTCATTCTATTTGCCTATCATTTATTATCTCTATATCTCCATCTATTCTTTCCCAAAATACATGCTAATCCTCCAGAAACAAATCATATATAGAACAAATCCTTATGGTTTAATGCATCCCCACTTGTGCAATATCATTCACAGTCCACCTTTTGGTTCGACAGAGCCATTTTGCCATAAGCGTAGCCCCTATAAAAACTGAACAGACAATTTTCTGAAAAAAGCATGATGTGCTTAAAGAAGCTAATTCAGCAATACAGTACTGGGGGAAGGTGTCAGGCAAGGAACATCGGACCATTGAGAAGAAAGTGATTTACTTCTATATTTTTTAAGGAACTGCTTTTTTTGCCCTCAAGAAAAAAAAAATCTAAGAAGTAAATAGCTTTCTATTATTTCTCTATATCTCTATATCACTAATTGCTTGGTATAATCACTGCTTTACCTTTAATGAGTGATATATATGTATTAGCTAATATTATACTCATTAGCACTACTACTACCCCCACTCCCTCCACCACCATCATCTAATCAAGTTCCAAGTCTATTTATACATTGTTGAAACAGGAGAGAAATACACCAAAAAAAATGACACTTCCCTTTCTTGGGGTATCTAGACTTGGTAATCAATGAAGATCGTGAAAGGACATTATGGAAACAGTGAAGTACCTCACAAAAGTCTAACAAAGCAACACCTCTGAAATACCCATTTAGAACTGTTTTGGTGGCCTGAAATATGCAACAGAAACTCACAAGTACACAGTGTACAAATTGAGATCTCAATATTCTTGGTGGAAGTGTTTAATGGTATGAAATCAAATGAATTATTGAGCTCAATCACTCAGATATTACTTTGATCTGCAAAATAGTTAACATCAAAATTCTAATAGATATTTACACCTCAAATACTCAAAATGCACAAGCAATATTGAACAGTTTTCCGAATACAGAAACCTGGAGAAAAAGGATCAAAACGTTTTGGAAATAGTACAAGTTATATAAACTTTCCTGTATTTCCTTACTGCTATTGGAGTTGTACCAAAGATGACTTCATTGAGCTTATTATTGGGGTGGATTGACATTCATAAATATTGCTAAGCAACTCCAAAAATGTGTTATATAAAATAATAGCTTTATTATAATCTGTAGAACATCAAATATAAATTTAAAAAATACTCCCATAACATCTTGTCTGGGACAGTTTCTATTAGAAGCAAAACATAGAGTTAGATTATTTTTGTCACTATTCATCATCATAACAATAATTATAAAGGTTAGAGGAGGTTAAAAAATTCATAAAGAGTCAGAGTTGATTTAAGCCTTGTTCTTCTATACTATAGCTCGAAACCTCTATGTACTATGCATGCTACATTTCTTATTGAAAAAAATAATTAACAAATGATAATATATGATTTAAATATTGATATTATTATTTGAAATAATTTGAATGTGTTGTTTGATTTTAAAAAAAATCAAGTCACTTTTTTCCTGTTTAGGATATGCACACATAATAAAATATTTCCCAGTTAAAAACAAAATATTCTTATATTCCCAGATTTACATCACATTACAAGTCTTGAGATGGAGTTTTAGGATGATAAAATTAAATATTGCCCATGAGCTTGTTGATTTATATTAAAAACTTAAAGCAAAAATAACTCAACAGATAAACTGACTATTTTTTCCAACTTTCCTAGAATATCCACTGCCATAAATCAAACTCATTATATGACATATCTATTATGATCATTAAAGATATTTTACTGATACTATTCCCAGCATAATCTTTGCATCTTTGTTACCAGAATTAATTGCTCTTATAAGTGTCATATAATTAAATGAATTCATATTTTTGCTGATGAACCATGATGCTCTTTTAAAAAAATTATTTTTCATTCCAAATTTTCTTCCTCCATGCATATCCTCCCTTAACCACTGGAAAGACAAGAAAGACAAGAAATACAATGTCCATTATACATATAACATTATGCAAAACATTTCTGTACTACATGTTACAAAAAAAAGTGAATAAAAGAAACTAAGGAGAAAAAATATGCTTCAATCTGCAATCAGAATCCATCAGTTGTATGTCAGGACATGGATAGCATTTTTCATGAAATCATCATGCCCTTAAAGAAATAGTTCTAAAAAGAACAACAAAAGTGCAGTTTCAAATGCTCCTGACAGAAAGTTTACCTCTTTCCTTACTTATTCAGGTTCTGCTTTTTCAAACTCAAGAAAACTCAAAGTTTTAGGAATTTAAAAATCCTTTATCATTTGCTTTCTTCTTATCACTGCTTGTTCAAAACATCCATTATCTGACAGCTGGACATCCCTTTTTTATTCCAAAGTTTCTTCATTGCATTTTTCATCTCCTTATTTCTCAGGGTGTAGATCAAAGGGTTCAGCATAGGAGTGATGATAGTATAAAAGACAGTTAGAGCTTTATCAATGGGGAAGGTACAGACAGGCCTATCATACATGAAAATACAAGGGACAAAGAAGAAGACAACAACTGTGATGTGGGAAATGCAAGTAGAAAGGGCTTTTTGTCGGCCTTCAGAACTTTGGGTTTTCAAAGTGTGTAGAATGACCCCGTAAGAGATAAGCAATAGTACAAAGATAATTGTGCATATTGCTCCACCATTGGCAACCACTGAGATGCCAATTATATAGGTGTCTGTACAGGAAAGTTCCAATAAAGGGTACATGTCACAAGCAAAGTGATCAATGATATTGGGTCCACAAAACGGGACACTAACAATACAAAGGAGCTGAATTAATGAGTGCATGAAACCTCCAATCCAGGATACCACCAACAGCAGAACACATACACGCCATCTCATAATGACTAAGTAATACAAAGGTTTACAGATAGCTACATAGCGATCATAGGCCATAAAAATGAGGAGGAAAACTTCAGCCCCACCAAATAGGTGTCCCAAGAAGAGCTGCACCATGCAAGCTTTGAAAGAAATGGTTGCCTTTTCATAGAGCATATCTATGGTCATTTTAGGGACAATGACAGTGGAATAGATAGCATCCATGGAAGACAAGAAGGCAAGAAAGAAGTACATAGGGGACCTCAAGTTCTTACTTCCAATGACAATTATGATAATCAGAATGTTGCCCACCATAGTTAAAATGTAGATAATTAAGAATACAGCAAATAGTATTTTTTGTACCTCAGGATTCTGGGTAAGCCCTAGGAGGACAAATTCAGTGACATTAATCCTGTTTTCCATGCTTTCTTGGGGGTATGGAGTGAGAGTAACTGTTTATTAGATATACCACCAGAGTTGTAGTTAGGAGAGCCTTGAATTCAATTCTCACCTCTGTCCCTTTTTTTAAGGACAATCTGCTTAACCATTATGGGAATCAGTTTCCTCACTAGAATACCAGTGGCTGTACTGAAACACTACTATTTCACAGAGCATTTTTAAGGGGGGAGGGAAAAAAGAAATGGATAATCTATTTGCAAATTTTAATCTCACACATAAAAGTTGGTCATTCTTCTGTAGTTTCAGCAGTCAAATTTTTCCCTATAAAGATAATTAAGAAATAGAAACATTTTATTAACCCTTTTTTATATCACTTTTGTCTCTCTATATACCCCATTTACATCTGAATGTATATGAAATAAGCCTTACTCATAATTTCTCTTCTTTGTAACAAAGGTAATAAGGAACACTTTCTCAAGTATTTCCTGTGACAAATTTGATCACAATAATTGAATTACATTTTAATTGTTCCTGCTATCTATATTGTTGTCAAATTTGTAGAGATTGTTTTCCATTTTCTGCCTATTTGACTCTGTTATAATTCATAAAAAATCTGATTTTTCTCTAAATTCCAAATATTCATATTTTCTTTTTTAATATGTTTTTCATTTTATTTTACCAAAACACAAATTAAAAATACAGAAAAGAAACAAAAACATATCATAAACTTAAATATTGAATATTTTCTAATAATACAGATATGCTCTGTCATGTTTGAGTATTCCCTAATAAATGGACACCTATATTTTTTCATTTTTGTTGCTACAAAATTACTTTACACAAAGGTTCTTTTACAGGTGTCCTCTGTGGTGACAGCCTGGCAATGAGTATCCTCACTTCCAATGGCATAAGCATTTTAATTTCTGTTTGGAAACGCAATCTTTTAAATTGAGGTATCAGTTTCCTTCTCACATTTCCAAGAGACTTCCACTTTAACAACCTTTTGTTTTTATAAAAGAACACAAATGGCAGTGATTCAATTGAAAAAAAAGCTGTAGGCACAGAAATCTAAGACTTATCCAAGGTCTCCTGATCTCCCACATGACACCATTTATATATTTTTAAGCAATTAAGTAGTTTCCTTAAGTAATAGGAGGTTCATCCAAATGAACCTCAATCACTAAACAGTGAGATGCTAATAGTATCTTGTTTCATTCAATCAATTAGGATTTGTTTCATCGTGACTATAAGGATTTTTAGTTCATCCATAATACCTTTATTAAAATGCAGGTAATCCAGGAAAAGGTATCACTTTAAAGTATTATCAACACTTTTCCAAATATGTTTATCACATCCCAAGACTGAAAGCATACTAAATAAATGCATTTTTTAAATTAAAGTGACCTATTTGTTATAGAACTATAAAATAATAAGCATGATATATATTTCATGAAATAATAATTATTGGTATATCATCATCATCTCATGTTCATCAGACATTTCTATGTGGAGGGAAGAAATGAAAGAGATCATTCATGTATTTTTTCTGCTTTTGACTTTGTCTGAAGCTATTCTCTTATTAACAAACAAATCCACCTAAGACACTTCTGAAATCAATAGTACATGCCATTTTCAGAATATTTTCCTAAGCCTGATCTTTATATTTTCTAGTCTCTTTGCAAAGATGTCACTTCAAAATGGATAATCATATAAAATTCCCCATATATTTCATATCTCAAAATAATCAGCTGAGTTCTTCAATTTCTTCATTTATATCCTTAACTTCATAAAGAGATTTAAAAATTGGTCATGTCAGAAGAATACCAGCAGGGATTTTTGTAAGTGGTTTAATTCTTTATTTTGATAACATGACTCCCATTTCTCACTGAAGCAAGTTAAAAAAAAAAAAAACATCGATTCAGCTTAAGTTACCATCTACTTGATAATCTTAATGCAAAGCATAGTTTGGGATAGAGTCAGAAATTTGAAGGACTTTTATAAACACATTACCTCTCCATGAAGTCAATTGTCCCAAGTCCTGGATGCTGATATATTTTCCTTGATGTTGAAAGACTGCAGCTTAGGGCAATGAAAATGTTATTCACTACCACTGATCCTGTTGTCACCACAGAGAAAGAAAGTGCCTCGTAATTCATTTCAGTTTAAAGGGTCTACATCAGTCTAATAATTTCCAAATATCTCCTCCACTTCCCTCACACCAGTATTTTTTCCAAGCAATTAAACTTCCTTAGATTGTGAAATTGATTCCATGTGAGTCCTGTGGACATTTTTGCCAAGAAAGAAGTGTTTTATTCATATTCAACAAAGATACAACCCCATGTCTGAGTCCTTCTAGTACTGTGTTCTTAAAACTACTTCTCTAATTAAATCCTTTGAGAAATCTGCCCAGAGTACAGAGACAATCCAATGGTCCTATGGTCTGGAGTTGTCTGAGAGTTAATAACCTTAATTCTAGAGTCCAGAAAAAATAGTCCCAAGAAAGAGGCAATAGAGATATTTTCAAGAGAAAATGTTATTTCATTAGAGAGCTAGGGCCATTGAGGGGCTTTATGCGGTTTCTTCAAAGTTGTGCTAAATGACAGCTACAGGCTCAGGTTTCTAATCTCCTGAATTTAATTTGCTACAGAATTTAGAAAACATGCATTATTTTTTAATAATGCATCCATCATGAACATACAAATACATTAAAATAACTTTCCCCCCCTGAGAGGGTGTATAGAAAGACAGAAAATGGACTTACTAACAGCACTTTTATTAACTTTTAAAGTTTAATACTGGTTGTTATTGTAATGAAATGCCAACCATCTAAGATTTCTTGGCTTGATAATTGTTTCACTTCATCCTTTTGTGGATTCTGCCTCCCCAGAGTTGTTTTACGGTATTATTTAAAGGTTTTCAGAGGACTCAGAGAAAGGCTCAGGCAAGTCTGTCAAGTTCCTGCCTTCTCTCTGCCATTTTGGCTACACCCCCAAGTGAGGCTATTTACAAGAGAAAAGACCTCTGAGCCTTGAACAACAATGAACAAGCCATTGACAACTAGGACATTTAAAATAAGTGGATAACCATATAGAAGAATGCAAATAAGACACTTACAGAAGCCCTTGATGTAATGAAATTATAGGAAATTAATCGGTGTGTATATGTGTGTGTGGCTTTATATATGTATATGTTCATTTTGTTTGTGGCATAGTTGATTAAAATATTTAGAAATCAAATTCCAAAGGACTTTATTAATGAAATATTAAACTGCATAGGGTAAAGCTTGTGGTTATTGATGACAAATGCATGGGACAACCAAATTAGGAAAGTTCATCAGAGCAGTTTCCCAGTGAGGTGAAAACACACACACACACACACACACACACACACACACACACACACACACCATGAGTTTATATTCACCAAAAATATTTGCAATCTGTAGCTTGGAACCAGAGATTGGCCTGGGGCACTACGCCAAATCACTGTCTTTGGATCATTTTGTACTCACCCAGGGCCTCCTGTAGGAAGATCAAAACAAACTTACGTCTCCACCAATCTGGATCCAATAGACCCAGTTCCTACATAATCATTCAATAATACAATAATAATGACTATACCATCATTCAAGAAAGCAGTAGTTGTCATAGTGTTTGAAGGAGTACAACGCCTTTTCCACATACCATCTCATTTATTCCTCACAACCATACTGTGAAGTGGATGCTATTATTATCCCTATTTAACCAATGAGAAAATTGACACTAAGAGTTTAAGCAACTTTACCAGGGCCAGGCACTTAATAAGCGGCTGTGGCAGGGATTCAAACTTAGTCTTTCTGATGATATGTCCAACCGTCTATATACACTCCCGCCTATAGGTCCCTATGACTATTAAGGAAAAATTACCCTGTGTTTCAATTGATCGGCAAAGAAGAACAAACAATAACATTAAGAATAAAGGAAAGTCAGTACCCCAAGTAAATCTTCTTCCACTCCCTCCAATCTTCATTGAGCATGGAAACTTCTTTTTATTGGGGATGATTTGATTGCCTCATTGTTATAGATTGGAGCTAGCTGTTAACACTGCATGTGTTAAAGACAGTCTTCAGTGCACAGTCTCCCAATTTCAGAGACAGCCATACAGAACTGAGCAGAAACCAAAGAGCATCCAAACAACTCATGGGTGAGCTATATCTCAGGGTAGATCTATTTTGACCTCCTTTGGTTGGACAAAGTAAATACATTCATTCAAAGTTAAGGCTATTGTGTTAAGGTGGAAAAATCATTAAATTGCTACTGTCAGATCAGTCATCTGATGATCACTTTGATCAAATTATTGGACCTCTATTCTATCTTGAGGTAACTAATACTTGCAATATGCACTTAATAAAATTGTTTAACACTTAAATGAAATGTGTTAGCATTGCAGAATTGGAGAGGTGGCAGAGGGCACAGAGTTGTCTTATTATGTATTGCAGCTGAAGAGAATGTCCTCTCTACAACATCCCCAGATAATAAAGCGTGTGACCGAGGACTGCCAGTCACTTCACAAATGGATTACTGTCATCCTAGACAGCCAATATCCATACGTACAAATACGTTATCAATTTTTTCTTTAATCTTTATGAATCATTGACCCATAATTCAAATATGTGTTCCCTTTAACAAAGAAAAATTAAAGGCTTGTTCCTTAGAATAACCCTTTAAATATTCTATTGCTAAGATAATGTTGCCTAAAAGTTTTTTTCACCCATCAAATTGTTTCAATCAACTAAATTCAATTTCTCCCAAAAGTTAATATGGCATATACTATGCACTAGGCAATATGCTATGGCTTTAAAAAAAATAGAGGAGGGAACGTCGCTTTTCTCAAGAACTTATTTTCTGCTGTTTCCTGTTAAGTTATAGTTTCTGGCAATTTCACCATACAGTTCTTCTTCTATTAGGTGTGAACCAATTTGGCAACACCTTTCTTTAAATGGTGTGGCCATAACTAAGCCTAATGTTCACAAACCATCTAACACTCCATTACTTTACTGCCAGCGAGGGGGCCATTTCCAAGCTGCAGTCGTATGGTAGGGATCCACCTCCCTAAAGAGTAGTCCTCTCCCTCCCCAGTAATGGGGAAAGAACTGTGAAGTCTTGGCTTACCTCCTCATTAAAATGTCCACCAATAGGTGTCTCTAGGGGAGTTTCCAATGATGTGCTGTGAGGCCAATCAGAAGGAAGGTACATCTACAGATAAAAACCTTGGCCCAGTTTTCAATTCTGCTTTTTGGCACAAAACGGAGGAAAGCCAATAAGACTCATTTACAACCCAGTTGTATGCCCATGCTAATAAATTGCTAGGATAATGGTCCTTTGATTTCCCTTTGTTCAATTCCAGTATGTAGATTTAGATTAAATATAGATATGTCAGTATATGTCATATATAAATGTATACATATGTGTATGCATGTATGTATACATAAAGATATATCTTTATGTACATATAAATATATACAGATGTGTTTGTATAAATAGGTGTATGTATACATCCATATTTATATCTATAACTGAATCTACAGCATCGTATATACATATGCATATATATATATACACATGCATATTCTCTGTGTATGTATATATGTATGAGTACATGTATATATATTATATATATATATTATATGGGTGTGGGTATGTGTGTGAATGTGTTTGTGTGTGTGTGTTATATAAGACCCTCTAAGAATGGATTCACTTGTTTTGCTTGCACATCATCCTGACTCATCTTGACCTTACAGTTTACTGAAACTCCCAGATTATCCCATATTAGCAGCTGTCTAGCTCCAACCCACACCAGTCACACACCCATCAAGCTGTATTCATACCATCATGCCATGTATGTTTTCCTTTCTGCCCTTTTTTTCTAGACAATTTATCTCTCTACCTCTGAGATTAGAAATCACAATAGCACTAACTTTGGTGGTCATATCATTAAAATCACTTGCTCTATGACTCTACTTAACTGTCTTTGTTACGACATCCCAGCCCAAAACTTCTCTGCCTGGCCATAATTCTCCCTTCTATATAGTCTTCCCCTAGTAGAACATAAGTTCATTGAGGGTAAGGATTTCATTACTCTTTACATGTGTGCATTCAGTGTTTATTTTGGTTTCTGTGGTATAATAAATGCTTATTAAAAGACTTCTTATTTGTTCATTATTCATACATCCTATCCATTTTATTTTTTTTCATGCTGAATGTAGTAAGCAGTATATATTCCAGCCAACCTAGCCAAATGGTTCTTTTTAGGTATCATTACTTCTCCCATCTCCATGCTCCAATATAACCCTCTCCCATGTCTAGACCCAAGACTAATAGCCCCACTGAGCAGATTTTTTGGAATCCAGACCTCCATTTAATTCTCATATTGAATATTATCTCCCATAGGAAATCTTTCCTGATTTTATTATAAATGCAAATTTCTCCTTTAGTATTTTGTATTTACTTGCCAGTGTATGTATTATTTCTTCCCATAGTAATTTAAGTCCCTTAAAGGCTTAAAGACAAAGATTTTCTTTTTCCTCTTGTGTCTCTTGTATCCACAGAGTTAGAATATATGAGATATTAAACAATTTCTAGCTCTTTTGCATTTATTGCTATTAAAATTTATCTAATATCCATTAGACTATATGAGATATTAAACAATTTCTAACTCTTTTGCATTTATTGCTATTAAAATTTATCTAATTAGAATTTTTCCATTATTCTCATGGTTTAAGATATTTTGGTATCCTACTTTTGTCCTTCAAAATATTAACCTTCCTTCTCAGCTTCTTTTTTTCTCCACTTTGATAAGTTTGGTGATTCCCCACATTGTCTATGCCTTTCTCTAAGTGACAGATATAAATATTTAAGAGAAAGCAAAGGTCTAGGAATCACTTCAACAGAAGCTATTCAAAGTGATACTGAACAAATAATGCCCACTCTTTTGAAGTAGTCCTTAACCCTGTTCATAAAGCACCTAAATGTAATATCATTCAATTCACATCTCCCACATTTCCAATCAATCATTTTTTTGTGTTTTTAAAAAATGCAATATTGCTATGACTAAAACTTTCTGTTATTCTATCCATCATTGGACAATGGAAAAAAAGTTTTATATTCACTGCATCTATTAGAAATAAAATTTCAGCAATTTTTTATATTCTTATTTTCCATGTTTATACCAATTTCCAAACATTCTTTGACTCCACAATTATCTCATGGCTTTTTTTTCCTTCCTCATTCCTTGGTGTTTAGAATAGGGGATTTAACACATGAGTTATCATTGTATAAAACTCAGCCATGTCTTTATCAATGGAAAAGGTGGTCATAGGTCATAGATATGCAAACACATATTGCACAAAGACCAAAAAGACTACAACAATCTTGGATACACAAGTTGAGAGAGCTTTTCTCTGTCCTTCTGAATTGTGCATTTTCAGGTAGTTCAGTATGATGATGTAGGATGTGAAATGTGTGAAAAAAGTGACTATGCACATTATTCCCACTACTGGCAGCAACAAAAAGGCCACAGAGGTGGATATCAGCACAAGAGAATTTCAGCAAAGGAAAGGAATCACAAAAACAAATGATCAATGACATTGGGACCACAGAAAGGTAGATGGATGATCAATAGGATCAGTATTATTGCCTGAGCAAAGCCTCCTATCCAGGCCAATCGCTCTAAAAGAATGCATACTGATATACTCATGATGGTCAAGTAATGCAGGGACTTACAGATGGCCACACACCTATCATAGGCCATCACCACTAGCAGGATGATCTCAGTGCCAGTAAATTAATTCTCTGCAAAAAGCTGGGTCATGCATGCATTGAAAGATAGTCATTTTTCTATCAGAGAGTGAATCAACTACCATTTCAGGGCCCATGGAAGAATAACAACAATCTAAGAAGGACAAGTAGGAAAGTAATATGTGCATATGGCACGTTAGAATCTGACTGATTGCAATGCTGATGACAATCATCATATCTCCCAAGAAGTTCAACAAGTAAATGAGTAAAAATAGCAGAAAAAATATTTTCTACATCTCTGGTTTCTGCGTGAGACCCAGAAGAATGAATTCATCACATTGTTTGTAGCATCCATCTTTACAATTTTGGGGATGGTCACATAAGTGAAAGTTGGTTCTTGTGAAAAGGGAAAAAAAAATTTATAATTAGATGTACATTGAAGGACATAGTGAAGTAAGACAGAATCTAAGTCAGAGAATTTAATCCAATCAAGACCTCATTAAGTAGCCCTTAAGTAAAAATTATACCTCAAAAAGACACCCTTATACACCTTTTCTAAACACAGTCGTTGAATTGTTTTTTGTTGCTATTATTCTTGTTTAATAACTTTTAATGAGTAGGAATCTGTTTCTTCATGAAGCATCACATTTCAAATGGGGACTAAATACACTCTTTGTTTGTCCTTCTGTCTTTGTTTCTAGAAGATAGGTCATTTTATTTTCAAGTGTAAAACATATGTAAGGAAGAAAAACGTTGTTCTTAGAATTCCACTACTGGATAAGTGAGCAGTGGAGGAATACTACTTCTAGGTTGTAAGTTTTCAAAGCTCCAATTTCAGTTCAGCATTCCCCTCTAATTTTAAAACAAATTATATAAATCCCTAGACTTTCTGTCCAGGGAATAAATTATAACAACATTTACCATTTTTATCTGCTAACTGAAAAAAAAACTGTCATCAGCCAAATGAACTTTTAACTCAAAGGAACATAAAATATAAGCACACTGTAACATCACTGAGCCAAATTTCTTCAAATTAAGAAAGAGGAGACAGAGTTCAAGAAGTGGAATTACTTTTCAAAGGTGACATAGATATTGATAAGAAGTCAAAATTTGTTCTGACTTGAAATCCAGAATATATCACACTGTACCATTTCTGTCTCTCATAGCTTGCTTGCTTACTTATTCATTTATGTATTGATTGATTGATTGATTCATTCATTCATTTATCTATTCATCTATTTATTTATTTAAAATTATATTTGTGTGCATCTCCTGGACAGAGTAAAAGGGAGTACCAGGACTAAGACTGACACCAGTGCTTTTCTTGACTCCCAGTTTGAATCTCCCAGCAGTCTCTTCATTGCCCAGATGCAACCCCCTGACTGTCTACAACATGCCCTCCTCAAATGCCTCATTTAAGCATGAATGAAAACCTCTAACCTTTCACTGGAGCAGAAGCCTGGTCTCTGCTAGATCACAGCTCTGATTAATACTGGTTCTAATCAGTAATCTGACTTTCATTCTGCTGAAGCTTGGAGTGGGGGAATTATTTTTATGCTGTGGAAACAAAACTACTTCCACCATTTCTCACAATTTTCTTCTCTTATCTTTTATTCAAATTTTTGTTTCCATGTCTTTAATGCTCCCTTACTCTCTTTCTCATATAAATTTTTCTCCTTAACCTTCACCCCTTTAAGTAAATATGAGGAGGATTAATCAAAGCATTGATTAATCAAAGGGGGCAATCCCCTTTATAAATAGAGATAAAGAGACCCAAAAGAAAATAATAGTGCAATTGTGCCTTTAAAATTCAATAGTATCTTCCCATATAGCTGTCTGGCAGGGGACATCATCAATGTAGTCCTCTGGTGGAAATCCAATCAGTAAGTGATAAAATCCTGCCCATTGAATAGGCTTCAGGTGGGGCCAACAGTGAGGTCTGGTTACAGAGAGGCCCACACCCTTTAACCAATTAAGTGTGAGGCCCCAGGCCAGTTAGCAAACTAATTAGCTAGTTTGAGAGAGGTGGAAAGCCCTCAGAACCCTAAGGGGAGTTGCTAAGACCAGAGCCAATGGTATGTGCCTCTGGTCAATCAGATATTATTCTAGTTGATTGGATGACATCTAAGGACTGTATAAAAAGAGAGAACAGAGATTGTAGAAGCAGGCATGATGGAAGCAGGAGAAAGAGGGGCAGCAGAAGCCAAACCATCAGAAGGTAGAGCAGTAGAAGCTGGAGGAGCAGAAGAAGTTGAAGTAGCAGGCAATGAAGGAGCTGAAGGAGCAGCACAGGCTGGAGAAACTGAGAATGATGAGGAACAGAAACTGAGGACTGAGGACTGAGAGTGGGGCACAGAGCCAAGAGCCAGCTTCCAGAGGTAGGACTCATGAGTAATCTCCTTACAAGAGGGCCATAGCATTGAGGGAAGCACAAGTATGGACTGACTTGGTGCCATAATAATTTTCTGAAACCTCCTGGTCACTATTGTGGGATGGGAGTATTGGTTTTGCAAGGTTCTTGACACAATATCGAATTGAGGGCATTGGTCCTTGGGTCTAGCCCTTTGGTGTTTAAATAAATGCTTTAATTCCTCTGACTTCTACTTAGAGAATTCCTTATATCATGCAATTTCTGAACAATTCAGGCATGCACATGGTCTACTTCAAGGTCATAAACTTTGCCTTAATGATAGCAAGATTTTATGGACAAGGGGGGAAATGCATGGAAGCTATTTATGGCTTGCTTTGGAGATTTTCCTTAAGGAACATGAGATTATAGTCATTTGTTAAACTGATTATTGGAAACTAATAGGACTGTTAACTAACTGTTTTTCTGAGTCTAACTCCAGATGTGAATATCAAGGAAGGATGTCTGAGCCACTGATCCATGGTACCAGCATCTCTATGAGGGGCAAGTATGAACTGCAGTTATGATTTCATGGGAAGGTTGAGAGGGCAACTGTTCTGCATGTGCTGAGGTGGGACTCTCCTGACTTTATTCCTTAACTGAAACCTGGCAGAATTTAAACCTGGCTTAATGCAATTTGCAGTTTGACCTATCTTCTGCTTGGATTTGAGATGAAGTTAGGAAAATATTGTTCCCTTACTATAAGTTAAGTTTCTAATCTTTTAGTGGCAAATTTGTATAATCAGAAGGTTTTATAAGTACAGTAACAAATCTATTAAAATAATTTATTATGGAACTTCTTAGGTTACTATACAACTGAGCTCTCTGGTTTAGGATTTTAGCCCAACCAACAACTGGCTAATTAAACTTGATATCTGTTACTAGTGTATATATGCCTGTGTTCCTGGATAAGTTATGGTCCTTTAATTCTTTGTAATAGCATGGAGAAAATTAAGTGGAAGACTTGTGAGAATATTATTGTGTTATTTGGTTAATATCATGCTTATCCAAAGTTTTGCTACAGCTAGTAATCTTAAAAGAAGAATGGCTTTTTTTTAATTTTGTAAATGCTATCAAAGAAACATGGCATGATTAAAATTTAAGATTTTATACATACTGTGTTAAAAATTGATTATTTAATGTATTTACATATGTACTGGAGTCTGTTGTTAATTCCTTAGTGAAATCTCATCCTCCTGGTGAGGAAATTAATAATGGATTAATGTAAAGTAGAAGAAACTGGCTTCTAATGTGAATTTATTAAACATGACAATTGGTCAAGGTTTAAATTTTGAATTTGTAAAAGTGATCAAGGTTATAAGGATTAGAAATGGTAACTTAAAATCTTGCTAAGGTCACTTTTGTAAGAGAATGGACAAAAAGTTGGTCCCTACAAGAAGACAAGAAGAAGAAGATGCTGGGATGCTGTGCTGGAGACGGCTGGAAAAAACACCAAGGACCAGATGAGATGCCAAATTATTGTTATAAATATACTTACAGTGCCTATTAATAAACCATAATCATTGGGAAGCCAGGAATGTTTTAATTATATTTTACATTTATTACTTCTGAATAAATGGGAATATCCTCTGAGCAGAGTAAAAGGGAGTACCTCTCATAGCTTATTTAAAAACCAACTAGATATCAATTTCATTATTCAACTCATTTTTAAAATCACTGATATGTTTTAATTCTTATAACCTTCATTTTAAAATATATATTTTTCCTATCCCCTGGGTGAGCCATATATTATAACAAAAAAACTGAAAGAATGAAAATAATGAAAAAAAAAACTATCCAATATACTGAATCTGAGAGTGTATTGACTGTCCCTCACCCGTAGTTCTCCTTTGCAAAGGAGTAAGGGAGATAAATTTTATCTTTGGAGACAAACTTAGTGGCTATAAGTATACAGCATATACTTTTGTAATTGTTATATTTCCAAATTTTAAATTTAAATACACAATGTAAGGTGAACAATTTTTAAAGGAAGATATGTTATCCTCTTTTCTGTCTCTGTCTGTCTTACACACAGAAACTCATATAATCAAACAGAAAGAACAAATTAATCATAAAGGAGGTATGATGCAATATGTAATAATAAAAAATAAAACTTAGAATACAAAACAGTTTGGTGCCTTCCTATACCAGTATAAGCATTAAAAAATAAATTTACCTTTTTAAGTAAACTGATGATTGGGCAACTTTTTTAAGTATAATTTTTAAACCAATATTAATTCTAATCAAGGAAAATCAGTTTCCAAGGTCTTCAAAATAATTTGCATTGATGCCACAAATGACCTTTGATTTCATCATGTTTATATAGGTATTCCCTACTCTGGAAAGTATGCAAGTTTTTCACAGTATAATAGAAATATCTATAAATTATTGACTTACTGTGTTTTCTTACCCAGTAACTAACTTTCTGATGAAAATTCCCTTAGTACCAAGCTTTACTACTCAGCAAAGCTTTGCTAAGCATCTTAAGCCCTTATGATTTAAAATTATGCTAGACTGTTTAACCTTTTGGCAAAGTCTTCAGGAAAGCTGACTTTACCTCAGTGTCAATGAATGAAGAAGAAGAAGGTTGAATGGAAAAGTTGTGAATATATACTTTTCATGTCTAATTAGGTAAGGAGACGTTAATAGCATGCATCCTTGTAGACAACTGTATCAGTAAGGCAAGATTCCTGACCTCAGGGATGACCATGAATATGCCTGCATCTTTCAGAATCACAAAGTATGAAAAACTCTCTAGGTAGAAGACAGAGGATGTATATCATTTATTTAGACACCAGAGGATCCAATACCAAGACCAATAACCCTAATTTGATATAGCAGTTATTATATTTCAAAACCTGTAAGCCCACCTCAATGTAGCAACAAGGAAATTATAACACAGTATTACACCAAGGAACCACGTCATCCTGTAACCTTCCCCTCCCCTCCTCCCCCCCCCCGCCCCAGCTACAGCCTTCCTGTAAACAATTACTCATGAATCCTAACTATCGGCTTGCCTGTGCCTCTCCACAGTTCTGAAAGCCCTTGCAGTTCCCAGAGTCCTTGTAGTCTCCTGGATTCTCAGTTCTCCAAACTCTCAATGCTGTAGATTCTCAGCTCTTTTATCTCCCCAACCCTCTGCTCTGCAGTCTCTCTCAATGCTGGCTCTCTTTCTCTCAACATCTGCTTTCTTAATGCTTGCCCTCTTGATTTCTGCTGTCTCAATGTCTTCTTGGTGTTACTTCTCAATTCTGCTTCTCTCACACTCTGGGCTCTCTTTCTATACAGTTCTAGCCAACATCTGATTGGCTAGAAATCAGGTCTCTGATTGGCTGAATTCATGCACATCTGATTGGCTAGAATTCAGTGCACAGTACAATTGGTTCTGGTCTTATCACCTCTGCTTAGGGCCCTGAGTTCTTCACAACTCCCATGACCTAATTAGGAAAATGGTATGTGCCTGGGCCCTCAAGCCTAGTTAGTGAAAGGGTGTGGGCCTGGGGCTTAGCAAGTAGTAAGTAAAGAGTGTGAGTAAAGGCCCTATTGAAAGGGCAGTGAAGATATTTAATGACATTAACACCACAATGGCAGCTGTCAACAAACAATTCAAAGGAGAATTCTGCTCAATACAATTGAAATGCATATATAGCTAAATGCTGATTTCCGTAGAGGGTTGGAATGGGGAAAGTCCTAGAAAGGCCAGTTAGCTTGGAAATAACATACTGGTTGCAACTGTTCACAATTGGCTTTATCAAAATGAAAAAACTTTGAGACTGATTAAGATTTTGTTAATTCACACTAGAAATAGCAACTTCAGAGAAAGATCAATTCAGTGAAGTTTAATAGGCTTTGAAGAGAGGGCTAGATTCAAATGCAGTTGTGGTAAAGCCTATGCTGGTTACTCTGCTCAAGACAACAACAAAAATATATCATCACCATCATTATGTAGCATTTACATATGTCTTTAAGGTTGAAAATAATTTGGGATATTATCTCCTTTGATTCTGACAACAACTGTGGGAGTTATGTGTTAATATTATCTGTATTTTATACATTGAAAAACTGTGGCAAATAGTGGTTAAGTTAGTGACTGCAGACCATGCAGCTAGAAAGTACCTGAATCTAGATTTCAACTCAGCTCTTCCTTACACCAGATCTAAGGCTCTATCTGCTCTGCCAATTAATTTCCTGTAGGCTTACAGAAACATTAATTCAGATGGTGACTGTAACTTCAAAAAGAAATTCTTAGCTTAAGATAAAAGAAAAAAATAGAAAATATGAATGGCCATATGTCTGAGATTGTTTTCTTTTCCAATCACTCCAAATAGCCATGTTTCAAGGCTTCTCTAGCACTACATAAAATTAATCACTGATAAAATGGATAACTTAAAAAACAACAAACCAGAGGATCCACATGATGTGATACCAGAGAATACAGACTGTGTTTTTAAAGCAGAAAAAGTCACGGTAATTGGTACCTTGAATTCAACAGTGGATCGTAGTTTCCTGGATTTTTAATCTACTTTCTTTAGAACATCAGTGCTCAGGTAGGAGATGTACTCTTAATCCTAGGGCTTTAACTCTCCATTGTCTTCTTCCTTCCTCTGCAGGCAGTTAAGAAACAGAAAAAAAAATTTGCTATTATTGATAGAGACATATTTCCTTCATCGATGATTCTTTTTGTGAAAACCCCAAGCCTCTCTTTTATGTATTTCTCCTCTAAATGCAAAAATATATTTAATGTGTCCTTCAGGCATTTCTAAGACTTGGTGATGCAATGACAACTGAGGACCCCAGAGAATGCCTAATAGCTCTTAGGAATTTTGCCAAAGTTGTTGCAAAATTGCTTCTTCCTCTTGTAAACACTGATATCCATAAAGAATAGATGTGATGCGTTGCTCCTAAGCAAAAATTTTTAGTGACTCTCTTTACTCAAAAATTTTAAATAAAAGATTGCAGCAACTTATCAGGATAGTAATACACTATGACTAGGTAGGATTTATTCCAGGAATGCAAGACTGGCTCAATATTGGGAAAATTATCACTTTAATTGATCATATCAGCAACAAAATTAGCAGAAACCATATGATCATCTCAATAGATTCTTAAAAAGCCTTTGACAAAATACAACACCCATTCCTATTAAAAACACTAGAAAACATAGGAATAAATGTAGCCTTCCTTAAAATTATAAATATCATATGCCTAAAACCATCAACAAGCATATTTGTAATGGGGATAAGCTAGATGCATTCCCAATAAGATCCGGGGTGAAACAAGGATATCCATTATCACCCCTATCATTCAATTTGGTACTAGAAATGTTAGCTTTAACATTCAAGGAAGAAAAAGAAATTGAAGAAATAAGAATAGGCAAAGAAGAAACTAAATTATCACTTTTTACAGATGATACAATGATTTACTTAGAGAATCCTGGAGAATCACATAAAAAATTACTTGAAATAATGAATAACTTTAGCAAAGTTGCAAGATATAAAATAAACCCACATAAATCATCCTCATTCCTATACACTACTAACAAAGCCCAATAGCAAGGGATAGAAAGAGAAATTCCATTCAAAGTTACTGTAGACACTATAAAATATTTGGAAGTCTATGTGCCAAGACAAACCCAGGGCCTATATGAATATAATTATAAAACACTTTTCACAAAAATAAAGTCAGATCTAAATAAATGGAAAAATTTCAATTGTTCATGGTTAGGCTGAACTAATATAATAAAAATGACAATTTTACCTAAATTAATCTATCTATTCAGTGCCATACCAATCAAACCACCAAAAAAAATTTACAGAGTTGGATAAAATAAAAACAAAATTCTTCTGGAAGAATAAGAGGTCTAGAATATCTAAGGTATTAATGAAAAGAAATGTTAGACAAGGTAGCTGAGCCACACCAGATAGTAAACTGCACTATAAAGCAGCACTTATCAAAACTACCTGGTACTGGCTAAGAAACACAGTCATGGATCAGTGGAATACGTTAGGTACACAATATGGAGAAATCAAAGACTATAGCAATCTACCCTTTGATAAACCCAAAGAATCCAGCTTCTGGGCTAAGAATCCACAATTTCACAAAAACTGCCAGGAAAATTGGAAAATGGTGGGGCAGAAAATGGGCATAGACAAATATCTCACACCATACACCAAAATAAAGTCAAAATGGGTTCATGATTTAGGGATAAAGGCTGATAGTATAAGCAATTTGGTAGAGCAAGGAATAGTTTACCTATCTGATTTATGGAAAATAAAAGAACTCATGACCCAACAAGACATAGAGAGCATAACAAAATGCAAAATGGATAATTGTGAACATGTTAAGTTTAAATGTTTTTGTATAAAAAAAATCTAATGCAACTAAGATTGGGAGGGAAACAGAAAATTAGGAGAAAATCTTTACAACCAGTGTCTCTGATAAAGACCTTATCTCTAAAATATACAGGGAACTGAGCCAAATTTATAGGAATACAAGTCATTCCCTAATTGAGAAATGTTCAAAGGATATGAACAGGCAGTTTTCAGAGGAAGAAATTAAAGATATCTCTAGGCATATGAAAAAATGCTCGAAATTGCTACTGATTAGAGAAATACAAATCAAAACAATTCTTAGGTACCACATCTCTCCTGTCAGATTGGTTAAAATAACAAAACAGGAAAATGATAAATGCTGAAGAGGATGTGGGAAAATTGGAACATTGTTACATTGCTGATGGAGTTGTGAACTGATCCAGCCATTCTGGAGAGCAATTTGTAACTATGCCCAAAGGGATATAAAAATGTTCGTATGCTTTGACCCAGCAATACCACTTCTAGGGTTGTATCCCAAAGAGATCACACAATAGGGAAAAGGACCTATATGTACAAAAATATTTACAGTGGCTCTTTTTGTAGTAGCAAAGAATTGGAAATCAAGGGGATGCCCATCAATTGGCAAATGGCTGAACAAGTTGTGGTATATAAGGTAATGGAATACTATTGTGCTATAAGAAATGGGGATGATACGGACTTCATAACAACCTGGATAAAATCTACATGGTATAATGCTGATTGAGAGGAGCAGAACCAGGAGAACATTATACATAACCACAGATATTTGGATTCTGTGAGGAGTAACCCTGATAGACTTCGCTCCTCTCAGCAACACCAGATGCAAAGACAACTCCAAAGGACTCATGGTGGAGAATGCAATCTACATCCAGAGAAAGAAATATGGAGTCTGACTACAGATTGAGGCACACTTTAAGCTGGCCTTTTTTTTTTTCTATTTTGTTTTAGGTTTTGAATTTTTTTTTTGGTTCTGTTTCCTCTTCCTCATGATTCATTCCATTGGTCATAATTGTTTTTCACAACTTGACTAGTGTGTGAAGAAGTTAAATGCGAAGTTATATGTAGAAGATATATCAGATTCCATGCTGTCTTGGAGAGGGAGAGGGGAGAGGGGTAAGAAAATCTGGAACTCAAAATTATGTAGAACCAAGAGTTGTTCTCTTAACTCTCCTACTACTGTGGAGGAGTAGGAATCATCCTCTCTGTCACTCAGATACATAATGCCTATATTATAATTGATTTTTCAGTCTCTCACCACTTATACTCAACCTCTTATGAAGGTGTGCTTATTCTACTTTCATTACGTGGTATCTGTATCTCTATCAGAGACCCTTATCCCCTCATGCATGGACTATTACCATAGTTTACTGGTTGACATCCTTGCCACAAACATCTCCTAACTGTAATCCATCTTTCACTCACCTGTCAAATTGATGTTCCTACAGCACAGGACTGATCAAGTCACTCCTTCTCTTGCTCAATAAACTTCGGTGGGTTCCTATCACTTTTAGAATTTAATATAATATACTAAGTTTGCTGTTTAATGGAGATATGAATTCTAAGAGAACAACCTTAGGAGGGCTATTAGTCTACCCACTGGTTAAGGGTTCTGTTAGAGCATGGAGATGGGAGATGGAATGGCACTTAGAGAGAATCAGTTGACCAGTTTGGCTGGAATGTACAGGGTTTACTACATTTGACCTAAAAATTTCAACTGGATAGGATGGATGAATAATGAATCAGTGAGCAATCATTTAAAAAGCATTTTTATATTTCAGAAACCAAAATGAATACTATAAGTATGAATACAAAGAGTAATATAATCTTTTTACTCAAAGATCTTATGTTCTGAAAAGGGAAGAAACCATAATGGCGAAAGTCATGGCCAGGCAGAGATGTTTTGGGGCTGGGATTTTAAAAAGTCAGTAGGTGGACTCATAGGGCAAATGATTGTAATGGTATTGCCAGCAAAGTCAGTGCTTTTGTGATTTCTGATTTCAGAGTTAGGTGGAGAAATGATCTAGTGATAGGGCAGAAAGGAAGATTGTACACATGGCAACATGGCATGGATATAGCTTGATGGAGTGTGATTGGACTAAAGGTGGATAGACAACTGTTACTCTGGGAAAATCTGGGAGTTTCAGTGAATTGTAAGGTCAATATGAGTTAGAAGGATGGTGTGAAAGTAAAAGAAGTGAATCCATCCATAGAACCATAGAACCCATGGAGAGGATCTTATGTAATACACACATTGATACACACACATATAAAATACAATACACATGTATGTATTGTACATACGATAATGTTTATATGTATGTATACATACAGATATACTGGAATTGAACAAGGGAGAAGCAGAGATCATTATTCCATATCACGTATCACTTATCAACTGATCAATCAATTAACAGTGATAGAGATAGAAATGATAAAAAGAGAAATCTTGAACCAGCACTTAAGATTAATAATGAGTTAGAAGCAGATTGAAGAAATAGTAGAACAAGCTGAATATCATCTGGTAAGTTGCACAGTGTTTTTAACTATCCTAAGGCTTTTTGCTGCCCAAGAAAATCGTCTCTTTAATATTAATATTCATCAAATAATTCTCCATAACTATTCATCAACATGCATACAATATCACATGAAAAGAAATAAGAAGGAAAGTAGTCCAAACAAAAATGGAAAGATGCATGGTGGGTGATACATGTTATAAATGTGAATTTCACATGGTAAATAAAGAAATGGAAAAGTAAGCAAAGACATGGATAACAAGAAAAAAAGAGCCTGACCATGCATGAAAAAAGGAGATTAGATATAATTCACAATTGTCACATGGGTAAAATCCACATGTTGAAAAATAAGAGTAAAGTCTTCATTATGTTGAATGAATCATATATGGAGGAGTGCTGGTGTGGCAGAGGTGACGGTATAGAAACAGCTCTGAAAACAACGGCACATCCCCTCAAGCTTGGAACAAAGTACCTTTACAAGCAGTCATACCCCAACAAAAAACTCAAGGGTCAAGTAGGTGGCTGGGAACATGGACAGGCAGTGAAAATGCACTCAGATTCCAACTCAGACTTTGGAATCTTCCTTTAGTGACAAAGAAAAACAAAACATGCAGCCAGAAGAAGTCAACAAAGTCAAAGAGCCTGCATCAAAGCCTCCAAGAAAAACCTGAAACTGGTCTCAGGCCAAGGAAGAGCTCAAAAAGGATTTGGAAAAGCAAGTAAGAGAAGGAGAGAAAAAATTGGGAAGGGAAATGAGAGTGATGTGGGAAAATCATGAAAAAGAAGTCAATGACTTGCTAAAAGAGACCCAAAAGATACTGAAGAAAATAACACCTTAAAAATAGACTAACTCAAATGGCAAAGGAGCTCCAAAAAGCCAATAAGGAGAAGAATACCTTGAAAGGCAGAATTAGTCAAAAGGAAAAGGAGGGGGAAAAGACCACTGAAGAAAGTACTACCTTAAAAATTAGATTGGAGCAAGTGGAAGTTAGTGACTTTATGAGAAACCAAGATATTATAAAACAGAACCAAAGGAATGAAAAAATGGAAGACAATGTGAAATATCTCATTGGCAAAACCACTGACCTGGAAAATAGATCCAGGAGAGATAATTCAAAAATTATTGTACTACCTGAAAGTCATGATCAAAAAAAGAGCCTAGATATTATCTTTCAAGAAATTATCAAGGAAAACTGTCCTGATATTCTAGATCTATAGGACAAAATAGAAATTGAAAGAATCTACCAATTGCCTCCTGAAAAAAGATCCCCAAAAGAAAACTCCTAGGAACGTTATTGCCAAGGTTCAGAGCTCCCAGATGAGGGAGAAAATACTGCAAGCAGCCAGAAAGAAACAATTTGAGTATTGTGGAAACACAGTCAGGATAACACAAGATCTAGCAGCTTCTACATTAAGGGATCAAGGGCTTGGATATGATAATCTGGAGGCCAATGGAGCTAGGATTAAAACCAAGAATTACCTACCCAGCAAAACTGAGTATCATGCTCCAAGACAAAATATGGATTTTCAATAAAATAGAGGACTTTCAAGCTTCCTCAGTGAAAAGTGCAGAGCTGAATAGAAAATTTGACTTTTGAACACAAGAATCAAGAGAAGCATGAAAAGGCAAACAAGAAAGAGAAATCATAAGGGATTTACTAAAGTTGAACTGTTTTGTTTCCATTCCTACTTGGAAAGATGATGTGTATAATTCATGAGACCCACCTCAGTATTAGGGTACTTGAAGGGAATGTATATATATATATATATATATATGTGTGTGTGTGTGTGTGTGTGTGTGTGTGTGTGTGTGTGTATGTGTGTGTGTGTATGTATATATATGTATGTATATATGTTTATATGTGTATATATGCATATGTATATATACACGTATATACATGTATATATGTGTGTGTATACACATATATTCATATACACACACACATATATACATATACATGTACACGCACACACACATGTAGACAGAGGGCACAGGGTGAGTTGAATATGAAGGGATGATATCTCAAAAAATAAAATCAAATTAAGGGATGAGAGAGGAATATACTGAGAGAGGGAGAAAGGGAGACATAGAATGGGGTAAATCATTTCACATAAAAGTGGCAAGAAAAAGCAGTTCTGTAGGAAGGGAAGAGGGGGCAGGTGAGGGGGAAAGAGTGAATCTTGCTCTCCTCGGATTTGATGTGAGGAGGGAATAACATACACACTCCATTGGGTATCTTACCCCACAGTAATGAAGGAGGAAGGAGATAAAAAAGGTGTGACAATAGAAGGGAGGGCAAATAGGGGGAGGAGGTAAACAAATGCAAACACTTTCAAAAAGGGACAGAGTCAGTGGAGAAAATTAAACAAAGGGGGATATGATAGGAAGGAGCAAAATATAGTTAGTCTTTCACAACATGTGTATTGTGGAAGGGTTTCACATAATGATATACATATGGCCTAGGTTGAATTGCTTGCCTTCTTAGGGAGGGTGGGTGGGGAGGGAAGAGGGGAGAGAATTTGGAACTCAAAAGTTTTAAAAGCATATGTTAAAAAATTTTTTGCATGCAACTAGGAAATAAGATGTACAGGCAATATGGCCTAGAATTCTATCTTGCCCTACAAAAAAAGTAAGGGAAAAGGGGATGAGGGGAAGTGGGGTGACAGAAGGGAGGACTGACTGGGGAACAGGGCAATCAGAATATATGCTATCTTTGAGTGGGGGGACAGTAGAAATGGGGGGAAAATTTGTAATTTAAACTGTTGTGAAAATCAATACTCTAAATTAAAAATATTAAAGAAAAAAAAGGAACTAAAGATGTGCCTTCTTATTGAAGAAAGCTAACAATTTATGGTGCAAGCATTTAATGGGATATTGTAATGCCATAAGAAATGATGGAATGGATAGTTTCAAAGCAAATTGACAGAATTTCTCTTAATTGATGTAGAGTGAATTGAACAGAAAGAGGAAAAATATACACAATTTTATAATGTGTACATTGTAGATGGGAAAAAAATCTTTCAAAATATTTTAGCATTCTCACCAATGCAACGATAAAGTATGACACCAGCAAACTGAAGATGCTAAGTGCCACAGAAGTCATGAACATAAACTTCTAAAGATCACGTATTTTTGGACATGGATAACTTTGAAATTTTTTTTTATTTGGTTATACATATTTATGGTGAGCTTCATTTATTTGCCAATTTATTGATTGGCCTAATTTTTTTATATTTATTTTTTTCAATATTGTGGATTTTGCAGGTGACACTTTATAACTGCAGGTAAAATTAAATAAATAATGTTGATTATAAAATATTAAATTCATTTAGTTTGTTTCTTGGTTGTGGATATAGCCAGTGAATCACAAGACAGAAACTTCCAACTGCCAGTTAGAAACCCCTTTCCACAGAATTAGCTAAAGGTATGTGCAAATTAATGCTATTTATTCACAAGCCATGTCTATGTAACAAAACAATTGAGTAATTGTGAAAAAAGGAAAACCAATCTACCAGTAATAGGACCATGTATTTAGATTTTAAGGCAATTTAGGGATCAAAACTAGTCATTATGGAACCCATCATGCTTTATAGTACTTTAAATTTTGCTACACGCAGTAGGTATTTGGGCACCCTAAGAGTAAGTAATGCAATATTATTATCTCTCTTGTAGAAATGAGGAAACTGAGCCTCCAACAAATTAAATTCTTACCTAGGCTGAGATATCAAAGGCAGAATGGCGATCCATCGGTAACCACTTGAGTAGTATATTATAGTGGAAAGTCCTATTGGTGTAGGTTGTATGTAGGGTGTACTAGATGGGTTATGGAGCTGCCCTACAACTCACAAAATCTGTGATTCTGTGTGTAATGAAAAAAAAAGTCCCGGCATTGAACTCAGATCATAGGTCTTTCTTCTTCTTCTACTTCTTCTACTTCTTCTTCTTCTTAATCTTCATCTTCTTTAACTTATTCTTCTTCTTCTTCTTCTTCTTCTTCTTCTTCTTCTTCTTCTTCTTCTTCTTCTTCTTCTTCTTTTGATGAGGGATGGCAGGGAAATTGGTGTTAAGTGACTTGCCCAAAGTCACACAGGTAGTCATAGGTCTTTTTAATTCCTTTCATGTTCATTGTTGTTTGTTCAATCAATTCAGATTTGTCTGGTTCTTTGTGAACCCATTTGAGGTTTTCTCAGAAAAGATACCAGAGCAGTTTGGCATTTCCTTCTCCAGCTCTTTTTATACATGAAGAAACTGAGGCAAACAGGGTTAAGAAACTTGACCAGGGTCACACAGCTAGAAAGTGTCTGAGATCAGATTGGAACTCAGGAATATGATCTGGATTCTAAGCCTGGCTCTCTATCCCCAGGTACAAACTACCTGTCATGTAGCTATACAAGCAAATGCCTTAAGTTCTCTGAATATCAGTTTATTCATTAAATCAGATACCTTATATAATTTCTCTCCATTCTGCATTTTTAGTGCTATGCTATGGTAAGGAAGTTTTTGAAAAGACAGCTTAGAAGTGACGGGGCCATAAATTAATCCTAAGCCTTCTGACTCTAAATACATTTTTTTCTTAATGAAACACTTCTCAGCCCTTCCTTCACAGAGTTGTGGAAGATCACATTCTTTCCAAGTTTGAATATGCCTGAGGGGAAAACAGAGCTTAATAGAATCCTGTGTTTGATCATTTTGATAATATTTATATAGTAATACCAAAAAAATTCTGAGGCGACATCATACTGCCTTGTCAAGTGATCTCATTAAAATGAGGTAGAAAGAAAGACCTGTGGTCATTGAAAAAGAAGTTTCAAAATTATCCACTAAAGCAAAAATCCATTTGTATTTAATGCTATAATGCCATGCATTATAATACATCAACCAACTATTTTGTCTACAATGTACATATAAGCTCCCTTCCTGTTCTAACATTCCAGACTGTGAGCCTTCAAGGAGGATAGGATAACCCCATAGAAGATAAGCAACATTGTAAAGATGACAACACAGATTGCTCTTTGTAAAGCCAATCAGTAAGTGAAAGATCTTTCCTGCGCATTGAATAGGCCTCAGGTGGGGTCAACAATGATTGCAGACAGTCCCACACCCTTTCATTAACTATATGTGAGGCCCCAGGTCCACACTTTTGCTAGATAGCAAACTCATTTGCTAGTTTCTGAGAAGCCCTCAGGGCCCTAAGGGGAGTTGCTAAGACCATAACCATTCAGAGACCTGAGTTCCAGCCAATCAGATGCTTCCTAGGACTGTGCAAAAAGAGAGTACAGAACTGGGAGCAGCAGAACTGGAGCAGTGGAGTGGAGAGCTGCAAGATTCAGAAACAGATATCAAGAAGACATTGAGGCAGCAGACACAAAAGGAGAGGCCGCATTGAGAGGGTCTGCAGAGAGGAGAGTGCTGAATATGAGAGAGAGTCGTAGACATTAAGGAACTCAGGAAGCAGCAGAGCTCCAGGAGGGAGTACTGAGTGAAGAGTTAGGATTCGTGGGTGACTTTTTACAGGGAGGTCCTAACAATGGGGAGAGGCTACAGCATGGCTTGGCTCCTTGCTATAACACTTTGTTATAATTTCCTTGTTACTACATTGAGATGGGCTTACCTGTTTTGGAATATTATTAATACTACATCAAATGGGACTATTGGTCCTTGGATTTGATCATCTGGAATCTAAATAAATGTTATATTTCCTCTGCCTTCTACCTAGAGAATTCCTTACACTTCAAAAATCCTGAATTACTCAGGCATATCCATGGTTCTCTTCAAGGTCATGAATTTTGACTTACTTCCATTAGCAACATCTGAGAGTCCAATGATATAGATATTGGTACAGGCAAGTTCTAATAAGGGGTACATATGAGAGATGAAAGGGTCAATAACATTAGGACCACAGAAGGGGAGCCTGAAAATAAAAAAAAAATTAAAAAAAGGAGCAGAACCATTCAATGATGGAAGCCTCCTACCCTGGCTACAACCAGCAACAGAACACATAGATGTCATTTCATGATAACCAAGTAATACGAGGTCTTTAAAATGGCCACATAGTGGTCAGAGACAATTATCACCAAAGTTGGCTCATGCAAGATTGGAAGGAAATAGTCTTCTTCTCATAAAGCAAGTCTATGATCATTTTGGGAGACATAGCTATGGAGTAGACAACATCCATAAGAGAAAAATAGGAAAGGAAGAAGAAAATGGGGGATCCCAGAGACTGGTTGCAAATTACTATTACCAAAATCACAAAGTTGACCCCCCCCCCACCCATTGTTATAATGTAGATGGTCAAGAAGACAGCAAATAATATTTTCTGAATCTCAGGATTCTGAGTGAGTCTTAGGAGGACAAACTCAGTCACATTGTTCCTCTGTTCCATTATTTTTTTTTCCTTCTTTCTGCTATGTGTGAATTCAGAAGTCAAAATTGATTCATCTGTAAAGAAAATTATTATTACCACTTAATTACTTTTAGAATTGAAGGATAACTGATCATATTTAAAAGTGGTCTTCCCCTTAACTATTTTGTTTTCATGAAAGCCTTTTGGAAAAGCAATCTTATTGAATGGAACACTAAAGCATATCAATGTAAAGCCTCCTTCCAACCTCTGATGATGAGCACAGGGAGTAGGTAAAGTAGGTAGATATGTTCACATTTTGACCTGGGATGATGATTGCAGTGTTAAACATCATATCCCCCCCAAAAAATCCCCTCAGTTGCTTTAACTATGGGTGGTGGGCAAGGAAATAACCATAAGTCAGCCCAAGGACCTCCATTGTTGGGATATATCTTCCTTTAGTACAAAACCATGACAGGGAGGAGAAATATTTGGATCCCAAATGCTCTTTGCACCATTGCCTGGCACACGTATGTACCGGAGCTTTTCAAAGTCATTCATACATGCCTTGGGAATCTAATCATGCATAATTCTGTAAACAGTGTTATTGCTCTGATAGTTATTTTTAGTAATAATATGATTGATATAAGATCAAGGAAGATATACTAGATACTTTTCATTCTCATTGTCAGTCCACATTAGTCACAAAGATATTATGAAATTAAAATAAGCAAAAATGATCTACTACCAAAACAAACTTGCCATAATACTATCACCACATAATACTAATTAATATTAGCAAAAGTAGTAACTCTAATAAAATCCTACAGTCTTTATGATATTGAAGTGACCCTGAGTGAAAAGTGTTTCCCAATTATGTTCACATAGGCCCTGGGTTTGTCTTGGCAGGTACACTCCCAAATATTTTATTGTGCCTACAATAAATTTAAATGGAATTTCTCTTTCTATCCCTTGCTGTTGGGCTTTGTTAGTAATGTATAGGAATATCAAGGATTTATGTGGGTTTATTTTACATCCTGCAACTTTGCTAAAGTTGTTTATTATTTCAAGTAGTTTTTTTTTTACTGGGTTCTCTAGGATTCTCTAAAGAAATCATCATATCTTCTGCAAAAGGTGATAATTTAGTTTCTTCTTTGCCTATTCTAATTCCTTCAATTTCTTTTTCTTCTCTTAAAGCTAAAGCTAACATTTCTAGTACCAAATTGAATAATAGGGATGATAATGGACATCCTTGTTTCACACCTCTCTTATTGGGAATGCATCTAGCTTCTCTCCACTACACATAATGCTTGGGATGATTTTAGGTAGAAGCTATTTATAATTTTAAGGAAGGATCCATTTATTCCTATGCTTTCTAGTGTTTTTAATAAGAATGTATGTTGTATTTTGTCAAAGGTTTTTTCTGCATCTATGGGGATGATCATATGGTTTCTGATAGTTTTGTTGTTGAAATGTATAATTATGCTGATAGTTTTCCTAATATTGAACCAGCCTTGCATTCCTGGTATAAATCCTACCTAGTCATAGTGTATTATTCTCATGATAAGTTGCTGAAAACTTTTTGCTAATATTTATTTAAAATTTTTGCATTAGTATTCATTAGAGAAATTAGTCTGTAATTTTCTTTCTCTGTTTTGACTCTTCCTGGTTTGGGTATTAGTACCATATTTGCATCATAAAAAGAATTTTGTAGGACTCTTTCTTCACCTATTTTCCCAAATAGTCTATAAAGTATAGGAATTAATTGTTCTTTCAATGTTTGATAAAATTCAAATGTAAAGCCATCTGGCCCTGGAAATTTTTTCCTGGGGGGGTCCATTGATGGCTTGCTCAATTTTTTTTTCCTGAGATGGAGTAATTTAGGTATTTTACTTCCTCTTCTGTTAGCCTGGGCAACTTATATTTTTTGTATATATTCATCCATTTCCCTAATGTTGTCAAATTTATGGGCATACAAATAGGCAAAATAATTTCCAATTATTGTTTTAATTTCCTCCTTATTAAAGGTGAATTCACCCTTTCCATATTTGATACTGGTAATTTGGTTTTCTTCTTTCTTTTTTTTTTAAATCAAATTGACCAAAAGTTAATAATGTTATTTTTTTTTGTTCATAAAACCAGAACTTAGTTTTATTTATTAATTAAAGAGTTTTCTTGATTTCAATATTATTAATCTCTCCATTGATTTTCAGTATTTGTAATTTCGTATTTATTAGGAGATTTTCAATTTGTTCTTTTTCTAGCTTTTTCAGTTGCATGCCCAATTCATTGATCTCCTTTTTGTCTATTTTATTCACATATGCATTTAGAGATATACAACTTCCCCTAAGAACTGCTTTTGCTGCATCCCATAAGTTTTGTTATGTTGTGTCATTATTTTCATTTTTTTGAATGAAGTTATTGTTTGTGTGTTTTTTTCTTTGGCCCACTCATTATTTAGAGTTAGATTATTTAGCTTCCCATTGATTTTTAGTTTATTTTTCCATGGTCTTTTATCACAAATATTTTTTATTGCATCATGATCTGAAAAGGATTCATTGACTACTTCTGCCTTCCTGCACTGAATTGTGAACTTTTTGTGCTCTAGTTCATGGTCGATTTTTGAGTATGTGCCAAGTACCGCTGAGACAAAAGTATATTCCTTTTTATCCTCATTCATTTTTTTCAGAGGTTTATCATATCTGCCTTTTCTAAAATTCTATTCAGCTCCTTAACTTCTTTCTTGTTTATTTTGAAATTTGATTTATCAATTTCAGAGAGTGGGAGGTTGAGGTCCCCCAGTAGTATAGTTTTGTTGTCTATTTCTTCCTGTAACTTCCTTAAATTCTCCTCTAAGATTTTGCATGCTATACCACTTGGTGCATATATGTTAAATAATTATATTGCCTCATTGTATATGGTGCTTTTTAGCAGTATATAGTGTCCTTCCTTTTCTCTTTTATTTAGATCTATGTTTGTTTTTACTCTGTCTGAGATTAGGATTGCTACAACTGCATTTTTTTCTTTACTTTAGCTGAAGTGTAATATATTCTACTCCAGCCTTTTACCTATTCCCTGTCTGTTTCCCCCTGTTTCAAATGTGTTTCATGTAAACAACATATTGTATGATTATGGTTTTTAAACCACTCAGCTATCTGCCTCTGTTTTATGGAAGAGTTCATCACATTCACATTCACAGTTATGATTACTTTTTGTGTCTTTTTCTCCATCCTATTCCCCTGCTGTTTTTGCTTTTATTTCTCCCTTCTCCATTCCACTCCTCAAAAGTGTAATAACAACAATAAAATCTAACAGTCTTTATGGTATAGAAGTGACCCTGGGTACTTGAGGGCTGTGCCCACTGATTATGAACTCTGGCAAGTCAAGAAAGCAAGAAAAGCTTAGAGTGTGGTGCTTAGGATTGACTAGTTGTATATTATATTATGATGACCCTAATAATGACAAGTAAAATTGTTGAAATTTTACACTATAGCTGTTAAAGTATATTTTGCAAAGTTATAAAGGGTAATCTGATTTGCATCAGTGAATGGAGTACCTACAAAGAATGCTTTGGAAGTATAGGGAACAATAATCTTTACAATACTTATACGATATTTTGTAATTTACAAAATGATCTAATGGAAATAGATATGCAAAATTCACTTCAATATTCCATAAAAATATGATTTCACGAATGAGGGTGTTACTTGCATCACACAAATTAAAAACCAACATGTCAGGAAGTCCATATCAGAGCATTCTTATAAAATGGCTGAGTAGGTCAGAGAATTCCAAGCTCTCAAGATTTTCCCCCACAAAAGAGATAAAATAGCACCTTAAGGCAAACAAATATAGTAAAATAAATAAGAGTAGGGGCACAATAGAGATCTTCCCAGGGTAATTGGAGAAAATCAGAAGAAAAATCCCAGGATGAGGTTTGATGCCTGTGAAGTAAAAACACCTGCAGGCTATGGTCTGTGTTAACAAGTTACAACTAGAGGCAAGCCCTGGGGATTTTTGGGTTGGGAGACTGGCTAGGCTCCTGCCACCAGAACTTTACTCCCTGGGATACTGAGGTGAGTTGGGCCTCTGAGCAGGGGAAGATTGAGGGAACCTCTCCTGACAAGGAACCTCAGACCCAGCTATGCTGCAGAGAGCAGTAGATGTGAGAAGGGACCAGCACAGGCCCTGTGAGAAAAGAAGCAGTGAGGTGGGGACTCCTCTGACTGTGGGCACTTATGGGAGGATGGAGGTTTGACTTTGGTTCCAGGCTAGAGAGGAGAACTGAAGATCTGGGTTAAGAAGTACCATCCATCATAACCCAGGGCTAATGGTGATAACGAATATTAAGCTATTACTACAAAATTGCACAGGCAAAGGACAAAGGATCCAAAAAAAGGAAAGTTATTGTGGGAATAGAGAAGATTGGGATTCATCTTCAGAAGAGGATATTGAAGCAAAGAACCCCCCTTCTGCCCCCAAAAAGTAACATTAAATGATCTCCTGCCCCAAAAGAATTCATAGAAGAATTCAAAAAAACTAAAAATCAAATGAGAGAGATGGAGAAAAAACCCCCCAAAAATGATGAGTAATCCAAGAAAAACAAGAAGATTATGAAAAGAATGTCAACTAATTAGAAAAGGAGACCCAGAATCTTAAGGAACAAAATGATACCTTAAAATTTAGTATTGAGTAAGGTGAAGAAAGTGAAGTTATTATAAGATGTCAAGAAATAATTACACAAAATATGAAGAATAAAAAAAATAGAAGAGAAAGTTAAACAGAAGAAAAACAACTGATCTGGAGAACAGATCAAGAAAAAACACATATGAATAACTGGATTACCTGAAAATTATGATAAAAAAAGAAAATAATTAAAGAAAATTTTCCTGAAGCATTAGAATCAGGGGGGAAAGTAAAAATAGATAAAAATGCATTGAATACCACTTGAAAGAGATACTATGATGAAAATATTACAGTCTAATTGTAAAACCCCCAGCTCAAGGATACAATATTAAAAGTAACAAGAAAAAAATAATTAAAATATGAAGATGCCACAATTAAAATCAGAGAAGACCTAGCAGCAGAGACACCAAAGGACCAACCACAGATCTTGGAACCCTATGTTTCGAAGAGCAAAAGAACTGGGGACCTGTCCGAAAATATCATACCCACCAAAGTTAAGCATAATCTTGAATGGGAAAAAGTGGACATCTTATCAACTTTCAGACTTCTAAGCATGTATTAAAAAAAAAAAAAGACTGAACTTCATAGAAGATTTGACATATGAGAGCCATCAAAAACATAAGGAACATACCAAAGACTGATAACAAGTACTTCAACAAGGGCAGGCTGTTTACTTTTTATATATGTAAAATGCATGTATTTCTAAGACTGTTATTAGTAATTGGGTAGGTTGTAAGAAAGATTTGGGTAGATCTGAGTATTATAGGACTTTAAAACACAAAACCATTTAGGAACAGCTAAAAAGAGTAATTACTTTATACAAATGAATTGCAAGAGGAAGAATCAATAAAGAGAAATTGGCTAGGGGAGCAGTTAGTATGCATATAAGTACATACTGACACATATTCATTTATATGCATGCATGCATATGTACATGTATGAATATATACTTTAATATACTCATATACATGACTATAAAATTCTTCTGAATTCATAAGAAATAAAATAGTAAGGAGATAGGGAGGGGGAGAGAAGATAAGAGAAGGATCTCTAGAGGGAAGGGTGAGGGAATATGTTATAGGAGGCTACAGAAGGATGTATAGATTTATGGGAATGGGAGGATGGGGGAGGGATCCTTGGAGATAGCTAGGCTAAGTAATAGGAGGGAAAGGTAGCAAGTAGAAGGAAAGGAGAAGGGTCAGGAGGGTTAGGAAACAAGAGATGAGAACAAACATAAAAACAAAGATCAGGAGCACAATTTGTTAGGGAAAGTATATGTCTATATATGTACATATATATAGGTATACATATATATGCATATACATGTATATATATATATATGTGCATGTGTGTATGCATATATCTATATTTATACAGTAATATATCTGAACTTAATTGTAGCCTGGGGTGGAGAAGGAAGGGTGAAAAAATAACAAAGTGAACAGTGTGTAGCAGAAAACAGAGGAAAACTTACAAGGAATCAAAGAAAAGAAGGACAACTCTCAAAGCAACTTGTAGTATTTATCACACAGACTTTCTTGA
This sequence comes from Trichosurus vulpecula, assembly GCF_011100635.1. Lineage (NCBI taxonomy): Eukaryota > Metazoa > Chordata > Mammalia > Diprotodontia > Phalangeridae > Trichosurus > Trichosurus vulpecula. The sequence continues at coordinate 260,877,775 of NC_050578.1, read as the reverse complement.
AATGAAAATGTATCATTACATATTTTGAATCCTCTATTACATTCTGCTAGGTACATGACATGCTTTTTTTTCTTTCCTTTGTATGTAATTTCCAATGTTTAAGGTCACAATATGTTTTTATTCCTCTATTCTGTAATCGTATTCTGCTGTTTGAGTCTAAAATGATTTTTTTTTTAAAAAATCCAACATATCTGCATATATTACTTAACAAACTCTGATAGCCTTTAAAATAAGTGCTTATATATACATACATATCATATGTGATATAGCATATATTTATATAGAGAGATTCAAAATAACTACGGTGTATTCATATACTATATGAATATATGAATATTTCAAAAGGTGGTCAACCTCCACATGTAAACATAAATACATACCAGAACAGTACATTTATGTGCATACATATGTGAACGTACATGTACGTATGTCTATATATCTATAGACATGAAGTAAGTTGTGGTTCAGTCAAGGAAATCTGAATGAAATCTCAAAATGCATTTAATTAAAAGAACTACATTCAAAAGTAATGGACAAAATCATTTCAGTAATATAACACATAACACAGAGAGTGACAAGACTGTTGTGCCTTCATTCAATATAGTACTTACTGTGCTCACTCACCTCTTGAGTAGGAAATGGTGATGAAGTTTTTCTTTTTTGTCCAGTCCTCCAGTCCTGACCCTGCTTATTCCAAGAGGGAAGATCATCATTAAGATGAGAGATAAGGAACTAAAACTTTATCAAGTAAACTATTGTCTGACCTTTTTATTCAAAATTACTATCATGTAATCCTCTTCCAGCTTTTCAGTAGTCTGCATTTTCTAGGAAAGATGAGAATTAAAACTTTGTGTATTTCTGTCTTATTCTCCTACTAAACTGTGCTCTTTTAGGAAACAGTTTGTGTTTTGTATATGTTCTGTACCCCTAATAAAGTCTCACAATCTACTGAATAAAGCATTTGTTTAATGAATATTGACTCCTATTTGAGTGATTATCTCTTTTCCTTCCATGCTATTAGTTTGTCTCATGAATGATTTTATTCATTTATTCTATTAAAATATATAAAATGAAACCCTATGTTCAGTGTACTCTCCAATGTCTGTTCACTATTAGAAGGTACTAAAATTTGTATATTAGTATATTGTATATGGTATGCAATATTTCACAGGACAGTGAAGTGGCTCAGTGAATAGAGTACTGGTTTTGGAATCAGGAAGATGTGTGAATCTTCATGAGCTCAAGTCTGACCTCTGACACTTATTAGCTCTGATGTTGGGCAACTCACTTAACCCTGTTTGACTCAGTTCTTCAACTGTAAAATGAGTTAGAGAAAGAAATAGCAAACCACTCTAGTATCCTTGCCAAGAATAGGGTTTCAAAGGGTTTCAAACCAAATAGGGTTTCGAAGAGTCACACATGACCAAAATTACTGAACAACAAACTATTTCATAGGTTTCTGGTTTTCCCATAAGCATACATAATCCATCATCATATGAAAAAGGGATTAATGCATTGTATTAGCAATTGCTACATTACTGGGAATGAAAAAAGAGAATTCAATAGCTGCAATCACACAAATCCCTCTATAACCCATTGTAAATATAGCTTCCTATTCTTAAATTTAAATAAATTCAACCAAGATAAACATATAACCTAATGAACAAGCAAGAAAAATTATTGAGTGAATACTAAATGAAATAAAACATTATAGATCATGAATCATATTTTCATTTCCATTTTCATTTTTCAGATTAAAATAAATCTTTATTATTTTGTGTGATAAAATAAAAAAATGCTCAGAATAAAAATGGGAAAAATCATTGCCATTGAATGATGGTTAATTCCTGAGTGCCAATATTTTGCCTTTTCCAGTTCTCACTTACTGAGATTGCATTTAAACCTTAATCAGGAAAAAAAACACATAAAATCATTTCCAGATACTCCACTGCTATTATTTGAGCAGTGAATTATTTTAATACATATGTTATCCACAAATGTATTACCTGAACTATATTTCTCTGCCTTTAGAGGCAAGTTGTTTAATTTTATTTTAGTCTTGGATATTAATACCTTATCCTTGGTATTAAACTAACCTGAAAGTAGAAGCAACCGGTTAATGAACAGAGTGCTTCAGGATCCCACCTTAGTCAGACAATTTAACCACCTGAAGCAGGGAAGATTATGTTAAGCCACAAGGGGTATAAAAGGCCTAGATGTATCTTGGTAATTTTCTTTAATTCTGTCCATCATCTCAATATTTTGAAAAAAAAAATTGCCCTTGAATGGTAGAAGGGATTACATTAAAGTGCAGAAATTTAAAGAAGGCCCCGCCCTAAGCATCATGATACTTGCAGGGGGAAACTTATACTTGTCATTGAGCCAATCCAATTACCTTTTCTATTTTAATTAAGTTATAATGTTCTCTGTCTTGTGTTTGGTCATAAATTCTCCCCTTCTCCATAGATCTGGGCATGCAAACTATTCCTTGCTCTCCTAATTTACTTATAGCTTTACCCTTTATGTCTATATCGTGTACACATTTTGACCTTATTGTGGTAAACAGTGTAAAATGTGCATCTATGTTCCAATTTCCCCACATCCTCTCTAGTATTTATCATTGTCCTGTTTTGTCATGTTAGCCAATCTGACAGGAGAGATGTCCTATCAAAGACTTCTTTTTATTTTCATTTCTATAATCAATAGTGATTTAGAGCATTTTTTCATATGCCTATAGACATCTTTAATTTCTTCTTCTGAAAAGTGCCTGTTCATATTCTTTCACCATTCTTCAATTAGAGGATGACTTGTATTCCTATAAATTTGGTTCAGTTCCCTGTATATTTCTAATTGCATTATAGGGCATCTCAATGAAGAGTTTAACTCTGAGTTCAATGGTCTTTAAAGTATTGCTAAGTAGTTTTATTCTAGACAGCTTTGAGATAGCTTCAAGGCAAATGACATTGTCCATTCTTTTCTAAGCTCTCTGTGTAGATACATGTATATAGATTTTAAATGTTTATGTATCTCCTCTTCTCCCAGCCCCACCATAAAAGATTGTCCAACTGCCTCACTTTACAGAGGAGGAAACTGAGGTCAAGACGGGCAAAGTGAACAGGCCATTGGAGCTAAAGGACTGTACCGGGTTCTGTGCTTTACACTGCGCTGTGTACATAATGTGTGTGTATGTGTGTGTGTGTGTGTGTGTGTGTGTGTGTGTGTGTGTATGTATATTCAGTTTCTCTTCATGACCAATATTTTTACATTCAAAAACAATTTTAAGACTTAGAAAGCACTTTCTTCACAACAGTAAGGCAGAACAATATAGGAATTATTATTATTATTATTATTATTATTCCACTTTACTGTAGAAATCAAGGCTCTGGGGTGGTTAAAAGATTTGCCCATAAAATTACTAACTCCTGGCATCTGGCTGCTAACTTCACCAGTCAATTTAAATTGTCCTCTCTAAAGTTGCCAGAAATTTTCCCATCAACAAAACTAATTGCCTTTTACCCATTCTCATCCTTCTTAAACTCTCTGCTGCATCTGACACTGGATGACTCTCCTCTCTGAGCTTTTGTGACACTGCTGTCTACAGTGGTTCTTTCGCTACCTGTCTAAACTTTCGTTCTCTATTGGCTATGCTCCCTATCTGTTTTTCTCTCTGTTACCCTCTCTTATTTGCTCTACTTTTTTTTCTCTCTTTTTTTTGTTTACCTTTCTTCTTTCTCATGATTAATTACATTGTTCATAATTCTTCTTTAGAACTTGATTATTGTGTAAATAAGTTTAATGTGAAGCTATATGTAGAAGATATATCCACTACATACCATCTTGGGGGTGAGTGAGAAGGGGAGGGAAGGGAAGAAAATCTGGAACTCAAAAACACATGGAACTCAGTGTTATAAATTAAAAATAGTAAAAAAAAACTTAATTAAAAAATGTTGGTCTATGCCAAGTTTCTGCATTACTGTTTTCCAATAGAAATTCTAGATATTAAAACCTAGATTTTATTGTGTTTAAGCATAGATTCAATATTCACAAAAATAACCCTGAAGCAAGATTAAGATTTGCACCAAAGTTTTTATACAGAAAAACTTACATGACAGAGACAGAGAAATTATATTATAAGATGGTAACATAGTTAGAGGCCAGATTTGAAGACCTCAGGTCTTCTTGAATCCAGGCTCAGCACTATTATCAATTGCTCCACCTCCCTGAGGTACCTTCTAGCTCTCATTTTCTGTGATACGCTGGGTTCCCCACCAGTACTACCAATTCTTCTTTTGCAAGCTCCTAAAATCCATCAAGGCTATGAAAGAAAGATTAGAAGATTCTTCTAATTTCTTTACCACTTTTATCCACCTTTTCAAAAGAAGCACACCACTTTCCTTTCTTTTTTTTTAAATGGTACTAGTGAAAATGAATATTGTAGAAATAAAAGATGAGTCTGGCAAAGCTCTTTTATATTTCCAAGCACCTCACTGTTTAATTCTAATCCTGAGGAATTGCTACAGAGCATTAATTAATCAACTTCTTTAGATACTTTTGAAAAGTAAGAGGCAGTTAATTAACCTAGCAATTACTTTCTTTACATAGTGCTTTAATTCTTGTCAAAGTCTCTTCTAATTCTCCCTCCTTAATGTCCAGATAATGAAAACAAACAAACAAATAAACCAACTTATTTATTTGGGACCTTTCAGGATAAGTCTCATTAAAATTTCAAGCTTTCTCCTTTATCAGCAATTCATGGGGCATTCCATACTCTGGAGAAGCTAGGTAGCACAGTCCATAGAGTGCTAGGCCTGGAGTCAGGAAGACCTGAGTTCGAATGTGACCTCAGATACTTTTTAGTTGTGTGACCCTAGGCAAATCACTTAACCCTGTTTGCCCCAGTTTCTTCAGCTATAAAATGAGCTTTAGAAAGGAAGGGTAAAGCACTCCAGTATCTTTGCCAAGAAAATCCCCAAATGAGTTGGACATGAGTGAAAAAGAGCGACTGAAACATAGGCTATGTCCTTATATTTCTGCATCCTATTCCCTTGTTTCCACATTTGTTTCTCTTATCTCCCCTCTTCTCTCTTCCCTTCTTCTCAATTCTCCCATTCCTTCCCCATCAACTCTAACCTACCCAGTATCTCACTCTGAAAATATTTGTTCCTTCCTTTCTGCTCACAAACATGCCCATTTCACCTTCATCTTAAAAGAAACAAAAAAAAAATCTTATTTGACTTGTCCATGTCCATTGGGTGTAATATTTTCTGCTCCATTTTCCCTCCCCTGGAGGATACACTTCTTGAGAAAGAGATCTACATTTTGGTGCCTCCACCTCTTGCCTCTTTTTAGATTTTAGACAATGTGGAATCTGGATTCCAATGTTATCCTTTAATTGAAACTGATCTTGGTATACACTTATCAATGATCTTTTTGATAGGGTGCTTGGGTGCTTGTGCATGGATCCCTATTTAAAATCACATTTTCCTTAGGTTCCAAATACTATCCCTGACAGTTTTCTGCCCAGCCTAAAGTCACTATGCCTAGCAATAACTCATAAGTGGGCCCCATTAAGATGAAGTACCTTTCTTGTAAAAAAGGTCTGTCTTGTAACCAAAGAATTATCATGTATTTGATGAGGGCACAGTCTCTGGGAACCCCTTGAACCCTTGAACTCTCCTTGAATCTTCCCACTTGATCTGGCCTTGGCCTGAGGCTATAACCATTAGGCCCAAATGCCTACCTTGCCCAGTCCTCTATTGTCTAGCTGTTTCCCACCCTTAATCCTGTTTCCCATCCTTAATCCTGATCAAAATATCTATACCCTAGCTCTTTTACCCTAGCCCTTTATTGTCTGTCATTTCCATCACCCCAGACCACCCCTCAATCCCTCCCACAATCTTTGCATATATAATCTCCTTCTTGCCTCCATGAAGTTGGTCAAATCCAATCTAGCTCAGATTGGTCTGGCCCACTTTCCTTACAAGTGTCGCAAGGGGTGGGATGTCTTGGGGCAGGCCTATTTGGCTAACTTTAAATAAACTTTGTCTTTTCCCTTGGCTGAGAAAGCTTGAGTAGAATTCTTTTGACAGGACCCGGTATGTCGGTACTTTGGGGTGTTGAGCACCCCTCCCTCACCCCAAACCCTCTTCATATTGACTCCTAAAGTTATCATTTTCAATGCATTGGTCAAGCTACAGGCATCAACTCTCAAAGTTAATATAATACACACATAAAAGACTAAAAATACACCCCTAAGAAACTCCTTCCCCTGTTTTCCAGCAGTGAATGACACCTGTGACCAAGGTTATAAATTATTCCCTAGTTAGTATACCTTCCAGATAATCCACTACTTTTCCTATATAAGCTTTAGCATAGTTCGTGTGAGTTTGCAGGTTCCTTAAGGACTCTTGCCCACTGGATAATATAGCAATAAATCTTTGCCATCATGACTTAAGGAATGCTTGAGTCCCTGAATTCATTTCAGATGACCTTATCCAGTGCTCCACTCCTCAAGGGGTCCCTGAACCTTTTATCCCCACCCTGAAAAAACCTCATCATTTTAATTGTCAAATCTAAGGGCCTCTTTATTTTCTTATGCACATAATATATATTTTAATGTCCACAATTGAATCAAAAATTAAAGGAGATAAAATAAACATTTATCATAGTCATTCACAGTCCAGCTGAACAAATGATTACATTGGCCATGCCCCAACAGGTATGTCTCTTTTTGCATTTTAAGTTGATCTCTTCTATGACAGGAGGTGAGTGGAAACCTTCATCTTCAGTCTTCCAGACTTATGATTGATCAATACATTAATCCCAGTTCTAAATTCTTTAAAAGTCAATATGCCTATAAGGTTATCAACTTTGTATAAATTAGTCTTCTGATTCCACTCATTCCATTGATCATCTCAATGGTTTTTCATGTGCTGTCCTTCATACTTAAGATGATTTGTCTACCCATCTCTGTCTACGAATTTCTATGGCTTCCTTCAAGACTAATCTCAAATTCCATTTTCTGTAGGAGACTTTTACCTCTACTCCCTCCCCCATCTACTACTAGTGCCTTCCTTCTGACAATAGCTTCCACTTACATTGTATGTATGTGTGTAAATATATATGCATGTGTATGCATGCATTCACACATGTTATTGTACACTGTGTCTAGCATGAAGAAAGTAAGTTCTTTGGACATTGGGATCATGGTTTTTTTTCTTTGTACCTCTAAATTTAGCACATTTCCTGGCATGTAGTCAGTATGCAATAAGCATTTATTGACTGCTTTGCAAGATAAATCTGATTCCTAGATGCCCACAGAAGAAGTCTAGAAATATGTATTTTGAACTGAAAAATATCTTTAAAGATCTTAAAACTCTCCTTGTTGTCAACCAGAGGTTTCTTTTTAGTTTTATCTGGCTGCAACAAAGATAGGCAGGTTCACAGACAAGATCCATGATAACCTTTGTTCACTTCTTTTGTGGCACATCTGATTAAAACATTTACAAGTTAAATTCCAAAGAACTTTATTAATGGAATATTATCTTGTTTAGGGTAAGGCTTGGAGTTATTGATGACAAATGCACATGGCAATGAAATAAATAAGGTTCATTGGAACAGTTTCCCAGTGAAGGGAAAACACATACGTGCACACACAAACACACACACACACACACACGCAATAAGTTTATATTCCTCAAATGTCTTTGTTATCTATAGGCTAGAACAATAGATTGTGTATTCATAGTAAAAATATTTATCCCTGGGGTACTACCCCAAATCACTCTCTTTGGATCATTTTGTACTCACCCAGGGTCTAATGTAGGAAGATCAAAATAAAGCTTATATCTCCACCAATGTGGGTCAAATGGACCCAGTTCCTATACGATCATTCAAGAAAACAATAGTAATGACTATATAATCATTTAAAAAATGTAAAAATATTTTTCATATTGTTTAAAGAAGTAAAAAGCCTTTACTAAGTACTCTTTCATTTATTCCTATAACAACAATGCTGCTTGCCAATACTGTGGCTGTGTAAGGCCAATAACACCAGCACACAGGAGGGCTGCTAGCACAGATTCTTTGATCTGCTTTTCTAAAGAAAGCAACTTTAAGAGGTTAAAAATCTCACTTTAATTAAACATATATATATACGATTCACTTAGTTCAGGAAGAAAAGCCAGTACCCTGTACTTCAGAGAGAATGTAAACAAAAATTACAAGCACACATTATATAAATAGAGCAAATAAACACAAATATATACAGTTAGAAGAAAGAAGCACAAACATTTGTGATTTCAAAGCTGAGGGGCTCCAGTAGCTATCCAGAGTGTCATGTGGTAAAATCACAGGACACTATTACAGTGATTGAGAGCCCCAACCAAAATGCTAACCTCTGAGTTTATATACCCCTCTTTGAGCTGGAAGGCTTCACACCTAATTAGCAAAAGGGTGTGGGTCAGGGGCTTCACACCAAAAGGTTGTGGGTCTGGAGCTTCACACCTAGTTAGCAAAAAGGTGTGGGCCTGGGGCTTTCCCCCTACCAAGACTTAATCAAAGGCACTTGATTATTTTAGCATTGTAAAAGAGAAAAATGTTTTAAAAAATCCCACCTTAATTACCATTATAATTCCTCTCAACAATATTGTCAAGTGGGTGCTATTATTATTCCTATGTGACAGATGAGAAAATTGAGGCTAAGAGTTTAAGTGACTTTACCAGGGTCAGGCATTTAGTAAGTGGCTGTGGCAGGATTCAAACTTATGTCTTTCTGATGATAAGTCCTCTATATATGCTGTAACCTATAGGTCCCTATGCCTTTTATGGATAAAAAGCAGCCTGTGTTTCAATTGCAAGGCCAAAAAGAAGAACAAATAATAACATCAAGAATAAAGGAAAGGCAGTACTCCAAGTAACTTTTCCTCCACTCTCTCCAATTCACTCACACTTCATTGAGTATGGAGGATTCTCTTTATTGGGGATGATTTGATTAGCTCATATTTGATCTAGGTGTTAAGATTGCATCTATTAAAGCAAGTCTTCAGTGCATAATCACCCCACTTCAGAGACAGCCATACAGAGGTGAGCAGAAACCAAAGAGCATTTAAATAACTCATGACAGATTTATATCTCCAAGTACATCCATTTTGACTTCCTTTGGATGGACAAAGCAAATGCATTCATTCAAAGTGAAGGCTGCTTTATCAAGGTAGAAAAATCCTTTGCTGCTATCAGAGCAGCCACTTCATGATCACCTTGATCAAATCATTTCATCTCTCCTAGTCCTTTCTTTTCTGTCTTTAGGTTACTAATCCTTGCAATATCCACTTCCCAAAATTATTTTAAGAGTTAAATGAAATGCGTTCGCATTAGAACAATTGGAGAGGTGGCAGAGTGCATAAAGTTGCTTAATTTAATATTTTACTTGAAGAGACTACCTTCTCTACAACATCCCCAGGTAATAAAGCATTTGACTTAAGATTTCCAGTCACTTCACAAGATCTGATTCTTGTCATCCCATGCAGTCCATATCCATAGGTACAGATATTTTATTATTTTATTTTCCTTTTAATCTTTATGAAACATTGACCCATTATTAAAAGATCTATTCCATTTACTGAAGAAATGTTAAAGGCCTGTACCATAGAATTATCCTTTAAATATTTGTTTGCAAGGATAATGTTTTGAAGTAGTCCTTAACCCTGTTCATAACTTACCTAAAGGTGATCTTATTCAACTCACATCTCCCACATTTCACCTCAATCATTGTCTGGTGTGTTTATAAAATGCAATATTACTATTTCTAAAACATTCCATTATTCTATCAGTGAAAAACTAAAAAAGAAATTATGTTTACTTCATCTATTAGAAATAAAATTTCAGCAACATTTTTATACTATTATATCCATGTTAATATCCACTTCCAAATATACTGTTTATTTCTTATCCTAAAACATTCTTTGGCTCCATAATTTTCTCATGGCGTTTTTTACTTCCTCATTCCTTAGCGTGTAGATTAAGGGATTTAACATAGGGGTTATCATTGTATAAAACACAGCCATGGCCTTATCAATGGAAAAGGTGGTCATAGGTTGTAGATATGCAAACATACATGGCCCAAAGAACAAAATGACCACTACAATGTGGGACACACAAGTTGAGAGAGCTTTACGCTGCCCTTCTGAGCTGTGTGTTTTCAAGGAATTCAGTATGATGATGTAGGATATAAGAAGCATGAAAAAAATTAGTATGCACATTATTCCACTACTGGCAGCAACAAAAAGGCCAAAGGGATGTATATCAGCACAAGAAAGTTTCAGCAAAGGAAATAAATCACAAAGAAAATGGTCAATGACATTGGGACCACAAAAAGGTAGCCAGATGATGAATAGAATCAGTATCATGGCATGAACAAAGCCTCCCATCCAGGCCAATCCCACCAAAAGAATACATACTGGTCTTCTCATGATGGTCAAGTAATGCAGGGGCTTACAGATCGCCAAATACCTGTCATAGGCCATCACCATTAACAGGATGACTTCAGCCCCAGCAAACAAATGTTCTGCAAAAAGCTGGGTCATACATGCATTGAAAGATATTGTTTTCCTGTTAGAGAGTGAATCAACTATCATCTTGGGGCCCATGGAAGAAGAATAACAACCATCTAAGAAGGACAAGTAGGAAAGAAATACATACATAGGGGAGCTTAGAGTGTGACTGGTTGCAATGGTGATGACAATCAGCATGTTTCCCAGCAAGGACAATAAGTAAATGAGTAAAAATACCACAAAAAATATTTTCTGCATTTCGGGATTCTGTGTGAGGCCCAAAAGAATGAATTCAGTCACATTATTTGCACCATCCATCTCTACATTTTTGGTGATGGTCACATAGGTTAAAGTTGGTTAACCTGGAAAAGAAAAAAAAATAATCATAGTTAGATATACATTGCATTACATTGCCAAGTAAGATGGAATCCAAATCACAGAATTTAATGAAACCAAGATCCCATTAAGTAGCTATTAAGTAAAAACTATACCTCAAAAAGACTCCCTTCAACACCATTACTAAAGAGGGTCATTCAGATTTTTTCTTTGTTTTGTTTAATGATATTAAAAGAATGGGAATGTGTTTGCTCATGAAGCATCACATTCCAAAGGGGGTTATATATTCTTTTTATCTGTCTGTCTTTGTTTCCATAAGATAGGTACTTTTTCAACTGGAAAACATATATGTATATCTAGATAGATAGATGGATAGATAGATATGTAAGAAAAAGAAGTTGCTCTCAGAATTCCATTGCTTGATAAGTGGGCTGTGGAGGAGTATTACTTGTAGGTTGAAGCTCCAATTTCACCTCAGTATGTAGCTTTAGTTTTATAATTTAAATTATGTAAATTCTTTGACACTCTGTCCAGAGAATAAATCATATAAATATTTACAATTGTGAAATTCACTTCTTTTCCAGTCCCTCAAAATAACCCTGTCTTAAGGCTTGCTCTTCTCTGGGACTACATGTAATGAATCACTGATAAAATGGATATCTTAGAAAAAAAATACCTACCAAACTGCAGGATACACATGATGTGATACCAGAGAATAGAAGATGTGCTTTTTAAAGCAGGGAGTCAGGGTAATTGGTACCTTGAATTTAAGGGTGGGTCATAGTTTCCTGGATTTAAAATCTCCTGAATACAGCACTTCCAAGTCCTTTTTTCAGAACATCAATGCTGAGTTTAGAGATATTCTTCTAGTACTAGGGCTTTAGTTCTCCTTTTTCTTCTTCCTTCCTCTGTAGGCACTATCAGAGTTAAGAAACAGAGAACCTTCTGATATTATTGATAGAGAGATACTTCATTTATGGATAATTCATTTTTGTGAATCCTCCCAGCTTCTCTTCTATATATTTCTCCTCTAAATGCAGAGATATTTAATGTGCTCTTCTGGCACTACAAAGACGTGGTGATGCAATGACCACAGAGGACCCCAGAGAATGCATAATTGCTCTTGTTAGGGATTTGGCCAAAGTTGTAGCAAAATTTGTTCATTCTCTTGGAAACACTGATATTCATACATAAAGAATAGATCTTATGCTTTGTCCCTAAGCAAAAAGTTTCAGTGACACTCTTTACCCTTATCATAAAATATAAGCTGTTCTGACATGTTAATCCACTCATAATTTGGCTATCTCTTAGTTTTCCAGACAGATAGAACATTTGTCCTCTTCACACTCTCAAACACGAAATCCTTTAGACATCTGTGTTGGTAACCAAAAATGGGCTCCTCAGCACTTAGTCAAGAAGTGCCCTTGAATAGTTTGGCTTTTTCCCCTGAACTGAATGCTGTTTGTATGTTGGATTGGAGTAAGCTTGTCAGCCCCTTCACCTTGCTTCCCTTGCTTAAGCTGATCAAAAGAACCTGTGCTTTCCCGGTCAACCCCTTCAACTTGCTTAAGCAGATCAAAAGAACCTGTGCTTTCCCCGGCATACCTTACACCCCGACAGAAGCCGGATGGTTAAAAACAGCTTCCGTTGGAGCCAGATGCTGCTACAGCTATAGCCACAGCCAAAGCTGAAGCAGGAGCTGCTGGTAGCAGAGCTGACCTACGGGAGGATGCTGAACAAGGACTTGAGACCAGTGGGTAATCATTTTACCATAGAGGGGAAGCATGTATATGATTTTGCTGTACACCATCATGCTTCTCTGTGGCCTCCTGGTTACTCTTGCGAGGCATACTTATTGGGCCTGGAAGCTTTTGATCAATATGTCAAAATGGGGGTGCTGGTTCATGGGTTGGTTACTGTGGAGCCTAAATATATGCTTTGATTCTTCTGCCTCTTATCTTGAGAATTTCTTATATCCAGTGGTTCCAAACCTTTCAGGCATATATATGATCCTCTTTGAGATTATAAACTCTGCCCTCCTAATACAACATCTAAAAGGTTGTCAAAAAGTAAACTTGTCTTTCTACTCTAAACTCTTCTTAACTCTCCCACTACTATTGAGGAGTAAGAATTATCCTCCCACTCACTCAGATTCATAATGAGTGTATTATGATTGGTTCCCCACTCTCTCACTCCTATATTCAACTTCTTCTCAAGGGTTGCTGATCTTACTTTCTTTTCTGTCTTTTTGTTTTGTTTTTGGACAGGAGAAGGCAGGGCATTTGGAGTTAAATGACTTGCCCAAGGTCACATACCTAGTGTTTCAAGTGTCTGAGGTCATTGTGAACCCAGATCCTCCTGACTCCAGGGCCAGTGCTCTACTCTCTGCATCACCTCTCTGCCACTGCTGATATAACTTCTCTGCATTAAGAGGCCCTGATCCAGTCATGATTAGATTATTACCACACCCTATTGGCTGGCATCCTTGCCACAAATGTCTCCTGACTACAATTCATCCTTTACTCACCCATCAAATTGATGTTCCAAGTCACCCCTACCCTTGCTCAATAAATTTCAGTGGGTTCCTATTGCTTCTAGAATTTACTATAAATTCTAAGATTTAAATACCTGACACACACAGACAACCACCCCACACCCACACCCACACACATATTCTGTGATACAGTGACACTGACTTACTACATGTTTCTCATATAAAATATTCCATAATCCTGGTTTAGGAATTTTCAATTGTTCATCCTAGTTCCTGGAATTATTATCTTCTTCATCTCTGTATCTTGACTTCATTCAAGTCTCAGCTAAAATTCCTTCCCCTCTAAGAAGTTTGTCCTGAACTCTTTTAATTATAGTATCTTTCTTTCATTGATTATTCCACATCTGTCATATATATATGCTTTGTTCATAAAGATTGTTTGATTGTTACCTCTTTTATTAGAATGTGAGCTCCTTGAGAGTGGGGAGAATATTTTGCATATTATTGTACACCCAGAGTCAATATTGTGCATGGCAAAATGTAAGTATTTCATGAATATTTATTGATTGACTGATACTATACCCCATCCAAACTCGATAGTTGCTTTTTCTGATGCACTAGATTCCCTCTCCTGCCTCCTTAACTTTGAACAGCCTGCCCACCATCATTAATGTTTTTGTTATTGTTCATTAATTTCATTGTGTCCAATTCTCCATGATGCCATTTAGAATTTTCTTGACAAAAATATTAGAGTGGTTTTCCATTTCCTTCTCCAGTTCGTATTACACATAAAGAAGCTGAGTCAAACTGGGTTAAATGATTTGACCAGGACCAGGCCAGATTTAAATTCACAAAAATCAGTCTTTCTGACTCCAGACCCAACATTCTCTCTACTGCGCCACTAAGCGGTCTACTATCATTAATACATTTCCTCTTTGTGTCTGCCTTGAAGAATTCTTAGGTTGGTCCTTGTAAGACTAAGTCTCATTCCTACACAAAGCCTGTCAGGATGCCTCCAGTTTGTTAGCATTCTCCTGCCTCCATATTACGCTATCTATTCATCTATCTATCTATCATCTATCTATCTACTTATCGACACACACATAAACACACATGTGCACATATACATACACACGTATACACAGATATGTATATGTCTATATAGGTATATATATTTATAAGTGTATATACAGATATGCAGATATATGTGTGCATCTGCACCTAATTTTAAACAAAGAAATATAAAATTTTTAAGGTCAAGGATAATCTTTTTGTTTGTTTGTTTGTTAGGTTTGCTTTTGTATCATTACAACTCAGACCAACATTTTTCTCTTAAAAGAACTTATTAAATGTTCATAGAATTGAAATAAATTGAACTGAACTGAATTGAAATGTATTCTTGAAATAAATCAATGGATAGCATTTGTATAATGGCTAAAGTATCTTGGAGCTCCAGCAGGGATGATCTAGTTTTTGCTTTCAGATTGTGTGTTGAGTAGGGCTAAGGCAATGCCTGGCAGAGTTGGAGGTGTATTAATGGTAAAGTTTTGTCTCAAATTAGGAGCTCATCTATGCCTAGGCTGAGGGTTGTCCTGTAATATTTAGATAGCTTCATTGTCAGAATAGGGTTGAGAGGTGAACTGCTAACTAGTGTCAAAGTCATGCTTTAACAGGAGTCAAGCATAAGATTGGGGCAAAATTGTTGAGAGGGGGAAACTTTTGACCAAGAATTCAATGTACAAGTTGAAATGATTCAGGAGTTTATTTTTAATTGATTCCTTCTCTCTTTTGGAATCTAACAATGACAGGAAAGAAAATAAAATCTTTTTGATGTTATTTCACCTATCAAAAGGATCAAAAGCCATGATGCTCTGTCTGCTAAACCAAACTGACAAAAATACCCTTGGCTTTTTTGGGAGGCATTTAGTTTCATCTTTTTTCTTAATACATTCTAGGAGTATTCAGCATCATCTTAGAATTCAATTGGTTAGACTTTGCAGAGTGGGGAAAGCAGGTTGATTATCACTGTTAGGGTATTTGGCTCCTGGGATCAGATAGATGGCTGGATGCTTTCTGGTGGATCACTTTAAACATCTTTACAATGTGAGGAAACTAATATTCTCTATCTAAATGGCACCACATGACTCCATTCAAAGGAAAATTGAACTCACAACATGTTTTTCATAGTATAAAGTAGAAAAATTGTGAGGGAAACAAATGTATATCTTTGAAATTTGGGTAAGATATTTCTAAGTTAATAAAGTTATTAATGAAGAAATGTTTAATATATATGTGTGTCTCTGTGTGTGTTAAAATAGAAATTAAAGTAAACTGAGGTGTAAAATTCTGAACACAATTTATTAGACTAACAGTAACTAGAAAATTTGTTCCATAGCCTCTCTGGATGACCAAAGACCTTCACTGATGACTGACAGCATATTTTAAAACAATTTGAAGAGCAAAATTTCAAACAACATAGATGTGCTACCTTCCAGTTGTCCATGGATGACATTGTCAGAATTAAGATCACATCATTTGGACCTCTCCTTCTAAATCCCCATAACCATGGCCAAGCTCTGATTTAAGTCACTAGTCGAAGGTTCTCAAGTGATGGGATTTGTCTTTGGGTAATTCAGGGGAATTGCTACAATGGTTTAAATGGATGAGATATGATTTTTTAGCTTAATTAAGTCTCTTTGGAGAGTTGGTAATGAGTAGGTTTACAAAGCTGGAGTTAATTAGAAGACAAAAACTTGACCTTTGGGCTAGTTTCACCCAGGTGGATGAAGTTTACAAGGAGAAGGAACCTGTAAAAGGAATTTTAAATCCAGTTTGATTGTTTTTAGCAAACCAGAACTAAATTCAACTTTCAGTTTTACATATGTGTGTGTGTGTGTGTGTGTGTGTGTGTATGTATATGTGTATGTTTGTATATTTTATTGATCAGTCATTCAGTCATATTTGATATTTTTTGACCCCATGGATTGTAGTGTTCATGAGGTTTTCTTGGCAAAGATACTGGAATGGTTTGTCTATTTTCTTCTGCAGGGAATTAAGGCAAACAGAGACTTGCCCATGGGAAAAAATGTTAATAAATGTCTGAGGATGGATTTATATTCAGGTCTACTATCCACTATCCACTGAGCCACCTACTTGATTATAGTATGTGTGCTTACATGTGTGCAGGTGCGTGTGTGTGTATGTGTGAGAGAGAGAGAGAGACAGAGAGAGACAGAGAGAGAGACAGAGACAGACAGAGAAAGAGAGAGACAGAGAGAGACAGACACACAGAGAGAGAGAAGGAGACAGACATGGAGAGGCAGACAGATATGGAGATTTTGACTTGTGTTCATCGCATTGAGTTAAAACTATGTATTATATATTCTAATATATGTACATATATGTGAAGATTTCCTCTCTGTAGATATTATATATGCAAAATTATATATGTACATATTAGATATATACCTGTGTATATATCTATATGCATAAATGTACATGCATACAGTGCATACATGTATTTATTCACATGCATGTGTGCAAACATATATGCATATATAGACGTATATTCATGCATGTGTATATGGAGTGTTCAAGAAGGACGAGGTCCTCTGATGTGAGGGCTTGCCAACGCCTTGTCAGGGCTGCTCATACACCTTTGGTGTCCACCTGTCACTGAACTCTCACTTGTAGCTCCCAGAAGCTATACTATGGACACTGGTCACACCCTGGCAAACCATTTCAACAGAGGGGCTAAACTTGGTTAAAGGGAACTGTTAGGCCTCAAATCTGTTAATAAGTTAGGGGATATGTACCCCAACAGTATGTTCCAATAGCAATGAAGACAGCTAAAGCTGGCATTGTGGAGTGCTTAGAGTTTGGTGAGACACTGAAGATCCCAAGGTGATCCACTGCATCCTTGGCCATGACCTGTCATCCTGACTTCTTTCTTGCCACTGGGCTTCAATGACTCAGGGAAGGAGCGTGAGGTTGACAATTTTGTTCAACAATGCCTCACTTAAATCCAATTCACACACAACTCAAGATGCCATCCCATGATGCCATCTGTCCTTTTTGAAAATGAAGGATGAACAATGTGCACATACACATAGGTTTATATTTATTAAGATTTGGCTTGTTTCAACATGAATTATATTTCTATTTCTATCATCTCTATTCCTATTCTGTCTTTATTATCCACCTATATTGAATCTATATCTATGTATTGTGTCTATGCGAATGACATACATATCAATATATACAGATGTAGATATAGATGACAGAGAAAGAGGTATGTTTGCACTCTGACTCATTGTTATATTGAACAGCAGCAAAAACCTGACAAAACCTTGCCCATTCAAGAAAAATGATCTCAACATTACTCTTACTTAAAGTTTTCCTTCATTAATTAGGAAGAAATTCTACACAAGGCCTAGATACAGAGTCTCAAATGACAGCCTTAGTGTGCGAACTCTTGGTGGCCAGAAATACCTTTTTGGTGCCACATCTAAAAAGAGAGGTAGGGAATATGTGGCCTTGAGCCCACATGTGGCTCTAAGGGCCTAGAGGGCCATGTGTGGCCTCAAGGGCATAGGTTCCCTACCCCTGTCTTACAGTCTTTGATGGAATATTTCTAGTATGAGAGTATTTCAATGAGAGCATCTATGCTTGAATACCCAGAGAAACAGAAGAAAAGTTTATGCATATAGGTTGGTACTAGATCATGCCTGTAAGTCATATACAGAAATAAAATATCTCATAGAATTAGGGGAAGTATAAGGGACAAAACTAGAAAAGCCATGTTGGCCAAGGCTGTAAAATTGCAGAGAAGGAAATTAAAACTCATGAAGTTGAACTTACTTTACAAAAATAGCATAACTAGTTACTCTTATGTATAGAATTTGAACCCAAATCTTCCGACTCCAAAGTCAGCATTCTTTCTACTATATTATACTATGAATGATTTCAAACATTTCAACTACCCCATAGATATTTAAGCATTGGGTCAGTCATTTCAGTTGTGTCCATTTCTCTGTGACCTCATTTTGGAATTTTCTGGGCAAAGATACTGGAGTGATTTGCCATTTTTTTTTTCTCCAGCTCATTTTACAGGTGAGGAACTAAGGCAAACAGGGTTAAGTCACTCACACAGGATCACACAGGCAATAAATATCTGAGGCTGCATTTGAACTCGTAAGGACAAGTCTTCTTGATTCTAGGCCTCATGCACCATCCATTAAGCCACTTAGCTTTCCCCATATAACAGAGAAAATAACCAAATTAAAAAGACTCTGGCCAGAAATTAGGGCATCCCAAGGTTTCCTCCTCTAAGGCTACATTTATTAGCCAAGCTGCAACTTCCCCTTTCCCTCACCTTTTGAACTTTTTTTTTTCCTCTGCAAGAAGCTAAAGATTTTATTTTAAGTGATAACTTGGGTCCAGTGAAGACATGGGAGACAGATTTTTTTGTTGTTCTTCTTTGTGTAAAACAATAATGTTGATGATTCTGGTGAATTTCATTGTAAAAAAAAACTCATTCAAGTAGGCATTGGAGTCTTAAAGATGAAGTATGGCAGAAAGCTATTCACCATGGGAAAAGAAACATGAAAGAAGCAGGCCAAAAGGATAAGATGTTGAATGTAGGTGAAAGGGTAGATATCAGGGAGGAGATAAGGCAAAAAAAACCTATATCAGCAAACTACTATGAAATTGCTAACATCTGCAGTTGTGGAACTAAAGGGAACAAAAGGAAAAGTTGCAAGTCTCCGTAGAAAGCAGGGTTCTGATCCCTTTTCTTCTTTCCTGATGTAGCTGTATGTTTTTGGTATAAAAGAAAGAATCTTCCAGGCCCATTCAGTATGCTTTCTTCTAGGAAATATTTGTCATATCAACTAGGCATATACTCTCCACCTGGCATAGAGTTTCTGCTCTTTTCATTATCTCTTATTTGATGTACTCTGCTTATCTCTGATTATCCCTAGGCCTCACTCTGTTTGGCACAAAATTTTATAGTTTCTTTCTCCTCTGGGAAAATGTATTACCTACAAAAAATAAAAGAAACTAAGGAGAAAAAATATGCTGCAATCTGCAATCATAATCCATCAGTTGTCTACCTGGACATGGATAGCCTTTTTCATTACACCATTAAGGTCTTAAAGAAATAGTTCTAAAAAGAACAACAAAAATGCAGTTTCTAATGCTCATGACAGAAAGTTTACCTTTTTCCTTACTTATTCAGGTTCTGCTTTCTCAAACTCAAGAAACCTCAGAGTTTTAGGAATTTAAAAATCTTTATCATTTCCTTTCTTCTTATCACTGCTTGTCCAGTATATCCATTAACTAACAGCTGGACATCCCTTTTCTGTACCAAAGTTTCTTCATGGCATTTTTCATCTCTGTGTTTCTCAGGGTGTAGATCAAAGGGTTCAACATGGGAGTGATGATAGTATAAAAGACAGATAGAGATTTATCAATGGGGAAGGTACAGACAGGCCTATCATACATGAAAATACAAGGGACAAAGAAGAAGACAACAACTGTGATGTGGGAGATGCAAGTAGAAAGGGCTTTTTGTCGACCTTCTGAACTTTGAGATTTCAAAGTGCGTAGAATGACCCCATAAGAGATGAGCAATAGTACAAAGACAATTGTGCATATTGCTCCTCCATTGGCAATCACTGAGATGCCAATTATAAAGGTATCTGTACAGGAAAGTTCCAATAAAGGGTACATGTCACAAGCAAAGTGATCAATGATATTGGGTCCACAGAATGGGAGACTAACAATACAAAGGAGCTGAACTAATGAATGCATGAAACCTCCAATCCAGGATACCACCAACAGCAGAACACATACACGCCATCGCATTATGACTAAGTAATACAAAGGTTTACAGATGGCTACATAGCGATCATAGGCCATAAAAATGAGGAGGAAAACTTCAGCCCCACCAAACAGGTGTTCCAAGAAGAGCTGCACCATACAAGCTTGGAAAGAGATGGTTGCCTTTTCATAGAGCATATCTATGGTCATTTTAGGGACAATGACAGTGGAATAGAGAGCATCCATAAAAGACAAGAAGGAAAGAAAGAAGTACATAGGGGACCTCAAGTTCTTACTTCTGATGACAGTTATGATAATCAGAATGTTACCCACCATAGTTAAAATGTAGATAATTAAGAATACAGCAAATAGTATTTTTTGTACCTCAGGATTCTGGGTAAGCCCCAGGAGGACAAATTCAGTGACATTAATCCTGTTTTCCATGCTTTCTTGGGGGCATGGAGTGAGAGTAACTGTTTATTAGATATTGTACCAGACTTGTAGTTAGGAAAGTCTTGAATTCAGTTCTCACCTCTGCCCCCTTTTTTATTGACTATCTGCTTAAT
Source organism: Trichosurus vulpecula (assembly GCF_011100635.1). NCBI lineage: Eukaryota > Metazoa > Chordata > Mammalia > Diprotodontia > Phalangeridae > Trichosurus > Trichosurus vulpecula. The sequence goes on along the minus strand of NC_050578.1, from coordinate 260,857,007 downwards.
CATTATGGGAATCAGTTTACTCACTAGAATTGCAGTCACAACAGTGAAACACTACTAGTTCACAGAGCATTTTTAAGGGGAAGGGAAAGAAGAAATGATGGATATTCTATTTGCAAATGTTAATCTCACTTATAAAAGTTGGTCATTCTTCTGTAGTTTCAGCAGTCATATGCCTATAAAGATAATTAAGAAACAGAAACATTTTATTGACCCCTTTTTATATCACTTTTGTCTCTCTATATACACCATTTACATCTGAGTGTATATGAAATAAGCCTAATTCATAGTTTCTCTTCTTTGTAACAAAGGGAATAAGGAACACTTTCTCAAGCATTTCCTGTGACTAGGTTGATCACAATAGCCACATTACATTTCAATTGTTCTTTCTAATTATATTGTTGTCAACTTTGTGGAGATTGTTTTCCATTTTCTGCCTATTTGAGTCTGCTTTAATTCATAAAAATCTAATGTTTCTCTAAATTCCAGTTATTCGTATTTTTTTAAAACAGTTTTTTTAAATTTTATTTTACCAAAACACAAATACAAAATAGAGAAAAGAAACAAAAACATATCATGAACTTAAATATCAAATACTTTCTAATACAAACATGTTCAGTATGTTTGAGTATTCCCTAATAAATGGACACTCATATTGTTTTTCATTTTTGTCGCTACAAAAAGTACTTTACACAAAGTTCCTTTTACTGGTGTCCTCTGTGCTGACAGCCTGACAATGAGTATCCTCATTTCCAATGGCACAAGCATTTTAATTTCTCTTTGTAAATACAATCTTTCAAATTGCAGTATCAGTTTTTTTTCTCACATTTCCAAGAGACTTCCACTTCAAAAACAATTTGTTTTCATAAAAGAAGATAAATGGTAGTGATTCAAGTGAAAAAGAGCTGTACGCACAGAAATGTAATACTTATCTAAGGTCCTCTGATCTCCCACATGACAAGATTTATCTTTTTTTAAGTAATTAAGCAGTTTCCTAAAGTAATCTGAGGTTCATCCAAATGACCCTCTATCACTAAAGAGTGAGATACCAATAGTATCTTTTTTCATTCAATCAATTAGGATTTGTTTCATTGTGACAATAAGGATTTTTTTCATCTATAATACCTTTATTAAAATGCAGGTAATCTGGCAAAAGATATCACTTTAAACTATTATCCACACTTCTCCAAATATGTTTATAATATCCCAAGACTGAAAGTGTACCAAATAAATGCATTTTTTTTAAAATTAAAGGGACCTATTTGTTACAGAACTATAAAATAACAAGCATGATATACATTTCATAAAATAATAATTATTGTTATATTATCATCATCATCATTTCATGTTCATCAAACCTTTCTATGTGGAGGGAAGAAATGAAAGAGATCATGCATGTTTTTTTTTTCTGCTTTTGACTTTGTCTGAAGCTACTCTCTTATTAACAACAAAAGCCACATAACTAAGACACTTCTGAAATCAATAGCATATGCCATTTTCCGAATATTTTCCTAAGCCTGATCTTCATACTTTTCTAGTGTCATTGCAAAGATGTCACTTCAAAATTGATAATCATATGAAGTGCCCCATATATTTTACATCTCAAAATAATCAGCTGAATCTTTCAATTTCTTCATTTATATCCTTAACTTCATAAAGAGATTAACAGCAGGGATTTTTGTAAGTGGTTTAGTTCTTTATTTTGATAATGATTGTCATTTCTCACTGAATCAAGTGAGAAATATTCATTCAGCTTAGATTAGCATCTACTGTATAATCTTAATGCAAAGCATAGTTTGGGATAGAATCAGAAATTTGAAGGACTTTTCTAAATATATTACCTCTCCATGAAGTCAATTGTTCCAAGTCCTGGATTCTGATATATTTTCCTTGATGTTGAGACGAGCTTAGGGCAATGAAAATGCTGTTCACTACCACTCATCCTGTTTTCACCACAGAGACAGAAATTCCATGGTAATTAATTTCAGTTTAAAGGGTCTAAATCAGCCTAATAGTTTCCAAATATCTCCCCCACTTCCTTCACATCAGTATTTTTTCCAAACAATTAAACTTCCTCAGATTTTGAAGGTGATTCCATGTGAGTCCTGTGGACATTTTTGTCAAGAAAGAAGGATTTTGTTCATATTCAATAAATACAGAACCCATGTCTGAGTCATTCTAATACTGTATTCTTAAAACTACTTCTCTAATCAAATCCTTTGGGAAATATGCCCAGAGTACAGGGACAGTCCACATGGTCCTAGGGTTCCATGTCTCTGGAGTTGTCTGAGAGTTAATAACCTTAATTGTAGAGTCAAGAAAAAAAATGAGTCCAAAGAAAAAAGAGACAGAGATATTTTGAAGAGAAATTGTTATTTCATTAGAGAGCTAGGGCCATTGAGAGGCTTTATGTGGTTTCTTCAAAGTTGTGTCAAATGACAGCTGCAGGCTCCGGGTTCTAGTCCCTTGAATAGTTAATTTGCTACAGAACTTTAAAAATATAAAAAATAATGAATCCATCATGAACATATGAATACATTAAAATAATTTTCCCTCCTTGAGAGGGTCTACAGAAAGAAAATGAAATTACTAACAATACTTTTATTAACTTTTAAAGTTCAATACTGGTTGTTACTGGAATGAAACATCAACCATATAAGATTTCTTGGCTTGATAATTGTTTCACTCCATCCCTTTATGGATTCTGCCTCTCCAGAGTTGTTTTAGGGTATTATTTAAAGGTTTTCAGAGGGCTTTGGGAAAGGCTCAGGCAAGTCTTTCAAGGCCCTGCCTTCTCTCTTCCATCTTGGCTACACCCCCAAGTAAAGCTATTTACAAGAGAAAAGACCTCTGAGCCTTGAACAAAAATTAACAAGCCAGTGACAACTAGGATATTTAAAATAAGTGGATAAGCATATAGAAGAATGCAAATAAGACACTCTTACAGAAGCCTGTCATGGCATGGCAAGTATAGGAAGTTAATCTGAAGAGATTTTCCCATATTACATACTAGTATAAGTATGTTATACTATTTGGCTGGTATTTCTAGTAAGGAATTTTTATGAATTAAACTAGATGTTTTCTTTATGGTTTTTTTTTTCCTTTTGTTTTTCCTCTTTTTATTTTTGGTGTTAATAAGATTGAATCATTTTTCCACATGCTACATAAGGCCATTTGTCCTCAACATCGGCTGCTAGTGCTTCCCCAAAAATTATTTTTTATTTCCTTTTTGTATTCTTTCTAAGATGAAAATCCATGCTATAATGAACAGAGAGGTCACCCTAGCCATAGATTTAAATGTCACTTCTCACACATTTTAACTATATGACTGCAGTCAAGTCTTTTAACATATGAATACTCTAGACAATACTAACATGAAAATTTAGTTGCAGAGATGGTATTGATGCAAGCACAGATTTGCTTTTCCTTCTTTGGTTTTGGTTTTGTATAAGTATTTAAAGTAAATTTGTTAGATGATGTGAAGAGACAAAAATTAAAGCATTCTTTCCCTTAAGGAGCTGATTATTTTTTGTGCAGAAATACCATGCAGACACATAAGTGTGTGTCTATACATAGGTACACACATGTACATACATACATAGACATATACACACAAATGCACACATATACATACACATGTGTATATGTATGGGTATATGTAACTATGTGTATATGTATATGTATATGTATGTGTGTTGATGTATATGTGTATATATACACACAAATGTGTGTATATGCACACATCCATATATATACCCATATACTTGCAGATACATACATAAAATACATACAGGTATATACATGTGCACTGTATATGTGTGCATATATGTACATGTATGTGTACATATATACATGTACCCACGTTCACTGAGTGTGTACAAATATAAATATGTGTGAGTATGCACACATATATGCACACACATATGCATATATGCACAGATACATATACATACATACATAAAATATACACACATATACATTCACATATACACATGTGGATACACACATAAATATAAACTTACACATATAAATAGGTATAAATACGTATATATAAACACATGTGTGTAAATGTGTTTATATATGTATATGTTCTTTTCCTTTGTGGCACAGTTGATTAAAACATTTAGAAATCAAATTCCAAAGGACTTTATTAATGGAATATTACATTGTATAGGGTAAAGCTTGTGGTGATTGATGACAAATGCATGGGACAACCAAATAGGCCAAGTTCATCACAGCAGTTTCCCAGTGAAGTGGAAACACACACACACACACGCGCACACACACACACACACACACACACACACACACACACACACACACCATGAGTTTATATTCCCCAAATATCTTGGCAATCTGTAGCTTGGAACCAGAGACTGGCCTGGGGCACTACGCCAAATCACTGTCTTTGGATCATTTTGTACTCACCCAGGGTCTCCTGTAGGAAGATCAAAACAAACTTATGTCTCCACCAATCTGGATCAAATGGACCCAGTTCCTATACAATCATTCAATAAAACAATAATAATGACTATACCATCATTCAAGAAAGCAGTAGTCGTCGTAGTGTTTGAAGGAGTGCAAAGCCTTTTCCGCTTACTATTCCATTTATTCCTCACAACTATACTGTAAAGTGAATGATATCATTATCCCCATTTAACCAATGAGAAAATTGACACTAAGAGTTTACTTGACTTTACCAGGGTCGGGCACTTAATAGGTGGCTGTAGCAGGATTCAAATGTATGTCTTTCTGAGGATAAGTCCAAACCTCTGTATACACTCTCAACTATAGGTCCCTATGATTATTATGGAAAAATTAGCCTGTGCTTCAATTGATAGACAAAGAACAAATAATAACATTAAGAATAAAGGAAAGTCAGTACTCCAAGTAAATCTTCTCCCACTCCCTCCAATCTTCATTGACTATGGAGAATTCTTTTTATTGGGGATGATTTGATTGGCTCATTGTTATAGATTGGAACTAGCTGTTAAGACTGCATCTGTTGAAGAGAGTCTTCAGTATATAATCTCACCACTTCAGAGATAGCTATACAGAACTGATCAGAAGCCAAAGAGCATCGAAATAACTCCATAATTTTCTCATGGCATTTTTTTTACTTCCTCATTCCTTAGTGTATAGATTAAGGGATTATTATATCATTGTATAAAACACGGGAATGGCTTTATCAATGAAAAAGCTGGTCATAGGTCACAGATATGAAAAAATACATGGCACAATGAGCAAAAAGACTACAACAATGTGGGATACACAATTTGAGAGAGTTTTTCTCTGTCCTTCTGAATTGTACATTTTCAGGGAGTTCAGTAGGTTGATATAGGATGTGAGATGCATGAAAAAAGTGAATATGCACATTATTCCCACTATTGGAAGCAACAAAAAGGCAACAGAGGTGGACATCAGCACAAGAGAGTTTCAGCAAAAAAAAAAAAAAGAAATCACAAAAACAAATGGTCAGTGACATTGGGACCACAGAGAAGTAGCAAGATGATGGATAAAATCAGTATTATTGCCTGAACAAAGCCTCCTATCCAGGCCAATTCCTCTAAAAGAATGGATGCTGATATACATGATTGACAAAAATTACAAGAAGAGATCTCACAAAGGATTAGTTAACAATTTCACAAGTTCTATAAGCGATAGCAAAACAATTTTAACTGAAACCTCATTTTAAATAAAGACCAAAAATTAGGGTTATATTTAAGCAATATTCAAATAACAGCTTTTTAACCCATTCATCATTTTTCTCTGACAGTAAAATTTTTAAGAACATTTAAACCGTACAAATGTAATAATGCCTTAAACATTTTTACATATTTTAAACTTGAAACTACCCTTCTTCAATTTAGGTGAATGAATTTATAAGTCTCCTTACATAGGGAGTCATTCATTTCATAATCACTGTATATATTTTCATAAATAGTCCAGATTTTCTAAAGGAAAAGCTAGTGAAATATTACCTGGTTGTAATAAAATATGTTACAAACTATCACATTTTTATCACATCCATTTTTAAAAGACATTGTTGCCTCTCTGCCAGGTATTAGGAATATTTTCCTGGCCATGAGTGAATTTAAAAAAAAAAAGATTTTTGTTTCATATCATTTCTTCCTTTAATAATTCATCCAGATTTGAAGTTGGCACCCTGGCCCTCATTGGTCAGCTTTTGCCAAACCTCACCTTAGGCATTCTAATTCTTTACTCCTTAGATTAGCTTAGCCAAACTACAAGGCCTAAGGAATTTGAAGGAAGTATCCTTCCAAGCAAAAAGCTTTGGACTCTTTAAAAAGTGCTCATGTCTTCTAAAGAAAGATTGGGAGGGAGCGGCTCTTAAGAGCACATGGGTTTTCTGCTCCCCCACCCCTCTCATCTTCATACACCTCAATTATTTATACCAAGCTAAGATATTTTTAGTTTCCCCTCTATTTGTCTGCCTCAGATAGCATGGGAAGGGATCCCTTTCAATAGCTAAAGAGAATGGAGAAAGGTGAGTTGAAGAGGAGCACAGGATTATCAATAAAAAGATCTCAACACTAGGTGAATTATATTTGGGCTTGGCAGCCCTTTTGAGAACAAAAGAGCCTTTGTTTTAGGTATGCTAATTTCCAGGTGGCTAGTTTAATTTCCTACCCCTAGGCACTAGTATATGGCTTCCAATTATAATTTTATAGAATTTATCTGGAAACAAAATTCCATCATTCTTTACACAGGCAAAGCTTCTTTTATAATTATACAAATCAATGTCTTTACTATCGTCAATAGCCAGATTCACTAAGAGCTTTTATTACTAACTAATCAGCCTTATTTTCCAATCAGGAAAATTTCCAATTTATTTTCAGCACCTGATTGATATACCAAGTCTTCTAATATGGTGTGGGGAGGGGGTGACTAAAAACATGTGGACTTGTGAGCCACATGGACTAACTGCTGTTCTCCCCACCACCCAAATCCTTTACCTCCAGTTTCTATCTCTCTTTCTTCCCCAATCTTTACCCAAATATTTTGCTCTCCATATTCTCACTCCAATTTCAATCTCTTTCATTCCTGATCTTGACCCAACCTACCTCAAACATTTCAAATAAATGAAAAAAAAATTATACTCACCAAGCTTCTTCTCCAGCTGCTTTTACCTTAAAACTTAAAGTTAAATGTCTTACAATTTAATCACATTCTGGACAGACCACCGAACCACTACAGTGATCATCTCATTATCTTACAGAAGTCCCCCTTTACTTCCACAGCTTTAAAACACTTTGATTGATGTCAGATACTTTGAATTTAATGCAAACATACAAATTTTTAACCTTTAGGATCTAATTAAGCCTTAATTCAGAACCCTCAGCTTTCTTCCCCCTATCAGTGCTCTCTTCCTCTGGGCTGCTTTGGCTCTGATTCTTTATCAGTTCTAAAAGCTGCTGGCTTTTCATGATTTAATTTTTAGTCTTGTATTCCAACTTGGCTAGTGTTGGAACCAAAAAAAAATCTTAATCTCCCACTGAAAGCCTAAACATGGGAGATCTTTCCCAGTCTTAAAACCTGAAGTTAAGTTAAATGACTAGCAATTTGCATTCTAAAGGAGCTTATCTCTGTCCTTCACCTCAGTTTTCTTTCTACACAGCCTTCCAGAGATCTCTTTCTTTTGCTAATTAACTCTTTTTAACCTCTGTGTTCCTAAAGTGAAAAACTTCTACAGGAACATGAAACATAAAATGAGACATTAGACAAGACATGGCCCATGAAAAATTTAGAATTCAAATTCAGATCCATCCTATTCTTTAAATTAAAATAATACATTTTATGCTTCACATCTCCACCTGTTTGTGTAGCAGTCAATAGTTTAGAAACGCAAATAAATCTACCTCTCCCTGATCTGCTAGGAAGTTTTCTGCTTGCTTTCTTTGCTCTCTCTCCATTCAAAGCTTCTCAGAGATAGACTAGAGGGAATTTTTACTACCCACAAACTTCCAAATTCTTTTCCTGGTTCAACCCTCTGGTTTCCCAGTTAGCCAGTATTTTTTCTTTCTTGGCTATGTGGAAAAATGCTGGAAGAAATTCATTCTCCCCAACATAGATCAAATATTCTGACTTTTTCCCCATTCTAAGACAAATCTTATTTCTCAAACTAGAATGAACCTAGACATCAGAAGGCAGTATTTTAGATTCCTAATTGTTCCTGCCTTGCTCAGGTATCAGACTTATGCTGTCTATGGCCATTTACCTTCACTTTTTCCCTTTACTCAAGTTCCTGGGTTGCCAAGGATTTCAGAAAAATACTCATAGGAAGTTAGCAGTCTGAAGAAGGGAAACTTCCACCTGCAGACACTAGGGCCCACTGGAAACCAGCAGGGCCAACTTCTCATTCTCCAGGGTGAAATTTCCCCTTGTTCTGAAGCTATAGTAATTCCTGTGATGAGACCCTAAGTTATTGTTATGGATATACTCACAGTATCTATTAATAAACAATACTTGTTGGGAAGCCAGGAACATTTTGGTTATATTTTACATTTATTTGTTCTGAATAAAAAGAGGCATCCCTTGAGCAGATACTACCTCTCATAGCTTATTTAAAAACTGACTACATATCAATTACATTTTTTCTACTCTTTTAAAAAATAACTGTTGTATTTTAATTCATATAATGTTCATTTCATAATATATATTTTTCCTATTCACAGAGTGAGCCATACATTGTAACAAAAAATGAAAGAATGAAAAGAATAAAAAAAAACTATCCAATATACTGAATCTCAGAGTGTATTAACTGTCCCTCGGCCATAGTTATCCTTTGCAAAGGAGTAAGGGAGATAAATTTTATCTTTGGAGACAAACACAGTGGCCATAAGTATACAGCATATATTTCTGTCTTTGTTATATTTCCAAGTTTCAAATTTAAATATCCAATATCAGGTGAACAATTGTTAAGGCAAGATATATTAACATCTTCTCTGTCTCTGTCTGTCTTACACATAGAAGCACATATAATCAAACATACAAGAATGAATTAATCATAAAGGAGCTATGATGCAATATATAATAATAAAAAATAAAACTTAGAATCCAAGAGATTTTGGGGCCTTCCTATCCCAATATAAGCACTAAAAAGTAAATTGACCTTTTTAAGCAAACTAATGATTGGGAATTTTTTTAAATATAATTTTTGAAGCAATGTTAATTCTCATCAACCAAAATCAGTTTCCATGGTCTTCAAACTTATTTTCATTGATGCCTCAAGTGACCTGAAAGATATATATATATACACAGAGAGAGAGAGAGAGAGAGAGAGAGAGAGAGAGAGAGAGAGAGAGAGAGAGAGAGGGCAGAGGGTGAGTTGAATATGAAGGAATGATATCTAAAAAAATACAATCAAATTAAGGGATGAGAGAGGAATATGTTGAGAGAGCAAGAAAGGGAGAGATAGAATGGGGTAAATTATCTCACATAAAAGTGGCAAGAAAAAGCAGTTTCTTGGAAGGGAAGAGGATGCAGGTGGAGGGGAATGAGTGAATCTTGTTCTCATAGAATTTGACTTGAGGAGGAAATAACATACACACTCAATCGGGCATCTTACCCCACAGGAAAGAAGGAGGAAGGGGATAAAAAATGGTACGATAGAAGGGAGGGCATATAGGGGAGGAGGTAATCGACAGCAAACACTTTCAAAAACGGACAGGATCAAGGGAGAAAATTGAATAAAGGGGGACAGGGTAGGATGGAGGGAAATATAGTTAGTCTTTCACAACATGAGTATTGTGGAAGTGTTTTACATAACGATGCACATGTGGCCTATGTTGAATTGCTTGCCTTCTTAGGGAGGGTGGGTGGGGAGGGAAGAGGGGAGAGAATTTGTTACTCAAAGTTTTAAAAGCAGATTTGAAAAAAAATTGTTTTTGAATGCAACTTGGAAATAAGATATACAGGCAATGGAGCACAGAAATCTATTTTGCCCTATAAGAAAGTAAGGGAAAAGGGGATGGGGGGGGAGTGAGTTGACAGAAGAGAGGGCTGACTGGGAAATGGGGCAATCAGAATACATGCCATCTTGGAGTGGGTGGGAGGGTAGAAATAGGGAGAAAATTTTTAATTCAAAATCTTGTGGAAATCAATGCTGAAAACTAAAAATATTGAATAAATAATAATTTAAAAAAAAGAAAATTATTTAGGAATGTTATCTCCTTTGATTCTGACAACAACTGTGAGAGTTATGTGTTATTATTGTCTCTATTTTATAAATTGAAAAACTGTGCAGAATAATGGTTAAGTTAGTGACCCACAACCATGCAGCTAGAAAGTAACTGATGCTAGATTTGAACTCTGCTCTTCCTGAAAGCACATCTAATTCTTTATCCACTCTACCAATTGATACACTGTAGGCTTACAGAAACATTCAATCACATGGTATCTGTAACTTTAAAAAAATTATTAGCTTAAGGTAAAAGAAGAAAAGTAAAATATGGATTACTATATGTCTGAGATTGTCTTCTTTTCCAATCACTTCAAATAGCCTTGTCTCAAGGCTTCTCTAGTACTACATATAATTAATCACTGATAAAATGGATAACTTAAAGAAAATAACAAACTGTGTAATAGTATTTAAGGTTGGAATTTTTACTGGGACCTTTAATGATTCTGGCCTTTGTTTGAATGGGGCAGATAAAGTGTGATGTTTTTGTATTTCTCAGCACTGAGACAATTGGGAGTCACTGATTTATTTGTATCTGATATGATATTGGGGGCAGGGAACTTAACCATGCACAGCCTGGGTGAGGTTGGGGCCCTCAGGGCCCTGAACAGGACAAAGATCTTGCACTGGCCGAAAGTCAGAAGTGCCAGGCTTTTTAACAGGAAGCAGAGGGGTGTTCCAGAGGGACCCACATGGGACAAGGATGCCAGCCTCCTTGAAGCGGGAAATATGGAGAGCTATCTGCAGATCATAGGTCCTCCTCCTCCTCCTCTTTCTTCTTCTTCTTCTTCTTCTTCTTCTTCTTCTTCTTCTTCTTCTTCTTCTTCTTCTTCTTCTTCTTCTTCTTCTTCTTCTTCTTCTTCTTCTTCTTCTTCTTCTTCTTCTTCTTCTCCTTTTGATGAGGGAGGGCAGGGCAATTGGGGTTAAGTGACTTGCCCAAAGTCACACAGGTAGTCATAGGTCTTTTTAATGCCTTTCATGTTCATTGTTTTTTGTTCAATCATTTCAGATTTGTCTGGTTCTTTGTGAACCCATTTAAGGTTTTCTTGGAAAAGATACTAGAACAGTTTGGCATTTCCTTCACTCTTTTAATACATGAGGAAACTGAAGCAAACAGGGGTAAGAAACTTGACCAGGGTCACACAGCTAGAAAGTGTCTGAGATCAGAATGGAACTCAGGAATGTGATGTTCCTGATTCTAAGCCTGGCTCTCTATCCACAGGTACATCCTACTTAGAATATAGCTATATAGGCAAATACCTTAAGTTCTCTGAATGTCAGTTTATTCATTGAATGAGATACTTTATATAATCACTCTCCATTCTGCGTTTTTAGTGCTATGCTATGGTAAGGAAGTTTTTGAAAAGACAGCTGAGAAGTGGCAGGGCCAAAAATTAATCCTAAGCCTTCTGACACTGAATAATATTTTTCTACTAAAACATGTCTCAGCCCTTCCTTCACAGAGCTGGGGAAGATTACTTTCTTTACTAGTTTGTGTACACCTGAGGGGAAAACTGAGCTTAATAAAATCATATGTTTCATCATTATTATAATATTTATATATACCAAAAAAGACTCTGAGGCTTGATCATGCCTCATCCCTTTAATAAGGGATCTCCTTATTAAAACAAGGTAGAAAGAACGATGTGTGCTCATTGAGAAAGAAGTTTCAAAAATATTCACTAAAGCAAAAATTCATTTGTATTTAATGCTATAATGGCATTCATTATAATGCATCAACCAATTATTGTGTCTACAATGTACACATAAGCTCCCTTCCTGTTCTAACATTCTTTTAATTGCAGATTTTCACATTGAGACTAAGAAGGATATCAAGCTACACTTGAGAGAATACAGAGGGAATGGTGATACAAGGGAGTGAACACTTGTTCACTAGCATAAAAATGCTGACAAAGTGCTTTTGGTAAAGTGCTGGCAAATACAAACAAGCAAATATTTAAATGGCTTGAAAAGTGTTTATTGTGTCAAAGAAACTGGAGTCATTTATTCCAAGTCTCAAATGATGATAAAGTTGAAAAAATAGCTTCAGATATTCTATGCAAAAAGATTTTACTACCACCACCCACACATGTAATAAATTATTGAACATAAATGTATACTCAAAAAAGAAAATCATGATTAGATAATGAAAAGAAAAACAATTAACTTTTAGCATATCATCAAACTCTTCCCAAAGAAAGGATCAGTACTTTAATTTTTCATATCCTCATGATATGAAATGATGCGACCATCCATTTTCTCTCCCATGTAAGATATTATGTCTTCATCATCCTCGGCCCCATTTTCCTCCTTTTCTTCAGTGCCTAATCAAGAATTATTTCTTCTCTTTTCCAAAGCTATATCTTCTCCTTAATTTCTTGATCATATCCTCTCCCATTTCCTCAGACAGCTTGCTGCCTTGACCATTCCTTATTTTCTTCTTATCTTCATTTTATCCTTACAGTTAATTCCCTCCTTCCACTGACATACATGTTCAAAACTCTTATTCTTTAAAAAAATGGTACTGGGAGTCTTCATTCACTGAAATTATTTCCTATAATAGCTCTCTTACTTTACCTAGTTAAACTCCTAAGAAAGCTTGTTGGTATAGGTACCAACACTTTTCACCATCTCCTCCCTCCACTCTTCAATAAAATAAAGTTATTCGTGCCACCAGTCAGGTAAAACTGAACCCTTAAAAGTTATTTGATTTTAACTTGTACCTGTGATTTTTTTCTCTACTCTTATCTTAATTTATTGTTCAACTTTTAGTATGGTCTACACCATTTATACTTAGCCACTATATTGCCTTGACTTCTGTGAAATTGATCTTTCTTGGTTTTCTTCACATGTTCTTGCTCTGCATTCCTGGGACATTGACCTCTTTTTGCTAACTGTGTGCACATTGTGAGAATGCTTCATCTAGGACCTTCTTAGCTTCTCTCTCTAAAAACTCTCATAATTATTTCATCAGTCCTCATGAGTTTAATTATCACTTAAGATAGCTACTCTCAAATATGAATAATGAAATTTAATCTCTCTTGAAATTCAGCCTTTCCTTACTAAATTGCAACTGGATATCTCTAATATGAAGTGCTACATAGGCATTTCAAATTCAACATACTAAAAATGAAATTCATATTTTAAATTTATTATCCTTATTCAAACTGCTGCTTTATTGAGGGCACCACCATCCCTACAGTACTAAAGATGAATACTGTTAGAATCATTTTTTATTCTTTCTTTCCCCTTACCAATGCTATCAAATTAACCACTGAACTATTATGTCTAATGCCACAATATATCTTTTACCTTTCCCCTATCTTTTCATTTTTGCCACATATAACCAAATTCAGATCTTTATCCCGTTCTTACATTATGTGAGTACCTTCTAATTAATCTATGCTTTTTGTATCTTCACTTTCCACTCCATTCTCATATTGCTACAAGTTGATATTTGTAAATCACAGATGACCATGCAACCTCTTCTCAAATATCTTCAGGGGAATGATATTACTGATACAGATAAATATATCACAACACAATTACAATAACAAAATCCAATTATTCTGTTCAATATTTGAAGCCATCCTGACTATGTTTTCAACAGATTTTAACTTGCCCTTCTGGCTAAAAAAAGGCATCTCAGTTATTTCCTCTAAGTGATTTTCTGTAACTATGTTGCATACCTTTGGCCAAGAAGTTCCATATGGTGGGAACATACTCTCTTCTCATGCATTTTTCATAAATTTCCTAGCTTCCTTGAAATTATATGCCAAATATTTCTTTCTCTGATCTTGTCAGATATCTTCTCTTCAAGTTTTTGGAAGTCCTTTTCCCTAGAAATTTCTTTATGTTCCTTTACATTTTTGTATATATTTACTATTTACTAATATTTTAGTTGGTTGCTTTCCAAAAAGAATATGCATTGTTTTGAATTGCTAAGGGATACATTTCTAGAGGCTTCTCAAATTCTTCCTTTTCTCTGTGCCAATATCGAACATTTGGTAAAGATTGATTGTTCTATTAAATGATAAGATTCCTTCATGAGGTAAGCCCCAACTAGGTTTATCACTATTTTTCCACAGCACTTTTGGAAAAATCACTTCTAACCCACATAAATCCTCAGCATTCCTATATATCACTAACAAAGCCCATCAGCAAGATATAGAAAGAGAAATTCCATTTAAACTTACTGTACATACTATAAAACATTTGGGAGTCTACTTTCCAAGATAAATCCAGGACATATTTGAACACAATTACAAAACACTTCACACAAATGAAGTCAGATGTAAATAAATGGAATTTATCAGGATTCTAGTTTCTTGAATAGTTAATTTTCTACAGGATTTAGAAAACATGAAAACTAATTCATCTATCATGAATTTGTGAAAACATTAAAATAACTTTTCCCCCTGGAGGGGGTTTATAGAAAGATAGAAAACAGAATTACTAACAATAGTTTTATTGACTTTTAAAATTAAAACTACTTGTTATTGGAATGAAATGCCAACCATCTAAGTTTTCTTGGGCTTGAAAATTCTTTCATTCCATCCTTTTATGGCTTCTGCCTCTCCAGAGTTTGTTTTAGTGTACTATTTAAAGGTTTTCAGAGGGGTTTGGGGAAGGGCTCAGGCAAGTCTCTCAAGTCCCTGACTTCTCTATGCCACCTTGGCTCTGCCCCCATATAAGGGTATTTAGAAGAAAAAAAAGACCTCTGAGCCTTGAACAACAATGAACCAGCCATTGACAGCTAAGATACTTAAAGTAAGTGGATAAGCATATAGGAGAACGTAAATAAGGGACTCTTACAGAAGCCCTTGATGTCATGGTACATATAGGAAGTTAATCTGAAGAGATTGTCCTATATTATATTAGTATAAGTGTATTATGCCATTTGGCTGACATTTCTAATAAGCCATTTTAATGAAATAAAATAGATATTTTCTTTATCTTTTTCCTTCGCTGTTTGGGTTTTTTTGTGGTATTAAATAAGTATGAATCAGTTTTTCCACATCCTACATATGGCCCTTTGTCCTCAACAGCAGCTGCTAGTCCTTCCCTCCAAATTTATCTTATACTTCCTTTATGTACTCTTTGTAATGTGAAGAACTATGAAATAATGAACACAGAACTCATGCTAGACTTAGATTTATATGCCACTTCTCACCCATTTTAGCTGTATGACTTCATTTAAATCTATTAATATATAAATACTCTAGACAATCCTAACACCAAAATTTAGTTGCAGAGGTATTGATGCAACCATAGATTTGCTCTTCCTTCTTTGTTTTTGTTTTTGTTCATTTATTTAAAGGAAATTTGTTAGACAGTGGGGGGAGACAAAAATTAAAGCATTCGTTCCCTTAAGGAGTTAATGTTTTATTTGGCTGAAATAGCATGAAGACACATGGAGACACAAATATAATAGACATATACACGCCAATATACACACATGCACAATATACATATATACACATACATATACATACTTACATGTACACACATACATATACACATATGTATCTGTGTATATTTGTGTCTATATGTCTATGTGTACATATGTATGTGTGTTTATCTATATATAGATATACACACACTTGTGTGTCTGCATACTATTTCTGCCCAATAAAATATTAGCTCCTTAAGAGAAAGATACTTTAGTTTTTGTCTCCCCTCACCACCTAAGGAATTTACTTTAAATAAATAAACAAAAACAGAAACAAAGAAGGAAGAGTAAATCTATGGATCTATCAGCTTCTTCTCTGTAACTAAATTTTAGTGTTAGAATTGTCTAGAGTATTTATATGTTAATAGGCTTGACCGAAGTCATATAGCTAAAATTGGTGAGAAGTGATATTTAAACCTATGACTAGGGTGAGCTCTCCATGCATTATACCATGGTTCTTCATCTTACAAAGATTACACAAAGGAAGTATAAGATAATATTGGAGGGAAACACTAGCAGCTGGTGTTGAGGACAAATGGCCTCATGTGAGATGTGGAAAAAAATGATTTACACTTATTTAATACCAAAAAAATACCTGAGAAGCAAAGGAATAACCTGCTTTAGTGTCCAGCCCAGTAGGGAATTTAAGGTAACCAAGAGGGAGCTATCACAGTTATTTAGAAATAAATGTGGCAAAACAATTATTTTTGCTAGTTGTTTATATTTGATCACACTTTCCCAAGGGACTTAGTTGTTATTAGGGATGGAGCACGTTCTTTTTTCTTGCTATATCTTCTCAGTAAATATTTTTTCTCCTAAAAGTTAAATCATATTAACTATTTAAATTATATTTATGGATTAATCAATTATAGGAATGATATTGTGAATGTCTTAGTGATAGATATTGGGGAGAAAATATCTGAAAAGGGATTAAAGGTGGTAGCATTAAAAGACACCCCAACCCCTCAGGAGCAGTCCTAGAAAGCTAAAGTAGACTTACAATCAGCCACTTGCAGAACTGACCTGTCACTGTGAGTGCAAGTTAGAATAAAGACTCTAATGTTCATTAAGGACTACAAAAATGCACCTTTAGTTAAAAGCAGAAAAGAAAAGCACACACCATGACTTTCATCTCTTCATAGTTCTCTCTGCAATTGACTTTTTAATTGAAACAATTGGAGAAATGAACAATTATTCAAAATCCCCTTTCATTTAAGTTTGTTTCATATGTCTCAAAATAATCTTAAGAAAAATATTTTTTAATACTCATATTGATTATAAAATAATTTTATCCCCTTTGAAAAAGCTCTTTTGAGGGAGAAGTCACTTTGCTCATGATTTCAGAAGAGAAAAACAATGGCATGAATTGTTAGTTAGAGTAAACATCGAAGAAGAAGAAGAGGAAGAGGAAGAAGAAGAAAAAGAAGAAGAAGGAAGAGGAGGAGGAGGAGGAAGAACAAGAAGAAGAACAAGAAGAAGAAGAAGAAGGAAGAGGAGGAGGAAGAGGAGATGAAGAAGAAGAAGGAAGATATGCTTAATAAGTACATATGTTTGCATCTATTTGTGTGTAGGATTTCAGTAAAGGACTGTGATTGTCTAGAGAATAATGATTAGGTGAGTCCCTGATCTCTTTGATGGGTCTCAAAATCTACTTGATGAAATTCTGGCATGTGGTCCTTTATATAGGAAGAATCTACCTATGAAATACACATACATACCTCTTTCCAGGAGGAGAGAGAGAGAGAGAGAGAGAGAGAGAGAGAGAGAGAGAGAGAGAGAGAGAGAGAGAGAGAGAGAAAGAGAGAGAGAGAGAGAGAGAGAGAGAATTTGTTTCTATGTGCTTCTTGCCACCTGTGGAGATTTTATTGGAAAAATTTTGATTTGTGATCAGTACCTATGGTTTCCTCCATGTTGAATGCCAACTCTAAATCAGGAGAAACAGAATCTGAAAACAAACTTTATTTCTGTATAATATATGACAGTGAGTTTTTAAATGTCATTGACACTTTTCTTTTCACACGTTCCCTTTCTTTTAAATTTCCAGACCTGGAGTATATCAAAAAGTAGGGAAGCAGATTTATCCTTCTTTGAATCTCAGAAGAAAAATGTGCCATGAAAGAAAAAAAAACACATGTTGAACTGCCTATACTTGCCTAGGTAACTTGAGAGTTTGTATTCAACTTAAATTTCAGGATGATGTGGGTTGTATGTGAGCACATGTATATGTTAGTTTTCTTAAAGTTTTTTTTTTTCTTTTCTCAGCCCCATTGAGAAATGTGATCAAAATTTCCATGTGCCTGTGTACTCCCTGAAATAACCTAAAAATCTTTGCATATGCTTTGTCTATTGTTATAGAGATATCTTCCTGTTTTTGCCCTTATGTTAAACTCGTAATAAAAAAAATTTACAAAGGAAAACAAACTTCCTTACATGTTTTAGGAGAAGGTAGGGAAAGAAGAGCAAGACAGTTTCTCTTTTAACATAATGCCGATCTTGTGATTGTTTGGACCATTCCAATGATTTTATATTAAATTTCTTATATACATATCTTTTTTTTGTATATAAAATGTTAGAAAACTATTAACCATAGAACATGCAAACATACTATTCTATGTGTTAATCCATAGTTCCTTATATTCTGCCTTAAAAATACAGTGGTTGAAAATGTACACAATAATCATAACACTCAGTACTTTTTTAAAAAAGAAACTCACTAAGGTTTGCCAAGCATTGCATGTATGTTAAGCCATTTGATCTTCACAAGAATTCTGTGAGTAAGGTACTATTGTACTCATTTTACAGGGGTTGTGGCTGAAGCCAAGAGAGGTTAAGTGATTTGCCTAGGGGTACATGGGTATAAAGTATCTGTGGGTAGAATTCAATGTAATTCCTCCTTAATCCATGTCCAGCACTCTTAGCTATTGTGCCAAAAAAAAAATAATCATAAATGATCCTGAAATTCTAAGGATGATGGAGGTCACTGTCCAGCTTAATTGCTATGGAAAGTTATGCTCTCATGTATAGATCATTATGGACAAAAAATGTCCTCCAGTTCTACACCTGAGCGAAATATATTCCTCTACAGATCCAGACTTAAATGAAAAAGATAACAGCTTGGAAAAAGAAATAGAAAAAAAAACAGAAGAAAATAACACCTTAAGAAACAGATTGACCAAATGGAAAAAGGAGGTATAAAAGAATTTCACTGATAAAAAAAAAACCTCTTTGTAAGGTAGAATTGGTCACATAAAAAAAATAGAAATGCAAAAGTTCATTGAAGAAAATAATTTCTCAAAAATTAGAATTGAATAAATGGAAACTAATGATTCCACAAAATGTTAAGAAACAATAAAACGAAGCCAAAAGTATGAAAAAAATGGAAGAGAATGTGAAGTATCTCATCAAAAAAGGAACTCACCAGGAAAATAGATCAAGTATAAATAAATTTTAAAAATTAGGGGACTATCTGAAAACCATGATCAAAGAAAGAGTTTAAACCATATATTTCAAGAAATTATTAAGAAAAATCTGCCCTGATATCCTAAAATCACAGGATAAAATAGATATTGAAAAATATCTACCAGTTACCACCTGAAAGGGTTCCCCAAATGAAAACTGCTGGGAAAATTATAGCAAAATTCCTGAGCTCCCAGAACAAAGCCAAATTACTTCAAATAGGTAGAAAGAAACCATTCAAATTTCATGTATCCATGGTCACAATCATACAAGATTTAGCAGCTTCCATGTTAAAGGAGTAGAGAGTTTGGAATATATTGTATAAGTTTAAAGAGCTGGTATTACAACCAAGAATAATTATCCAGAAAAAAGAGAATAATCTTTAAAAGTAAAATATGAATGTTTAATGAATTAGAGTACTTTCAAAGAAACAAATGAAAAAAAGAGCTGAAAAGAAAATTTAAATTTCAAAAATGAATCAAGAGAAACATAAAAATGTAAATGTGAAAGAGAAATCATAAAAGATTCACCAACATTAAACTGTTTACATATCCAAATGGGAAGGTGATACAAGTAATTTTTCAGAACTTTATCTTTATTAGGAAAAGTAGAAGGATTCCCCATAGACAGGTGCTGGGAGAGTACGTCACTTATGTTGAGATGATGTAAAAAAAAACTAGACAGTAAAAAAGGATGTCCTAGGACAAGTAGGAAGTGAGAGGAGAAGGAAAATTATCTCACACTAAAGAGATATCCAAGAAAGAGGATAGAGTGAAGAAAAAAAATGGTCAGGGAAGGGGATGGGAAATATTTGAAAGTCATTCTAATCTAAATTAGTTCAAAGATGTAAAAATATAAATACATACTCTATTGGGTATAAACATTCCTTTTTCAAAACAGGAAAGTTGGAATGGAAAGGTGTTAAAAGAAAAAAAGAGAATGATAAAAGTCCAATTAAAGGAAGGCACTGTCCAGAAGCTACATAGACTTTAGAAGAGGAACAAGATAAAAACAGATAAAAGTATTAACAAAAGAAAATGGGATAGAAGTAAATGCCATTAGTTATCATAACTGTCAGTGTAAATTCGTTCAAATCACCTATAAAACAGAAACTGATAGAATAGAAATGGGAACCTAGTAATATGGGTTTTTTTAAACTTTTTTTTCATAAAAATAGATGGTATCTGACAGGCACTTTTCAAAAGAAGAAATCAAAGTTATAAATAGTCATGTGGGAAAAATGTTGCCAATCATTTATTAGATAAGTGCAAATTTAAGCAACTCTGACAGACCACCTATCAGATTAACTAAAATTACAGTAAAGGAAAATGGCAGATATAAAGTAGGAAAGTAGGTAAACTAACGAATCTTGGTGGAGATGTGAAATGTTCCCACCGTTCCGGAGAACAATTTGCAACCATATGCCAAAGGCTATAAAATAGTACATTCCCTTTGACCCAGAAATGCTACTACAAAGAGATCAAAGATGGGGAAAAGATGTATATGTACAAAAATAGTTATAGCAGTTCTTTTTGTGGCAGCAAAGAATTGGAAATAGAAGGGTTGTCCATCAATTTGGGAATTACTGAGTAAGATGTGATATATGATTTATTTGAATTTTAATTTGCTATAAGAAATTGCAATCTGAAGGTTTCAGAAAAATCTGGGAAGACGTATTTTAACTGATTCAAAGTGAAATGAACCTTGTACACAGTTCAAGTACACAGTAACAGCAACACTGTGTGATGATCACCTGTGAAAATTTACCTACTATAATCAATACAGTGATCTAAGATAATGAAAATGGTCTATGATGAAAAATACTATCCACCTGCAGAAAGAGATTTGATGAATTCTGAGTGAAAAGTGGTGGGTGTATAAATACAAAGAATGGAATAACCCCATTTTCAAGGAGTGGAGGTAATCAAATAAGATTTATAATGAAATATCAAATCAGATAACAACCATAAAGCCTTTTACAAATCTTCAAATGTTATATAAATTTTAATTATTATTATTCTAATGATATTTGTCCATCAAATATAGAGACTTTGAATAATAATTGACAAGTGAGAAAGGTTGGAGCCAGAATTGGGTAGCAGGAGAAGATTAAGCTTAATCTCTTCTGAGAAGTCACATCGTAATTCCTATAATCCTAAAATATCCCCTGCTTTAAAAATTCATCTGCTTAACACCTACCAGCGAAAGTCGATGATGGTAAATCATGGAATATTACCTCATCATAAAAATTGAATTTGAAAATAATAGAAAAATAAAGGTGAAATATATGATAGGTAGTTCATGTTTCAAAACTGAATTTCAAATGAGAAGCGATTAAGTGGCAAAACCAAGGAATTGCATAATGGGAAAAAAGTGGAATATCAACGATGCAAAAATAAGGAAAAATAGACACACTATGTAGATATTGTGTTTATAATCTCAAGATAATACTTGCACTATTCACAAAAGGACTTAGGAAAAAAATTACACAATATACTATTGGAATAACATGCATGTTCCTTGGAAAATGAAACATAATTAAATGAGAATAACAAAAACAATAATTAAAATAATACAAAAAATCATGACCATGATAATTGTGCACCAAGTTAGCACCAAGTGGTTAGAGCTCAGGGCCTGGACTCAGAAGACATGACTTTCATAGGCCTTCAGGCACTTACTGAGTGACCCTACACTTTTCATATGACCTCTGTTTCCCTCAGTTTCCTCATCTGCAAAATGGGGATAATAATAGCACCTACCTCCCATGGTTTTTGTGAAGAACATATAAGATAATAATTACAAAGTGTTTAGTACACTGCCTGGTATTAAAAAAATCTATATAAATATTAGATATTATTATATTCAGTATCACCTCCACCACCACCATCACCATCATCTTATGAAGTCTCAACTCTATTTATGTATTATTGGGTAGGAGAAAACAACAACAAAGAATGACAATTCCAGCTCTTGGGGTATCCAGACTTAATAATCAATGAAGATCATGTAAGTGCTTTATGGAAATGATGAAACACATAAAAGCAGATTTTTAAAAACTGCAACTATGAAATAACCATTAATAAGTATTCTGGTGGCATGAAACATATAATGGAAATCAGCAAATTCACAGGGTACAAATTGAGATCTCAACATTTTTAGATGAATCTTTGATTCATAAAATAGTTAGGAAAAACATATTTACACCTCAAAAATCTCATAATGTTTCACCAACATAGCACAAACAACTTCCTTAGTATGGAAATCTCAACAAGAGAATCAAAACATTGTGGAAATAAGACAACTTATAGAAACTTCCCTATTGTCCTCACTGCTTTTAGAATTGAACTGATGATTCATTAAGATTAATGTTGAGATGGATTTACATTTACAAATATTATTATCTGACTCCAAAAAGACAATCTGCTATATAAAATAACAACTGTGCTGTTATCTATAGGTCATCAAATATAAATAAAAACAAGACAGCAAACAAAAATATCCTCATAACATCTGGTTCTGGGACTGTTTGTATCAGAAACTAAATTTTAAAAAAAAATTTTTTTTCTTGTTATTCATCAAAATAACAGTAATTTTGAAGGCTGAGAGGGGTTAAATGATCCATATAGTGTCAGAGGTGATGTAAGCCTAGTTCTTTTACAATATGGTATAAAACTCTTTCTGCTGTGCTATGCTATCTCTTTTACTGAAAAATTTAAGAAAATAAACATCTATTTACAATTTAATTATTGACATTTTAATTTAATATTACAACTTGAAACAAGTGGAACATGTTATATGATTTACAAAGATCAGGTCACAAATCATTTGGTATATTTAGGCTTTTCATAGATAATTTTTAAAATGTCCCTATTAAAAACAAATCTCCCAGTATTACTAGATTTTACGTCACGTTACAAGTTGAGGTGCAGTTTTAGGGTAATAAAGTTACATATTAGTTAGGAAGCTGATTGGTTTACATTGAAAAATTGCAATAGTAATAACTTCAAGTTAACAGATAAAGTGATCAGTTTTTTTTTCTCTTCTCTAGAATATCCACTGTCATAATACAAACACATAATGTGAGATATTAGTTCCTTTCATTAAACGTATTTAACCAATAATATTCTCAGAACTATCTTTATATTTTTATTAGATGAGTCAATTACTCTTAAAATGGGTCACCTAATTAAAATGGATTAATAATATTTCTGATAATCCATGATGCTGTTTTTGAAATTTTATTTTTATTTCCAACTTATCTCCCTCCCTGGATGCCCTCCCTCACTCAATAAAAAGGGAAAAAAATGTGACGTCCATTATGCGTAAGAAGTCATATAAAACATATTTCTATATTAGATACATTGAAGAAAAAAGAAGAAAGATAAAAACATATGCTGCAATTTATAATCAAAGACCTTTAGTTGTCTCTCTCGACATGGATAGCATTTTTCATCAAACCATTACGCCATTAAAGAAATAGTTCCAAGAACAACAAAAATGTTTCAAATGCAAGGCACAGAAACCTAAGTTATTCTTCACATATTCAGGAACTGCTCTCTTAGCCTCAAATAAGTTCTAGGAATGCAACAGTTTTCTATCATTTCCCTTCTGAAACATCACTGCTTGGCCAGGACATCCATTACCCGACAGCTTGATATCACTTTTCTGTTCCAAAACTTCCTCATGGCGTTTTTCATCTCTGTGTTTCTCAGGGTGTAGATCAAAGGGTTCAACATAGGAGTGATGATAGTATAAAAGACAGTTAGAGCTTTATCAATTGGATAGGTACTGACTGGCCTAACATACATGAAAATACAAGGGACAAAGAAGAATACAACAACTGTGATGTGGGAGATGCAAGTAGAAAGGGCTTTTTGTCGGCCTTCAGAACTTTGGGTTTTCAAAGAGTGTAGAATGACGCCATAGGAGATAAGCAATAGTACAAAGATAATTGTGCATATTGCTCCCCCATTGGCAACCACCGAGATGCCAATTATATAGGTGTCTGTACAGGAAAGTTCCAATAAAGGGTACATGTCACAAAGGAAGTGATCAAGGATATTGGGTCCACAGAATGGGAGACTAACAATAAAAAGGAGCTGAATTAATGAATGCATGAAACCTCCAATCCAGGATACCACCAACAGCAGAACACATACATTCCATCTCATAATGACTAAGTAATATAAGGGTTTACAGATGGCTACATAGCGATCATAGGCCATAAAAATGAGGAGGAAAACTTCAGCCCCACCAAATAGGTGTTCCAAGAAGAGCTGCACCATGCAAGCTTGGAAAGAAATGGTTGCCTTTTCATACAGCATGTCTAAGGTCATTTTTGGGACAATGACAGTGGAATAGATAGCATCCATAAAAGACAAGAAGGCAAGAAAGAAGTACATAGGGGACCTCAAGTTCTTACTTCCAATGACAATTATGATAATCAGAATGTTGCCCACCATAGTTAAAATGTAGATAATAAAGAATAGAACAAATAGTATTTTTTGTGTCTCAGGATTCTGGGTAAGCCCTAGCAGGACAAATTCAGTGACATTGATCCCATTTTCCATGCTTTCTTCTTGGTGTGGAAGGGAGTGAGAGTAACAGTGTATTAGATTTGGCACTAGACTTGTAGTTAGGAGAGCCTTGAGATCAGTTCTAACATCTGCCCCTTTTTATGGACCATCTGCTTAATCTTTATGGGCCTCAGTTTCGTCCCCAGAATACTGGTCATAATAGTAAAAACAGAACTTTTGTGGGGGGTTGGGGAAGGGAGAGAAGAAATGATGGATATTCTATTTGCCAATTTTAATCTCACATGAAAAGCTGGTTATTCTTCTGTAGTTTCAGCAGTCAAATATTTGCCTGTAAAGATAATTATGAAACATGAACATTTTATTGGCCACCTTTTTATATCACTTTCATTTCCTAACATACCCTCCTTATACTTGAAAGTATATGAAATAAGCCTTACTCATAGTTTGTCTTCTTTGCAATGAAGGGAATAATGCACATTTTCTCAAATATTTTCTGTGACATATTTGATCACTATAATTACATTATGTTTCAATCATTCTTTCTATATATATATATATATATATATATATTGTTCTCAACTTTGTGGAGATTGTTTTCCATTTTCTACCTATTTGATTCTGCTTTAATTTCAAAATATTCTAATTTTTCTCTAAATTCCAGATATTCATATTTTTAATGAGACAATTTCTGTCATATTTGAGTATTCCCCAGTAAATGAACACCTATATTGTTTTTATTTTTTGTTGCTACAATCAGTACTTTAATGTATCCTTTCCTGTTCAAAGGTCCTTTCACTGGTGTCCTTTGGGGTGACTGCCTGGCAATGAGTTTTCGCATTTCCAATGGCATGAGCATTTTACTTTCTTTTTGGAAACACAACCTTTTAAATTGAGGTATCACAGCTGTTCTAAAATTTCCAAGACACTTCCACTTCAATATCATAATTTGTTCTCACAAAAGAAGAAAAGTTTTTGGTGATTATTCCAGTGGAAAAGAGGCTAAGGCATAGAAATGTCAGACTGATTCAAGGTCCCCTGATCACCCATGTGACAAGATTTATATTTTTAGGTAATTAAGTACTTTCCTTAAGTAAACTGAGGATCTGAGGATCATCCAACTGATCCACCATCACTGAATAGTTAAATTCTAATAGCATCTTGTTTCATCTGATCAAAGGATATTTGTTCCATTGTGATAATAAGGATTTTCTTTCTCCATAATACCCTTCTTAAATTGCAAACAATCCACCAAAAGATATCACTTTAAACCATTATTGACAATTTTCCAAATATGTTTATCGTATCCTAAGATTGAAAGTGTGCCAAATAAAAGCATGTTTTATTTTCTTCTAATTAAAGGTACCTATTATAGAACTGGAAAATTACAATTATGATATAAATGTCTAAAATAATTATTATTGCTATATCATCATCATCATCATCATCATCATCATCATCATCATCATCATCATCATCATATGTTTATCCAATATTTCAATGTGGAGGGAAGAAGTGAAAGAGATAATGTATTTTTTCCTGGCTTTTGAGTTTGTCTGAAGCCATTGTCTTATTAAAAGCCAAAACCAGATGACTAAAACACTCTTCTGAAATCAATAGTATATGCAATTTTCTGAATATTTTCCTAAGCCTGAACTTTATACAATTCTAGTATCTTCACAAAGATGTCACTTCACAATGGATAATACTATAATGTGCCCCATCTATCTTACATCTCACAATAATCAGTTGAATTATCCAATTACTCTGTTTATATCCTTAACTACTTAAAGATATTAAAAACTGGTCATGTGAGACTATTACCATGGGTTTCTGTAAAGAGTTTAATTCTTTAATTTGATAACATGACTTTTTCCCCTTTTTCATTCAGTTTAGGTTAGCATCTTCTTATTTTCTGAAGGCAAAGCATAGTTTGTAATAGAATCAGAAATGTTAATGACTTTTATAAATATATTACCTTTCCATGAAGACAATTGTTCTGATATGTTTTCCTTGATGTTGAAAGACTGAAGCTTAAGGCAATGAAAATGCTATGCACCAACACTGGATGGAAAAGTCCATGATAATTCATTTCAGCTTAAGGGGTCTACAAGGGTATAATTCTCTCCAAAATTCTCCTCTAATTCCCTGACATCAATTTTTTTCCTAACGATTAAACTTCCTTAGATTGTGCAGTTGATTCCATGTGAGTCCTATGGACTTTTTTTCTTGACAAAGGAGGATTTTAACCATATTAAATAAAGACACCATCTCATGTCTGTGAGTCATTTTAACACTGTGTTCTTAAAATTTGTTCCCCTCTAATTAAATCATTTGAGGAATCTGCCTGTAGAACAGGGAAAGTCCACATAGCCCTTCAGTTCAGTGTCTCTGGAGATGTCTCAGAGTTAATAACCTTATCTGTAGAGTCAAGAAAAAAATGAGTTCAAGGGAAAAAAAAAACAGTAGAAATATTTTCAAGAGAGATTATTATTTCCTTACAGAGCTAGGGCTATTAATAGGCTTTATGTGGTTTCTTCAAAGTCGCACCAAATGACAGCTGCAGGCTCAGGATTCTAGTCTCTTGATAGCTAAATTGTTAAACAATTTAGAAAACGTGAAAAATAATGCATCCATCTCAAAAATATGAATACACTAAAATAGCATTTTTCTGAAGGGGTTTATAGAAAGATAGCATATAGAATTACTGATAATACATTTATTTATCTTTAAATTTAATACTACTTGCCACAGGAATGAAATTACATTGTGCTTAATATTTCACATGTATCTTATAAGTCAAAAGTTTTCTAGCACATCAGTCTTAGAGAATGGGGACTAGAGTATATTTGGAAAAGCAGTAAAATATAATTTTATTTTAATTAGTAAATGCAAAGATATATAAGGTTATTTTTTAGTGTTTTATTTTTTATCCAATTACACATAAACATAATTTTTGACATTCATTTTTAAAGTTGAGTTCCAAATTCTTTCTCCCTCCCCACACCCCTCATTGAATAGATGAAAAATTTGATATAGGTCCTACATGTGGAGTGATGTAAAACATATTTCCATACTAGTGATATTATAGAAGACAACATAGATCAAAATGAAACCCTCCCAAAGTAAAGCAGAACAAGTATATTATGATCTGTATTCAGCTCTTGATCCAGGGATGGATAGCTTTTCCGATCATGAGTCCTTCATATTTGTCTTGAATGATTGTATTTCAGAGAATAGCTAAGTCATTCACAATTCATTATCTTACAACATTACTTTTACTGTGTATAATATTCTCCTGGTTCTACTCATTTCACTTTGTATCAGTTCACATGAATCTTTCCATATTCTTTTTTGTGTGAGAGGTTCTAGCTCATCATTTCTTACAATAAAATAGTATTCCATAACAAACATATACCACAACTTGTTCAGTCATTCCCCATTTGATGGACTTCCCTTCAATTTTCAAATCTTTGCTATAAGAAAAGAGTTGCTATAAATATATTGCACCTATAGGTAATTTTTTATTTCATTTGGGGTTCAAATGTTGTACTGCTATTGCTAGGTCAAAGTTTTGGGGGCTTTTTTGAGAAAAGTTATTTATTTCTAACACATTTCTAGAAATTTTATTTTTGACTGAACTAAGATTTCGAAGTGGAGGCTCTCAGGGAAGACAGACAATGTCTCTTAGTGATCTGTTCTTGTAGTTTTTCTTTATCCTGCTTCATTCTCTTGGCCAAAAGCTTAGTATATTCTACTGCTTCTTCCTTCTTCTGCTGGGTACATTGCTTCTTCAAAGCAATACATCTATGTTTGTGCTGCAAAACATGGGGAGTCACCAGACACTGAATTTGAGGAGCCTTGGTCCTGGTTTTCTTACCTTCCTTGTTGAGGGGCTTCCTCACAAAATACTACTGAACACCATCTTCTTTGGATGAGTTGAAAAGTCTGTGGATTCTGATAGCTCTTTTGGGCCCTAGGTGATGAGGCACAGTTGTATCTTTCAGTCCAGGTATATCTTTTTCACCTTTCTTCACGATAACCAGGTTGAGAACACTCAAGTGTGCATCCCCAATCCAGCCCCTAACAGATTTATGTTTTCTTCCTCCAGTTCTTCACAAGAACAGCCCTTACTGAGCAGCAGTCAGACACATCTATGAGTCAAAACACCCTGCTTCATGGGAAAGCCCTGTTTAACACTTCCACCACTGCTTTGGACCACATATCACTTCCATTTATCACCCAAAGCATAAGCAGAAACTTCAGTGGCCATCCATTTTTCATAAAGGAGTTTCTGAGACCCAGTGAATGGGAAAGCGAAGTTGAGCTTCATCTTTACCACCCACTTCAGACCTGCCATGAGAAAGAGCTAGGTCAAAGTTTATGCATGATTTGATGGGCCTTTTGACATAGTTCCAAATTTTTCTACATAATGGTTGAATCAGTTCATAACTCCACCAGCAGTACATCAGTGTAGCAACTTTCTCAGATCTCCTCCAACATTTTTCATTATCCTTTTCTATCCTATTGGACAATCAAATAGATATAAAGTAGTACCTTAGAAGTGTTTTGATTTGCATGTTTCTAATCAATAGTGATTATGGAGAGTTTTGATTACTTCATTACTTCATCTGAAAGATGAGTGTTCATATTTTTTGATCATTTATCAATTGGAAATGGTTCTTATCTTTACAAATTTGACTCATTTCTCTATATTTGAGAGATGAGGCCTTTACAGAGAAACCTGATTCATTTTTTTAACAGTTATGATGGCTAAATGTATTTCCTTCCATCCTATTTTCCCCCTGTTCATTCTGTTGTCTCATTCCCCTTCCCCTGACCCTCCTCTAAAGCTTTTCTTTTCTTTCTGACTACCACCTCTCCTTATCCACCTTCTCTTCTATGAAAACTTTCCCCATCTCTTATCCCTTTCCACTCCTACTTTCCTGTAGGATATGATAGATTTCTATGTCTAACTCAGTGAGTATATTATTTATTACCTCTTTGAGCCATTCCTGATCAGAGTAAGGATGAAGTTCTCCCCCCAACCTCCCACATCTTTGCCTACACTATTAAAGCTCCTTCTTTCCTTTTCTATGTGAAATAATTTGGCCTATTCCATCTTCCCCTTTCTTTTCCTCCCAGTGCTTTTCACTTTCTCACTCCTCAAGATTTTTTTTAGATATCATAACATATTCAACTCATTTCTGAAATCACTTTCTATATATAAACTTCTAAATGTCCTAATAATGAGGAAGTTCTTATATTACAAGGACCATCTTCCCATGGAGGAATGAAAAAATTTAACCTTATTAATTCTTTATATTTTCTTTATATTTTCTTTATCTTTTGTGAGTGGAGCAGAGCAGAGCCCAGCATGTGCCACACCAGGACCAACCAGACCAGGAGAAGGGTGGAACAGGTGTAACACCCTGAATCAGTGAGCTGTGGCAGTTACCATACTTCTCAACCCACAGATGCCAAAGACCACAGAGGGGGGAAAAGCTTCTGGGACAGAGTGAAAGGATTTCACAGTCAGGCACTGCCTGGGGGTGATGGAGGTGGTGCAGCTCTGAGGATGCTTCCAGAGCTACAGCTGCAGTTGCTTGCAGCCCCAAGCCCACCTAGTGGAAAAAATTAAGCAGTGGATTAGAGCAGGAGTGCAAAGCCTACTTTGCCTTTCCTGGATCTGGGCCACAATCCCAGTTGGCAATTATTGGGGGAGAAGGAGCACTGCTGTGGCAGAGATTTCCATGCAGAAATAGCTCTGAAAAGATCAGTGCAGCCCCTCAAGCTTTGGACAAAGTACTCTCTACTCTACAAGCAATCGTACCCTGACAAAAAACTAAAGGGTCAAGTAGTTGGTTTGGAACATGAACAGGCAGCAAAAAATGGTCTCAGATTCAGACTCAGACTTTGGAATCTTTTTTGGTGACAAAGAAGACCAAAACATACAACCAGAAGAAGTCAACAAAATCAAAGAGCCTACACGAAAGGCCTCCAAGAAAAATACGAATTGATCTCAGGCCATGGAAGAGCTCAAAAAGGATTTGGAAAAGCAAGTAAGAGAAGTAGAGGAAAAATTGGGAAGAGAAATGAGAATTATGCCAGAAAACGAAGAAAAACACGTCATCAACTTGGTAAAGGAGACCAAAAAAATAGTGAAGAAAATAACACCTTAAAGAATAGACTAACTCAAATGGCAAAAGAGCTCCAAGAAACCAATAAGGAGAAGAATGCCTTGAAAGGCAGAATTAGCCTGAATGAAAAAGGAGGTCCAAAAGAGCTCTGAAGAAAATACTGCCTTAAAATTAGATTGGAGCAAGTGGAAGCTACTGACTTTATGAGAAATCAAGATAATATAAAACAGAACCAAAGGAATGAAAAACATGGAAGATAATGTGAAATATCTCATTGGAAAAACCACTGACCTAGAGAATAGATCCAGGAGAGATAATTTAAAAGTTATTGGACTACCTGAAAGCCATGATCAAAAAAGGAGCCTAGATATCATCTTTCAAGAAATTATCAAGAAAACGTCCCTGATATCCTAGAGCCAGAAGGTAAGATAGAAGTTGAAAGAATCCACCAATTGCCTCCTGAAAAAGATCCCAAAAAGAGAACTCCTAGGAGTATTGTTGCCATATTCCAGAGCTCCCAGATCAAGGAGAAAACACTGCCAGCAGCCAGAAAGAAACAATTTGAGTAATGTACAAACACAATCAGGATAATCCAAGATCTAGTAGCTTCAACCTCAAGGGATAGAAGGGCTTGGAATATGATATTCCAGAGGTCAATGGAGCTAAGATTAAAAACAAGAATCACCTACCCAGCAAAACTGAGTATCATGCTCCAAAGCAAAATATGGATTTTCAATAAAATAGAGGAATTTCAAGCTTTCTTAGTGAAAAGACCAGAGCTGAATAGAAAATTTGACTTTCAAACACAAGAATCAAAAAATCATGAAAAGATAAACAAAAAAGAGAAATCATAAGGGACTTACTAAATTTGAACTGTGTGAAGATGATGTGTGTAATTCATGAGACATCAGTATTAGGGTAGCTGAAGGGAGTATACATACATACATATATATATAGAAAGAGGGCACAGGGTGAGTTGAATATGAAGGGGTGATATCTAAAAAAATATCGGATAAAGGGATGATAGAGGAATATATTGAGAGAAGGAGAAAGGGAGAGATAGAATGGGGTAAATTATCCCACATAAAAGTGGGAAGATAAAGAGTTCATCAGAAGGGAAGAGATGGCAGGTGAAGGGAATGAGTGAATCTTACTCTCATCGGATTTGACTTGAGAAGGGAATAGTATACACACTCAATTGAGTATCTTACCCCACAGGAAAGAAGGAGGAAGGGGATAAAAAAGGGGGGATGATAGAAGGGAATGCAGATAGGGGGAGGAGGTAATCAAAAACAAACACAAAGGACAAATGGGTTCTTTTCCCATTTGTATGATCTCTTTGGGATATAGCCCTAGAAGTGGTATTGCTGGGTCAAAGGGTATGAACATTTTTATAGCCCTTTGGGCATAGTTCCAAATTGCTCTCCAGAATGGCTGGATCAGTTCACAACTACACCAGCAATGTAACAATGTTCCAATTTTCCCATATCCTATCCAGCATTTATCATTTTCCTGTTTTGTCATGTCTGCCAATCTGACAAGAGAGATGAGGTACCTAATTGTTGTTTTGATTTTTCTAATCAATGTTTGCATTTTTTGCAATGTTTGATTGTTTGCATTTTTCTAATCAATAGTGCTTTAGAGCATTTCATTCATATACCTATAGATATCTTTAATTTTTTCCTCTGAAAACACCTAGTTCATATCCTTTGACCATTTCTCCATTGGTGAATGACTTGTATTCCTATAAATACGTATCAGTTCCCTGTATATTTTAGAAGTGAGGCCTTTATCATAGCCACTGGTTATAAAGATATTCTCCCATTTTTCTGCTTGCTTCCTAATCTTTGTTGAATTGGCATTTTTGTTAAAAAATCTTTTCAATTTAATATTAAAAACTATCCATTTAGCATTTTTTAACATTCTCTATCTCTTGTTGCTCATGAATTCTTTCATTTCCCATAATTCTGATAAGTGAACTCTTCCTTGATCTCCCAAATTGCTTATAATATCAGCCTTTATTCCTGAATCATTAACTACATTTTGACTTTATTTTTGTTTGTGTGGTAACATATTGGTCTATGGCCAGTTTCTGCCCTACCATTTTCCAAATTTCCCAGCAGTTTTTAAGAAATAGTGAATTCTTATCCCATATGCTGTATTCTTTGTGTTTGTCAAAGAGTAGATTGTCATAGTCATTGACTACTGCATCTTGTGTACCTAAGCTGTTGCAAAGATCCACCACTCTGTTTCTTAGCCAGTACCAAGTAGACTTGATGACTACTGCTTTATAGTACAGGTTTAATATCTGGTATGGCTAATCTACCTTCCCTAGCATTTATTTTCATTAATTCCCTTCATATTCTAGACTTCTTTTTCTTTCAGATGTTTTTTTATTATTTTATCCAGCTCTGAATAAGTAAATTAATTTAGGAAAATTTTTCATTTTTATTATATTAGCTCAGCCTAACCATGAGCAACTGATGTTTTTTTCCATTTATTTAGATATGACTCTATTTGTATGAAAATGGTTTCATAATTGTGTTCATATAGGCCCTGGGTTTGTATTGGCAGGTAGAGTCCCAAGTATTTTTAGGGGTCTACAGTAACTTTAAATGGAATTTCTCTTCCTATCTCTTGCAGTTGGGCTTTGCTAATAATGTATAGGAATGCCAAGGATTTATGTGGGTTTATATTATATCCTGCAACCTTGCTAAATTGTTTATTGTTTCAAGTAGTTTTTTACCTTATTGTCTAGGATTCTCTAAATAAATCATCATATCATCTGCAAAAAGTGACAATTTAGTTTCTTCTTTGCCTATTCTAATTCCTTCAATTTCTTTTTCTTCTCTTATTGCTACACATAATATTTCTAATACTAAATTGAATAATAGCGGTGATAATGGACATTCTTCTTTCAACCCTGGTCTTACTGGGAAGGCATCTAGCTTTTCCCCATTACATATAATGCTTGTTGATGGTTTAGGTACATGATATTTATAATTTTAAGGAAGACTCCGTTTATTTTTACGCTTTCTAGTGTTTTTAATAGGAATGGGTCTTGTATTTTGTCAAAGGTTTTTTCTGCATCTATTGAGATGATCATATGGTTTCTGCTAGTTTTGTTGTTGATATGGTCGATTATGCTAATTGTTTTCCTAATATTGAACCAGCCTTGCATTCCTGGAATAAATCCTACCTGGCCATAATGTATTATTCTCATGATAAGTTGATGCCATCTTTTTGCTAATTTTTTAAAATATTTGCATCAATATTCATTAGGGAAATTGGTCTACAATTTTCTTTCTCTATATTGACTCTTCCTGTTTTGGTATTAGTACCATATTTGTGTCATAAAAATGTTGACGTTGATAAATGTAACCTCAAAATAAACAAGAAAGAAGTTAAGAAGGTGAATAGAATTTTATAAAAGGCAGATATGAGAGACTTCTGGAGAAAATTGAATGGGGATAAAAAGGAATATAGTTATTTCTCAGTGGTATATGGCACATACTCAAACATTGACCGTGTACTAGGGCATAAAAACCTCACAATCCAATGCAGAAAGGCAGAAATATTCCATGCATGCTTTTCAGATCATGATGCAATAAAAATTATATCTAACAAAGGACCATGGAAAAATAAACTGAAAATTAATTGGAAACTAAGTGATCTAATCCTAAAGAATGAATGGGACAAAGAATAAATCATAGAAACAATTAATAACTTCATTCAAGATAATGACAGTAATCCCAAATCTTATGGGATTCAGCAAAAGCAGTTTTTAGGGGAAGTTTTATATCTCTAAATGCTTATGTGAATAAAATAGATAAAAAAGAAAACCAATGAATTAGGCATGCAACTGAAAAACCTAGAAGAATAACAAATTAAAAATCCCCAATTATATACCAAATTAAATATACTGAAAATCAAAGGAGAGAAATCAAAAACAAATTGGAACTAATAAATAAATCTTAAAGCTGGTCTTATGAAAAAAAACGATAAAGTTGATAAACACTTGCTCAATTTCATTAAAAAAAGGAAAGAAGGAAACCAAATTACCACTATCAAAAAGAAAAGGGTGAATTCACCTCCAAGTAAGAGGAAATTACAACAACAATTAGGAATTATCTTGCCCAATTGTATGCCCATAAATTTGATAACCTCAGGGAAATGGATGGAGATTGCAAAAACATAAATTGCCTAGGTTAACAGAAGAGGAAGTAAATTACGCAAATAATCCAATGTTCAGAAAAATAAATTGAGCAAGCCATCAATGAATTCCCTAGGAAAAAATCTCCAGGACCAGATGATTTTACATGCGAATTCTATCAAACATTTAAAGAACAATTAATTCCCACACTTTATAGACTATTGGGAAAATAGGCAAAGAAGGAGTCCTACCAAATTTTCTTTATGAAACAAATATGGTACTAATACCTAAACCAGGAAGAGTAAAAACAGAGAAAGAAAATTATAGACCAATTTCCCTAATGAATATTGATGAAAAAATTTAAATAAAATGTTAGCAAAAAGATTACAGCAACTTATTAGGAGAATAATACACTACAACCAGGTAAGATTTATTCCAGGAATGCAAGGCTGGTTCAACATTAGGAAAACTATCAGTGTAATTGACCATATGAAAAACAAAACTAGCAGAAACCATATGATTATCTTAATAGATGCAGAAAAAGCTTTTGACTAAATACAACACTCATTCCTATTAAAAACACTAGAAACCATGGACTTCCTTAAAATTATAAATGGCATCTACCTAAAACCATCAAGAAGCATTATATGTAATGGGGAAAAGCTAGATGCCTTCCCAATAAGCTCTGGGGGGTAACAAGGATATCCATTATCACCATTATTATTCAATTTCGTACTAGAAAGGTTAGCTTTAGCATTAAGACAAGAAAAAGAAATTGAAGGAATTAGAATAGACAAAGAAGAAATGAAACTATCACTTTTTGCAGATGAGTATTTGACCATCTCTCATTCTCTATGCAAGGGGTATCCTGGACTCTAGTAGTGTTTTGTGCCTCAGTCCACGATATTGTCTCATTTTCTCTCCACTCCTTTCCCCTGCCACCATGGCAAGGACAAAGCAAGCAGTCAGGTTTGACCTAGGCTGAGTTGAAATGCACTCTTGGACTATTTGGCCTCCTGTTTCTCCTATCCACATTAAGGGAAAATTCTCATTTGAGTCAGTAGACTCTTGAGCAACAATTTGTTCTCCTACTGTCCGAGATTCCCCATCTTGCCGTGAAATAGGAGTACCCCATTTCTTTCACTTAATCTCAGTCTTTCATATGCTAGCCAGTAGGCCAATAACACTATCCAGCTTTCCCTAGATAGTGATTCCCCTGACTGAATTCTAACCCTTTGTAAACATCTTTCCTAATACCTAGGATCTCCTCTCTGTAGCCTTGGTTCCCAGTTTTCAGAGTCCAGCTCTTTTAGCCCATTCCTTTGCTAGGGAGGAATAAAATAGATCCTCCCACCCTGGGATATTCATCTCTTCCTCTGAAGTTCTTTGGCTTCTAAATAGAGATCTTATACCTAGCAATCCCATCCTCATCGCCAGATATATCATTAAGTCAGAATTCACGATTTCAAAGAAAATCATCAATATGCCTGAATGATCCAGAATTACAGGATATAAGGAATTCTCTAAGTAGAAGGCAGAGGAGTTAAAGCATTTATTCAAGCTCCACAGTAGCAGACCCACGGACCAGTGTCCCCAGTTCGATATCCTGGCAAGAATCTTCCAAAACCAATATGCCCATCTCACAATAGTGACCAAGAGGTTACAGAAAAATATTATGGCAGCAAGCCAAGCCATACTGGTGCTTCCCTCCCCAGTTCTAGGGCCCACCAGTAAGAAGATTACCCACTGGCCTCAAGCACTTGCTGAGCACTCTCTGGTCTGCACAAGGGTCAGTCCAGTTTCAGTAGTGCCTGCTGCAGCCTCTTCCACTGCAGCAGCCATCACCACTACTTCCAATGCTACCGCTGCCCCTGCCGCAGCTTCCACCACTGCCACAACTTCTGCTTCTGCTGCCACTGCTTCTGCTGCTGCCGCTTCTCCTTCTCCAGCTTCCACTACATCTCAATATCCAAGCTGTGTTCTCTTCTTTTATATAGTCGCCAGACATCATCCCATTGACTAAAACGTCGTCTGAGAGACCAGAACTCAGGTGCCTACCATTGGCTCCAGTCTTAGCCACTCCCCCAGGACTCTGAGAGCCTCCCCCCCCCATGCTTATTCAAATGGGTGGGAAAATCTTCTCATTTACTGATTGCCTTTACACCTGGCTATAAGTAAACACTCTATAAATGTTAGTTATTATTATTGTAATTATCACCACCACAACCATCCTCATCTTATAAAGTCTCAACTCTATTTCTACATTGTTTACAAAAGGGAACACTATATCAAAGAATGATAATTCCAGCTCTTGGGGTATCCAGTCTTAATAGTCAATGAAAATCATGTAAGGGCATTATGGAAACAGGGAAGCACATCAGAGTAGACTTAAAAAAATGTGAATCTATGAAATAAACATTAAGAAATATTCTGGTGGTCTGAAATATATAACAGAAATTGACAAATACAAAGGGTACAAATTAAGATCTCAGCATTTTAGAAGAAGTATATAACTTTCATTCATTAAATAGAATAAAAATTTCTAATAGATATTTACACCTCAAAAACTCCAAATGTCTCACCAAAATAGAACAACTTCCTTAGCATGGAATATGGAAAAGGGGATCAAAACTTTGTGGAAATGGGACAACTGAAATAAAATTTCCTGTTGTCCTTATTGGTTTTAGAATTAAACTGAAGATGATTTATTAATGTTATTATTGAGATGGGCTTACATTCATGAATATTGTTATCTGACTCTAAAAAGAATTTTACATAAAATTACAGCTATGCTGTAATTTATAGGTCATAAAATATAAATAAAAAACAAGGAAAGGAAACAAACAAAAATACCCTCATAACATCTTGTTCTGTGACTGTTTCTATTAGAAACTAATTTTTAAAAAAAAATTAGAAATTTTTAAAAAATTCATCAAAATAAAAATAATTTTAAAAGCTGAGAGGGGTTAAATAATCCATGTGGTGTCACAGGTGATTTAAGCCTAGTTCTTTTACACTACAGAATCAAAACTCTATCCACTATATCATGCTATCTCTCTTATTGAAAAATATAAGAAAATAAACACCTATTTACAGTTTAATTATTGATATTACAATTTAATATTACAGTTTGAAACAATTAGAACACGTTATTTGATATACAAAGGTCAGGTCACACATCTTTTTTCATTTTTAAACTTTACATAATTTTTTTTTAAAACAATCTCCTTATTAAAACAAATATTACTTTATTATTAGATTTTACATCACATTCAAGACTTGAGGTGCAGTTTTAAGAAGATACCATTAAATATTCCATGGGAAGCTGATTGATTTGCACCGAAAACCTGGAGTGGTAATAACTTCAAGTTGACTGAGAAATTGATAGTTTGTTTTTTTTTTTTCTCTTCTATGCCATATCCACGGCATCACAACAAATGTGGTGTGTGATGACACATCATATGACATTAATTCTATTACTAAATATGTTTGACCAATATTATTCTCAGAATTATCTTTGCATCTTTGTTAAAGAGTCAATTTTTCCTAAAAGTTTCACCTAATGAAAATTAATTAATATTTTTCAGATGATGCAGGAGGCTCTTTTCAAGATTTTGTTTTTGCTCTAAATTGTCTCCTTCCATGCATGCCCTCCCCCACCCATTGAAAATGCAAGAAACTTGACCTCCATTATGCGTATGAAGTCACATAAAACAGAGAAGACAAGAAAATAAAGAGAAAAAATATGCTTAAATATGCAATAAAAGACCATTAGTTGTATATTCGGACATGGACAGCATTTTTTCATCAAACCATTATGCCATTAAAGAAATACTTCCAACAACAACAAAAATGTGGTTTCAAACACTAATGATATAAAGCTTATTTTTTCTTCTCATATTCAGGATCTGCTCTCTTAGCCTCAAATAAGTTCTAGGAATACTATAATTTTCTATCATTTCCCTTGCAAAACATCACTGCTTGGCCAGGATATCCATTGCCTTCCAGCTAGACATCACTTTTCTGTTCCAAAGTTTCCTCATGGCTTTTTTCATCTCTGTGTTTCTCAGGGTGTAGATCAAAGGGTTCAACATAGGAGTGATGATGGTATAAAAGACAGCTACAGCTTTATCAATAGGGAAGGTACACACAGGCCTAACATACATGAAAATACAAGGGACAAAGAAGAATACAACAACTGTGATGTGGGAGATGCAAGTAGAAAGGGCTTTTTGTCGACCTTCTGAACTTTGAGATTTCAAAGTGCGTAGAATGACCCCATAGGAGATAAGCAGTAGTACAAAGATAATTGCGCATATTGCTCCCCCATTTGCAACCACTGAGGTGCCAATTATATAGGTGTCTGCACAGGAAAGTTCTAATAAAGGGTACATGTCACAAATGAAGTGATCAATGATATTGGGTCCACAGAATGGGAGTCTAACAATACAAAGGAGCTGAACTAATGAATGCATGAAACCTCCAATCCAGGATACCACCAACAGCAGAAAACATACACGCCATCGCATAATGACTAAGTAATATAAGGGTTTACAGATGGCTACATAGCGATCATAGGCCATAGAAACGAGGAGGAAAACTTCAGCCCCACCAAATAGGTGTTCCAAGAAGAGCTGCACCATGCAAGCTTGGAAAGAAATGGTTGCCTTTTCATACAGCATGTCTAGGATCATTTTAGGGACAGTGACAGTGGAATAGATAGCATCCATAAAAGACAAGAAGGCAAGAAAGAAGTACATAGGGGAATTCAAGTTCCTACTTCCAATGATGGTTATGAGAATCAGAATGTTGCCCACCATAGTTAAAATGTAGATAATTAAGAATACAGCAAATAGTGTTTTTTGTACCTCAGGATTCTTAGTGAGCCCCAGGAGGACAAACTCGGTGATGTTGTTCCTGATTTCCATGTGTGTGGGGAGTTTGGGGGTAGGGTGTATCAATACCTGTGTTGGGGATGAGGGGAAGGCAGAGCAATTGGATATAGCTCCAGACTTGTAATTAGGAGATACTTGAGTTAAGTTCTCATATCTGGCCCTTTTGATGAACAACCTGCTTAATGTTTATGGGTATCAATTTGTTCTTCACTATACTGGTCATAATACTGGAAAATTACCTGTTCCACAGAGTTTTTACATGGGCTGGGGGAGAATGTATGTTCTATTCTCAAATATTAATCTCACATAAAATTTGGTTATTCTTCTGTAATGGCAGCAGTCAGATCTTTACCTGTAAAGATAATAATGAAACATAAACATTTTATTGATTCCAATTTTATTTCATGTTCATTTCCCAATATATTTTTCCCTATATCAAACATTATATAACTATGCCTTACCTATAGTTTCTATTCTTTGTAATAAAGGGAAGAGGGCATACTTTCTTAAGTATTTCCTGTGGTAAGTTTGATTATATTATATTCAGGGTTTTTGTTAAATTGTTCTTCCTGTTTATATTGTCATCAATGTGGAGATTGTTTTTCATATTGTGTTCACTTTACTCTGTTTCAATTCATTAAAAAAATCTTTTACTATTTTTCTAAATTCCACATATTCATGTTTTCTAATAGCATAGATGTAGCCTGTCATATTTAAATATTTCCCAATAAATGAATATCTATTTTTCTTGTTTTTTTGCCAGCACAAAACACTTTAATGAATATTGTTGCTGTATAAATTATCATTTACTGGATTTTTACTCTTGGGTTTATACATAGCAATGAGTTTCCCCATTCTCATTAGCATGAGCATTTTAGTTACTTTTTGGAAACACAACCTTTTAAACTGACACATCAGTGCTCTTCTAAAATTTCCAAGACACTTCCACTTCAAGAACTTAATTTTTTCTCATAAAAGAATAATATAATTGGCTGTGATTTCAGTGGAAAAGGGACAAAAGCACAGAAATGTAAAACCACATTCAAGGTTCTCTGAACACCTACATAAAAGGAATTGTGTTTTTTTAAGTCATTAGAAACTTTCCTATGAAATGAGGATCATTTGTATGACCTGTATCACTAAAGAGTTTAAATGCTAGTGACATCTTTTTTTTCATTCAATTGAGATCTTTTATGTTGTTATAATAAAAATTATTTTATCTTTAATAAACTTATTAAAATACAATTGGTCCTTTCAAAGATATAATTTTAAACTATTATTGATCCTTTCCCAAATATAACTTTAACTAACCTTGAGTGTACTGAATATAAGTGCATTTTTTAATTAAAGGAAACAATATAAAACTACCACCTTGTAAGAACATTATAATTGTCATAAAATTATTATATTTATTGTTCTTATTATTGTTGTCTTATGTTAACCAGATATTTCAATAGAGAGGGAAGTAACAAAAGAGATGAGGCTCTTTTGTGCTTTACAATTTCTTGGAAACTATTATCTTTTATTAATAGCCAAAACCATATTGCTAAAGCACTATTATGAAATCAATAGCGTATGCCATTTTCTGAGTATTTTGCTAGACTTGATCTTTATAATATTCTAATTTCTTTACAAAGATGTCTCTTCACAAAAGACAATTCTACAAAATGCTCCATATACTTTGAATCTTAAAATAATCAGCTGAATCATCTAATTTCTTTATTTATAACCAGAACTACTTAAAGAGATTCAAAATTGGTCATGTGAGAAGATCACAAGGGCTTCGTGGTGGTGGTTTATTCCTTGGTTTTAATAACATGAATCCCATTTCTCACTGAATCAAGGCACAAATATTAATTCAACTTAGGTTAGCATTTACTTTGTAATTTTAAGGCAAAGCATAGTTTGGAATATAATAAGAAATATGAGTGACTGTTATAATATATTACCTCTCCATGGAGTCAACTAGTCCAAGTCCTGGATTCTGATATGCTTTCCTTGTTGGTGAAATGAAACTGCTTAGAACAATGAAAATATTACCACCAATCACCGTGTTGTGATCACAGAGACAAAAAAGTCCATGATAATACATTTCAGTTTTTTCTTAAAAAAGTCTACACAGGTTTAATTATTTCCAGATTTCTCCTCTAATTCCCATATATCAATATTTTTTCCCAAACACAATTTCTTAGATGCGAGTCAATGGACTTAGTGATAAACCATACATTTTTGTAAATGAAAGATCATTTTATCCATATTCAATAAAAATACCATCCCATGTCTGTGAGTCATTCAAATACTGTGTTCTTAAAGCTCTTTCTCCTTTAATTAAATCCTTTGAGCTACCCAGAGAAAAGGGAGAGTCCACTTAGTCCTTCAGTTCTGTGTCTCTGGAGGTGTTCCAATGAATAGACTATTTTAATAGTAGAGTCAAGAAAAAAAAAAGAATGTATGCAAAGGAGAAAACAGTAGAGACATTTTCAAGAGGAATTACTATTTCATTACTGAGCTAGGGCTATTAAGAGGCTTTAAGTGGTTTATTCATAGTTGTGTATACCTACATATATACATATATGTACGTATATGTGTATATATGTATATGTGAGTATGTATAGGTATATAGGTTTATGTGTATGTGTTTATACACCTACAAAAGGGAGAAAGAGCAGAATAATAATTTGAGCATGCAACCAAAAAAAAAAAAAGAACTAGAAAAAGAATGAATTAAAACCTCCCAGTTAAATATCAGAATGTAAATCCTGAAAAACAATGGCGGGATGAATAAAATTGAAAGTGAAAAAGAAATTGAACTAATATGTAAAATTAGCTGCTGGTTTTAAGAGGCTTAGGTGGCACAGTGAATAGAGTGCTAGGTATGGTATCCGGACAACCTGAGTTCAAATCCAGCTTCAAACATTAAATAGCTGTGTTACCCTGGGAGAGTCATTTAACATCCGTTTGCGTCAGTTTCCTCAACTGTAAAATGGGGACCCTGGAGAAAGAAATGAAAAAACACTTCAGTATCTTTGCCAAGAAAACCCCACTAAAATGTTTTCATATATAGTCAAACATGACTAAAAACAGCTTAACAATAAGAAAAACATATTGTGGTCCTTTGATAAACCAATAAAATAGTGAAAACTTTGGTTTATTTAATTAAAAAGAAATCAGAAAACCAAATTACCAGTATCAAAAATGATAAAGTAAATGTTTAGCAACTGAAGATGAAATTAAAGTGGAGCTATTTTGCTCAATTATATATCAGTGAAACTAATAATCTAAGTGAGCTTGATAAAAATTTACATGCTAATGAAATTAACAGTTGAGGAAATAGAATACAAAAATAAACCTATCTTAGAAAAAAATGAGCAAGCTATCAATAAACTCCTTAAGAAAAAAAAATCTCCATAATCAGATGGATTTACATTTGAATTCTGTGAAACACTTAAGGAGCAAGTGTTCCCAATATTATATAAGCTAGTTGAAAATAATAGTTAAAGAAATAATCCTTCCAAATTATTTTTATGACAAAAAAATGAGAAAACAAAACCAGAGAAAGAATACCGTGGACCTATTTTTGATGAATATTGATGTGAAACTATATAGAGAGTATGAGTAAGAAGATTATAGCCATCTCTTTCAAAGATCTTTGTGATTGGGTTGGATTTATATCTGAAATCCATTGCTGGTTAAATATGTATGTATGTATATATGTATGTATGTCTTGTGCATGTATATACTTGCACATGTATATGCATATTTTTTATCTGTATATACATATATATGTATGTATGTGGATATATGCACCAGTACATAATGGATATGTGTGTGTATAATACATAGAAGTAAGCATAACTGACCATATCAATCACAAAACAAAATCATAAATTATGTCAAAAGATACAGAAAATGCCTTTGACAAAATGTAATGATCATTTGTACTAAAAACACTTAGAAAATATAGGAATCAATTGAACCTTTCCCAAGATGATAACTAGTAGCTGTCTAAAAGCAAGAGCAAACATCATATAAAAGAGGGATAAGTCCAGTAAGATCAGGGGTGGAAGAAGTTTGTCTGCTATTACCACTCTTGTTCAATATTATTGTAGAAATCCCAGCTATAGCTATGAGAGAAGAAAAATAAATCAGAGGAATAAAAAGAGGCAATGAGGAAATTCAGACTGGTATTACTGGATCAAAGGGTATGCATGGTTTGTTTGCCCATTGGGCATAGATAGAAATTGTTCTCCAGAATGGTTGGATGAGTTCACAACTCCATTAACAGTGTGTCAGTGTCCTGATTTTCCCACATCCTCTCCAACATTTATCATTTTAAATTTTTGTCATATTAGCCAATCTGATAGGTGTGAGGTAGGATCTGTGAGTTGCATTTCATCTGAAAACTGCCTTCTCATATCCTTTGACAATTTATCAACTAGGGAATGACTTGTATTCTCAAATTTGACCAAGTTCTCTATATATCTGATAAATGAAGCCTTTATTAGAGACACTTGCCGTAAAGAATGTTTCCCATCTTTCTGCTTTCCTTCTA
This sequence comes from Trichosurus vulpecula, assembly GCF_011100635.1. NCBI lineage: Eukaryota > Metazoa > Chordata > Mammalia > Diprotodontia > Phalangeridae > Trichosurus > Trichosurus vulpecula. Next base: position 260,812,624 of record NC_050578.1, on the reverse strand, counting down.
ATCTTACTTGCATTGATTTTGTTCAATTTAATATGATCAAAATAATCTATTCCATATTTCATAATGCTCTATATCTCTTGTTTGGTTGTGAATTCTTCTCCTCCACATAGATCTGGCAGGTAGACTATTACTTGCTCTTCTAATTTCATTGCTTCATTGTCTGTGGCATCGATTCTTAAGCTTTCTCCACTCATGACACTTTTTCACCCAAGAAAGTTTTACGTGACCCAGGTATATAGGTATATAAAATAGGAAAGAAATCAAGCATCTACTGATAATAAATCATAAAGAAATTTTTAAAAATAATCCTTTGCTATCCGTATAATTTTATTATTTATTAAAGACAAAAGAACATTCACATAATAATGAGACGCATGTGCTTGTTTATTTTCATTTAAAGAATTAAACCTTGGTGGAATATTTAATACTGCAGGATATAAAGTATCTTCAATGCTTTTCAGATTTGACCAATATTTTGATTTTATAATAGTCAGTGCTGAGAATGCCACTTGGCATAAATACACAGTACAAAATGGAAGAAGTACTTTTAGGGACATTTCAGATATTGTTGGAAATTCTGAACTCATCCTAAGCCAAAATTTATTTAATTATTTTGAATGTACAGTAAAAGTACTGCAATTCACAACATGCAATAGTTCCAGATATGAGTGGAGGTGTTTCTGGCAGCATTCATTGGCATAGCATGGTGTGATGGCATGCAAATTGCAAAGCATGCATGTTGTATGTTTGGAACCAAGGCTACAGTGAAGTTGCATGATGCAACATGGGCAATCACTGCTACTAACACCCCTGATTCATTACATGTTTGATTTTGAACTAATTTTTGGTCATTGCACATTCAGAAACTTTTTGCTGTTGCCAAATTTTCTATAACACCCACATTCAATTATGGGGCCCCAAATGGGGTCCCAAATCACTGTTTAAGAAGCACTGCTCTATTTAATGCTTCCATTTTTTAGATTTGGATATCATTATATGTTGAGGAGCCTTATTCAATTCTGTAAAGATTTTGTAATCCTTGGAACATGGGGGACAGAGCCATGATGGCAGCTGTGAAGCAGGGACTATCATGAGCTCCCTGCCGAGTCCCTCCAAAAACCTATAAAAAATGTCTCTGAACCAATTCTAGAACTGCAGAACCCACAAAATAGCAAAGGAAAGCAGGGATCCAGCCCAGGACAGCCTGGATGGTCACTGGATGAGGTCTATCCCAGACAGAGCTGGGAGGGGATGGGAGCGAAGCAGAGCCCAGCATGGGCAGCGCAGACCAACCAGACCAGGAGCTGGGCAGAGCATGCCCTAGCACCCTGAATCAGTGAGCTGCAGCTTTTACCAGACTTCTCAAACCACAAACACCAAAGATAACAGAGAAGGTTAGTTGGAAAAGCTGCGGGAGTGGAAGGAGTTCATGGTTCTGTACTGCCCCGGGGACAGCGGAGGTGGGGCAGCTACAGAACTACAGCTGCAGTTGCTTCTGACTCCAGGCCCACCTGGTGGGAGGAATTATGTGGCAGATCAGAGCAGGAGAGAAAAGCCTGCTGAAGATCTAAATCCAGTCTGGGTTGGGGGTTCTTGGGGAAGGAGAAGTGCTGGTGTGGCAGAGCTGGCACATCCCCCCAAGCTTGGAACATAGTTCTCTTAACTCTACAAGCAGTCATACCCCGCTGAAAAACTCAAGGGTCAAGTAAGTTGGCTAGGAACAAGGCTAGGCAGCGAAAACACACCCAGATTCAGTCTTAGACTTGGGATTCTTTCTTTGGTGACAAAGAAGACCAAAACATACAGACAGAAGAAGTCAACAAAGTCAAAGAGCCTACAACAAAAGCCTCCAAGAAAAACATGAACTGGTCCCAGGCCATGGAAGAGCTCAAAAAGGATCTGGAAAAGCAAGTTAGAGAAGTAGAGGAAAAATTGGGAAGACAAATGAGAAAGATGTGATAAAACCATGAAAAACAAGTCAATGACTTGCTAAAGGAGACCCAAAAAAATACTGAAAAATACACTGAAGAAAACAACACCTTAAAAAATAGACTAACTCAAATGGCAAAAAAGCTCCAAAAAGCCAATGAGGAGAAGAATGCCTTGAAAGGCAGAATTAGCCAAATGGAAAAGGATGTCCGAAAGACCACTGCAGAAAATACTACCTTAAAAATTAGATTGGGGCAAGTGGAAGCTAGTAACTTTATGAGAAATCAAGATATTATACAACAGAACAAAAGGAATGAAAAAATGGAAGACAATGTGAAATATCTCATTGGAAAAACCAATGACCTGGAAAATAGATCCAGGAGAGATAATTTTAAAATTATTGGACCACCTGAAAGCCATGATAAAAAAAGAGCCTAGATATCAAATGTCAAGACATTATCAAGGATAACTGCCCTGATATTCTAGAGCCAGAGGGCAAAATAGAAATTGAAAAAATCCATCGATCGCCTCCTCAAATAGATCCCAAAAAGAAATCTCCTAGGAATATTGTTGCCAAATACCAGAGCTCCCAGATCAAGGAGAAAATACTGCAAGCAGCCAGAAAGAAACAATTTGAGTATTGTGTAAACATAATCAGAATAACCCAAGATCTAATGGCTTCTACATTAAGAAATCGAAGGACTTGGAATATGATATTCCAGAGGTCAGTGGAGCTAGGATTAAAACCAAGAATCACCTACCCAGCAAAACTGAGTATCATGCTCCAAGGCAAAATATTGACTTTCAATAAAATAGAGGACTTTCAAGCTTTCTCAGTGAGAAGACCAGAGCTGAATAGAAAATTTGACTTTCAAATACAAGAATCAAGAGAAACATGAATAGTTAATCAAGAAAAAGAACAAGAAAAAGAAATTGCTAGAGACTTACTAAAGTTGAACTATTTTGTTTACACTCCTACATGGAAAGATGATGTGTATGATTCATGAGACTTCAGTATTAGGGTAGCTAATATGCATATATATACATATATTATATATATGTTTATGTATATATATGTATATGTGAGTGTGTATGTATGTATACATACATACATATATATATATATATGTATATATATATGTATGTATGTATATATATATATATATATATATATATATATATATATATATAGAGAGAGAGAGAGAGAGAGAGAGAGAGAGAGAGAGCACGGGGTGAGTTGAACATGAGGGGAGGATATCTAAAGGAAATAGAATAAAGTTAAGGGATGGGAGGGAAGTATGTCAGGGGAGGGAGGTGGGGAGTGATGGAATGGGGTAAATTGTCTCGCATGGAGATGGCAAGAAAAAGCAGTTCTGTAGGAAGACAAGACAAGTCAGGCGAGGGGGAATGAGTGAATCTTGCTCTCATCAGATTTGACCTGAGAAGGGAATACCATACATACTCAATTGAGTATCTTACCCCACAGTAAAAAATGAAGAAGAAGAGTAAAAAAGGGGGGGATGATAGAAGGGAGGGCAGATGGGGGTGGAGGAATCAAAAACAAACACTTTCAAAAGGGGACAGGGTCAAGGGAGAAAATTCAATAAAAGGGGATAGGTTAGGAAGGATCAAAATACACTGAGTCTTTCACAACATGAGTGTTGTGGAAGGGTTATACATAATGATACGCATGTGGCCTATGTTGAATTGCTTGACTTCTTAGGGAGGGTGGGTGGGAAAGGAAGAGGGGAGAGAATTTGGAACTCAAAGTTTTAAAAACAGATGTTCAAAAACAACAAAAAAATGTTTTTGCATGCAACTAGAAAATAAGATACGGAGGTAATTGGACGTAGAAATTTATCTTGCCCTACAAGAAAGGAAGGGAAAAGGGGATGGGAGGGGAGTGGTGTGACAGAAGGGAGGGCTGACTGGGGAACAGGGCAACCAGAATATACGCCATCCTGGAGTGGGGGGGAGGGTAGAAATGGGGAGAAAATTTGTAATTCAAACTCTTGTGAAAATCAATGCTCCAAACTAAATATATTAAATAAATAAAATACATAAATTAAAAAAAGAAAAAAAAACATAGGGAAAAAAAGAAAAAGCACCCATTCTTATTAAAAACAGTAGGAAGCATAGGAATAAATGGAACCTTCCTTAAAATTATAAATAGTATCTATCTAAAACCATCAAAAAGCATTATTTGTAATGGGGATAAGTTAGATGCATTCCCAATAAGATCAGGGGTGAAACAAGGATGCCTATTATTACCCCTACTAATCAATTTGATACTAGAAATGTTAGCTGTAGCAATTAGAGAAGAAAAAGAAATTGAAGGAATTAGAGTAGGCAAAGAAGAAACTAAATTATCACTTTTGCAGATGATATGATGATTTACTTAGAGAATCCTAGAGCATGAAATAAAAAAGAACTATTTGAAATAATAAACAACTTTAGCAAAGTTGCAGGATATAAAATAAACCCACATAAATCCTCAGCATTCCTGTACATTACTAACAAAGCCCAACCAAAAGAGGTAGAAAGAGAAATTCCATTCAAAGTTATTGTAGACAGTATAAAATATTTGAGAGTCTATCTGCCAGGGCCTATATGAAAATAATTATGAAACGCTTTTCATGCAAATAAAGTCAGATCTAAATAAATGGAAAATATAAGTTGCTCATGGTTAGGCTGAGCTAATATAAAAAAATGACAATTTTACCTAAATTAATCTATTTATTCAGTGTCATACCAATCGAACTACCAAAAATTGTTTTACAGAGATGGATAAAATAATAACAATATTCATCTGAAAGAACAAGCAGTCTAGCATATCTAGGGAATTAATGAAAAAAAATGCTGGGGAAGGTGGCCCAGCCATAACTAGATATTAAACTGTACTATAGAGCAGCAGTCATCAAAACTACCTGTTACTGGCTAAAAAACAGAGTGGTGGATAGGTGGAATAGGATATATACACAAGATGGAGAAGTCAATGACTATAGCAATCTACTCTTTCATAAACCCAAAGAATCCAACTTCTGGGCTAAGAACTCACTATTTCACAAAACCTGCTGGGAAAATTGGAAAACAGTGGGGCAGAAACTGGGTACAGACCCATATCTTACACCATATACCAAAATAAAGTCAAAATGGGTTCACAATTTAGGGATAAAGGCTGATACTATAAGCAATTTGGAAAGCATGAAATAGTTTACCTCTCAGATTTATGGAAAAGCAAAGAATTCATGACACAGCAAGAGATAGAGAGCATTACAAAATCCAAAATGGGTAATTTTGATTATGTTAAATTCAAATGTTTTTATACAAAAAGCCAATGCAACAAAGATTAGGAGGGAAGCAGAAAACTGGTAGGAAATCTTTACAACCAGAGTCTCTGACAAAGGCCTTATGTCTAAAATATACAGGGAACTGAGGCAAACTTATAGGAGTACAAGTCATTCCCCAATTGAGAAATGGTCAAAGGATATGAACAGGCAGTATTCTGAGGAAAAAAGTAAGGATATCTATATGTATATGAAAAATTGCTCGAAATAACTACTGATTAGAGAAATGCAAATCCAAACAACACTTAGGTACCACATCTCTCCTGTCAAATTGGCTAAAATGACAAACAGGAAAATGATAAATGCTGGAGAAGATGTGGGAAAATTGGAACATTGTTACATTGCTGGTGGAGTTGTGAACTGATCCAACCATTCTGGAGAGCATTTTGTAACTATGGCCAAAGGGCTATAAAAATGTGTGTACCCTTTGACCCAGCAATATAACTTCTAGGGTTGTATCCCAAAGAGATCGCACAAGTGGGAAAAGGACCTATATGTACAAAAAATATTTATAGCAGCTCTTTTCGTAGTAGCAAAGAATTGGAAATCAAAGGGATGCTCATCAATTGGGGACTGGCTGAACAAGTTGTGCTATATGAAGACAATGGAATAATATTGTGCTATAAGAAATGGGGATGATATGAACTTCATAATAACATGGAAAAACCTACATGATATAATGCTGAGTGGGCAGAGCAGAACCAGGAGAACATTATACACAGCCCCAGATATATGCATTCTGTGAGGACTAACCCTGATAGACTTTGCTCTTCTCACCAACCCAAGGTGCAAAGACAACTCCAAAGGTATCACGATGGAGAATGCTATCTACATGCAGATAAAGAATTATGAAATATGAATGCAGATTGAGGCACACTTTATGCTCACCTTTTTTCCTTTTTTCTCTCTTTTGTTTTTGTTTTTTTGGGGTTTTTTTTGGTTCTGTTTCTTCTTTCTCATGATTCATTCCATTGGTCATAATTCTTCTTCACAACTTGACTAGTGTGTAGATAATTTCAACGTAAAGTTATACATGGAGGATATATCAGATTCTGTGCTGTCTTGGGGAGCAAGGTGGGTAGGGGGGCGAACAAAATCTGTAACTCAAGGTTATGTAGAGCTGAGTGTTGTAAACTAAAAATAAAATATCTCTAAGTGAAAAAAAGATTATGAGAGTTTTCATAAGAAGAAATATAATCTATCAACAAAAATATTCCAAATAATTTATAATAAGAGAAATTTTAACTGCAGTAACCAAGATATGATATGAAATCATATTATCCAATTTGGCAAAAATAGTAACAATAAATAGAAATGATGATCAATGTTGTAGGAAAGAAAATCAAGGAGAACGAGGAATGAGAAACAGATTTGTAAGAGATTATGAAGAGAGAATGAGGAGAGAGAGTGGATGCACCTATTGTAGCTGACTTTTCAAGGAGTTAAGCTACAAAGAGCAGAAGAGGAACAGGATGATAATTAGCACAGATGCAAAGATCAAGTGATATATTTTTGTGTTTTTTTTTTCAGCATAAGGAGATATGGAGATGTTGGTAGGCAGCTGGTAGGCAAATGAAACAGTAGAGAAGAAGAGATCAAAATAATTGAAGAAAAAGGGAATCAAAAAGTGAGCAACAGTTTATTGAAGGTGATAGAATTAATAAGATCACTTTAATAAGCAGAGAGATTAGCTCTGTTAAAGAGTAAGGCCACTTCCTTACATGAAGCAAGTGTGATGGAGGAGAGAGTGGCAGATACCTCCTGAGTTATAGGAGATAAGGAAGAGGAGAGAAGAGGGAATTGAAGGTGAACAGTCACAGTTTTTGCATATAATAAATATGAGGCAAGGTTGTCTGCTGAAAGTGTGGTAGTAGATAGAAATATGGGAAGTTTGAGGAAGGATAAAAAGTTTAGTAGAGCAGCTGAGAAAAGTGGAAGAGCATTGATAAGAGAGGCATAATTATACTGCCTAGAAGCAGTGATGGTCCATTTGACATTGTATAGCATAAATTCGTAGTGGAAATCATTATTTTATAGCACAGTAATATTCCATGCTATTAATAAACCATAATTTTATCAGGTATTCCCAAGGTGACTGGCACACCTTCACTTCTTTTTATATATTAATTTTTTCATTCATTTTAAACTTCAATACAAAATGATGGTTTGGTGGAAAAGAACATTTCCATGTACACAGAAGAATTTGGAGGATTCCATATAAAACCATGAAATTCCATTTCTGACTGTTTGCTTTAAAAAAAAAAGACAACTATGTAATAAATACTATGCATTGTTTTCAAAGCTGCCCAGCTTTTCTGTACTTTCTTCTAAGTTTTGTTTTGTTTTTGTTGTGCACTTTTTATGCTTTTCTCCCTCCCTCCCCACCCTGTTCTAGAGAAGGCTGCAATTAAACATGAATAAACACACACACCCATACATATATACATACATACATACACTCATAGACCTAGAAGCATATATTTATATACATATACATATATATATATATATTTATAACCATACTTATATACTTCTTATGAGTTCTTTCTCTGGAGGTGGAATGCATTTTATTACATAAGTTCAAGCTTTTGAATGTATTTTTTTCTCAAAAAACCAGTTCATCATTTCTTAGAGCAAAGTATTATTCCATCGCAATTATATACTATAACTTCTTTAGCTATTTCCCGATTGAAGACCATCTATCATTACCACAAATATGAAAAATGTAAGATGATATGCCAAAGATATTCTAATTTACATTTCTCTCATCAACTATTTAGAGCATGTTTCAAGAAACTATATTTGCATATATAGTTTTTTTTCTTTAGTGAAAAATTGCCTGTTCACATCATTTGACCAGTTATTAATTGGGAAAAAGAGTTGAATTCTTAAAATTTGACAAATTTCTTTATATGGCATTCCTTAATTTCATTTCTTTGGCACACACATGTGTATGTATATATATATATATGCATATATATACATACATATGTATATATGTATGTATATATATGCATATATACATACATATGTATATATATGCATATATATACATACATATGTATATATACATATGTGGGTATGTTTGTAAAACATATATTGATTTATCTCTATACATTTCTATATGTGTGATATGCTATTATGTGCATATGTATATCTTCATAACACTTTGTGGTAGCAAGGAAATTAAATTGAGGATGACATATACACATAAATATATGCCCATTTATAAATATGTGTATTTCTGTGTGTATTGATAGCAATTCTCTTTATAGTACAAAGGGTCATTTTTTCTTTTTCTTTTTTTTAATTAAAGACATAATATTAATATAGTTGGGTAAAAGAGTAAACATGGTGTGACAAATTTTGTGGCATAGTTTGAAATTACTGTCCTGAATGCCTAGACCAGCAAAGGTTCCAACAATATGCATTAAAATATGGTTTTCTCACATTTTCTCCAAAATTTTCCATTTCCCTTTTTTGTGTACCTTGAGAATATGATGGATGTTAGGTGGACCCTCTGAGTTTTTTTTAATTTGAATTTCTCTAATTACTAGTGATTGAAATAATTTTTCAAATGACTATTGATAGCTTGGTTTGGGACTTCTTGCTCTTAAAAGTGCCTGTTTATATTCTTGGAAGATTTTTCCTTTGAAAAATTTATATGTTGATTCTGATTTGCCTCTCACTATTTGTGATTATACTAATTGTAATGGTGAAAATCATCACAGAAACAATCTGACTTTCTGATTTGGGAATGTTCATCTTGACTGACTTGAATGGGAATACCCATATCATTGCAGGGGGGCTTTCATATAGTAATTATTAACTAAAGGTTAACAAAAGAAAACAAGCTAAAAAAAAAACTAAACACAGCAACAAAAAAAACTGGTTGTTCCTAATATACACTGTTCTATCCAAGTTTGGATAGATATCAGTTATTTTCTCAGTCATATTCAACTCTTTATAATGACATTTGGGGTTTTCTTGGCAAAGACACTGGAGTTATTTGTCATTTCCTTCTCCATTTTTATAGATGATGAATTGAGGCAAACAGGATTAAATAACTTGAGTAGGATCATACAGCTTGTAAGTGTCTGCAGCTTGATTTGAACTCAGGAGGATGAACCTTCTTCACTCCAGCCCTGGCACTCTATTCACTGCACCATTTAGCTGCCCTGTTCCTTCCAAAGCCCTGTGGGAAAAACACAATAAGAGACTTTTATTTACATGTATAATTAAAAAAAAACAGCCATAGTGATTGCATGTCTAGTCATTATCACCTTCTGCTTATTAATTTATTTGACCACAATTTCCAAACTGACAAAACTCAGATGAGTTGACAAAGAAAGTGAGGAGTTGCATGAGGAACCACTGTAATCCATTTTCACTAGGTCCATATGAAGGGTGCACCAGGGACATGTTATTGGTTTGAAAATTTCATGATTCTTTCCTTTACTATATCTCTGGTGAGCCAGGTCCTAAAAGGATAATGGGAACATTTCATTATTCCTCTTCTGGAGTAAATAATTGATGCCTCTAATATATAGAGTAGAATGAACTGGACATGCCTGCATTATTTCACAAATAACTTCCCAAAATAATGTATCTTTTAGGACAAATCTTTTCTGGCACTGCTGATAATTAGTTCCTCAGAGAGTTCAGTTCTGGGCATGAAAATAGGCCCCTAAACTTTATACTGTGCAATTTAATTTCATTTCTTATGACAAGGTAAAAGGAGAGGATATGTAAATATAGATGGTCATTTAAAGTCATTTCTACCTGTTGTCAGAAAGGCAAGTTTGGAATCAATTGGACTTTAACATGTCAGTGTTTTTGTTTTGGTTTTTTTATTATTATTCAAGAATATAGTACTGTATAAGGTTAAGTTTTCCTAGGTACAAGGTAAGGGAGATCCAGCATGCAAGAATCCTGAGAATATCTCCATTAAAAAAACTGACTGACTCTATGGTGACTGAGTGCAACCATCTTCCTATCCAATGAAAATATCACCATGAAAATGAAAATTGTCCTGAATACATGAGAAATCATCCTTATCCATACATCAAACTAAGGTAAGTCTTGCTACGCACCCCCCACAAACTCTATTAGGGCTGATACTTGCTATGATTAATACATTCCATAGTGATACCTTACAATGATTTACTTCTTGATTTTTAAATGGATTTAATCTACACTATTAGAATTAATTCTCAAAACAAGCCTAATATCAAGCATGTAGCGTATTGTGATGTATGCTTTCAAGTGCTTTTATTGCTGTGAGTCAGACAACTCAAGTTTGGTTGCAGTTTCTGACTCTTCACCTTTGTGAGCTTCAGGTTGCTCCTCTGAAAAATGAAAATAATAACATTTGCAATGACTACTGTCTGGGGCTTTGTGGGAAGACAGTTCTCGGGAAAATGTAAACTGTCATATAAAAGTAGTTTATTTACATTTAACAGGCAAAGAAACTGAGGAAGAAAGATAGTATAAATAACCAAAGATAACAGAGACAGACTCAGATTTCAAGAAAGGTCCTCAAACTCTTATGTTAGACTACACTGACTTTAAAGAAAAAAAATTTAAATTGGAACAATTTAAATTTTTAAACTCTTGAAACATACATGCACATATGGTAAAATGTCATAATAAAATATAAACCATTCAGTACTGGAGAGTAAGTTTACTATTTAAACTGCTCCTAGATCTTCCCTCTTAAAGACTGCACAGTAATCTTCAAGCATAATTTTAAATGTAAACACTTAGTCGATGCCTTTTCTGTACTTCACATTATGTCTGTCTCTCCATCATCATAGACTATGGAGTTAGGATTATAACTCAAGATTTCCCTAGAAAGTGAGCATAGATGCTTTAAAAAAAAAAGGAAACTCAGAGTAGAAAAGCCAAGATTTGGAATTAGAAAGGATAGAGGCATACAAATTAAAAAACATACAAGGTAGAATAGGTTAAAGTTTTCTCATTTGAGTAGTACTTGATACATATTTTTACCTTTGAACTTTATTTTTATTTCAAATATTTGATTTAGATGATATCAGAAGAGAAATAACAACAGCAAGAAAAACCTCTAGTTATTCTTCAAGGATAGGTAAGTATCCTTAAGGGTTTGGATAAGGAATGGGTGGGTTATCATAACTAATAATGTTTCTTCATGATTGTATGTGTTGTTACTTATGGCAATAGATTAGAAGCTATTGTAATCACCCAAATAAAACATATTAAAGTGTGGTGACAATCAGAATGGAGAGAAGGGAACAAAATTTTGAGATATTTTATAGATAGAATAGCCTTGACCTGGTGACTAATTATATGTAGGAGATGTGGGAATGGGGACATTCAAGGGCAATTATGAGATCACAAACTTAGAAGAAGGATGGTTATCTTATAAACATGAATTTTGGAAAAAACACAGGTAAAAGAACAGGGAGGTAACTTCATTTTAAACACCTCCACATATGTTGGATGAGGTTTCAAGCAGGCAATTGAAGGATAGGAGTACAAGAGAAATAATTAGTTTGGACATATGTATTTGGAAGTCATCTGTGTAGACATTACAGTTGCATCTATGAAAGGAGATGTTATCAATAAGCATCCAAATGTGAGGGAGGAGAGAAGGTCCAAGTCAAAGGCATGAAGGATATCCATTCTAAACAGGAAGAATGTGATTGATAGTTCAGCATAGGTGAAAAAGAAAGAAAAACTAGAGAGCTATGATGAGAATAAGGAAATGACTCTACCATGGAAGCCAGAATTGGGAAAGAATATTTAGAAGGAAAAAATGGTCAGAAGGATCCAAACCTGCGAAAAGTTACATATTTTTAAAAGTTCAGAGAAGGGAAGGAAGGTGAAGACAGACATTGAAACCATTCACTCTGATAAGTACTCAATAAATGCTTCCTGAATGATTGATTTCAGTCAGGTGGTAGATTCAGATTATCATATGGCATAGTGTCAAGAAGTGTGTAAAAAGGGGGTGGCCTCAATTATGTATATATATTTTTTAAAAGTGCAGAGGGTTACAAGTCAAAGTTTTTCTTTGATTATTTTAAAAATCAGATAGGCCCAAATATATTTTTAGGTAACAAAAGGAGAGGAGGGAGTGGGAGAAAGAGAGAGAGAGAGAGAGAGAGAGAGAGAGAGAGAGAGAGAGAGAGAGAGAGAAAGATTTAAACAAAAGAGGTAGCTCATAGATTTCAGTGGCGGGGTGGGAGGGGGGAAGGGTCTGGATTTGCCAGTGGAGAATATATAAGCCAACTCCCTTTATTCATATACTGTATTAAAAAAAGGAAAATCTCAACAAGCATTGAAGATGGTGGCCATTAGTGAAATTTCTTCTGGTGAAAGAATTGTTTCTATGAATGAAAGACAGAGTATGGAAGAAGAGACTGAGAAAGAAGGTACATTTGCCAAAGATCAAGCTAATATTTGAAATGGAATAATATAAAGGAAAAATTTTAAGAAAGGAAAGAGACAACTGAGCTGCTGCCTGCTACCAATAAAAGCCCGGTTTTCATTTATGGGAGCCAGCATTGTTGCTGTAGAATACACAATCCTTCTAGTGTATTAGCTCTTAACTTTTTGTCATGTATTCCTCTGGCAGTCTGGGAAAGCCTATGGGAACCTTTTACATTATGAGAATAATGATTCTTAAAAATACATATATGTATATGTGTTTGTGCAGGTGTGTATACATATGTACATATACATATGTAGACAGATATCTATTTATGGGTATACGTACACATATGCATACATACCTGCATACACACATACATGCACATATATATGTATATATATAAGATTACCAGGGAATCTAATATCTAATGCAATTTAAATAGTTACTACAAAATTTTAGGGACATCAGGTTATTATCTCCCACTCTAGTCTTTCCTCTTCCCTATTTATCATGTCCATGGTTATAAGAAAACGATCCTATAACTTCTGTCATGAGAAATCATCCTTGTCCATACATCATTACTTCATTACTTCAACTTTGCTTAAAAGAGGGGACCCTGATTTTTTAATTTAAAGCAGAAATGGCAATAAACTAATTAGATGTCTTATCTCTAAAAGACTTAAAGCCTAGTCACTCCACTAAACTCAAATAGGTCTATTCATTTTCTGAAAAGATGCCTGAGCTCTCCTATATTTTCAATTAAACCATTTCTCATCTATTGTCTTATTTAACCTTCACAAATACCTGGAAGGAATTAAGTGGGTTGTAATTGATTGCTAAATACATTTTTCACCATTATACCAGAAGTACGTGTATATATGGAATAGGAAAGAGAGGGAAAACGTCATGTTTCATCGAAATATAGTGACTTATATTTATATAGAACAAGGTGATATAGAACGAAAAGATTTCAAAATTATAGGAACTTTAAAAGATAATCAATACTCTTTCTCCCAAATAATCCTCACTACAGTATTTCCAACAAAGATTTCCATCCAGATTTTGTTTGAAGACCCCAGCACGAGAACCTGAGCACCTATTTGTTTCTGAAATGGCTCATTCTTCTTACCAACTGTTCTAATTATTAAGGTTCTCCCCCTAACCCCATGCCATCAGAACTAAATGCATGCATTCCAGTGGAATGAACACTATATTTGGAGTCAGAGGAAATTGGTAGACTGAGTTCAATTCCTACCTCAACTATTTTATACCTCTTTGACCAAAAGAAGTCAATTAAAATTTTTATTCTTTGTGCTATGTAAAATGAGTGAAATGAAATAAGTAGCCTCCAATATACTTCTTACCAGTAAAACTATGAGGCCATGACTATTTTACAACTTCCAATACTTGCTCCAAGTTTTGCAATCTGGAGGCATATGAAACAGACACAATCCGTATTACTCATTGCAGTTTTCATGTGCTCTCTAAATGTTTTCACTTAAAGTTAAAACAGGCTAAGTTCCTTCAATTGATCTTCACTGAACATAAACAAATATACTTCAATCATCCCAATTCTCTTCCTATGGAAAATAAATCATTTATCAATGTTTTTTCCTACAATATGTCATGATGAATTACACACAATATCCTAAATGTGGACTGTTCCTGGAAGAGTAAAAGGGGACGATGCCCTTATTCCTGTAGGCTATGTTTCCAGTTTGACACCCTTAAATCACGTTCACCTCTTACAGCACACTGATGTCTCGTAAGAAACTTAGTGAGCACCAATTCAGAAAAAAATGCTATCTAATCAAACACTTGTCAGTTTGTGAATATGAACATATTTTAAAGCCAAGTGAATGTTAAATGTATTCCCATTTCATTGCAACATATTTAATTTTGTACAATGTTTTAGCCAATCAAGAATTTATTGAAATCCATTTGAGATAATGGTATTATTTATCACTCCTTGTTTTGTCATTTGCAAATAGATTATGAATGTCAAGTGTGTCTTTATCCAAGTGAATGATAAAGATGTTAAACAATTTAGAGCCAAGAAGAGATGCCAATGACTCTTAATGGACACTTGATTATAAGACAATATTAAATCAGTGCTTACTCTGTTTCCCAACATTTAATGAATCCGCAATGTACTTAAATATGTTATCAGGTAGTCCACATGGCTCTATTTTGTTTACCAAAACAGCAGGAAAGATTTGATGAAATGCCCAGTTAAAATGGATCTTTGAGATTTAAACAAAGTATTGTTGTCACAAGTATTCACTGAGGTAACTAATATAATCATCTCACAAGAAAATTTCCAAATCAGTCGACCCCATCACTATTCAAATGAAGAAAGTGAGAGAACCAAGAGAAATTAAATGACACAACCAGGGTTATACAACTAGGCAGTGCAACGAATAGAATGATCAACTTGAAATCTGAAATTCATGAGTTCAAATCCTATCTCAGAAACTTATTGGGTGTATTACTCTGGGAAAATAACTTAACTTCTCCTAGCCTCAATTAACTTATCTCTAAAAAGAGTGGAATAGCAGTATCTAACCCAAAGGGTTATTTTGAAAATGAAATGACATAACATATGTAAATCATTTTACAAAAAAATTACAAGTAAAAAATAATTATACAGTACTTTGCAAGTACTCTGCAAATGCCAACTACTATAATTAGTTGTAGACCTCTAAGGGGGATTTGCACCTAGGTGTTCATGACTTCAGAGTCTGTGCCCTATGCACTACACTCTATGCCTCTTCTCTCAGTCACTTTAAGTATAAGACCACACAGATTCAGAGAGTGTAAGTTGTCTACTTCAAATTCATCCAATGACAGGAGCATTAGGAATATAAATGTAGTCCTCAGGCTAGCCTCTTTCCAGGAGACCCTTCAAGAGAAGAGTCCAATAAATACAAGACTCCGTTACTGAAAACTTTTACTTTCTTTACAGACAAAACAACTCTTGCCTGAATTCAACATCTGTATGGAATAAATGGATAATGGAAATAATGTGACTGAATTTATCCTGCTGGGGCTGACTGAGAATCCAAAGATGCAGAAAATTATTTTTGTTGTGTTTTTCATTATGTATGCTGTAACAATGGTGGGTAATATACTCATCATAATCACTGTTGTCCTCAACCCTAGCCTCGATTCCCCAATGTACTTTTTTCTTGCGTACCTGTCCTTTATACATGCCTGCTATTCCTCTGTGAATACACCTAAGCTTATTGTAGACTCACTTTATGAAAAGAAAACCATTTCCTTCAATGGCTGCATGATGCAAGTCTTTGGAGAACACTTTTTGGAGGTGCTGAGGTCATCCTGCTCACAGTAATGGCCTATGACCGGTATGTGGCAATTTGCAAACCCCTGCACTACATGACCATCATGAATTGGCGAGTGCATGTCCTTTTGGTGGGTGTGGTCTGGGCAGGAGGCTTCCTTCATGCAACAATACAGATGCCCTTCATAATCAATATCCCATTTTGTGGTCCCAATGTCATAGATCACTTTATGTGTGACTTAAATCCTTTGCTAAATCTTGCCTGCACTGACACTCATATCCTTGGTTTATTTGTTGTAGCCAACAGTGGTTTCATCTGTTTCTTAACCTTCCTTCTGTTAATGGTCTCCTATGCTGTCATCCTGTGTTCTCTGAAGGGTCACAGTGTGGAGGGGAGATGCAAAGCCCTCTCCACTTGTGGTTCTCATATCACTGTAGTTGTTTTGTACTTTGTTCCCTGCATTTTTATTTATATGAGGCCTGCAACAACCTTTCCCATTGATAAAGCTGTTGCAGTCTTCTACACAATGATTACCCCAATGTTGAACCCTTTAATCTACACACTGAGAAATGCCCAAATGAAAAATGCCATTAGAAAAATTATGCAGCCAAAAGGAGATTTTGCTTAGCAAGTAAACGACCCCTAATAAAATCATCAGATTCAAAGTCATGTGTGAGGGAAAGGGAGTAAAAATTTAAAAAAATGGATTTTATTGGTAAGTAAAGGGAAAATTCAAGGATAAAAAAATTGCTTTCTGAGTCTACATTGAGATCTTTTTTTTCCTATTTGATTTCTTCTAATGTTTAAAAAGGGCTCCCTATGGCAAGGTATATACTTAGCATTTTCAAGTTATTTTTAATAGTTAATAAATTAATAATAGAGGGCAAATGGAAGACCTACAGCTCCCATGAAAAGATTGCACTATTTCCTTTAATTTCTGAACATATGCATATCTAGACACTACAAATAAAGTAAACATCATGTTATTTTCAGAAATCAGAGTGTTAATGTAGGTAGAGTTTTCATTAAAATATGATTTAAATTTCACAAGTATTTTGTATGTGCCTGCTTTGTATCAGTCATTGTCCACAAAAACATAGTACTTAATAAATGTTTGTCAACTGACTCAATGCTTGGTGCAAGGGATAAATAACCAACAATAAAAATATTGTTGCCCTCATGAAGCTTGCACTATATTTTGGGGAAAAATGAATACTCAGAAGTAAATGCAAAAGAGATACAAAACAAAAACTAAGTAATTTTAGAGGGAGGCCTAAACATTTGGGCCATATGGCACATTAGGGCTACTCTCATGTAAAAGGTGGTACTTTGTCGAAGCCTTCAAATTTGCCAGAAATCTTACTAGGTGGAGAAAATAACTTTTTTGTTTTTTTTACTAAACATGAGAAACAGAAATTGCATAGAAGATAGAATCTGAATATGAAGGGTAGGAAGGAAGCCCATTTTGGAAAGCAGAATTTGGGAAGGAAAGCAATGGTGAAAATCAAAAAAACTGCAAACACCGTTTTGGATTACATGCATAAAGAACTCTTCCTATATTGTAAACCTTATTCTTTGTGTCTGGTTCGATTGGATTCCATGTAAATTCAGTTCTGCAATCATCTGACCTACATTTCTTTGTCCTCCCCATTTCTTTTACAATAGTAGAATAAATGTCATTGTCAAAATTACTGATAATATCTGGGTAAACTATGCATTCATCATCATCCTGATCTATCAAATAATACTGTAGATCTATATCAACATCTATCTGAATCTATGTTAATTCATATCTTTATAATTTATACACATTTATGTCAGATTAAGACTTGTTTGGCATGACTTTTTATGTAAAGAATGACTAGATTTTTGTTACCACTATTTATTTTTCTAGTCATCCATCAATTTGATAGCTTTCAAAATGTGGTCTCACAATCCCTGGAGATTATTGCAGAGAACGTTTCAGAGGGTTCTGAAGGTCAAAATTATATTGTAATAATACTGAGACATGTTGATTTCCTCAACAGTAGATATCAATAGCTTTAAACCACATAAACCAAAGAGTGTCTATCAACAAATATCGCATACTTATCACTCACAGTTATAGCACCCACCTGCATTCCACTAATTTCCTAAAAGGCTTTATAAACTATTGCAGTTTTTCAAGGTCCAAGGACATAGTTAAAGAGTTTAGTGTGATTACTAAAAGCATGATAAATTCAAGAGAAATTAAAAATATGTATCAAAGGACACAACACCTCTGTTGCAATCTCCCCTTCTATTTGTAGTCCATTTCCAGAATCAACTATCTGGAGCTGAGTCAGCATTCAAATTTAGTATTTTATAATATTACCCCTGTTCTATTAAGGCCAGGATAAAGAGTACTAGGATATAATCCTTAAAGGAACTGTGCAGTGCTGCTGAGGCTTTGATTATTTTGATTGCATCTTCATAAATGGCCTGGATAACTTCCTAATATCATAGATGCTTATATCTCTCTGATTTGGGCTTCTATGTATCCCTGCAACCAGCCTCTTAACAAGGGCATTGCTCACATGGCACAAAGGTGAATATCCACAACATATGTCCCCATGGTCACAAATCTAACATAATCAAGTCAGAAAGGATGAGAAAGGTTTTGTGGGATTCTTGATCTTTAGCTCTTCCTCCTACTTATCAAAGTTTCAAGTAGTTATCTCCAAGTCAATACTCTGAAGAATGAAAAACCAGGCAATTCAAGGTTTAATGAGCTATGAGAACATGGATGATTAAAAGATAAGAAGATAGGTCCTTAACTTGGGATCTTCAACCTTGTTTTTTTCAATATTTTGATAAATATTTTTCAATATAATTGGTATCCATCATAATCTGAAATAATATAAGATTTTATGCCTTTAAAACATTATTCTGAGAATGGAAGAGCACAGAATTCACCAGTCAGCCTATGTGGACCATCAAACAATCAAATACACACACATATTCATGCTTGCACACATGCACACACACAAACATGCAATAATTAAGAATTTCTATTGTAGGAAATGGCACAATAATGGGACTTTATTAGTGGGAAGGGGATTTTAAGAATATAAGATGATGGAGGTAGAAGAGTGATAAAGCAAGTCTCATTTATTTGCACCTTGTAGTATAATGATACTAGGACAAGGAACCATGGCAGGAATGCTTCCTAGGTCACATTAACATGGGTATTAGAGTTTTCAAATATGAGAAAAAGAGAGCAAGCCTGTGAGTCAAAAACTAAACTTGAGAAAGGAGGTACCTGAAAGTCAATGCAAATGTGGCTGGAAGAAGCATGAAATATGGTGGAATTCAAAGGAGAAAAGTTACAGAGTATGGGAGAATGAGAAAAATTAAGGTACAGCAGGAATCAAGAGTACCTATATCTACTCAACTGTCAGTGGGTACAAAAATATAGGCAACTTTGCTGTAGAATATGATCTAGGATTCAGCACTTTTTAAAAACGGTTAGGATTTTTCAGCACCATAGAATAAAAGGTGTGAGGAGAAGAGAGGAAGTAGTCTCAGATAAAGGTGATATGATTTTCAGAAACTATCTTATTTGTTCATTAATTACGTATTATTCTTCCATTCATTCATCCATTTATTCATTTATTTTATTTATTCATTCTTTCATTCATTTATTCGTTGGATTCTGGTTCTCCTTATCTCACCCAGCCTAGAGGAACTACTCAAGAGCACCAATTTGCCACTGATAGGCTATAGGAGCTTTGACTTCCTCCACTTTGGATCTGGCCTGCCCCTCCTTTGACAGTCTGGTTGTCCCTTGATAACCCACCTGCTCATATTGGTAATAGACTTAGGACAGATGAATGGTTGGCTTGTTCCATTGCAGCATTATAACCTAGACTGCAAGTGATTACCAGCATGGAGTTATTCCTTCTTCTTCATTTAGACATGACTCACAAACCTGCTAATCACTTCTGAAATCTATTTTCTTCTTTTCAAATGTTTACCTTTGATCAGTAGCCATGATGAAAACAAGACTTATTTCCTGATGTCTTTACCATTTTGCCTAAGTTTTAGCAATCCTTTGCAGTTCTTTCAAGTTTCCCCCTCTAATGATATCATTTATGTTCATGTCAGTCATCATGTACAGGCAGTTTTCACTGATGGCTCGGTGTCACACTGTGGAAACAAAACAATCAATAACAGGCCTCTCTATTGCTCTCATCAGAAGGCTAAGAGATAATTCCCCCATCACATTTCAGAGAAAAACTACATTATTTCTTAATTGTTCCTCCTATGATTCTTGCAAAATTATTTTTCTCCTGAATGCACCTCTATATATTCCTCTTTATCCTCCAGAGAGCAACAAAATATTCCTTGTGTAGTCAAGATTCCTTCTGTTTTGGGGGAGACATGTAACTTTAGGTTTTTAATTAGTTTGTTAAGTCACTTTCAGTCATGTCTGACTCTCCATGATCTCATTTGGGTTTTTCTTGGCAAAGACACTGCAGTGGTTTGCCATTTCCTTCTCCAGATTATTTTACAGATGAGGAAACCTAGGCAAACATGGTTAAATGATTTGTCCACAGTCATAGAGCTGAAAAGTGTCTGAGTCCAGATTTGAATGCAGGAAAATGAGTCTTTTGAACTTCAGTCTTGCAACTTTATTCACAGTTGGCTCTCTTTTAGTTACATAGGGTAATTATCCTTCTTACTTTGGTGCTATATCAATTTTTTCTCTGCTCCAGACTCCTGGGACATCAGAATTTATCACTGATTTATCATATCATGATTTAGATTTTTATTTATTTATTTTTTAATTAGATTATTTTTAGTTTACAATGCTCAGCTCTACATGTTCCTGAGTTTGAAATTTTCTTCCTTTCCCTCCCTCTCCTCCACCCCCAAAACGGCATGCAGCCCAATATAGACTCTACATAAACATTGCATTAAACCCATTTCCCCAATAGCCAAGTTACAAAGAAGAATTATGACGAATGGAATGAATCATGAAGGAGTAGAAATAAAACCAAAAAGGAAGATAAAAACAGAAGGAGAGAGAGGGAGCAAATAGTTTGCCCCAGTCTGCATCCAGACTCTACAGTTCAATGTATATATATATATTAACTGATTTGATTTTCCTGAGAATCCTGTGAGAGTGCTTTTATTATACTCATTTAGTACTAAACCAAGAAAATTGAGTCCATTTTGTTCATTTGTATATGAAGGTCTTAGACATTCAGAATAAGTATTTGCTCCATTCTTGCATTTTGCTCTGAAAATTTCTTGGTGCAAACTACTACTATTTTTCTTCTTATATTGTGATAACTATCTTCAAGATGTAGATAAATATGTTTGCATTAATTGTGTGTTAACCTAAGCATCTTTCAACCAGATAAGAGAACTATAAATATAATTAGTGCTTTGAGCTCTTCCAGCATTCATTTCACAGTTTTCTTTGCAGCCTTGGCTGAAGCTGTTTTTGACTACTATCTGCTTGTGAGTTTGTGTTTTGACATTCCCTGTCACCACAGTAACTTTCTGTGGTCAGATTACTTTTTGTTGTTTAATTGGTTTCACAGCTTACTTCTTGACTTTTAACTTTTTGTTAAAGTTTGGTTTCACTCCTAGAGTGGAGGGAGTATTGTTTGAAACTTAAAAATTTTCTGTGCTACTATTTTCAGAGCTATTTCTGGGCATCTGTAAATTTTCAATTCTTTCAAGGTACTACTATATAAAGACAGGTGTGGTCACTGATCTCCTGTCTTTTGGTCTGGTCTATGAGTTACCACAAGCAATCTTTACCTTCTTGAACTGTGAGCAGGGTACCTACCACACAATGCCCATAGGATCTACTGTGTTAATATCCCCCCTTACATTGGGACTGCAACCAGGAACTGCCTATGGGTAATGCAACAGAGTTGTATACCTAGCGCCAGCAAAAGGTCTCTTGTATTCTTGCCTGTCTTGAAATCTACCCTGTTACCATATTCCCTGCCTAACCCTCCACCCCAACATACCTTTCTCTGAGAGCAAAAATTACTTTATGTTTGTTTCTGGAAAAGTCATGACAATTGACTGTGCTATTTTCCCACTATCCATCCCTGTAATATCTGGGAGTGGGAAGAGGAGAACTCTCTTCCAGGACCATCATTTCTCTAGCTGTTTTAACTTCTATCTTCTTCCTATGTATCCATAATTTAATACAACGTAGAGGAAAAACTGGAAAAAATCAAAGAGTAATGTAAGATAATAATGAAAAAAATCAATAGTTTAATAAAGGTGGCACAAAAAATAGTGAAGAAAATGACACTTTAAAAACAAAATTGAGCAAGTGGGAAAAAAATACAAAAAATTACTGAAGAGAAGAACTCCCTAAAAGTAGATTTGGCAAAATAGAAAATAGGGTTCTAAAGTTCCCTGAAGAAAATACTTCTTTAAAAGTTAGAATTGCTGATGATTCCATGAGACATCAAAAAAAATAGTAAATACAATCAAAAGAATGAATTGTAGACGAAAATGTAAAATATCTCATTGAAAAAGCAATTGACCTGGAAAATGGATTGAGAAGACTCAATTTAAGAATAATTGGACTATCTAAAAGACACAATTTAAAATAGAAAAAGGCCTAGATGTCATATTCAAAGAAAGCATCAAGGACGTCTGCCATAATATACAAGAAACAAAGGGTAAAATAGCATTAGAAAGAAACTACTGATCACTTCCTGAAAGAGATTTCAAAATGAAAATTCCCAGGAATATTACAGTCAAATAATAAACAGGGGTGAGGGTGGGAACAGTTGGAGAGACAAAATACACAGTAATCCTAACTGTGAAAAAATACACCTAGTTTCTCTGATAAATCCATCATTTCTCAAATGAATAGAAAAATGTAAACTTTATAAGGATACAAGCAATTCTGCAATGATAAATTATCAAACAATATGAACAGTTTCCAGATGAAGAAATCAATGCTATCTATAACCTGAAGAAAAAATGCTCTAAATCAGAAAAATGAAAAGTAAAACAACTCTGAGATACCACTTCATACATATCATATTGTCAAATATGACAGAAAAGAAAAATGGCTAATGTTGGAGGGGATGTGGCAATATTGGGAAAATAAAGCACAAAGGGTCATAAAATTTTTGATACATTTTTATCCAGCAATACCACTACTAGATCTGCACACCAAAGAGATCTTTTGGAAAGCACAAGGACTTATATGTACAAAAATATTTATATCAACTCTTTTTGTGGTGGCAAAGAATTAGAAATTGAGGAGATGCCTATCAATTAGGAAATGGCTGAGCAAGGTGTGGTGTATGAACATGATGGAATGCTATTGTGCTGTAAGAGATTATGAGCAGGATGCTTTCAGAAAAAAAAATTGGAAGATTTATGTGAACTAATGCAAAGCAAAGTGAGCAGAACCGGGACACAAATGTACACTGTGATAGCAATATTATGCAATGATCAACTGTAAATGACTTAGCTATACTCAGCAATACAATGATCTAAGAAAATTCCAAAGGTCTTATGATGAAAAATGCTCTCCTCCTCCATAGTGGGAAAAATGATGGAATCTGAATCCAGACCAATGCGTACTTTTTTGTCAGTGTTTTCCTTCATAGTATGAGTAACATGGAAATATTTTGCATTACTATACTGTATATTCTATATCAAATTGCTTCCCTTCTTGATGAGGGTATAGCGAAGGGAAGGAGAGCATTTGGAATTCAAATATTTAAAAATCTTAAAAATTGTTTTTACGTACAAAGAGAATATTTTTTAAAAGTGGCCTAGGATTATTAACATGGTGGCTTGCTTGAGGTTGTACTTCTTCATTTGCCAATCAGGTCAACTCAGTGCCATTTCAGAAACCCAAAATGCAGTGGATTATCTCTCCCACTTCTGAAATAAAGCATTGTGCTCTGGTCTTTAAAGTCCAGGTGCAAAAGGAACCATTCCTGGGAAAAATCTGGGTGAAAAATATATTGGTATGAAGGAAGATGGGTGGATGTCAGAATGGGTGACTGAATGGATGTTAAAGCCTTATTGATAAGTTTGACAATAATCCAATGATCATATTTTTGTCCACGTTTATAGGTATATTCCACTAGTTTGAAGCAATCATCATTGCAATATTTTAAACCATAATCTAGACATCAAAACCTTATTGCATAAAGATATGAAATGAGATAGTAGAAATGTCAAAACCTACCAAGTTGGGGTCAGATAGAGACCCTAGGACGCAGTACAGTCACTGCTGGGGTAGCAGACATCAAAAGTTGCTTGTAAAGAGTATTAAGCTTGGTAAGAAAGGAATTCATTAAAGGAATCATTGTGAGGATAAACAGAGAGATGAGAACCCACTGGTAGAGTCCATTTTGTGCATTTACATATGATGGTCTTAGACACTGACAATAAGTATTTGCTCCATTCTTGAATTTTGCTCTCTGAAAATTATTGGGAGCAACAATTTCTACTTTTCTTCTTATATTGTGATTACTATCTTCAATATATAGCTAAATAAGCTTGTGTTGTGTTAAGCTAAGCTGCTTTCAACCAGATGAGAGAGCTATAAATAGATTTCACTTCCTTTGACCGAGGATTTCATCACTCCAGTCTACTTAAAGACTCCTCTAAAGTCAGGTTTATAAACATAAATTTTTCTCCCATAGCATTCTATTTATTTATTACGTGAGTTCATTTTTTTATTCCAGAGCTTCCTCATTGCATTTTTTATCTCTGTGTTTCTGAGGGTGTATATTAAGGGATTTAACAATGGGGACACCATAGTATAGAATACAGCTACTGCCTTATCAATAGGCAAAGTGACCACAGGCCTCAGGTACACGAAGATACAAGGCAAAAAGGATAAGACAACAACAGTCATGTGGGAGAAACAAGTGGAGAGGGCTTTGCATCTCCCCTCCAGACTGTGATTCTTCAAGGAATGCAGAATGAATACATATGATACCATCAAGAAAATGAAGTTTAACAGACAGATGAAACCACTATTGAATGCCACAAATAGACCAAGGGTATGGGTATCCATGCAAACAAGATTGAGCAAAGGGTACAAGTCACACATGAAATGATCTATTACATTAGGTCCACAGAAAGGGAGCCAGATTGTCAAAAGAATCTGGATTGTTGCATGGAGAAAGCCACCAATCCAAGCTACAATCACAAAGATGATGCATAACTTCCTGTTCATAATGATCATGTAGTGGAGGGGCTTACAGATGGCTACATATCTATCATAGGCCATTACCATGAGCAGGATGATTTCAGTACCCCCAAAGATGTGTTCTGCATAGACCTGGGTCAGGCACCCATTAAAGGAGATGACTTTCTTCTCATGGAGGGAATCCATAATCAGTTTAGGTGCTGAAGAAGATGAATAAATTGCATCTATGAAAGACAAGTGTGCCAGGAAGAAATACATGGGGGAGCCTAAAGCATGACTGGTGGTAATGGTAACCACAATGAGCAGGTTGGCTGCCAGAGTCACCATATATAAGGCAAGAAACACTGTAAATATTATTTTCTCCATCTTTCGATTCTGTGTAAGTCCTAATAAGATGAATTCAGTCACATTTCTTCCATTATCCATCTACGTAGTTTAGGCAGGGAATAGAGAAATTAGAGGTGTCTTATCTGCAATGAAAACCCAAGAATCATAGGATGTCACACAGGCCAGTTCCATGAACTAAGACAAATTAAGAATCAAACTATCATAATGGTCAAGTGTTCTAATGGTAAAGCTCTCTAGTGATGGAAGTTTCCTGATCTTTAGGTTACTGATTCCCATCTTTAATAACCCTGATAATTCATTTCCCTACAGAAAAGAGCCATTGGAAAGGGCTCCTCGAAGACGAATGTGAAGGATATTTTTATGGACAGGGATATTCTGTTCAAAATTTCCTCAGGTCAATAACATACAACTAGGGATTAGAAATCTTCTGAAAGCCAGATATTGTTCTGTTAACCTTTACTGTTTTTCTTTTTTTTCTGCCATGCTGGGAAGAGTAAGTTGTAGTACGTGCCCTACTTCCTATTCTGGTAGGTCAGGGAAAGGAAGTTCTTGGGGGGAAATTATATGATAGTATAACAGTTTCATACAGCACATTTTCTCTGAAAAGCAGAATCTGAGACAAACACAGGTGATATGTTTCACAGAATAAAATGCTGGAAAAGACCTTGGAAAAAAATTGAAAATCCACTTTGACATTTAGGGGGATAAATAACTAACTTTGTGTGGGCATGGGACAAATAGTTAACTTATCCTCATTTTTAAATCATCTCTAAAATAGGTATTATATAATTTCAACAGCATACCTCAGAAGATTTTTGAAGAAAATATATTTATACATGTAGGCACATATACACATTATGTATGTAGATATGTAGTATGCATATGTAAAATACATATTTTACATTTGATTTATCTTGCCAAACACCTTTGTATCACACATGATAAAATTAAGATTTAGAGAGTGTGAAGTGTCTCACCCACAGGCAGTCACTGGTTGAGTTGAGATCAGAATCCATATCTGCTCACTCTATAGCAGTCCTCCCAATATATCAAACAATTTTTCTTGATCTCAAAGCATAGACATTTTGATAATAGGTGCAAAGGCTAGTACAGTATACTAGATGTGGAATATTTATGGGAACTGGAACTAGAAGGATATTCAAAGGTCCTTTCTAGTACACTACTCTTTAAAGTTTGAGTCCAGTCTATAGCATTCCTTGCAATAAGCCAACTAACTCTCTACTCAAGAATCCATTTTCTAAATAAGGTTCTTATTATACAATGAGGCAACTTATTCAATTTCTGTAGTTTTTCTGTATGTTGAAGCAAACTCACCCCGTCTTCTCCTGCCCATAATTTCCAGCAACAGATTTTAGTTATATTTTCTAGGGGTAATAAGATGGAAACTAATAATTATTTTCTATAATGTTGAGATATTTTAAGACAATTATCAAACATTTTCCTCCCTCAAAGATTATTAATTCTTCTTTAGGATAAATATCTTGAGTCCCTAGAGTTAATATATCAGTTGAGTGGTTATACTTACTAATGATTTTGTTACTTTAAAATTTAATGGTCTTTTCTCAGGCCCCATATTCCTTGAATTTGCTACTTTTGGCTTGATTTTGGTGCCAACTCCACTGATATATCTATGCCTTGGTTTCCATTTCCCTCATCTTTCCTGATTCCTCTTCATTCCCCTTCCAAAAAGTGTTCCTTATTATTTTTTTCTGGTGACTAATTATGCATTATTTCTCCCCTAAATATTGAAGGATTTCAAAAATACCTTCATCTCCTTTTGAATCTCTATATTTTATCCCTTGTTAATCTCTTCTTCTCTTATGGTTGCAAGTATCTCTGCAAAGATAACTCAGAGATATCTATGTCTCTATTGATAAGGATATAGTTTCAGAATCAGTATCTTTATTTATCATTTACTGGAGAAGTATTGATGTTAATAAAGAGCTATAGAATGTAACCATCAGATCATAGATGTAAAGCTGAAATGGATCTCAGTAATCTTATAGTGCTACTCCCTTGACCTTCAGCAAATATGCCAATGTATTTTTTACAGTTGAAAAAGATAAGGTCCAAAAGTTTAAACAATTTGCCCAATGTCAGACATTTATGTTGGCAGATTCAACATTCTAAACCAGTTTACCTGGCTCCAAATTGACAACACTTGCCACTGTTCCATAATTCTTCCAATCAATCCTCTCCAATACATCATAATGGAGAATAAGGCTTATTGAAAATATTAAGGAAGAAAAATGCACAATGAAGCAGTTACCCTGATGATGATATCTTTTCAATTCTTCCTGACCCAAGGGAAGCAAATCACTTAGGAGTTAATTGCAACACCAGACTTCTACATGGTTGCTCAGAATCCTACAATTAATGTAAATTTTATGAGCTATTTTCTAGGAGTTCCAAAAGTCTTAGGGTAGTTAAGAGCTTGATTCTGCTCTAGGACTACTGAGACATCCCATATATGTGGGGGGACATAGATATTTCTTTGAAATACTTCCCAAATTATCATTTAGAAAGAAAGACCTTGCCATTTAAATATCAGAAATTAATGCTGAAAAGAAGAGGCATTTGTTTTAATTTTAGTGTTTACAGACAAATACTTTAAAGGTGATTTTTTAAATTCATTATTTAATTTAAAATTTGTGACAACATTGTTAGGCAGATACTGAATATTTTATCCCCATTTTAGAAATTAAAAGACAGGTGAACAGAAATTAAGTGACAGGGTCTCACAGGTAGTAAATATCAGAAGTTAAATTTGAATCCAGTTTTTCTGGTTTCAATTTGAGCATGTTATACTCTATACAAAATAGCCTACTCTAATCAGGAGTGGGTTTAAGAGTTCTTAAAATATCCACCAAAGGGAAAGACTTACATTTGTGGTCAATCTGTTAATGATTCCTTCCAGTTACATTTAAGAGTGTGTAGAAAATATTCCATTCCACCTTTTTTAAAAATGTGTCATATTCTGTTTATATTTTCTTAAATTTCCCATCTTTTTAATGATGTCTTTGCAATATGAACAACTTCTAATATGGTGCATGTAGCATACATTGGAAAGAAAATAAGAATAGTTTCATTATAGTTCGTCCTTCAGTAGATTTTCAAGGTATAGTCAAGAAACTGAGAAATCAAAATCTTTTTCTCAAAATAAATCCTCTGCTTAGCTTAAAATCAGAATAAGAGGAAGACATTGTGCCGTCCTCTTTTCTTTGATGACCTCATCCTCTCCCATGGGTTCAAGTAACAACTCTGTAACATTCCTCCCAGAGCTTTGTATCCAGTCCTAATACCTCTCCTGAGTTTCATTGCCACACTACTGGCTTCCCATTACACATTTTGAACAAGATGCACCCATGGGAATCTTAAACTGAATGTGTTCAAAATAGAATGAATTCATTATCATCATCCATTCAATAACCTACATTCACACCCTCAGAGTTGTTCTTGAGCTGCCACTCTGCTTCTGCTCCCATGTCCTAATTGCTTCCCAAATCTCTAACTCACGTCCACAAATTTGCTCCCTTCCTGTGGTCATATTTCTACTTTCACAGCAAATAACATAGAATGTACTTTCATTGCTTCCCTTCTGGACATTGTAACTGCCTTACCAAATTTTCCTGTTGCCCCATAACTCTTCTCCATCCAATTAATTCTAGACACAGATAACAGTGTGATATATCTAAATCACAAGATTGATCTTGTCACTCCAGTGCTCAGTGAACTCCAGAAATACTCTATTACTAGGATTATGTGCAAGCTTTTTTTCTTTGTCATTTAAATCCCCTCACAACATCGATCTCAGGCATATTATACCAAAATACTCTCAAGCTCAAATAGAAATAAATGCTTACCTGCCATATATTAAATTAGAAAACTACACATTAATATCATTCACATTATATTTGTATTATTTATTTTGTTAAATATATCCTAATTACATTTTAATCTAGTTGTAGTGCCAGCTTGGTGGCATTGAGTTTTACAACTTTATTAAACAATGTTTCCCAATACTCTTTTCTGGGCCAAATTGGTATGTTCTCTTTCTTGTCTTCAACTGTGACATTTCTTTAACATTCTTTGTCTTTATACAAGGTGACTGTTATTCTTGAGCTATGTTTCATCCTGAATGGGAAGCATATGTTGGGATATGAGTGGAGAAAGTACAATGGAATGACATGTCTTTCCTTCCTCAGCAGATCAGGCAGGAGATTGGTGGTGGAATAGCAAGAACTTGTTTCCCCAGGAGCTGATTTTGTTCAATGTTATGGCTCCAAAAGGATATTAAAGATTATATAGCATGCCCGGGGAGACCTGACACAATTCTACACTACCCAGCTTCTTCTTCCCCATTTCCTTGCATAATAACACACCAGAATTTGGCTTTGTGTCTTTTGCCTCCAACAGTCTAGGGGCAATGTCTTTTGACTTCATACATCAAATATCAGAGACCTTGGTGGATTTAGTGAAAGTGACTGTTGGCTTCCACTTGCCTTCCTGTGCAACACTGGACTGGAAAGAAGTACTTACTGGCATTTCCTCTTGTATTTATAAACTATTGTTTCATCTCAAAACTTTTTTTTAATTGTTTCCTAGGAAGTTTCATAGCAGGGATAAACTTAGCCATAACCATTCTTGTTTTCATATATACTGAAAGTTTTCAAAATACTTCATTTTGCAATAGTTGGTTCAAGATAAAGGGGTTATAGACAATTTTAGCTGGGAAAGTAACAATGATAAAAAAGGAACATGGTCTATAAGAAGAAATGAATGGTCATTTAAGTGGTAACATAGGTGTGGAAGTGTAGAGGCAATCAATGGACCTAGGGAGAATATTATGGGAATTGGTAATGAAACAAAGACATAGATTCCCAAACTAAATAGCTATAAGGACTATTTTATCATTCCTCAAGAAATAAAATTCTCTCCAGTAATATTA
The DNA here is from genome assembly GCF_011100635.1 of Trichosurus vulpecula. Classification (NCBI taxonomy): domain Eukaryota; kingdom Metazoa; phylum Chordata; class Mammalia; order Diprotodontia; family Phalangeridae; genus Trichosurus; species Trichosurus vulpecula. The sequence goes on along the minus strand of NC_050578.1, from coordinate 260,782,131 downwards.
ACATGAATTCTCCAAAACCATTCTAATTTGTCAAGTAACTAGTAAGAAATCTTATTCAAAGAGCACCAGAATCTGAATCCAAAGAACACTGACCTCCTGATCACACCAAAAGAAAGTTGACAACATATATAAAAGGAGAGGGTCCAAGTAACTTACATATTTAAACATGTCTTCCCAAATAGCATGAAAGGCCATTGAAGGAGGGACAATGACAATTTTTCATTAAATAATTGTTTACTGTGTGTCTCATGCAGTTCCCTTGATATAGAGACAAGAAAGTAAAGATTCCTCAGTTCAAAAAGAGATGATAAAATTGCTTAATTTGTATATGTTCCCGAAGTTTTATTTTTTAATTATTAAAAAAATGGTATTAGTGAAAATCTTTCCCTGCTCTCACACCATGAAAAAGAAAGGAAATAAGGGTGTTGCAAGCATCCAACTCAAATTGCTATGTTTTTCATGTAAAAAAAGAAAACAAAATCACAACCATCACATAAGTCTATGACCTCTTTCTTAGAGTTGAACAGCACATTTCATAATGAGTGCTCCATAACCATTCAATACTTACTTCTATAAGTATTTATTAAGTGCCTACTATTTGTCAGTCATTGAGATCAGTGCTGGTGATACAAATAAGAAAAAATGCAGATTCTGCCTCGAAGGCAGAATCTAATGGGTAAAGAAAGCACAGGGAATGAAGATGAAAAGACACAGGAATGTGGTGCATGAGGGTGGAACAGGGTATACTGGACTCAGAGTGGAGTTGAAGGTAAGTAGAACAGTTGATGGAAAATAGAGTTACCTGGTTTATGAACCCTCTATAAACAAAGACATTTGAAGGACTTTAGTGCTTCAGCCTCTAGCTTTCCAAGTAGAAGGGAGAAGCAACCAAAGGTAAATTAAGAAGGTTTTGAGAAAGAAAATCTGAGTTATTTTTCATGATGATGAGAAAGCAGATGATTATCTTATTCTGTGGGTGGGATATTGTTTCAAAGATTTGAAGTCTAGCAGAGCTGCTGATAAAATAGAGTTCTAAATCAGAGTTCTAAAGTCTTACCAAAATGTTTCCCTTAACAATCATGTTATTATTATATAAATTATTCTCCTGGTTCTGCTTACTTCACTCTGTATCAGGCAAGTCTCCCCAGGTTGTGGTTATTTTTTGAATCTTTCACTCATTCATTTAATATGTTTATTAAGTACCTGCTATGTGCCAGGCACTACAGTAAATCCTGGGGATACAAAATAAGGTAAAACACAGTCCTTGGCCTCAAAGACCTTAGAATGTAAGGAGGGAGACAATATCAAACAAATATATACAAAGCAAGCTACATACAGGATAATAGGAAATAATTAAATGAAAAGGAATTGAGATGGTTTAGGGAAGGCTTCTTGTAGAAGACAGGATTTTAAATGAGATTTAAAAGAAACCAAGGAGATTATTAGTGGGGGGGGAGAGGAGGGAGAGTTCTTAGACATAAAGGTGCAATATTAATTAAGTTGGGACTTTTAGGCTGTTTTAGAATGCTTAGTTAATTAAGTGCATTAAGTGTCTTTGATTGAGCCTTACTAGGTGCAAAGCCCCAGGCCCAAATCCCAAATTACTAGGTGCTAAGCCATGTGGGTATAAAGCCCCCAAGGCCCTAAGGGGAGTTGCTAAGACCAGAGCCAATAGTAAGTGCCTAAGTTCTGGCCACTCAGATGATGTTTGATGAGATCGAAAGATCATATCAAAAGAGAAAACAGAACTGTTTACTTGAGGCTCTCAGTCCTGAAGGAGTGTTGCTATGGGACTCTGGGCAACCACCATTTCTGAAATTGTCATTTCTGAAATGACAAACCTGAAAAGTAGTTGCTCCAGTCATACTTAGGACACAGACACTAACCTATGATTTCTTACTTCTTTTTGCCTCTGACCCTGGCAAGATGGTTTCTCACCTGTTGGCACTTTTGTGTCTTCATCTTCCTTCCTCAGAGATCACCTAATTACTCTTCAGATGGTCCAGATTCCTCCTCTGATAAGGAAGATATATATCTTATAATTACATATGGTAATTAATGCTCATTTACTTGAAACTCTGTTATTAAATTATTCTCTCCAACAGCCTTCTGACACAGGTCAGAATTTATCATTGATTTATCATATCATTCTTTAGCTCTTTTTCTTTTCTTATTCACTTTCACATTTAACTCTTTTAGTATCACATTTTTTTCGTATTACAGATAGTTCTCACTGAAAATTGTAAAAAGAAAGCATCCTATAAACTTTTTTTTTTATATTCCTCTCTTTGAGGAAGAAAAACCTTTACTTAAATGATAGAAAAGTCATTTGGATAGGACAAAGACAGGAAAAATGCTAAATGTAGATAAATACATTCTCTTTACTCTCACGATTGTCTGAAGCAGCACCATAATTTTTTTCATATTTTGTTATAGCTCATAAGCACAATTTTCGGAGAGCACATTCTAAATAGGGATGGTTTGAAAGTATCAGGTATGTGTAGCTTTGAGAAAAGAAGTCATGGAGGGTTTTAAGTGATAGCTGTGTTAAGTAATTACTTTTCTATTTACGTAGCTTAGCAAATTAAATCATTCTATTCAGATCCTCAGGATAGAAATTGGATGAATTAGTAAAAATTGCATATTTTGGCTCAATAGAAAGAAAGTCTAAGAATAATATAGTGATATCCAAAAGGAGGATGGGTTGCCTTGGTGGGTTACAGGCTTACACAGAAACAATTTGGGAAAGATTGGATGTTCACTTATTGGAGGGAATAATTTGAGGGTTTTTATAATGGTCAAATACTGTTTAGAATCGATGGTCTCTGAGGTCCCTACAAAATATGAGACTCAGTGTGCCTGTGGTGGCAAAAATGATAAATTTCAGATAATTGCTCTTAATAATCACATTTTGTGACCACACATACATGCAAAGTAGTTAAAAGAGTTAACCCACAATCGTTCTGAAAGTCCCAAGACAATTTTTATTTTCAGAGCATACTGATTTATTGACTTTCAACTGCAAACTATGCTATATTCTGGTAATAAAATTCATAGTATTAAACCCTAGAGAGGATGTGGTAAAAATAATTCCAAGTTCAAGGGACAGGGACCTTTCTTCTTTTCACAGCTCTGCTAGAGATTTGTCACAACTTTCAGTAAGTCATTTAGAGATAATTTCATGTAGTGAAAAAGGCACTGGATTTAGAGTCAGGAAGGACTGAATTCAAATTCCGCCTCAGATAGTATCAGGTATATGATCTTTGCAAGTTGTTAAGTCTCTCACTACTTCACTGGCAAAAACAAAAACAAACAAACAAAATGAAGAGCTTGGACTCCTTTTCTCTAACATTATAATCCTATGATCCACTTAATTTCCTTGAGCTTCAGGAAAAGGATTGTTTTTTCTTTCTCCTTTAGCTCAGTAAGGAGTGAGAATAGATAGGCAATTCAAATTTAGATTTACATAATGGTCTGATATGTTGAGAAAATGAAATAATAAATGCAAACTTGTTTTATAAATAATAAATATCATTAACAATTGTAATGAATAAAGACATAGATGTAATATAATATTTAGCAAAGACAGATGGTAAAGTATATAAAATGAATTCCTTTCATTATTTAAACCATCACATGCTCCCTCCCTCTTGATTTGAGAGAAATTAGGAATTAAAAAAATAGAAATCCACAAGCCAGAGCTGTAATTATAATTTATGGTAACTGGATTGAGTTTCTAAAACCTCTAGAGTAAGTTATAGCAAATATCTTCAGATCAACTTGTTACAATACAATGAGTTGTTCTTGGAATAAATCATAGGAACAGTGTCCATGCATAGGGATATATTGAGGAACATTGCTTTGATCAAAAGGGATCTTGGGCAATCTTGAAGACCCTGAAAAGGAGTCTGCTGGATATGGGAACAGGGGACAAAAGAGATCTTGGATGGACTGAAGAAATACTCAGTCTAGAGATTTGAGGGAATTGAGAGATACAAGTTATTCCATCTCAAAAACTATTTTTTGACTGATTAGGTGCTAACTTCGGTTGTCTATGCCTTGCTAAAATATTAAGTGTCTGTCAATCTTCTTTAAATTCCATTGTCCTGGCACAATGACCACTTGACCAGTCCTACTTAATACTTTGCTCTCAGTCCTTGTATATTATTATTAATAAGGATGTTTTCTTGGTGATCTATTTACCTATCAGCTAAATTTACTTTCTGGCTCCAGAGCTTCCTCATAGCATTTTTCACTTCTGCGTTCCTTAGTGTGTAGATTAAAGGGTTTAACATGGGGGCCACCATAGTATAAAAAACAGCTACAGCTTTATCTATTGGAAGTGTTGTTACAGGCCTCAGGTACACAAATATGCAGGGCAAGAAAAATAAGATGACCACAGTGATATGGGAGACACAGGTGGAGAGGGCTTTATGTCTCCCCTCCAGAGTATGGTTCTTCAGAGAATGCAGAATGACAACATAGGAGACCATCAACAAGAGGAAGTTTAACAGACAGATGAAGCCACTATTAGCAGCCACAAATAGACCAAGGGTATGGGTGTCCATGCAGACGAGATTGAGCAAAGGGTACAAGTCACACATGAAGTGGTCTATGATGTTTGGTCCACAGAAAGGCAACCAGATTATGAAGAGAATCTGGATTGTTGCATGGAGAAAGCCCCCTGTCCAAGCTATCCCAACAAGGAGGCCACACAACTTCCTGCTCATAATTGTAGTATAATGGAGTGGTTTACAGATGGCAACATACCTATCATAGGCCATCACTGTGAGCAAGATGATCTCAGTAGCCCCAAAGATGTGTTCTGCATAGACTTGGGTCATACACCAATTGAAGGAGATTGTTTTCTTTTCTTGTAGGGAGTCCATGATAAGTTTAGGTGCTGAGGAAGATGTATAGATTGTATCTATGATGACAAGTGTGCCAGGAAGAAGTACATGGGGGAGTTTAGAGACTGACTGTTGGTAATGGTCACCACAATAAGTAGATTGCCTGCTAGTGTTATCATGTATAAGAATAGAAACAATACAAATATTATTTTCTGCATCTTCAGATTCTGTGTAAGTCCTAATAAGATGAATTCTGTCACATTCTTTCCATTCTCCATCTATATAATATGGATGAATAGAATATCAAAAATGGATTTTATCTGCAAAGAAAATAAGAGAATTGTAACTAAATAGTCAACAAGCTCGACAAGTATAAGCAAACCATCCAGGACAATCGCCCATTTATTTATTTATTTTTTGCTTTCTCAAGCGATTGTGACTTTACCTTTTCCCAATGCCAATTCCAATCTTTCATCATAAAGACAATAGTCAGAATACTTTATGATGGGAATACCCCTAGAGTAAAATCTATCATTCATGTTGAGCATGAAAGATATTTTAGCATAGAAAGATCTTTTCCAAGTTCTATTTGGGTGAGCAGAATTTAATCCATGTGTTAGCAAGTTTTCATAAGATATTTTCTTGCCAATTATTTGTTTTGCTTTTGATATGTCCAAGAGTATAGAGTAATAATTATATCTACTGATTTCTCTTAGTGGGGCTTGGGAATGTAGTCTGATTGTCCAATGATTCTGGGTGCCAGATTGTCTCTTACACATAAGTAAAAAAAATGTGTTTCTATTGTGGCACTTCATAAGACACCATCTTCTGAAACCTTACTGATAAAAAAACTTTGGAATGTGTAATAGATTACTGACATGCACTAAAATTGCTGGCCCTGAAGGCAAAGGTACCTTATGTGTACCCATAATTTCTTCTTTTTTAAATTTAACTTAGCTTAAGGCTATATCCAACTATATCCAGGATATATCCTTGACAGCTGGTGACACGTTATATACTACCTGGCTTTTAGTCAGAAAGTACTGAGGTAAATCCAGCCTCAGACACTTACCAGTTGTATTACCATGGGTAAGTCACTTAAGCTTGGTTTGCTTTAGTTTCACCAACTGTAAAATGGGGGTAATGATAATCCCTATTTTTCAGGGGTTTTGTGAGGATCAAAAGAAATATTGGTTAAAAAAAGTACTTAGCATAGTGTCTGGCACATAGTTAGGCACTATTTGAATTCTATTCCTTCCCTTCTGTTCCCATGGATATGTAGAACAATGGAATGCCATCACGAATGCTTCATGATTTTTCTTATGCTGACATCTTGAGTTTCTTGATAGACACCTGGAAATCTGAGAGATAGAAGATACTACAGAGGCCACAAATAACAATACCCACTGGACAAATTACATTCAACTTTTTCTTGATCCATAGTGTCCTCCATCTCTATTTTGCCATACATTCTTTGAAGAAGCTTGAAGGAAAGATTGGGTGATTTTTATTGTTCAAATGAAACCCTCGAAGAAACTATCCTTCAACAGTGAAATAGTTGTTCTTCATATACTTAAGATCTGGGAAAGTGAATTAAAGCCTGCATTTGAGGAGTAGTGTATTCAAAACAGCTTTATCATTTACTATCTCTTTTGACCTTGGGAAATTGGTAAAGTTATTGTGACTTTCCTCATCTGTCAATTGAAATTAATTACTATTTAACTATCTGAATTACCAGTGTTTTGTGATGAAAATGCTTTGTAAAATTTAAACATGTGTAAAACTTAAACCTCCATGTGATATAATTACCTCTTTTTATTCCTTCATCTTTAACTTGAGGATCTCACAAGTAATACATGTTGATCAGTTGTAAAACTCAGGTCTTCAAATACCAAACCAAGTCATCAAAACCAAAATTTCTTCAATAAGCCTGACTGTTTCTCTGTTGCCCATCGTCACAATACTGAATACATGGAAAGAAAATTTGGAGTCTTCTAGTTCAAGTAATAACCAAAATGTGAATCTATTCTCCACTTGAAATCCTTCCATCACCAGGCAGGTTCTCATTTTGAGACAAATGTACCACTTCATAATTTACACTCATTGATTCTCATGATACATGCTAAGCTGATCTAGGAAAAAAAAAATTTGACTTGCCCCTCAATTATGTTATAGTGCTTAAGACACTTGAAGACTTACCCTTTTCAGAATCTATTTTTTGGACTATGTGACCACTTTTCAAAACTGGGTCAGCATTTAAGAAATCATAGGTGTCAACTTTCAATTGTGATGTCCTCTATTCAATCATTATCCTTCTGGTCTTCCATGTAGTTTTAATACTGTTGTAACCCCCTTCTCCTATATATTTTTTTTCTTTCTTTGGTCTTCATTACTTTATCTTTTTCCACTTAACTCTCTTATGTCCCCTTATCAGCCTGCTTTACTGAAATTTGTGGTCTTAGCAATTTGGCTTCAACATTCCTCTACAGACATTCACAAGTGTTTTCCTTCATGAACTCTGTGTTACTGTCTAATTGAACTATTAACAATTTCCAGGACATCTTGCTTCCACAAACTCATAGAAATTCTCAGCTTTAACAATAGTATGCTCCACTCTCATTTCCCTTCATTAGCCTTATCTTTCTTTAAGGTTAAACTCAGGTACCAACTTTCTTGTGATGTCCACCTTCATACCCCTATTTGTTAATTTTCTTTCTCCCTCTTCAAATATCCTTGCATAATATGTGCATATGTATATGTTATATCCATCCAATAAACCATAAGCTTATTTGATAGTAGGCACTGGTTCATTACAGACTTTTCATCTTACATCCTAAAATATCACCTTGCATGAAATTAGGTACTTAAAAAATGTAGTCATCAGAACAGAATGGAATGGATCCAATTTTCACAAGATGTTCTCCAGCCCTCTATATATTCTGAATAATTTCCTCTGTAAAAGCTCCTTCTTTTCCTTATCCTTTCTCAACTATGAAAGTGACCAAAGGAAAACTTAATTGTTATCTGAGCAGGGCAGTATGTGATGAGAAGAAATATCACCTCTTGCTCTCAGACCATCATGTTCTGTTTAATGGTAAAGACAGGAAAAATGATCTCAGACACATGTTCTGGTGGAAAGAGTCTTTGTTCTGCATGATATGTTGACTATAGCATATGTTCCCCAAGATAAGCAACCTTAAATGGGAATCATCTGAATTTATTATTTCTATTTCTACTTTAAGATTGCGGTCCTAAGGAATAATAACTCAGGTTTCCATTGCCTATGAAAGCCCAGCTCTGCATATAGTTTAATGAGACACTTATAGGAAATCATTCACAAAACAATAAACAAACAAACAAAGAACTAAGAACTATAGTAACAATAACTAAAATTTATATAGTGCTCTAAATTTTGCAATGCATTTGAAAATAGTATGTCATTTTATCCACACAAACCTGTGAGGTAGGGAATATTATTTATACCCATTTTGCAGATGAAGAAACTGGAGTAGAGGGGATTAAGTGACATACTCAGTGACACACAGATATTAAATATCTGAGGCTTGATTTAAACTCAATTCTCTTCCCCTGACTCCAGGCACCCATGCTTTATATCCTGTACCAGGTAGATGCCTCAAATCATCAGATTCATTGGTTGTATTCATTGCAATTTTTTGTCTTAACTTCTATTTTATACCTTTTTTCCTGTACTCTTTGAGCCTATTTAGAAGATTAAAAACCTCTTGCCAAAGTGATTTATAATGCAACAACAATAAATAAAATAAATTAACATTTCTATGAACAAAACCAATAAGGCTGAAGAACAGCTTTATTTCTTCTTCTCAAGGGATTAAAGTCTTTGACTTAACACCTATACAATCAGACTTCTATGAGCCATAGGGGAAAAAAAAGACAACTAGGCATGATTGAAAAATCCAAAAGATCTGACTCGCTGGGAAAAAGCTGTGTTGTGTTGGTGACAAATCACCTAAAAGCTACCTCTATTTCCATACTGGAATATCAACATAATGTTTTAGAAGCCCAGAACCAATAACCTTGCACTGTTCAATTGCATATGGATAAAATAGGCATCGTTATGTTTCTGTGAACTTTATTGTTGTCAGACATGACAAATGATTTCCTTCATTTTGGATCTCTCAAAGGAAAGCCCCCACCCCAACATACATTCACACCTCCTTTGAAATTTATAGTTATAGAGATTTGTCTAGGGTTACATGGCTTGTCCAATGCCACAGCTACTATGTCAAAGGCAAGACTTTTAATCTATGTTTTTATGAATAAAAGCCTTGCTCATTACCCATTACGCCAACCTCCTGCATTCTCTGATGTGTCATTGTAAATTTCTTGTACAAAAGGTGCTAGGCAACTAACAAAACTGTATTTCTTGAAGAAGAGTAAGCAAATGGTAGTTTATTATGAATTAAACTAAAAATATGCTAAGGTAAAAAACTTACAGTTGTTTATTTGGATGACAGTAGCTTCCAATATATTCAGGTGTGCCATAAATATCTCTGTTTAATAAAACACATTTAGTGCTATGTAACTGTGCATGGATTGTCCATGTTCCCAATGGAGCCTTCCATAATAAACATCTTCTAAGATGATAGGTATAACACACCTTAAGGCAACATTTCAGAGAGACATGAGAATCAATGGTTTTGGTCAAAGTAACCCAGGTGCTGAACCTGCTTGAGAAGCAGAGAAACTGAAACTATATTCCCAGAAAATACTGGATCAAATTTAGCATAAGAGGAAACTGAATTATGGAAGGTTCACTGATAGTCTCCTATGACCAAGGACAATGGAGAAAACCTATGGTGGAAATGAATCCAAGTGGTTCTCTCAAGACTTTCCACCTATTAATTTGTCTATACCGAAAAATTGAGGAAGTGATTTCTTCTTTGTTTGCAAAATATTTAAAGATGATAATAAAAAGGAATGCTAATCTATTCCCATGCCTCATACTTCATTCTCATAGGACTTAATTATCAATGATCTTTGAAGGGCTTTGTCTTAGAAGTAGAGGTGGAATTTTGGTGAATTGCTTATGAAAAGAAATGTCTATCTAGTTGGCTCTTTTCCCTGCCTTTTGGGGTTTCCACTCACTGCCTGCAAAGCCATGGGGTGAAAGGTTCCTCTAGGACTAATCCTCTTGAGTATCAGCAAGGATGCAGAATTCTAAGTCAAGAGAGACTCCACATGATATGATTTCAGGGTTGGGAAAAATCGATGCAAACTCCACATTGGCTGAGTTTTCTTTTTTAAATCTTATTTATTTATTTTTTTCTTGATTACATGTAAACAAAATTCTTAATATTTTTTTGTAATTTTGAATTCCAAATTCTCTACTCTCTCCCTCCCTGCCCTCTTTCTTGAGAAGGCAAACAATCTGATATAAATTATGCATGTACAGTCATGCAAAACATTGCATACTAGCCACATTGCAAGGAAAATATAGACATAACCATTCCACACTCAGACTCATCAATTCTTTCTTTGGAGGAAGATAACATTTTTTCTCATAAGTCTTTCAGAATTGCCTTACATCATTGTTTTTCTGAGAACAGGTAAGTCATTAATAGTAGATGGTCATTACATTACTTTATTGCCACCACTGTATATAATGGTCTCCTGGTTCTGCTCATTTTACTATGTATCAGTTAGGTTAGGATTTTCTGAAAGTATCCTGCACAATAGTGTTCCATTGAAATCATGGATTACATGAAATCATGTAAATCTACGTATTCAGCCATTCTCCAATTGATGGGCATTCCATCAATTTCCAATTCTTTGTCATCACAAAAAGAAGTTATAAATATTTTTATACATATTTTTTTCCTTTTTCTTCATTCTCTGTAGGCTGCAGACCCAGCAGGGGTATTCTTGGGACAAAGGGGCATACACAGTTTTACATCCCTTTCAGAATATTTTGAAATTGCTGTCCAAAATTGTTGGACTAGATCACAACTCCCCCAACAGTATATTAATTACTCAATTTTTCTTCATACCCTTAAACATTTGTCATTTTTTTCTTTTCTGCAATATTAGCTTATCTGATAGCTCTGGGGTGGTACCTCATAGTTGTTTTCCTTTGCATTTTTGTAAACAACAGTGATTTAGAACTTTTTTCATATTATTATAGGTAACTTTGATTTCTTCTTCTGAAAACTACCTGTTCATATCCCTTGATTATTTATCAGTTGGAGAAAGACTTATATTCATATAAATTTGACTCATTTCCCTACATATTTAAGAAATGAAACTTTTATCAAAGAAATTGCTATGAAGTTCTGGTTTTGTTTTTTGTTTTGTTTTCTTTTGTTTTTCTTCCCTTCAGCTTTCTTCTAATATTGGCTGCATTCATTTTGGTTATCGAAAATCTTTTGAATTACATGTAATGGAAATTATTCACTTCACATCTTATAAGGCTCTTTCTCTCTGGTTTGCTCACAAATATTTCCTTATCCATAAATATTTCAGGTAAAGTAGTCCCTGTTCCCCTAGTTTGCTTAGAGTATCATCTTTATGTTCAAATCCTGTACCACTTTTTGACCTTATCTCAGTACATGATATGATTTGTGGGTCATGTGCTATTTTCTGTCAAACTGCTTTCCAGTTTTCCCAGCAATTTTTGTCTAACAGTGATTTCTTTTTCCAAAATCTTGGATCCTTGAGTGTGTCAACCGATAGATTATTATAGTCATTTACCACAGTGTATTTATACCTAATGTATTCCACTGATCCACCACCCAATTTCTTATTGGCTGTGTTTTCAATGAAAAAACTCAGCATTGGCACTGTTCAGTTATTCAGGGATGTTTAATTCTTCATGATTCCGTGGACCATAGCACACCAGGCCCTTCTATCTTCCACTATCTCTCAAAGTCTGTCCAAGTTGATGTTTGTTGTTTCCATGATACCATCTTTGCATCTCATCCTCTGCCACCCCTTTTTCTTTTGTTTTCCATTTTTCCCAACATCAGATCTTTTTCAATAAGTCTCATTTTCTCATTATGTGGCCAAAGCATTTAAACTTCATCTTCAGTATTTGGCCTTGCAGTGAATAGCCTGAATTGATTCCTTTAAATATTAAATGATTTATCTCCTTGCTGCCCAAGGGCTCTCAAAAGTCTCTCCAACATTGCAATTATAAAGCTTCAATTCTGCAGTTCTCAGCTTTCCTCATAGTCCAACGCTTACAGACATTCATTGCTTCTGAAAAAAATCATAGCTTTGTGATGTCTCTGCTTTTTAGTATGTTTTCCAGATTTACCATAGCTTTCCTTCTAAGGAGCAAGCATCTTTCAGTTTCATGGCTGCAGTCACCATCAGCAGTGAACATTGAGGCCAAGAATATAAGATTATAAAATAAGGGTAGCTGTGTGGCATAGTAGAGAGAGTAGTGGCCCAGGAATCAGGCAGACCTGAGTCCAAATCCAGCTTCAAACACCAGCTGTATGACCACAGACAAATCACTTAACTCAGTTTGCCTCAGTTTCCTCATCTGTATAATGATCTTGAGAAGGAAATCACAAACTATTCCATTATCTTTGCCAAAAAAAACCCCAAAGGGGCTGACAAAAAAATCAACGTTGGTACTGACAGATTAAGGAAACCATGTGGTTGAACCTATTAGCAGATTCAGCAAATGCTATATGTAGTGAGTGGAAAAAATGCTAAGAGTAAATTTTGGAGTCTTGACTCAATTAAAAGAGGCTTTTAAGAGGATGACCAGTTCAAGCATTGTCAGACCATTCAGCTTTGTTGTTTACTAATGAATTCAGTTAGCTATTGATTATAACAGAGCCCCTACTGCAAATTACAGAGACTTTCCCAATCTCCACAGTGTAAACCCATGCGGTTTTAAAGATGACTGCTATGAATTTGAATTAAGGAATTTTTTTTCTTTCTCTCCTCCTTCCTTTCTTCATTAATTAAAATTAAATTTTAGCATTCATGTTTTTAAATGCAGAGTTTAAAATATATTTCTGCCCTTTCAGACCTCCCACATTTATTGAGAAGGTAATCAATATGGCATTTTATATATATATATATATATATATATATATATATGTATGTATGTATGTATACATATATACACACCTATACAGATATGTAGATGTATATTTACATATGATTATGGAATACTTATCTCCATATTTGACATGTTGAAAAAATGAAAACCAAAACATATAAAAGTATGCTTCAATATATACTTAGAATTTTTAATATTTCTCTCTGGAGATGGATAGAACTTTTTATAATGGGTCCTTCAGAATTGTCTTGCATCATTATCTTATCAGAGAAGCTAAGTCTCTTACATTTGATCATTGATACAATATTCCTGTTACTGTGTACAATATTCTTCTAATTCCGCTCACTTTAGATCAGTTTATTTAAATCTTGCCACTTTTTTCTGAAACTATATCCCTCATCTTTTCTTATGACACAACAGCATTCCATTGAAGTCATCACAACTTGTTCATTCTCTTCCCAGTTGATGGACCTCCCCTCAATTTCTAATTTTTTGGTTCCACAAAAAGAGTAGCTCTAAATAATTGTTATATAAATAAGTCCTTTTCAATTTTCTCTGTTCTTTTTAAGATACAGACCTAGTAGAGGTTTTGCTGGGTCAAAGAATATGCACCTTTTGGTCCTTTGGCTATAGCTCCAAATTGCCCTCTGAAATGGCTGGATTAGCTCACAATTCTACCAACAATGCATTAGTGTCCCTATTTTTCTACAAACCCACTATAATGTGTTCTTTTCCTTTACTGTTATGATAAGCAATATGAAAGGTGTGAGGTGGCATCTTAGAGTTGCTTTAAGATGACTTTCTCTAACCAATAATACTTTAAAGTATCTAATAGCTTTGATTTCTTCTTCTGAAAACTGTGTGTTCATATTTATTCTCCATTTATCAATTGGAAAATGAGTCTTACTATTCATAAATTTAGGCCCAGCTCTCTATATCTTTGAGAAATGAGCCCTTTACTAAAGAAACTTGCTGTAATATTTTCCCCATTTCCTGCTTACCTTCTGGTTTTGGCTGCATTCATTTAATTTGTAGAATAACTTTTTTAATTTGATGTAAGTGAAATTATCCATTTTACATCTCTCCTTTTGTCTAAAGCTCTTCACTTATCCATAGATACGACAAGTTAAATTTTCCATGCTCCAATAATTTACTTGTGATATCATCCTTTATGTTGAAAGTATGTAACTATTTTGAGCTTATCTTGATATACAATGAGAGATGTTAGTCTATGCCTAATTTCTGCTTTGCAGTTTTTCCAGCAATTTTTGCCCAAATTTGAAGTTCTTGTCCCCCAGATTTGTATGTTTTAGTTTGTTATACATTAGATACCTATAGACATTTGTTGCCCTGTATTTCATAATTAATCTATGGTATTAATCCACCATTCTATTTTTTAGCCAGTACCAGAGTTTTTTCATGATTACCATTTTGCTGTATAGTTTGACATCTGATATGGCTAGAGCACTTCCTTCACATTTTTTTTTCCATTGATTCACCTGAATCTTAACCTTTTGTTCTTCTTGATGAATTCCATTATTTTTAACTCTATAAAATAATTTTTTCTTAGTTTGGTATGGTAATGGATTATTTTAGGCAAAATGTTCATTTTTTATTATATTGATTCAGCCTACCCATGAACAATCATTTTTTTTCCCTCCCATTATTAAGATATACCTTTACTTGTGTGAATAGGGTTTTGTAATTATTTCATATAGCCCATGGATTTGTCTTGGCAAGTACACTCCCAAGAATTTTATATTGCTTATAGTTATTTTAAATGAAATATATCTTTTTATCTCTTCTTGATGGATTTTGTGGGTAATATGAAGAAATACTGATGATTTGTGGGGCCTTATTATATTTCCCATTATATGCTAAACTTGATGATTGTTTTAATTGTTTTTTCCATTGATTCTATAGTGTTCTCTAAGCATGCCATCCTATGTAAGGAGTGGTAACTTAAATTCTTCATTACTTATTCTTATTCCTTCAATTTATTTTTTCTTGTCTTATTGCTAAAGATAGCATTTCTAATATTTTCTTTAAAAATAGTGGTCCGAATGATAAACATTTCTTCTTCATTCCTCACATTACGGAATGATTGCAGTTTGTCTCCATTATAGATAATATTTATTTTGGTATTAAATATTACATGTCATTTTAACAGACACTTCATTAATTCCTACACTTTCTACTGTTTCTGATACTAATGGGTAATCATATGATATTTTCTTTCTTATTGACATGGTCAATTATGCTTATAATTTTCATAATACCTATGCACCCCTATATTTTTCATGTAAATGTTATCTGGTGATAGCAAATGATTATTATGATAGTTTGTTGTAATCTCATTTCTAGTTTTTAATTTAAAAACTTTGCATTAGTATTCATTAGAGAAATTGGCCTATAATTTTTTTTCTCTATTTTTTTCTCCTGTTTTGGATATAAATACCACATTTGCACCATAAGCAGAATTTTGTAGAACTCCTTCTTTATCCATTTAAAAACAAATTGGATGGTGGCTCTAAGGAGGGACTTGCGTGAGCTCCCCCCCAGGTCCATCCAAAAACGTATAAAAATGGCTCTGAACAAATTCTAGAGCTGCAGAACCCAAGAAATAACACAGGGAAGCAGGACTCCAGCCCAGGAAAGTCTGGATGGTTGCAGGGAAGGTTCTAATTCAGGTAGCTGGGAGCAGAGTAGAGCCCAGCACGGGCTGTACCAGGACCAACTAAACCGGGAGTGGGCAGAACAGGCCCTAGCACCCTGAATGAGTAAGCTGTGGCACTTACCAGACTTCTCAACCCACAAACACCAAAGACAGCAGAGAAGGTTAATGGGAAAAGCTGTGGGGACAGAGGGAAAGGAGTTGGCAGCTTGGCCACAGCCCTGGGGACAGCAGATCGTGCTGCAGCTCTCAGGAGAGAAATACAGCTACACTTGCTTCAGGCTCCAGCCCCAACTGGTGGGTGGAATTAAATGGCAGATCAGAGCTGTAGTGCATACCCTGCTTAAGATCTGAGTCGAGGTCTGGGTTGGCAGTTCTTGGAGGGGGGAGCGCTGGTGTGGCAGAGCTTGCTGTGTAGAAATAGCTGTGAAAACAACAGTGCAGCCCCTCAAGATTGGGACAAAGTGCTCTCTTCTCTACAAGCAGTTATGCCCCGACAAAAAACTCACAGGACAAGTAGTTGGCTGGGAACATGGCCAGGCAGTGAAAATGGACTCTGATTCAGAATCAAACTTTAGAATCTTCTTTTGGTGACAAAGAAGACAAAAACATACAGACAGAAGAAGTCCACGAAGTGAAAGAGCCTACATCAAAAGCCTCCAAGGACAACATGAACTGTTCTCAGGCCATGGAAGAGCTCAAAAAGGATTTCGAAAAGCAAGATAGATAAGTAGAGGAAAAACTGGGAAGAGAAATGACAGTGATGTGAGAAAATCATGAAAAACAAGTCAACGACTTACTATACGAGACCCAAAAAATACTGAGGAAAATAACACCTTAAAAAATACAATAACTCAAATCAAAAAAGAGCTCCAAAAGCCAATGAGGATAAGAATGGCTTGAAAGGCAGAATTAGCCAAATGAAAAAAGAGATCCAAAGACCACTGAAGAAAAGACTACCTTAAAAATGAAATTGGAGTAAGTGGAAGCTAGTGACTTTATGAGAAATCAAGATATTATAAAACAGAACCAATGGAATGAAAAAATGGAAGACAATGTGAAATATCTCATTGGAAAAGCCACTGACCAGGAAAATAGTTGAAGGAGAGATAATTTAAAAATTATTGGACTACCTGAAAGCCATGATCAAAGAAAAAGAGCCTAGATATCATCTTTCAAGAAATTATCAAGGAGAACTGCCCTGATATCCTAGAGCCAGAGGACAAAATAGAAATTGAAAAAATTCATTGATTCCCTCCAGAAAAAGATCCCCAAAAGAAAACTGCTAGGAATATTGTCACCAAATTCCAGAGCTCCCAAATCATGGAGAAAATACTGCAAGCAGCCAGAAAGAAACAATTTGAGTACTGTGGAAACACAATCAGGATAACATAAGATCTAGCAGCTTCTACATGAAGGGATCTAAGGGCTTGGAATATGATATTAAGGAGGTCAATGGAGTTAGGATTAAAACCAAGAATCACCTACCCAGCACAATTAAGTATTATGCTCCAAGGCAAAATATGGATTGTCAATAAAATAAAGGACTTTCAAGCTTTCTCAGTGAAAAGACCAGAACTGAATAGAAAATTTGACTTTCAAACACAAGAATCAAGAGAATCATGAGAAGGGAAACAAGAAAGAGAAATCACAAGGGACTTACTAAAGTTGAACTGTTTCATTTATATTCCTATATGAAAAGATGATGTGTATGATTCATGAGACCTCAGTATTAGGGTAGTTGAAGGGAATATGCATATGTGTGTGTGTGTGTGTGTGTGTGTGTGTGTGTGTGTGTATGTGTGCATAGATATATATATATATAGACAGAGGTCACAGGGTGAGTTGAATATGAAGGGATGCTATCTAATAAAAAATAAAATTTGATTAAGAGATGAGAAAGGAATATATTGAGAGAGGGAGAAAAGGAGAGATAGAATTGGGTAAATTATCTCCCATAAAAGTGGCAAGAAAAAGCAGTTCTGTTGGGAGGGAAGAGGGGGCAGGTGAGGGGGAATGAGTGAATCTTGCTCTCATCAGATTTGACCTGAGGAGGGAATACCATACACACTCAATTGGGTATCTTACCCCACAGGAGAGAAGGAAGAAGGAGATAAAAAGGGGGAATGATAGAAGGGAGGGCAGATGGGGGAGGAGGTAATCAAAAGCAAACACTTTTGAAGAGGGAAAGGGTCAAGTGAGAAAACTGGATACAGGGGGATAGGATACGAAGCAGCAAAATTAGTCTTTCACAACATGAGTATTTTGGAAGGGTTTTGCATAATGTTAAACATGTGGCCTATGTTGAATTCCTTGCCTTCTTAGGGAGGGTGGGTAGGGAGGGTAGAGGGGAGAGAATTTGGAACTCAAAGTTTTAAAAGCAGGTGTTGAAAAATAGTTTTTGCATGTAAGTAGGAAATAAGATATACACCCAGTGGGGCGTAAAAATCTATCTTTCCCTACAAGAAAGTAAGAGAAAAAGGCATGGGGGGGAGTGGGGTGACAGAAGGGAGGGTTGGCTGGGAAATGGGGTAATCAAAATATATGCCATCTTGGATTGGTTGAAAGGTAGAAATGGGGAGAAATTTTCTAATTCAAACTCTTGTGAAAATTAATGCTGAAACTAAAAATATTAAATAAAAAATAAATAAATAATAAATAAATCAATAAATAAGTAAATAAATAAATCAATGGATGAATGAATAGATAGATAAATAAATAAATAGATAAATGTTGTTAATATAGTATTGGGATTAACTGTTCCTTAAATATTTGGCAAAATTCACTTGTAAATCCATCTAGTCATACGGGTTGTTTCTTTTTTTTATGTCAATAATCATTTATTAAGTATTGTGTCAGACACAAATACAAATACAAAGAATAAAAAGAAAGGCAAAAGGCAGTTCCTGGCCTCAAAGAGTTTAAAGTCTAATGGAAAAGGCCACAAGCAAACAACTATTTACAAAGACAATATACATAATAAATTGCAAATAATTAACACAGAGAAAGAATTAAAGGGGAACAAGAAAGGCTTCCTGTAGAAGGCATAATTTTAGGTGGGAGGTGAAAGAAGCCTGGGAAACTGACTTGGACAGTTTCATTTTTGCCTTGCACGTAGTAGGTACTGAATAAAAGCCAACTGAATTGAATGAACACTTTCTCTGTTGCCCCCAAATTAATCAGTTGTTTTTTTTTTTGTTGTTGTTGTTTGTATGTTTGTTTGTTTTTTTTTACTGTCTCAAACATATGCTACATATATCTTCACCTCTGGGAACCTCTTAGCTCACATCAACTCCATTTCTTCTACGCAACTATTTTTCTTTTCTTATTCATTTCTTGGCCCAATTTATTTTATTTTTTAATTTTATTTTTTATTTTAGTTTACAACACTTAGTTTTACATGTTCTTGAGTTTCAGATTTTCTTATGTTCCCTCTCCTCGTTTCCCCCCAAGATGACAAGCAGTCTGATACAGATTCTGTGTAAACCTTTGCATTAAACCTATTTACACATAGACAAGTTGCAAAGAAGAATTATGACAAATGGAATGGATCATGGGAGAGAAGAAACAAAACCCCCCAAAAAGATGACAAAAGAGAGTAAATAGTTTGCCCCAGTCTGCATTCAGACTCCATAGTTCTTTCTCTGGGTGTAGCTAGCTTTTTCCATCATGAGTTCTTTGGACCTGTCTTTGTGCATTTTGTTGCTGAGGACAGCCAAGTCTGTCAGTCATCACAGAATCATTATGTCTGTGGTTGTGTATGATGTTCTCCTGGTTCTGCTCCTCTCCCACAGCACCATGTCATGTAGGTCTTTCCAGGTTATTCTGAAGTCCATATCTTCTCCATTTCTTTTTTTTTCATCTTTATTACATTTTCTTTTTTTTTAAATTTATTTATTGATTTATTTATTTATTTAACATATTTAGTTTTCAGCATTGATTTTCACAAGAGTTTGAATTACAAATTTTCTCCCCATTTCTACCCTCCCACCCACTCCAAGATGGCATATATTCTGGTTGCCCTGTTCCCCAGTCAGCGCTCCCCTCTGTCACCCCACTCCTCTCCCATTCCCTTTTCTTTCCCTTTCTTGTAGGGCAAGATAAATTTCTACACCCCATTGTCTGTGTATCTTATTTTCTAGTTGCATGCAAAAACATTTTTGTTTGTTTTTGAACATCTGTTTTTAAAACTTTGAGTTCCAAATTCTCTCCCCTCTTCCCTTCCCACCCACCCTCCCTAAGAAGTCAAGCAATTCAACCTAGGCCACATGTGTATCATTATGTATAACCCTTCCACAATACTCATGTTGTGAAAGACTAACTATATTTTGCTCCTTCCCAACCCATACCCCTTTATTGAATTTTCTCCCTTGACCCTGTCCCCTTTCGAAAGTGTTTGTTTTTGGCTACCTACCTCCACCCCCATCAGCCCTCCCCTCCACCATCCCCCCCCCCTTTTTTTATTTATTTATTTATTTATTTTTTATTTATTTTTAGTTTACCACACACGGTTCTACATAGTTTTGAGTTCCAGTTTTTCTCCCCTCCCTCCCCCCTCCCTCCCCAAGACGGCATGAAGTCTCATATAACTGTCATGTATAACTTCGCATTGAATTAATTTATGCTCTAGTCAAGTCGTGGAGAAGAATTTTGACCAATGGAATGAATCATGAGAAAGAAGAAACAGAACCAAAAAAAAAAACAAAAAAAAAACCCCAAAACCAAAAACAAAAGAGAAGCAGAAAAGGCGAGCATGTAGTAGTGTGCCTCAGTCCGTATTCAAACTTCGCAGTTCTTTCTCTGAATGAAGATAGCATTCTCCATCGTGAGTCCCCTGGAGTTGTCCTTGCCCCTTTAGGTTGCTGAGAGAAGCGCAGTATGTCAGGGTTGGTCCTCACGGAATCCACATATCTGTGGCTGTGCACAACGTTCCCCCCCCCCTTTTTTTATCTTCTTCCCTCTTCTTTCCTGTGGGGTAAGATTCCCAATTGGGTATGTATGGTATTCCCTCCTTAGGCCAAATCTGATGAGAGCAATGTTCACTCATTCTCCCCTCATCCACCCTCTCCCCTCCTCCCACAGAACTGCTTCCTCTTACTACCTTTATGTAAGATAATCCACCCCATTCTATCTCTCCTTATCTCCCTCTCTCAGTATGTTCCTCTCTAATACCTTAATTGGATTTTATTTCTTTTAGATATCTTCCCTTCATCTTCAACTCACCCTGTGTCCTCTCTCTCTCTCTCTCTCTCTATATATATATATATATATATATACACACACACATAGATATATACATACATATATATATAAACATATATGTATGCATATTCCCTTCAGCTACCCTAATACTGAGGTCTCATGAATCACACACGTCATCTTTCCATGTAGGAATGTCAACAAAACAGTTCACCTTTAGCAAGTCCCTTGCAATTTCTTTTTCTTGTTCTTTTTCTTGATTACCTTTTCATGCTTCTCTTGATTACTGTGTTTGAAAGTCAAATTTTATATTCAGTTCTGGTCTTTTCACTGAGAAAGCTTGAAAGTCCTCTATTTTATTGAAAATCCATATTTTGCCTTGGAGCATGATACTCAGTTTTGCTGGGTAGGTGATTCTAGGTTTTAATCCTAGCTCCATTGACCTCCAGAATATCGTATTCCAAGCCCTTCGATCTCTTAATGTAGAGGCTGCCAGATCTTGGATTATTCTGATTGGGTTTCCACAATACTCAAATTGTTTCTTTCTGGCTGCTTGCAGTATTTTCTCCTTGATCTGGGAGCTCTGGAATTTGGCGACAATATTCCTGTGAGATTTCTTTTGGGGATCTATTTGAGGAGGCGATCGATGGATTATTTCAATTTCTATTTTGCCCTGTGGCTCTCCTTGAAAGATGATATCTAGGCTTCCCCATTTCTTATAGCACAATAGTATTCCATTACATTCATATACCACAACTTGTTCAGCCATTCCCCAAGTGATGGGCATCCTCTTGATTTCCAATTCTTTGCCACCACAAAAAGAGTAGGTATAAATATTTTTGTACATATGGGTCCCCTTCCCATCTGTGTGATCTCTTTGGGATATAGCCCTAGGAGTGGTATTGCTGGATCAAAGTGTATGCACATTTTTATATCCCTTTGGGCATAGTTCCAAATTGCTCTCCAAAATGAATGGATCACTTCACAACTCCACTAAAAATGTAACAGTGTTCCAGTTTTCCCACATCCTCTCCAGCATTTATCATTTGCCTGTTTCATCATGTTAGCTAATCTGACAGGAGAGATGTGGTACCTAAGAGTTGTTTTGATCTGCATTTATCTAATCAATAGTGATTTACAGCATTTTTTCATATGCCAATAGATAGCTTTAATTTTTTCTTCTGAAAACTGACTGTTCATATCCTTTGACCATTTCTCAATTGAGGAATGACTTGTATTCCTATAAATTCGGCTCAGTTCCCTGTATATTTTAGATAGGAGACCTTCATCAGAGACATTGGTTGTAAAGATTTTCTCCCATTTTTCTACTTTCCTCCTAGTCTTTGTTGCATTGGCTTTGTTTATATGAAAACTTTTCAGTTTAGCATAATGAAAAATTATTCATTTTGCATTTTATAAAGCTCTCTATCTCTTGTTGGGTCATGAATTCTTCCCTTCTCCATAAATCTGACAGGTAAACTATTCCTTGCTCTCCCAAATTTCTTATAGTATCAGCCTTTATTCCTAAATCATGTACACATTTTGACTTTATTTTGGCATATGGTGTAAGATATGGGTCTATGCTCAGTTTCTGCCATACTATGTTCCAATTTTCCCAGCAGTTTTTATGAAATAGTGAATTCCTAACCCGGAACCTGGACTCTTTGGGTTTAGCAAAGTGCAGATTGTTTTAGTTGGTGACTTCTCAGTCTTGTTTACCTAAGTTATTCCACTGATCTACCACTTTATTTCATAGCCAGTACTAGGTGTTTTGAGGACTGCTGCCTTACAGTACAGTTTAATATCTGATATGGCAAGGTGACCTTCCCTAGAATTTCTTTTCATTAATTCCCTTGATATTCTGGAACTTTTGTTCTTCCAGATGAATTTTGTTATTATTTTCCCCAGCTCTTTAATATAATGCTTTGTAGTTTGATTGGCATGGTGCCGAATAAGTAAATTAATTTAGGTAAACTTGTCATTTTTATTATATTAGCTTGGCCTAACCACGAGCAACTGATGTTATTCCATTTAATCTGATTTTATTTGTGTGAGAAGTGTTTCATGATTGTGTTCATATAGGCCCTGAGTTTGTCTTGGCAGGTAGACTCCCACATATTTTATAGTGTCTTCATGAACTTTAAATGGAATTTCTCTTTCTATCTCTTGCTGTTGGGCTTTGTTAGTAATATATAGGAATGCTGAGCATTTATGTGCGTTTATTTTATATCCTGCAACTTTGATAAAATTGTTTATTATTTCAAGTAGTTTTTTTACTGTAATGTCTAAGATTCTCTGAGTAAATCACCATATCATCTGCAAAAAGTGATAATTTAGTTTCTTCTTTGCAATTTATAATTCCTTCAATTTCTTTTTTCTTCTCTTCATGCTAAAGCTAACATTTCTAGTACTAAATTGAATAATAGGGATGATAATGGGTATCCTTGATTCACCCTGGATCTTATTGGGAATGCATCCAACTTATCCCCGTTACATATGGTGCTTGCTGATGGTTTTAGAAAGATGCTATTTATAATTTTAATGAAGACTCCATTTATTCCTATGCTTTCTAGTGTTTTCATAAGAATGGGTGTTGTATTTTGTCAAAAGCTTTTTCTGCATCTATTGAGACAATCATAAGTTTTTGCTAGATTTGTTATTGATATAATCAATTATGTTCATAGGTTTCCTAATATTGAACTAGCTTTGCATTCCTGGAATAACTCTTACCTTGTCATAGTGTATTATTCTCCTAATAAGTTGCTGCAATCTTTTTACTAGTATTTGATTTAAAATTTTTGCATCAATATTCATTAGGGAAATTGGTCTATAATTTTCTTTCTCTATTTTGACTCATCCTGGTTTAAGTATTAGCACCATATTTGTGTCATACAAAGAATTTGGTAGGACTCCTTCTTCGAGTATTTTCCCAAATAGTTTGTAAAGTATAGGAATTAATTGTTCTTTCAATGTTTGATAGAATTCACATGTAAAACCATCTGGCCCTGGAGATTTTTTTTTCCTAGGGAGTTCATTGATGGCTGGCTCGTTTTCTTTTTCTGAGATGGCTGTATTTAGGTAATTTACTTCCTCTTCTGTTAACCTTGGCGATTTGTATTTTTGTAAATATTCATCCTTTTCCCAGAGGTTGTTAAATATATGGGCATACAATTGGGTGAAATTATTGCTAATTATTGTTTTAATTTCCTTTTCATTAGAAGAAATTCACCCTTTTCATTTTTGATGCTGGTAAAATTTGATTTTCTTCTTTCCTTTTTTTAATCAAATTGACCAAGAGTTAACCAATTTTATTTTTTTTCATAAAACCAGCTTAGTTTTATTTATTAGTTCAATAGTTTTCTTGATTTAAATTTTATTAATTTCTCTTTTGATATTCAGTATTTCTAATTTTGTATTTCATTGGGGATTTTCAACTTGTTCTTTTTCTAGGTTTACAGTTGCACACCGGTTTCATTCATCTCTTTTTTATCTATTTTATTCACGTAAGCATTTAGAGACATAAAACTTCCCCTAAGAACTGCTTTTGCTGCATCTCATAAGTTTTGGTATGTTGTCTCATTATTGTCCTTCTCTTGAATGAAATTATTAACTGTTTCTATGATTTGTTCTTTGGCCCCCTCAATCTTTAGCATTAGATTATTTAGTTTCCAATTAAGTTTTAGTTTTTCTTTCTATGGTCCTTTATTACAAATAAATTTATTGCCTCATGATCTGAGAAGGATTTAGTGACGATTTCAGCCTTTCTGCACTGCATTGTGAGGTTTTTATGCCCTAGTACATTGTCAAGTTTTTTGTATGTGCCAAGTACAGCTGAGAAAAAAGTATATTCCTTTTTATCTCCATTCAGCTTTCTCCAGAGGTCTATCATAACTGCTTTTTCTAACATTCTATTCAGCTCCTTAACTTCTTTCTTGTTTATTTTGAGGTTAGATTTATCAAGTTCAGAGAGGGGGAGGTTGAGTTCTCCCATTTTTATGGTTTTGCTGTCGATTTCTTCCTGTAACTCCCTTAACTTCTCCTCTAAGTATCTGTATGCTATACCACTTGGTGCATATATGCTAAATAATGATATTGCTTCATTGTTTGTGGTGCTTTTTAGCAGGATATAGTGTCCTTCCTTATCTCTTTTAATCAGATCAATCTTTGCTTTTGCTTTGTCTGACATTAGGATTGCTACCCCTGACTTTGGCTATTTACATTTGCTGAAGTACAATATATTCTACTCCATCCTTTTATTTTTACCCTGTGTGTATCCCCCTGTTTCAAATGTGTTTCTCATAAACAGTATATTGTAGGATTATGGTTTTTAATCCATTCTGCTATCTGCTTCTGTTTTATGGGAGAGTTCATCCCATTCACATTCACTGTTATGATTACAAGCTGTGTCTTTTTCTCCATCCTGTTTCCTGCCCCCCATTTATGCTTTTATTTCTCCCTCTCCTTTTCCACTCCTCAAAAGATATTTGCTCTTGACCACCGCCTTCCTCAATTTGCCCTCCTTCTTGATTACCCTCCCTTATCTTACCCTTTTCCCCCTTCTGCTTCTTCCCTCCCTTCTAACCACCTCACTCCTTTTCATTATCCTTTCCCCTCCTATTGTCTGTAGGACTCCTTTGATTTCTTTACTTTTCAGAGTATGCTATTCTTTTCTTGAACCAAATCCAATGAGAGTAAAGCTCATATACTACTCTTCTCCCTCCCATCTTTCCCTCTACTATAATGTTTTTTGTGCCTTTTCATGTGATGTAATTTACCCTTTTTTACTACTTCCTTACCTCTTCTCCCAGAATGCTCCTTTTACATCTCTCAATAATGTTTTTATCATTATATCAGTTATTTTATACTGACACTCACAGTCTATGTGTATCCTTTTCAATTGTCGTAATAACTGTACTATTCTCAAGATTGACATATATATATATATATATATATATATATATACAGTGTGTGTGTGTGTGTGTGTGTGTGTATAACATATAAAACAATATGATCCTATATAAGGATGTAAACAATTGGCCCTTATTGATTAACAAGGTTTGTGGGGGGTTTTCCCCCTTTTTACTTTTTTATGTCTCTCTTGAGTTTTGTATTTGAATATCAAATTTTCCATTGACTCCTGGCCTTTTCATCAGGAAGCTCTGGAATTCCCTTCCTTCATTGAATGTCCATCTCCTTGCCTGAAAAATTATGGTCAGTCTTGCTGGGTAGTTGATCCTTGGTCATAGTCTAAGCTCCTTTGCCCTTCAGAACATCATATTCCTATTTTTCCTGTCATTTAAGGTAGAAGCTGAGAGATCCTGCATGATCCTTACTGCAGGTCTCCTGATATTTGAGTTGTTTCTTTTTGGCTACTTGCAGTATTTTCTCCTGACTCAAACCTTTTACCTGCAACCCTCAGGAGTGGATGTCTTGCAGCCATAGGTGCTGCACTACTGCCTCCCGTTGCTTTGACAGACTCCTGTCCTGTGTTAAGAGGCCTGGGGATCTCCACCAGTTTCAGGTGCCCAACTTTCTCTCAGCCTGGATTGCTGGCTGGTTTCTGCAGCTGCTTCCACTTTGATGCTTTCTGGTGGAGCTTGGCATGCCAGGTGCTCTCCTAGCCTACAGATCTGTCCCATTGACCTTCCAGACTCTCCTTGCTTGGAAATTTGCCCCACTCAGTCTTCTAGTGGCTTCTAATTCTCTCAAATCTGCTCAGATTCACTTTTTTAGAGCTGACAGAACTTGTGAGACAGCTCCGGGTAAGACACTGTTTCCATGTGGCCATCTTGGCTCTGTTCCTCAGGGTTTATTCCTTAAGGAGCTTGTTTATGGCTTTTTCATTGTTTTTTTTCTTTAGATTGTGGTATGTATTCCATTTCTTCTGTTTATCTGAGCAATTTATTTTGTAAATATTAATCCAGTTCACTTAGATTATCAGTTTTAATGGCACATGCATATATGGTCAATATAACTCCTAATAAATGCTTTGATTCCATCTTCATTTGTGGTGAATTTGCCTGTTTCATTTTTGATAGTAATAATTTGGGGTTTTTGTTGCTTTTTTAAATTAGATTACCCAATAATTTATTGATTTTGTGCTTTTTTCATATACCCACATTCTACCTTTGTTTATTAGATCCCTTTTTTGTAACTTTTAATTTTATTAATCTCTCTTTGACAGTATTTCCACTTTTTATTTAATTGGAGCTTTTAATTTGTTATTTTATATTTTGTAGTTATCTGGAATGGCATTTCCCCTTTTGTTATTGCCTTTTAGATATTATTATCAATGTAAAATTTTTTTTAAGTTTTTGTTGTGCAGCCTGTAACTCAGTTGAAGCTAGCAGGTGTCTCAATTTGAACCCTTGTTAATTCTCTAGATTTTTCTATGTGATCCATCTTATGATCATCAAATATGGATAATTATGTATTAGCTTTACCCATTTTAAAGCCTTTACTTTCATTCTCCAACCTTACTGCTATTTCTTTTTTTTAAAAAAGATTAATTTATTTATTTTTAGTTTTCAGTATATATTTCCACAAGATTTTGAGTTACAAATTTTCTCCCCATCCCTTCTCCCCACCACCCCAAGATGGCATTATTCTGATTGCCCCTTTCCCTACTCTGCCCTCCCTTCTAATTGTATTATAAGTTTTGATTTGAAGATCTTCCCCGCCCCCCCCCATGAGTAGGTCATGTGGCCTGCTTACATCACAGGAACCCTAAGGTACATAGTGGGAGGAACTTCCATACAGAAAAAGGAAATTATGACACAGAAAATGCTGAGTGAGCAAAAGATATCATGGCTGCTGATGGCTGCTAATGGCTGCCCTGGTGATGGCTAGAACTGAACAGGCTGATTTAGCTGTATTATGAGTTTGTTTTGCTGAAGACCTCAGAAAGGGGTTGGAAAGGTTTGGGGATGGCCAGTCTCCAGGCTGTGATATGGTGTTTTAAGTTCCTTTCTGTTACGATAAAGTGGGCCAACTGGCTGTGGGAGCTAAACATTTGGTTATGGTATATGGCTTTCTGGTGTCCTACTAAATGTTATACTTCTTTTACCTTCTTTATGGAGAGTTTCCCATACTTTGTGATACAGAACTACATAGGCATATTCACAATTGTAGTTGATGTTGTGTTTATTCACTTACTGTTTCACTATCACCCCCCCCCCATCCCCTATCCCCTTATTTTCTTGTAGGGAAAGATAAATTTATGTTTCTCATTGCCTGTATATCTTACTACCCAGTTGCCTGTAAAAAAGTTGTTAACATTTTTTTTAGAACTTTGACTTAAAATTCTCTCCCTTCTTCCCTTCCCCCTCCTCTTGTAAAGGCAAGCAATTCAATATAGGTTATACATTTTTCATAATGCAAAATACTTCATAGTAGTCATGTTGTGAAAGACTAACTATATTTCCCTCCATCCTATCCTGTCCCCACTTATTAAAGTTTCTCCTTTTACCCTGTCCCTTTTAAAAAGTATTTGCTTCTGATTACCTCCTCCCCAATCTGTCCTCCTTTCTATCATCCCACCCTTATCCCCTTCACACTACTTTCTTGTAGGGTAAGATACCCAATTGAGTGTGTATATCATTACCTCCTTAAGCCAAATCCTATAAGAGTAAGGTTTACTCATTCCTTTTCACCTTCTCCCTTTTCCCTTCCAACGTAACAGCTTTTTCTTGCCTCTTTTATGTGAGATATTTACCCCATTCTATATCTCCCTTTCTACTTCTCCCTATATATTCCTCTCCTACCCCTTAATTTAATTTTTTAGATGTCATCACTTCTTATTCAACTCACCCTGTGCCCTCTGTCTATATATATGTATGTATGTATGTATGTATGTATGTATGTATATATATGTATGTGTGTATTTATGTATGTATATGTGTGTATGTGTGTGTATGTATCTGCATATGTATGTATATGTATGTGCATATGTATGTATGTATGTATGTATGCATATTCCCTTCAACTACTTTTATATTAGAAAAGGTCTCATGAGTTACAAATATCATCTTTCCATGTAGGAATGTAAACAGTTCAACTTTAACAAGTCACTTAAGATTTCTCTTTGCTGTTTACCTTTTCATGCTTCTCTTGATTCTTGTATTTGAAAGTCAAATTTTCTATTCAGCTCTGGTCTTTTCATCAGAATGATTGAAAGTCCTCTATTTTATCGAAAATCCATATTTTGCCCTGCATTATTATAATCAGTTTTGCTTCATAAGTGATTCTTAGTTTTAATCCTATCTCCTTTGACCTCCAGGATATCAGATTCCAAACCCTTCAATCCCTAATGTAGAAACAGCTAGATCTTGTTTTATCCTGACTGTATTTCCACAATCCTCCAACTGTTTCTTTCTAGCCACTTGAAATATTTTCTCCTTGACCTGACAACTCTGGAATTTGGCTACAGTTTTCCTAGTTTTCCTTTTGAGACCGTTTTCAAGAGAAGAGCAATTGATTCTTTCCATTTCTATTTTACCTTGTTGTTCTATAATACCAGGGCAGTTTTCCTTGATAATTTCTTGAAAAATGATGTCTAGGCTCTAGGCTCTTTTTTTGATCATGGCTTTCAGGTAGTCAAATAAATTTTAAATTATCTCTCCTGGATCTGTTTTCTGGGTCAGTGGTTTTTCTAATGAGACATTTCACATTGCCTTCTTTTTTTCCCATTTTTTCTTCTGCTTCATAATTTCTTTATTTCTCATGAAGTCCTTAGTTTCTATTTTCTCCATTCTAAGTTTTAAGGAATTATTTTCTTCAGTGAGCTTTTGGACCTTCTTTTTCCATTTGGCCAATTCTGTTTTTAAGGCATTCTTTGCCTCATTGGCTTTCTGGACCTCTTTTACCATATGGGTTAGTCTATTCTTTAAGGGGTTATTTTCTTCAGTATTTTGGTGGTCTCCTTTAGCAAGCTGTTTACTGGTTTTACATGATTTTCTTATATTCCTTTCATTTCTTTTCCCAATGTTTCCTCTACTTCTCTTATTTGATTTTCAAAATCCTTTTGGAGCTTTTCCATTGATTGTGACCACTTAATATTTTTTTTTCTTGGAGCCTTTGGATGTAGGATCTTTGACTTTGTTGTCTCCTTCTGGCTGTATGCTTTGATCTTCTTTGTCAGCAAAATAATATTCTATAGTTTGAGGTTTTTTGCTGTCTGCTCATTTTCCCAGATAATTAGTGTAAGTAATAACTTTTGAACTATTTGTCAAGGTATTATTCTGCTTCCAGAGTGGTGAGTGCTCTGTCCCAAGCTTCAGGTGTTTTGCACTGCTATTTCCTGAGCTACTTGTAGGCACCTGTAAATTTTCAGTTCTTCTTAGGTGTTGTGATCCAAGAAGAGATGTTTACTCCCCTAATGGCCTATGCTATCATCTGTGAGTCACTTCAAGCACTCTTTTCTGCCTTGGAATTGTAGGAGGACTCCCTCTGTACAACAACCACAAGGTCAGCCACAGGAGTACTCCTCAGTCCAGGACTGCCAATCAGGACTGCAACCCAGATCCAAGCAGGGCAAAGTAAGAGAATCCTGCATCAGTGTCAACAAAGAGATTTCTGAACTCCTGCTCTCATCAGCCACTTTATTTACCCCACCATCTATGGGCCTGGAGCTCTGGAAGCAGCCACAGTGGCTGCCACTGCCACTGACAATTCCATCACTGCAGCCACCTTCCCTTATTGCTATTTCCAGGATTTCTTGAACTACATAATATAATATGATAGACATCCCTGGTTTACTTTGTATTTATTGGGAAAGTTTATTTTTTCCCTACTGAATATAATGCTTCCTCTTGATTTTCTTTTTCATTACAGTTGTGTCCAACTTTTTGTGACCTTATTTGGTCTTTTCTTTGCAAAGATACTAGAGTAGTTTGTTATGTCTCTTTCCATGTTATTTGACAGATGAGGAATTGAGGTAAACAGAATTCAATGATTTTTCCAGGGTCACATGGCTAGTAAGTGTCTGAGGACAGTATGAACTGAAGATGAGTCTTCCTGACTTCGGACCCCCCACTCTATCCACTGCTTCAGCTAGCTGCCTTTCCTTTTTATTTTAGTTAGACTTTTTATGTCATTAAAAGAAGTTCCCCCAGATGGTGGCTGGAAAGCAGAGACTTGCCTGCAGCTCTCCCCCAGGACCCTCCAAACACCTATAAAAATGGCTCTGAACAAATTCTCAAACTGAAGAACCCATGAAATAGTGGAGGGAAGCAAGGGTCAATCCCAGGACAGCCTGGATGGTCACTGGGTAAGGTCTATCGCAAACAGATCTGGGAGCAGAGCAGAGTGGAGCAGAGGGCTGTGCCTGGACCAACCAGATGGGGAGCCAGGCAGAACAGGCTGTACTGCTCTGAATCAGTGAGCTGTGGCAGTTACCAGACTTCTCAATCCACAAACACAAAATACAACAGAGAAGGTTAGTGGGAAAAACTGCAGGAACAAGTGAAAGGAGTTTGCCGTCTGCCAGGTCCCTGGGGTGGCAGATGTGGTGCAGCTCTGAGGCTGCTTATAGACCTACATTTGCTTCCAGCCCCAGGCCAACCTGGTGGGAGGAATTAAGTGGCATATCAGAGCTAGAATGCAGAGCCTACTTAGATCTGAGTAGCAGTTCAGGGTTGGTGGTTCTTGGGGGAGGAGAAGCACTGGTGTGGCAGATCTTGCTGTGCAGAATTGGCACAGAAAACAACAGCACAGCCCCTAAATCTTCAGACAAAGTACTCTGTACTCTACAAGCAGTCATACCCTGAACAAAAAGTTCCAGGGTCAAGTAATTGGCTGGGAACATGAATAGGCAGTCAAAACTGACTCATATTCAGACTCAGACTTTTGAATCTTTCTTTGGTGACAAAGAAGACCAAAACATACAGACAGAAGAAGTCAACAAAGTCAAAGAGCCTACATCAATAAGTCTCCAAGAAAAAAATGAACTGGTCTCAGGCCACGAAAGAGCTCAAAAAGGATTTGGAAAATCAAGTTAGAGAAGTAGAGGAAAACTTGGGAAGAGAAATGACAGTGATGTGAGACAACCATGAAAAACAAGTCAATGACTTGCTCAAGGAGACCCAAAAAAACACTGAAGAAAATAACACCTTATAAATAGACTAACTCAAATAGCAAAAGAGCTCCAAAAGCCAATAAAGAATGCCTTGAAATGCAGAATTAGCCATATGGAAAAGGAGGTCCAAAAGACCACTGAAGAAAATATTACCTTAAAAATTAGATTGGAGCAAGTGGCAGCTAATGACTTTATGAGAAATCAAGATATTATAAAACAGAACCAAAGGAATGAAAAAATGGAAGACAATGTGAAACATCTCATGGGAAAAGCCACTGACCAGGAAAATAGATGCAGGAGAGACAATTTAAAAATTATTGGACTACCTGAAAGCCATGATCAAAAAAAGAGCCTAGATATCATCTTTCAAGAAGTTATCAAGGAAAAGTGCCCTGATATTCTTGAGCCAAAAGGACAAAATAGAAATTCAAAGAATCCACCAATTGCTGCCTCAAAAAAAACCCCAAAACAAAACTACTAGGAATATTGTCACCAAATTCCAGAGTTCCCAGATCAAAGAGAAAATACTGCAATCATCCAGAAAGAAACAATGTGAGTACTGTGGAAACACAATCAGAGTAACATAAGATCTAGCAGCTTCTACATTAAGGGATTGAAAGGCTTGGAATATGATATTTCAGAGGTGAATGGAGGCAGGATTAAAACCAAGAATCACCTACCCAGAAAAACTGAGTATCATGCTCCAAGATAAAATATGAATTTTCAATAAAATAGAGGACTTCAGCCTTTCTCAGTAAAAAAAGACCAGAGCTGAATAGAAAATTTGACTTTCAAACACAAGAATAAAGAGAATCATGGAAAGGTAAACAAGTAAGAGAAATCATAAGGTACTTACTAAAGTTGAACTCTTTTGTTTACATTCCAACCTGGAAAAATGTGTGTGTAATTCATGAGACCTCAGTATTATGGTAGCTGAAGGGAATATACATATATATAGACAGAGGGCACAGGGTGAGTTGAATAGGAAGGGGAAATATCAAAAAAAATCAAATTAAGGGAGGAGACAGAAATATACTGAGAGAGGGAGAAAAGGAGAGATAGAATGGGGTAAATTATCTCACATAAAAGTGGCAAGGGAAAGCAGTTCTGTTGGAAGGGAAGAGGGGGCCATGGAGGGGGAATGAGTGAATATTGTTCCCAATGGATTTGAGCTGAGGATGGAATAACCTACACACTCAATTGGGTATCTTACCCAACAGGAAAGTAGGGAGAAGGGATAAAAATGGGGCATGATAGAAGAGAGGGCAAATGGTGGAGGAGGTAATCAAAAGCAAACACTTTCAAAAAGGTACAGGGTCCAGGAAGAAAATTGAATAAGGAGGGATAGGATAGGAAGGAGCAAAATATAGTTAATCTTTCACAACATGAGTATTGTGGAAAGGTTTTACATAATGATACACATATGGCCTATGCTGAATTGCTTGCCTTCTTAGGGAGAGTGGGTGGGGAGGTAAGAGGGGAGAGAATTTGGAACTCAAAGGTTTAAAAGCAGATGTTCAAAAAAAGTTTTTGCATGCACATAGGAAATGAGATACACAGGCAATGGGGCATAAAAATCTATCTTTCCCTACAAGAAAGTAAGGGAATAGGGGATGGGGGGGAGTGGGTGGACAGAAGGGAGGGCTGACTGGGGAATGGGGCAATCAGAATATATGCCATCTTGGAATGAGGGGAAGGTAGAAATGGGGAGAAAATTTGTAAATCAATGCTGAAAACTAAAAATATTAAATAAATAAATAACAATTAAAAATAAAAATATAATAAAAATAAAAAAAAAGAATTTCCCCCTACACCTATATTTTGTTGGCTTCACAATTTAAAGTAGTTTTATGCAAAGAGTTGCCAAAGGAACTGCTTAATGCAGCCTACAATACTCCTGATAGTGGTAAACACACAGACATTAAAATGTAATTAGGAAATATAAAAAAAAATAGAATATGTTTTGATATTAATATGATATTCATCTATAATTCTCCTGAGCTTTATCATTCTCTAATGGATGTACTAAACCTTTATTTATCTAATAAAAATAATGTAATAAGAAGCCTTTATTCATAATTTTTGAGAATATGCATAGTTTTGGTAATAGTTATTTTTCCAAGTTGGGTAGAATTCTCTTGTGATTCCATGCTGATCAAGAAGACTTTCTGTTTTAGTTGTATTTTTTTTAATATTATGACTAGCTTTTTTTTAGTTTTTTTTTTTCTTCCAACCTCTCCTTTGAAAGTTCCTTTACAGCTAGTCATATTTCTTTTTCTGAGATTGGTTTATTACTCTCTCTATTTGATCATCTATTTATTTTTATACATTATGCTTTTAAAATTATTCTTCTCTTTAACCTGGGTCCTCTGTTTTGTTAGCCTTTAGTTGTATGTTTTAGGCTCTGATAACTCTTTTTAAATATTTCTCAATTTGTCATTATCATTGTTCACTCACTATTAGGTTTATTTACTTATTTTTCATCTTTTAAATTAGATTATCTTATAAATTTTATTTATATTTTTCAAGAACAAGCATTTAGTCTATCATTCTGTAAATTTTGATCTATTTATCCTCTTTTAATCTCATTTTTTGCTAATTTTAGATTCTTCTACTTCCCCCATAATTAACATTATATGATATATATTATTTATACTATATCATATTTATTCAGTTAACAAATTTTCTTGTTTGTATTTTGCTCATTATATATTTATAGGGATATATTACATATTATATATATATTATATTTATATGCATATTTATAGGGATATATTCCTATGTCCTTATATTTATAAGGATATATTCCCCCTCCCCCACAGTATGGATCTAGTTGCATACTAGAAAATTTGGTATGTTGTTTCATTAATACCTTTTATTGATTTGTTGATCTTGTCTTTTACACAGAAATAAAACTTAATCCCACCTAGATCACCTAATTATACTACTTGATCGTCCTTTCACTGCTTGTACCTGACCCACCCCACACTATTTACCACTCCTTAATCCCAACCAGATCCTTTCCCTGTCCTTTTTGTGTATAAACTTCAGTCTCATCCCCATTAAGTTGGAGATTCACCAGAAACCCTGCCCAATTCTATTGGCTTTACAATGAACTGCCCTTTGAATGGAAGAAGGCTTGACTTCTTGAATGCTTTCCAGGCAGTCTTGCCCTGTACCCTGACATTTTGAGGTTTTCCAGCACCTGCTGGAGAATGGTAGAGAATTTGTGTCACTCCTCTCCCACCTCTGAATTCACCCTCCCTGACCTGGTGATAGGAAGGAGGTAAAGTGTCAGCAGCTGCATCAGGACCCTTTGCACCCTGTAGCCTGTCTGGAAATCCTGGAAGTAACCTCCAAGTTCAGCACATTTTACTCACCCCCCTTCCCCAACAGCTGCATGCAGCATCTGCAGCTTGGAAAATGGTATGGGCCAAGGCAGTATGGGGTAAGATGTCAGCCATTCTCTGCACTTGGTAAGCCCACTCTTTTAAACTTGTAGTGTTAACATGTTAATGATGAGATGCTGACTCGCTGTGTGAAGTAATTTGGAAATGCATTTGACAAAATTTGATGTCACTTGATTGCTAATGGGTTTGTTTCAAGTTTCAAATGGGTAAGCATTTTTATCAGCTATGTCAAGCAACTTTTCATAACTTGGATGTTATTAAAGTATGAACTAAGAGAAAATAAAGACAGTTGAAAAAATTGTTTCTCTGATAACCCTGTCTTATAACACTTGGTAACTTCCATTTATAAAACTGGGCACTTTCCTCTTTGCCTGTAGTTAAGAAGAAGTTGGAGATAAAACAATTTGGCTTTCAGTTCTAAAAATTGTAAGATTATTAACTGAGATATTGGTGTTGTTTTTAATGCTGAAACCTAAAACCGGTAATTGATTACTATGTTGTGGAAAGGAGGAGATGAGGTGAAAGCCTGATCCAGTTGAGTTCTGCCCATTCAGAGGAGCCCTCAGGGCTAGTCAAAAGGCGTAGCCCACAGCAGTTCTAAAGGCAGATGGTGTGGATAGGAAGCCTCTTCTCTTGGGTCTCAGTCAGTCCCCTTTATTTTGTAAACTTGCCAAAGATCTTTTTTTGGGTTATGGAATTTCTAAATAATTAACTTGCCTTGGTGAGAATTTGAAAGTATATAGAAATTACCTGTAACAATTGACTTTTAAACCAGACAAATTTAAATTTGAGATGTAAGTCCTGGAAAATTTTCCCCCCAAGCTGTGATAAATGAAACTTACTGTTCGAGGTAGAGGTCTGGAAAAGCTGAGAGGGCAGTTTTTAACCTCAGCCTAAGATGGGGGTTCTGGCTGAATGATAAATTATTATAGAAGATCTTCCATATTATAGTGTAAGCCTGGCTTTTCTTCCTTCCCCCCAGCCTATCCCCCAGCTCCTGCAAGATCTTTAAACTTTCCAGCTTGGAATAAAGAATCAGGCTTTTCTCTCCAACTGATAAATCTTTAATAAGAATGAACCTCTCAGACATTCATCTCTGGCTCATAGGCCCAAACAAAGAGTGGAATACACTACCACTAGGAGACAGATAGGTCTTGAGCAAAAGACAGGAAATTCTGAAACTGCTTCTTGAGGACGTAGCCAGTTCTCAAAAACAAAATGATTGACAAGATCGTCCCTTTCTGAGAGGAGTGGCTACCCTCTCTGGCAGGGAATACCCAGGACAGTTAGCACTAAGCCTTCCTTGTTCAGGACACTATAAAAGTCTCCACATGGAATAAGCACATGAGATCTCACCCATGGGGAGGATGCTTTGCCTGGGACCACCCTCCTTTCCAGGGCCTTGATCGAACCATGTAAACCAGGATCTCCTCAGCTTTGAGAGGATCAAGTGCTGGAGTTCCTTTGGGATGTGATGAATCTATGTCATCTGTGTCTTTGTCTTTGTTGTGTTAACTGTGTTTGTCCAAGTATTTCCCCTGTCTTTCAATAAAAATTATGTTCTGTGGGGAGTGTGCTTTATTGCCAGCATGAATCCAAATCTGAACCTAATTTAGCTTAACCTAACACTGGCTCAGTTTCCCCATGGTGTTTTTTAAAATGACTCTTACCTACCCGGCTATTCCTGAGTCCAGCTAGTAGGTGGAATCAGTAATTACTTCCATGCTTTATTCTTTTATAGTAAATTTCTATTATAAGAGCAAATGATTAGTAAAAGATATGACCACAATGCAAGTACATGAGATCTTGCTGTTTTGCCCTGAATGTGTAGTCATTCCATATCCCAAACAACTGGGTAAATTAGTAGTACGGTTTGTCATCTACCTGCCAGTATAGTCATGTGAAATATTATCCTATAAACTAAGTCTGGGATAATAAAATGTTTGTTTAAGATCTGAGCTATTAAGCCTAAATTATACTTCTTTCTATATCCTAAACAACTTGGGAATTGTATATTGCTATTAATTACTGAAATTAAATAAGAAACATCTTCAGTTTTGTTTGAGGAAGAGAATTTCAATGCATTTAATTTTCTTAGAGGGAGGTAACCTATAGAAAAATGGATATTTGTCCTAGACATTTCTTACATATCCTCCCACGTCTTTTGTTATAATTGGCAAATTCATTTGTATAACTATTGAACACAAGGGTAGAAAATGTTTACATGCAAGAATGTTGTTTATTTGTGTTTTTCTTTCTAGGACTGAATCTCAATAGTATCTGATCCTCTAAAGGAGCTAGAATCAGAGTGGCAACTTCACAGAAAGTAACAAAATCAGACAATCCTGTATGTTAAATGTGAATTATTCTAATGGCACTTTTGCTTTCTTTCTTTGTTTTCCTTCCATTCTGACATCACCTCCAATTTTCCCTATATTTCAGCCCTACATATTGAAC
Source organism: Trichosurus vulpecula (assembly GCF_011100635.1). Classification (NCBI taxonomy): domain Eukaryota; kingdom Metazoa; phylum Chordata; class Mammalia; order Diprotodontia; family Phalangeridae; genus Trichosurus; species Trichosurus vulpecula. The sequence goes on along the minus strand of NC_050578.1, from coordinate 260,744,411 downwards.
TCGCTTTTCAGATTTGTCTTCTAAACTCTGGGCCATGCCCCTACAGTTGTTAGAAAACAGTGGGTACCAACCCATGTTTTGCTCATCCCATCATCCCCAGGATGGAACCTGTGCTCAGTTCCAGTTAGCCTCCTCCCCGAGACCCCCTAAAAGCAGGGACAGATATAAGACCTTTGCAAACAGGAAGCAGCTTCAGAAGCTAAGACCTTTACCCCTTACCCCAAAAGATTTCGGGTCCCATTTGTTTGAGGGGGAATGATGGGGTGATGGGACCTGGACCCCTAAAAGGAAAAGACCATGCTTTTGAAAGCAACCAAGTCTCCAGATTTTCCCATATATTACAGCAGCCCAGATCACTGGTGTCTCCACCCAAGGGGATGCCCATCAATTGATGAATGACTAAATAAATTGTTGTATATGAATAGAATGGAATACTATTGTGCTATGAGAAATGAAGAGCTGGACTTCATTATAACCTGCAGTGACTTACACGAACTGATGCTGAGTGAGGGGAGCAGAACCAGGAGATAATTATACATGGTTATAGAGACATGGTATATGTAAGGACCAACTTTGATAGACTTGCCTCCTCTCAGTGGGGACAGCTTTTATAGGTAACTTTAACACAATTCACATACCTACACCTCAGCAAAAAGGTTCGGCCAATGTATCTCCATTCCTTGCCAAGGTAGCAGGATCTTGACAAAAGCAGGTGATGCAATCGCTTTCTTTGCCTAAAGTAGCTTCCCCCAACAATGGTTAATAAGCAGGGCTGGGAACCATGGGTTACTGAGTAAATTTAGTTTTCAAAATATATTGTCTCTGTTTCAGTATCATCACTTTTATAGTTCTGTTTTGACTCCTCTGCTTTTAGATTATTTCCTTTCTGTTGTTGTTTCCCTGTGTTTGTTTATTTTTCTCGAATATCTGTTTTCCATATGATAGATTTTGAAATGGTCCCTGTGCCTCAAGTACACTTTAGTTCCCAATCCAGTCCACCCTTCTCCAAAGTGCAAAATGATTTTCTGAAAGTATGTGCCCCCCTGCTCCTTCAATATATTCTGCAGTGACTATTCATTAAATATTTAACTTCAATAGAAAGGTCATTTATTTGGAATTTAAGGTTTTCACAACATAGTCCCTTCCCATCTTTCTGGTTTTCTAAGGCATTACTTCCCTCCACACTCTCTAAGGTCTAGCTATACTGACCAACTTGCTGGTCCCCACACATGTCACTTTAACTTTTCTTCTCTAAAGCTTTGTATGAACTATCTTAAATATCTGGAATTATCTCCTTCTTCAACTACATGCTTTTGAATCCCTGGCTTCTGCCTTGAAGAAAGCTGAACAGCAAACATCTCTAGACAGCCTTCCATCTCTCCACAGTTCTTATCCATTCTGTTACTTTACATGTAGCTTGTGTGTGTGTGCATGTTTGTATGTTTGTGTACCTATGTATATTCTTCTTATTTCACAATTAGAATATAAGTTTCTTGTTTGTATGTGCTGGTTTTTTTTTTCCTTCTTTTATTTGTATTCCAGGACTTTACCCCAATGCTTGGCATTTAGTAAATGCTTTATTTTAATGCTCATTGATTGAATGGCTGACGCTGGATGGTATAATTAGTGCAAAACGAAATGATTTATTGAAATGATATATCTTTAAAAAGTAGTAACACCATTTTCCCCCAATAACTTGGAGTATTCCACAAATATAAATTGCTGTCCATGGAGTCCATAATTGGAGAGACACACGGGAATAGATTTAGCCAAGGCAATACATAATAGTAAAAATATTTAGAGTTTATATGGTTATTGTTGTTGTTGTTTGTCCTTCATTCTCCAAGAGGATTCATGACATCCAAAGGGTGATGTCTTGAATTGCTCATGGATTGGATTTAAGTGAGGCAGAGCTGTGCAAAGTTATCGGTCTCACTCTCTTCTCCAAAGTGATCACAAGCCAGTAACCAGACAAAGACCCAGACAACTGGTGATGGCTAAGGATGCAGTGGGTGACATTGGCCTTTCTAAATAAAGGTCTTTCTCAGGTCTCAGTTTGTTTAAGGCCATGACCATTCAATGACTAAGGGCTAGGTAAGAACTGACACAAAAGATGGCAAAATGCACCATAACAAAGGTATTAATCTGGTAGGGCAAGATCTTTGAAGTAGAAACTCTGGCTGGCACAGAAAAATAATCACTATTTGCACTTCTATGCCATCAAAATCTAAACAGTAAGCAAGAGAGTCTCAGGTTGGGGCTGTTACTGGCTATTCAAAGAAAGCTAGAGTGATTGGAGTTTAGAGACCATAGGTAGGTAGTTCCCTTTAAAACACAATGGGCTTTTTAAAAGCCTGTTTTTTTTTTCCAGAGGTATATCTGGAGAAATAAAAAAAATGAAAGCTGTACAGGACAAAAGGTATATTATCTCAGATTATTTGGAAAAAATAAGAAGAAAAAAAGGAGAAGGAGGAGGAGTAAGGAGAGGAGAGGAAGAAGAGGAGGAAGAAGAGAAAGAAGAGGAGAAAGAAGCAGAAAAGCAGGAAGAAAAAGAATAGGAAGGAGAAGAAGAGGAAAAAGGATGATGAAGAGGAGAAAGAGTAGAAAAGGAGGAGGAGGAATCACTTGTATTGAGTGCTTAGTTTGCTCTGCACAAGTTGGTACATTTTTTATGTTTCTCTGAATTCATTTTACCCTAATTATGATCAATGCCACATAATACCAGACAGAGTTCAGCCAGTAACCCTAATCAGGTGGACTTCTGACCACAGACTAGACTCATACCAACAGATTTACTACAAACCCCTCACCAGACCATTCAACCAGTTCTATTACAACACAACAGATTTGAAGAGTTAAAATAGTGGAACTGCTGCACTGACATATGTTCCTAATAGGACCAATTATTAATCCTCAGAGGACATTACAGGCCAATATGTCACCCAGTCCCTACACTGAATGCAGTTTACATTAAATCTCCCATTACTGTGAGTGAGAAAAGATTTGAAAAAGATTGGCTGGAATGTTTCCTTGCCAGAACCATTTCCAGAAAGCAGTGTCTCCCACTGATAGCTTTACTTTATGTTTTCCTTGCCCCTACTCCTGGTTAATGAGTAATGGAAAAGGGAGAAATCTACATGATAAAATTTAAAGGAACATGCTCAGCTGGACTTGGGCAGTAAGAGAAATACCATTGGAGGAACTGACTTCAGGAGGGGATGTCTAATCCAAGGACTTTTAAGCCACTGCTGTTCTCATGGTACCTGTAAAACTGATTTTAAACATTTTTTCCAGTTTTTAATACGTATTTTGTATTATTAGAGGTAAATCTGGTTATATCTCAAATCTTATGCTTTTGACTATTTTTTCCAGATATTTTATGAGAAAGATATTATCAAAAGGAGAGACAGAGACACATAAACACACAAACAGAGACACAGAAAGATGGAGACACACAGAGAGACAGTCAGAGAGAGAGTCATGGAGATCCACAGAGAGGGACAGAGAAAAAGAGCAGGGGAGAGGGAGAGGGAGAGAAAGAGAAAGAAAGAGAAAGAGAATGAATGTGTATGGGGTGGAACTGACAATTCTTTTTGGTTTTCTGAAATATGTTTGATCTTAAATCTATATGACTGTTCTATGTATGGCAATGTAGGTGCTGCACACAATAAGTTGGGAAAGTGGATATCCAACAGAAAGTACTGGACAAAATGAGATATTGAACCAATGACCTGTGTTCAAATCCTGCCTCAAATATTTATTAATTATATAACTTTGGACAAGTCACTCCCCGTGCTTTAGTTACTCCATCTATAAAATGACAGTTTTGGAACTGATCATCTCTCAGGCCATTTCCATCTCAAAATCCTATAATTCTGCCTCCCTAAGACACAGTCACAAAATTTTCAGTTTCTACTCCTATGTATTCTAATTCTCTCCTCTGAAATGTGGGTTTGTCTGTGTGTGTGTGTGTGTGTGTGTGTGTGTGTGTATGTGTGTGTGTGTGTTTAATTTTATCAAAGTGATTTTATGATGTCTATGATTACAATATCATATATGCCTTGTTATGAAGAAAAAAAATCAAAAGCCATTTACATTTCAAAAGGATACATTTGAAAAAAAAATTACCCATGACAGTGCATACAGTGAGTTATTCTCAAACTAATTTCTTCTTATTTAACTTATCAACTTCTCACCCCACATCCAACAAAAGAGAAATAAAGAAACACGGAACAAGGTCGTAGGAATAGTTGCAATCTAAATTCATTTGTCAATTTTTTTATCCCTAAGATGAGACTATCTGCATTCTTCAAGTACATTTCATATGAGCATCACCATCTCTATTCTATTCTGGACTGTATACAGGCGTGTGAACAACACGTTAAGGTTTCAAAAAGATTCTCTGTACAATAACACTATAACGTCGGTGATGTATGATCATTCTCATCTAACAGATTAAGAAATAGAGGCTTGGATAATTTAAATGACTTTTATAAGGTTAGTCTCTGATTTGGATTTTAACCCTCACTTCCTGATCCCAAGATCAGATCTCATTCTACTCTGCTTCTCAAAAAGCATTTGCCAATATTACCAGCTGAACTAGAAAACAGGGATCAAAGCACAAAAGGGCAAAAATGAAACAAAAAACAAAGAAACACAAGTCAGTAGCTCTCAGCCCCTTAGTCTAGCTGCACTAGAGAGGTGGTGGTTTCTTACCCAGCATTGTAGTGAAGATTGTTGCTGTTTGTGTTGAGTAGAGCTAAAAGGCTCTTCTTTTGTGACTTTAGCCAAGCTATGTAATCCTTTTAAATCTATTGTTTTACTTGACAGATGATTGTGCTGGATTAGACCCATATTGCCTAGCACATAAAATGCTTATTTTCATGACTTGACTTCATCCTGAAGATACTATGATTTCACAGTAAATGCCAAAACCTGTGGTTATGCATAATAATTTAATATGCCTAATTATAAAAACAAATTATGAATGATACTTAAATAGACCTTTAATAATTACAAATAATTACATATAATGATATTTATATGTGTATATATACATGCAGAAATGTATACATGTATGTATATATCTGTCTCATTAAGCTCCCATGAATCTCTATGATATAGAGTCCCAGGGGTGTCTTCATGTGGCTAGAAGCAGCAGATTTACCACTCTTGATTGTAGACACTGTTTTGGGGTTAGAGGACTAAGGCTGTGCCAGGTCAGGAGGCTTGCCCAGAATCGCACAGTTAGTCATTGATAGAATAGAGCTGGAATTCAAATCTTGCTTTTACCTGATTCCAAATGAACTAAGCACATAAACATTTCTTCATCCTCAGAGTGTATTTGTAGAATTTGGATACTGAAAGATACTTAGTGTCCTCACGCAGTGCTGAAATTAGTTACTGGAATTCAGGACTTTGGCTATATCCACAAATAAACAGAGGTAAGACTAGGAATGGAAGGATCATAGATTTAGAGCTGAAAGGGACCTTAAATACCCTCAGTCTCACTCTTCTCATTTTATGGCTGAGGAAGCTGATGACCAGTGAGGATAAGTGACTTACCCTGGGTCATCCAGCTAATAAGCGGATGAGTGAGGAAGCATTTGAACCCAGATCTTCCGGATTCAAAGTCCAGTGTTTAATCAACAATATCATGGTTTCCCTAAAGGCCCCTTTAAGCCACTGAATGCACATAAAACTCTGTACCTGACAGGATCTAAGAGTTGGTCGGAAACTCATAGTTCATGTTTTCCAGTGCCTAATGGATCAAAAATCCTGTTTGCAACCTAACTGAGAAGTGGTCATCCAGCCTTAGCTCAAGGTCTTATTCATAATGTAAGCCACTGCACTTTGATGTTGCTCTAATTATCAGGAAATTAATCCTTATAATTAAGTCCAAATATATATCTTTGTAATTTCCATCTCTTCTCCCTCATTTTATCTCTGTCAAGCAGAATGTCTCTTACCTCATCCATGTATTAACCCCTCAAATAATGGAAGATGTAATATCACCCCTCCCTGCCCCCACTACCAGATCCCACTCTTCTCTCATCCAGGTTAAAAAATATGAGTACTTTCAACCATTACTGATATGACATGATTTCTAAAAGTCCTTCACCAGTCTTGTCATCCTTGTTGGACATGCTCCAGCTTATCAATGTACTTCCTAAAATGTGGCACACAGCCACATGTCTTCTTAGTAGAGAAAAAGCAGCCAGAATATTAACTATCTCATTTTGCAATTATGCTTCTCAGTGAAGCATAAGGTAGTATGATTTTTTGTTGCTGTGTTTTATCTGTTGTGTCTTACAATTTAAACCCCTTACATCTTTCTCGTATAAATAGCTGCCTACTGATAATGGTGGATGTTTGCTTTTCCATGTTCCCTTGCTCTCTCATCTGTCCCCACATCATAGGAGCTCACCTCCCTTGCCTCTTAGAGGTTATTCTTCTGGATATTCTAACAAATTCACAGGTAATTAGGTATATCTTCAAAGGAATCACACACAAGAAATTCGTGAAGCAAACCAAGGTCCAAATTCAAACCACTTGGGGGTAAAATGCTTGAACTGGCTTAGGATTTTGGTATACATGGAACACAACATGGAACCGCAAATTTTCATTAATAACCAGCCACACATACCTGAGCAATAGGAACCAAAAAGTCTGGAAACCAAATTGGATTTAATGGTACAGCTGTTTTTCTCCCCTAAAATGTGCATATTTGCTACATTTTTGTGTTTTTTTTTTCATTTTATAAAAACTAAGAGAGGTGGGGGGAGAGGAGGGATATTGGAAAAAGAAAATAAAGGAAAAAGGGTCATTAAATGATTTCAAAATGAACAGAAGAGAGCAGAAAGATAAAAAAGAAAACAGAGAAGCAGGAAATATTTGAAAGTTACGTGTCGAATTAAAGAAATTTTTAAAATGATTAAATAAAGTTAAATGTTTAACTTACATGCTCAAAAGGGAAATTAAGCTATGTATAATCAAGATTTGAATTTTAATCTGCAATCCTCATTGTTCCAATTTGTATATGGTAATGTTCTTGTTATTTGGTGTCTGCTAAGTGTGGCATAGGAAAAATAATAAAACGGTTTTATGGTAATTAGGTTTGGAGTTACAAGACACTTTAGTGATCTTCTGGTTAAATTCTCTTATTTTATAGAGAAGGAAATTGAGTCTAAGAATGGTTAAGAAACTAGCTCTGAGTCATAAAGTTGGGAAATATTAGGATTCAATTTCAAGTTGAGTTTCACTGAATCCAAAACCATTGCAGATTCTTATTTTCCTTGCTGTCTCCCATTCTTTTCTTCTTGATATTAGATGGCAGATAAAGGACCGATGAGTAGAAAACAATTCTATTTGCTCATTGTAGGAATATTTTCTCAAGGAGTATAACTATCAGAAAATTTAGTGTTTTACCTGCATAGGTTGTATGATATTCATCACTAGAGATCTTCAGGGTGAACAATCTCTTGTTCCTTGTCAGAATATATTTAGGATGTGGACACTTTCAGTTTCTAAGAATTAATTTTAATAAATAATCTTCACAAGTACAGACAGGGTGGACCTGGGAAACGAATACTGCATGTGGGGGAAGAAAAGATGTTGGGATTTTGGTGGACTTCAAATTTGATATGAGTCAACCTTATCTAGGACAACAGAGAAAGCAAAAGCAACTTTGGTTATAAGTAAGAATACTGCATCTAGGATTAGCAGGTGATAGTCCTGTTACCACATTCTGAAATGGACAGATTATGTCTAAAGAATTGAATCCAATTCTGGATACCACATTTAAGAAAATGTGGATGAAGTAGAGAGAAGGATGGGAAGAGGCCTTCATGGGGCAGTGGAGGCTGTTTATGTGGATGATAAATGAGTCTTCTTTTGCTTAACAAGAACAATGGATGGCATTTTAAAGAAGAGAATTTGGGCTGAACACACATATATATATATATATATATATATATATATATATATATATATATATATTTTTTAAATCTAAAAAAAGAGCAATCCTGAAATGTAATAAGTTACATTAGAAGGCAGTAGATTCTGCCTCATACAGAGCCTGAGTCGACACTTATCAGACATGTTGTAGAGGGATTTTTGAGGGGGAGGCAAAAATGAGAAAAATTATTTAAAATAGACATCTAAAATTGTTAGAACTCTGAGATATTGACTAACATCTTGTCATATCTCTGGCTATATGATATGGTGTGTGTGTATGTGTGTGTATCTGTATGTGTATGAAAGAGACAGACATAGAGACAGAGACAGAAAGGGAGATAGAGATAACTTATTTTCCAAGGGAATATAATATGGATTTAATATGTTATAACATCTTGGAACATATAACATAAAGTTGGCTTTGAAAATAAGAACTGTATATTTGTCCCAAGGTCATGTCTTTGCTGAATGTTTCTGTGCCCCCACCCAAAAAATAGAGCTTCAACCAGAAAAAGAAAAAGAAAAGAAGAAAAGGAAACACCTGTAGAGGGTGAAGAAGTGGTGAAAAGAATGATGGATTCTCTTAGACATGGCCTCTTTAGCCCAAGGCCTAGACTAGTGACTTATCCTTTGCAAGAACGTTTTGTACTATGTACAAAATGTGATTCACCTAGGAAGCTATAACAAGACAGAGTCACATATTAAATTCCAAGGGTAATTAATTTTAATTCTCTCTTTTCAAGTGAATTAAGTCTAATCAGTTTATTTCTCACATTTTTATACAGAAGAAGAGCATGAACAATGTGACTGAATTCATTCTCCTGGGCCTTACACAGAATCCAGAGATGCAGAAAGTCTTATTTGTGGTGTTTTTGCTCATCTATTTGGCAACACTGGCAGGCAACCTGCTCATTATCGTCACCATCATCACTAGCCAGACTTTGGGTTCCCCCATGTACTACTTTCTATCATACCTGTCCTTCATAGATTGCTGCTGTTCATCTTCCTCAGCCCCTAAAATGATACTTGACTCATTCTATGAGAAGAAAACCATCTCCTTTAATGGGTGTATGGTCCAGCTCTTTACAGAACATTTCTTTGGTAGTGTTGAGATCATCCTGCTCACCGTTATGGCCTATGACCGCTACGTGGCAATTTGTAAACCTCTGCACTATACCATGATTATGAGCCAGAGGCTCTGTTCCCTTCTGGTGGGGGTAGCCTGGGCTGGGGGCTTTCTCCATGGATTAATACAGGTTCTCATCACAGTCTGGCTCCCTTTCTGTGGCCCCAATATCATAGATCATTATATATGTGATTTATTTCCTTTGCTTCATCTTGTTTGCATGGACACTCATGTGCTGGGTCTATTTGTTGCAGCAAACAGTGGTTTCATCTGCCTCTTAAACTTTCTCCTCTTGATGGCTTCCTATGTAGTCATCTTGACCTCCCTAAAATCTCACAGCCTGGAGGGGAGACTCAAAGCCCTCTCTACCTGTGTCTCCCATATTACTGTGGTCCTCTTATTCTTTATTCCTTGTATATTTGTGTATCTTCGGCCAATGATCATCTTCCCCATTGATAAGGCTATGACTATTTTTTATTCAATGATAACCCCCATGTTAAACCCCTTAATCTATACATTGAGGAATACAGAGGTAAAGATTGCCATGAAGAACTTATGGAGTCAAAGAATGATCTCATGTAAGAATTTTTTTTTTTGTGAAGGGCTGAACATGAAATTACCTGAATACTAAAATTCTCTCTCTCTCTCTCTCTCTGTCTCTCTCTCTCTCTCTCAATCTCTCTGTCTCTGTCTCTCTCTGTCTCTCTCTCTCTCTGTCTGCCTCTCTCTCATGCACATGCTCACACCACACACACACACACACACACACACACACACACACACACACAATTGGAATGAAGAGACTTGCCCAGGATCACACAGCAAATAAGTGTCTGAGACTGGGTTTGAATTCAGATCCTCCTGACTCCAGGGCTGTTACTCTAGCAACTGTGTCATCTAGCTGCACCCATACTGGAATTCTAGAAATAATCATGTTTTGTTGATGAAAAGGATATTGACTTTTCTTTTAAATAATATATTTAGGGAAGGCAAATATAAAACTATTTTTCATGTTTTAAATGTTCATCCTTCAAATACTATGTGGCTGCTTCATATGCTTATAGTACAGCCAAAATTTCATGCCCAATAGAGTAGAAGTTGGCCTTGTTTTTAAGAAAAACCTGAATTCAAGTTCTTCTGCCATACAAATGGGATGTGTTCATCGGCAAACTACTTAGCATCTCAATATCCCTAGAGAATTCTCTCAAACTACAGGTTTCAGATTGGCGTGCCAATCTTCATTGGTGGAGGATTTTTTTTAAATCACCACGAATACTCCATAATATTGGCTTCAGAGATCTAAACAATACCACATGCTACATTTACATAAGATGTTCATTTGATTGAGATTTGTTGCCATTTTTGAAACTCATCTGCAGACAATCTTTGGGCTTGATTTTTTTCCCCTACAAATCAGTTTGACAATTTCTTTTGGCTCTATGATTTAATCACCTCTTTTGCTTTCTTTCATAATGCTTCCTATTCAAATTTTCAGAACGGGCCCTCCACTACATGACATTCAATGAATGTATACAATGTATTGCTTACTTAAAGAAGGAAAAAAAAATTGAGATATTTTCTTTATGTACAGAATTGCAAAGCCCATTTTTAACTCAGGTGGAAGATTGGACTAAGGGGTCTACCTCCCAGATTCTGTGACTGACGTTTTCTTCTCCCTCCTCTTTGGGGTCATAATGTAATGAATTAGGCAAGATTTTTAGAGTCTTATTTTAAGAAACTCCCTCATCCAGCTTTTTTTTCAGAACCAAGGATAGGACACATAGACCCAGAAACTGAAAAGGAACACTCAGAGGAAATCAATAAGAGAGGTGATTTAAATTTTATAAATCTCTATCACTTATATTATTGATTATGTCTTTCACTTGATAAATAAACTCCATCTTCTGTCTATCTATTTTTACTAGGGAAGAAATTCTGTTCCCTGAAATTACTGGATTTTTAAATTTAACATATATCAGAAAGCATTCCCACATATGAACTAAGGTAATAGTTGCTCTGTCTCTAGTTTATCCTTGAAATGAACTGTCTTATAAATTTAGCCCATATAGTTTCTGGGGATCCTTAACCTAACTTCCACTCACAATGCAGAGTTGAGCCCACTGATCATATCTTCTTTGTCCCTTTAGAGCTCAAAGAGGTAGTCCTAAAGTTTAGGATGTTTCTCCTAATGCTGTCAGCTCAAGCTCTCCTTGCTGTTAATTCCACTCAATATGAGTAACCAATTATCAATTCAATATAAGCTGATTAATGACAACTAACATATCATTAATATTACTAACTACATTGATTAGTGTTATATCTTTTCATCAATTAACCTCAACTAGCGTTTACAAAATAAGGCTGTATAATGAGGAAAAAACACTATGGATCACAATTTCAAAAAAATTGGTAGAAAGAACTAGTAGGATTGGTTTTATGAAATCACACAGAGCTTTCAATAATTTCAACATTCTGAAATCACAAATCATTCATTTAATGTCAATATTTTTCCAGTAATGTTATAGGGCAGCAGTTCTTGAAACATCATGATCTCTGAATAATTCTAGTTGCGGGATACCACAGACAATAGACAGACAAGTTCTAAGCATGAGAAGACTGAAACATATTAACAGTGAACACCTGAGAAGAAAAAGTAATAACTAAAATGTCGTCTGGGAGTAGGTGGGCTGATCATGTAGCAGAAATAGCGGATAAATAATTGCTAAATATAATGCACAATTGATATTTGGGCAATGTCAATGGATTCAGAACAGGGAATCATTTCCTAAGTCCATTGATAGATATCAGGGGATCTGTGAATTTGGTGGAAAATTGCAGCTTTATACAGCTGTACAAACAGCTATACAGAGGCAGCTAGAGTAGGCAGTGGATAGAGTGCAGGACCTAAAGTTGCAAAGACCTGAGTTGAAAACTAGCTTCAGACACTTAATAGCTGTGTGATCTGGACCTGGGCTTAAGTGAGCCAGGGCTGGGCAAAGTCGTCAGTCTCTCCTCCAAAGCCATATGGGTCCAGTAGCAAGACATAGATCTGGACAATTAGACATGGCTGAGGATGCTGTGTGTAACCTGCACCTTTTTAAACTTTTTCCCAGCTCGAATTGGCTGAGGCAACACACATTCAGTGATTAAAGCTAGGTATGAAATGAAGCAAAAGAAGACATCTTTTACCTACTCAAAAAAATCAATCCAGAAGGGGAAGATCCTCTGGTTATCTGGCCAGAAGAGAAACAATTGTCATTTACACTCACTCTGAGCCATCAAAATCCAAACATTAACAAAGGGAGGCTTGGGCTCTGACTTATTATTTGCCAGTCCAATTCATTTTCAAATAAAGACAGGGCCTAACTGATGTGCTGGCTCCTCCTTAGACAAACAACAGCTGTATGATCAGGACAATTCACTTAGCATCTGTCCACTTCTGTTTCCTCAACTGTAAAATGGGGATTATAATAGCACCTACCACCCAGGGTTATTGTCAAGATTAAATGAGATAAAATATGCAAAATGCTTAGCACACTGGCATTAAGATATGCTGTTTCCTTTTTCCCCATTAGATAACTGGTTTCGTTTGTAATCCCATGTATTTTTTATTTTATTTTAAATGATATCTCTGTGGTATCCCTGGAAATCACCAGGACACCCAAAGTATCCATCCCACACAAATGTTTAGGAAGCCTTGATTTATACAAAGGGCCCAAGCATCTACTCTGTGCCAAGGAGAGTGTTTAGCTCTGTGTGTACTATTAAAACTGAAAGTTTGGTTGAAGGAAACAACAGAGCTATGTGATAGAAAAATCCATGTTGTTTATTGTTTTCCCTTAAAGCATAGCTAAGCTAGCTTACTTGTATGTACAAGGAGTCAGAGCATAAGCTCTGGCTGCCTGAACAAAGGAAGGAGAAAACTTATATATGTTATTTTAGCAGACCCAGCAAGCCTGCGTTACCTCACCTCCATGACCCCCATGTATGTTTAACCATGATACAACAAGAGGATTTTCCTTGATGGAATAAGGTTGTAAAGAATGTTGACAAAGGTCAGTTAATATTCTCTCTTGGAGTTAGGGTCTCATCCTTTAATGGCTAACAGGGGTAAGAATGTCCTTAGGTCAGTCTAATCTGGTCTTGTTGACAGAGGTAAGGGTATTTCCTGAGCAAACTTTTAGAGAACAAAGAAGCCCAGGTCCTGGATCTTCTTCCAGTCACTGATTAATTCAAGCTCTGGGTCTGGTTGAAATTAAAAATGATATGAATTAGTGTAATATTTTTCACAGTACAAATAAATGAGAAAATCATTAAACAAAAAAACAATCCTTTTTCTCAAGGAGTCACCTATATACAAACAATGTAGATAAAGGATAAACTGGATATAATCAGAGGAGAAATGTATAAGCATTAAGTGGTATGTTCACTATAGTGTTAACAAAGGCATCTCCAACTCAGTATGTACAAAACTTAATTATCTCCTCTCCCCCAAACCAGTCCAACTTCTGACCTACTAAAGTTTGGTTGAAGGGAGGAATTTGTCTTCCCAGGAACCCACATTCACTATCTCTGGATTGTCCTAAACACCTCAGTCCATCCATATAGCCCATTAGTTACCCGATTTTGCTTTTTATCTACTTCCACAAATTTTTTTTTTTTTTATCTAACGCATGATATACTCTGGTAGTGCAGTGGATAAAGCACTGGGCCTGGAGTCAGGAAGAACCAAATTCAAATCAGGCCTCCAACACTTAACTACTTGTGTGATACAGGGCAAGTCACTCAACCTCTGTTTGCCTTAGTTTCTCATCTGTAAAATGGGGATAATAATAGCACCAAGCTCCCAATGTTGCTGTGAGGAGAAAATGAGATAATTGTAAAGTACTTAGCACACTGACTAGCATGGAGTAGTCACTTTGTAAATGTTAGCTGCTATCGTTATTATTATTATTATTAATTATTATTACTTTTCATGGGACTATAGCAAGACCTTTCTCACTGGTATCATTGACTCTGGTCTGTCCTTTACCTAATTAACCCTCTATACAAATGGCAAAATGATTTCCCTAAAATTTAGGTATGATCATCTCACTTTCCTCCTCTTTAAATTCCAAATGATCCCATTTGTCTCTACTATCAACTTTAAGTTCCCCTGTTTAATTTTTAGGGTTCTTTGCAAACCTGACCCTCAACTTAACTTTCCACCCTTATTCTACATTACTCTAAGGGAAATTAATATTATACTGTTATATTAATAACCATTTATTAATTTGTGATCCATCCTTTTCCTCCTATTTTGGTCAAGACACCATTTCCTGAAAAGGCCAATGGTGAAGAGCATGAAGGGATAATGTGATGTGATTACTCCTAGCCCCAAGGCATCTGCTCCACTAGTTTGGGCTGGGCCCCACACAAATAGAACCCTGACTTTCCTTACTGGGTAAAAAGGACCCAGTATGAATTAGATCCACCCCCAGGGAGTATGTTCTTCTTCTCTTCATTAAAGTTTGGGGTGACCTGGTCTGCAAAAGAGAGAAAAAGCCCACGAAAACCTAGCTGAGATGGCTTATGTTTTTCAAGTTAAGACTGATTTGTTATTGTTGTCCTGTCTCTTTGTGACCCCTTTTGGGGTTTTTCTTCACAAAAATACTAAACTGGTTTATCATATCTTTCTCCATCTCATTTTACAGATGAGAAAGTGAGACAAAGAGGGTTAAGTGACTTGTCTAGGGTCAAACGGATAGTTTGAACTCATTAAGGGGAGTCTCCCTGACTCCAGGCCAGACATTCTATCTATAGCACCATATAGCTTCCCAGCTAGCAACCTATCTTCCTCAGGAATCAGAGAGGGGCAGAATGGACCGTATTTAGGGGCTATCCCACTACCTTCCCCCATCCCAAATATGGGGAGAACCTGAAAACTCTCGGTCTACTTCCTCATTAAAGTATCCACCAATCAGGATTTTCAGGGGATGTCCCAAAGATGTACTGTCAGGTCAATCGCATAGAAGATAGAAGTAGATATACAAGACACTATTGGCTATTACTCTGTTTCTTTTGCAAAAGTGGATGCATATCATTAACCTGTCCTTTGTCACATGCCCTATTAATAAATGATATGATGCTCAAAGAAATGACCATGTTATTTGTCGGGAAAACTTGCCTCAGAGAGCTACCAACATCATTTTTAACATTGAGCCTGCTTCTTGTTCCTCATGAATGAAACACTATATCTCATCCCCAAGTCTTTGGACATGTTGTACCCTTTGCTTAAAATATATTCCCAACACAATTTTGTCATTTACAATCCTGGGTCTTTAAAATCCTGCTTAAATAACACCTGCATGAAAACATTTTAAAAGAAATACCCCCCATTTCCCCTGTTTTTATTGGCTAGTCTTCTTTTAAAAATGTACTTTTAAATGTGTTCATATATCCTTATTTTTAGACAAGTTGCCCAGTTATTTCAGTGGCAGAGCATGAGACATTTTTTTTAATTTTTGGTTTGATTTTTAGTTTTATTTTTCAGCAGTCAGTTTTAAAAGATTTTGAATTCCAATTTTTTTTTGCTTCCTCCGTACCTCCTTCCTCTCCTCCCTAACCCCCTTCTATAGAAGGCAAGCAATCTGATACAGGCTATACATGTAGAATCATATGAAACCCATTTCCACATTAGTCATGTTGGGAAAGAAGAATCAGAACAAAAGGGAAAACCCACAAGAAAGGAAAACAACAGGGAGTATAGTACGCTATGATCTACATTCAGACTCCATAATTCTTTCTCCAGATGTGGATAGCATTGTCCATCATGAGTTCTTTAGAACTGTCTTAGAAAATTATATTCCTGAGAAGAGCTAAGTCTATCAAATTTGATCGAGTTGATCATTGCACAATGTTGTTACTTCATACAATGTTCTCCTGGTTCTGTTCACTTCTCTCAGCATCAGTTCACATATGTCTTTCTAGATTTTTCTGAAGTCCACTTGTTCATCATTTCTTACAGCACAATAGCATTCCATTACATTCATATACCACAACTTGTCCAGCCGTTCCCCAATTGATGGGCATCCCCTCAATTTGCAATTCTCAGTCACCACAAAAAGAGCTGCTATAAAGATTTTTGTACATGTGGGTCCTTTTCTCTTTTCTATGATCTTGTTAAGATACTGACTTAGTGGTAGTATGGCTGTATCAAAAATATGCACAGTTTTATAGCCATTTGGGTACAGTTTCAAAGAAGCATGAGACTCTTAATCTCAGAGTTGTAGGTTTAAACCCCAAATTGGGCACAACTGATTTTTAGGTGGTGAAGTGGACACAGAACTGGATTTGGAACCAAGGATACTCATCTTCGTGAGTGTAATGGTCATTAGGGTGGGATTTTTTACTGTTTTGTCTTTTGGAATATTAAGGTAATCAAGTGCCTTTGATGGGTCTTCCATTTCTTATGTAATGGAATACAAATTTTTGCTGACTTTGTTGTGGAGAGTTTCTCAGCAATAAAGAAGCTTTGATTGAATCAGGAGTCTTTGATGACAAGCTTACGTCAAGGGAATGCCTAGTTCACATTGATTTGAGTTGCTTTCAGTTGCACGGTTATGATGTCCTTTGACCCTGAGACTTGTATACAAGATCATCAGAGGTTAGCATTTTGCCTTTGGGGGAAAACCCACTGAAAGAGTGTTGGTGATAAGACTCTGGGTAGCCACTGTTTAGGACCCCCTGACTTTGAAAAGCCCAGATATCCATGCTTGTCTGGTAACTAAGTATATTGTGATTTTGTCAGACAGAAATCTGCCTATTAATCTGCTTATATTGTCTTTGTAATTTCTGCTTGTATTTGCTTTGATGTTCAGGGTGCTAGCTTTTCCCCCTGAACTAAGTGAATGCTATATGTATTTTTAATTAAAGTAATAATGTTAGCCCCTTAAAGTTTCTTTCCTTAGAAAAGCAAATCAAAGACCCTGTGCTGGCAGCCCTTCTCTATGTTGGTATAGTTGGTCTTTCACCTCCACAACAAATGCTAGCAACATTGTTGTTACAATGAGGTCAAATGCAGCACAGGACAGTTAATATCTTTGCGACCCTGGGCAACACTGTTTGCATCAGTTTCCTCATCTATAAAATGAAATTAAGAGGGTTATAGTAAACCACTCCAGTATCTTTGCCAAGAAAATCCCAAATGGTAGCACAATGAGTCAAAAATGACTGAATGAAAATAACAGATTAATGTTAACATTAAAACATAAGCCATCTCAGGCAGCTTTTCAATGGCTTGTTCTCCCTTTTGCAAACTGGGTCACCCCAAATTTTACTGACGAGAGGAAGGAAAATGTTTATTCTCTGTCAGCAATAATATGACTCAACAACAGCAAATTTGTATACATGTTGTTTCTTCCAATAGATTTTAAACTTCCTTCAGGAAAACTGAAAAGCAAACATCTCTAGGCAGCCTTGTTGATCTCCACAGTTCCTATTGCCTCCCTTCTGTTGCTTTACATTTGGTGTGTGTGTGTGTCTGTATGTGTAGTATGTTTGTTTAAATATACATATAGATTTATAGTATGTATGTACATTCTTCTTATCTCCCAAGTAGAATATAAACTTCTTGATTGTATGGGCTGTTTTTCTTTCCTTCTTTTATTTGTATCCCTGGTGTTTACCCCAGTGCTTGGCATTTAGTAAAGGCTTTATTTTAATGTTATTGATTGATTGGTTGATGTCAGATGACATAATTAGCGCAAAGCCAAATGATTTACTGAAATATATCTTTAATAAGTAGAAACACCATTTTTCCCCAATAACTTGGACTATTCTACAAATACAAATTGATGGCCATGGAGTCTGTAATTGGAGAGCCACATGGGAACAGATTCGACCAACATAATTTTTAAAAGTAAACATATTTAGAGTTTATGTGGTCATTATTGTTGTTGCTGTTTGTCCTTCGTTCTCCCAGAGGATTCATGACATACAAAGGGTGATGTCTTGACTTGCTCATGGATTGGATTTAAGTGAGGCAAAGCTATGTAAAGTCATCAGCCTCACTCGCTTCTCCAAAGTGATCACAGTCCAGTAACCAGACAAATACCAAGACAACTGATGATGGTCCAGGATGCAGTGGGTGAATTTGGCTTTTTTAAATTAAGGTCTTTCCCAGGTCTCAGTTTGTCTAAGGCCTTTATCATTCAATGACTATGAGATAGGTAAAATTGACACAAAAATGGAAAAATATACCATCACAAAGATATTAATCTGGGAGGGCAAGAACTTTGAAGTACAAATTCTGGCTGGAAGTGAAAAAAATCACTATTTACACTACTTCTATGCCTTCAAAATCTTAACAGTGAGCTAGAGAGGCTCAGGTTGGAGTTATTACTGGCTATTCAAAGAAGCCACAGTGATTAGCATTTAGAGGTCATTGGTAAGTAGCTCCCTTTAAAACACTATGGACTTTTTAAGAGCCTGTTTTTTTTTCCAGACTTATATCTGGAGAAATGAATAAAGAAAGCTGTACAGGGCAAAAAGGAAGTTATCTCAGATGTCTTGAGGAAAAATAAGAAGGAAAAAGATGGAAGGAGAAGGAGGAGTAAGAAGAGAAGGATAAGAAGAAGAGGAGGAAGAAGAGAAAGAAAAGGAAAAAGGAGAAGCAGAATAAGAGGAAGAAAAAGAAGAGGAAGGAGAAGAAGAGGAAAAAGGACGATGAAGAAGAGAAGGAGAAGAAGTAGAAGAGGAGGAGAAGGAATCACTTGTATTGAGTGCTTATTTTGCTTTGCACAAGTTGGTACATCTTTTTATGTTTCTCTGAATTCATCTTACCCTAATTATGATCACTGCCACATAACACCAGACAGAGTTTAGCCAGTAACCCTAATCAGGTGGACTTCTGGCCACAGACTAGACTCATACCAACATATGTACTACAAACCCCTCACCAGACCATTGAACCAGTTCTATCACAACCCAACATATTTAAAGAGTTAAAGTAGTTGAACTGACACAATGACATACCTTCCAAATAGAACCAATTATTAATCCTCAGAGGAGATAAGGGGCCAATATGTCACCCAGTCCCTACACTGAATGCAGTTCACATTAAATCTCCCATTACAGTGAGTGAAAAAAGAATTTAAAATGATAGGCTGGAATGTTTCCTTGCCAGAACCATTTGCAGAAAGCAGTGTCTCTCACTGATAGCTGTACTTTATGTTTTCCTTGCCCCTACTCCTGGTTAATGAGTAATGGAAAAGGGTGTAATATACATGGGGAAGATTAAAGGAAAATCTCTCAGCTGGACTTGGGCAGTATGAGAATTACCATTTGACGAACTGACTTCAAAAGAGGATGTCTAATCCAAAGACTTTCAAGCCACTGCTGTTCTCATGGTACCTGTAAACCTGATTTTAAATCTTTTTTTTTTTAGTTTTAAATACATGTTTTATATTCTCAGAGTTAAACCTGATTATATATCCAATCTTATGCTTTTGAGTTTTTTTCCAGATTTTTTTATGGGAAAGATATTGTTAAAAGGAGAGACAGAGACACACAGAAACGCACACAAATACAGAGACACAGAGAGAGACAGAGACACACAGAGAGAGATGGAGATCCACAGACAGAGACAGAGAAATAAGAGGGGAAGAAGGAGAGAGACAGAACGAATGTGTATTTGTTGGGGGTGGAACTGATAATTCTTTTTGGTGTTCTGAAATGTGTTTGATCTTAAATTTTTATGATTGTTCTATATATAGTAGTGAAGGTGCTGAACACATTAATATAGGAGAGTGGATATCTGTTAAAAACTACTGGAAAAAATGAGATATTGAATGAAAAGACCTGTGTTGAAAACCTGCCTCAAATATTTATTAACTATGTAACTGTGGACTAGGTACTCCCTGTGCTTTAGTTACTCCATCTGTAAAGTCACAATTTTGGAACTGATCATCTCTAAGGTGACTTCCATCTCAAAATCCTATAACTCCACCTCCCCAAGACACAGTCGCAAATTTTTCAGTTTCTACTCCTATTCATTCTAATTCTCTTCTATGAAGTGTAAGATGTGCCTCATTGTCTCTGTGTGTGTATGTCCGTGTGTGTTCAATTTTATCAAAGTGATTTTATGTTGTCTATTTTTACAACTTCATATATCCCTTATTGGAAGAAAAAAAACCTTAAAAGCAATTTACATTTGAAAAGAATACATTTGGAAAAAAAACAATTACATATGACAGTGCACACAGTGAGTTATTCTCAAACTAATGCATTCTTCCACTGATTTAACTAAGCAACCTCACCCAAGAAAAAAAGAAAAAAAGAAATAAGAAATAAGGTCATAGCAATCGTTGCAATCTAAATTCATTTGTCAATTTATTTTAATGACTAAAATGAGACTATGTGAATTGTACCAGTGAATTTTGATGTGAGCTTCACCATTTCTAATCTATTCTGGACTAATATACAGGTCTGTTAAAAACATGTTAAGGTTTCAAAAGGATTCTCTGTATAATAACACTATAACGTAGGTGTTCCATGATCATTCCCATCTTACAGATTAAGAATTAGGGGCTTGAATAAGTAATTGACTTTGGAAAAATCCACATTTTTTACTCTTGAAACATACATAACTCAAGATTCCCCTAGAAAGTGAGAAGGGATGCTTTTAAAAAAAGAAACTCAAAATAGAAAAGCAAAGATTTGGAATTTGAAAGGAGAGAGACATGCAGAATAAAAAACACACCAGGTAGAACAGGTTAAAGTTTTCTCATTATTTTCTCATTACTTTCAAACTTTATTTTCTATTTCAAATATTTGATTTAGATGATAACATAAGACGAATAACAACGGCAACAAAACCTCTAGTGATTCTTCAAGGATAGGCAAGAATCCATAAGGATCTGGATAAGGAATGGGTGGATTATTATAATGGTTAATATTTCCTAATGATTTTATATGTTATTAATTATGGCAATAGATTAGAAACTATTGTAATCATCCAAATATAACGTGCTAAAGTGTGGTGAAAATCTGAATGGAGAGAAGGGAACAAAATTTTGAGACATTTTATAGATAGAATTGGCATGACCTGGCAACTAATTGGATGTAGGAGATGTGGGAAATGGGACATTCAAGAGCAATTATGAGATCACAGACCTTGGTAACTAGAGGAAGGATGATGAGCTTAAAAATATGGATTTTAGAGAAAGCACAGGGTAAAAGAACAGGGAGATATCTTCTTTTTAATCTGTAGTGTTTTGTATACCACCTCCATATAGGCTGGATGAAGTGTGAAGCAAACAATTGATGTATAGGAGTACAGGACAAATAATTAGTTTGGACAAATATAGTCAAAAGTGATCCGTGCAGACATTGCGCTTGCATCTACGAAAGAAGTTATCAATAAGGGTCAGAATGTAAAGGGAGAAGAGAAGAAGGTCCAAGTCAAAGGCATGAGGTTATCCATTCTAAACAGGAAGGATGTGATTATTTGTTCAGCAAAGGTGAAAAAGAAAGAAAACAATAGAGAGCTATGATGAGAATCAGGAAATGACTCTACCATGGAAGCCAGAATGGGGAAAGAATATTTAGAAGGAAAGAATGGTCAGAAGGATCCAAACCTGATAAAAGTTATGTATTTTTTAAAGTTCATGGGAGGGAAGGAAGGTGAAGACAGGGGTTGAAATATGGCTAACTGATTCAAAGGAGAACCATTCACTTTGATAAGTACTCAGTCAATGTGATTGATTTCAGTCAGGTGGTAGAGTCAGGTTATCATATGGCAAAATGTTAAGAAGTGTATAAAATCGGGATGGCATCAATTATGTATAGAATTTTTTCTAAAAGTTTAGAGCGTTACAAATCAAAGTTTTTTTTGATTATTTTAAAAATTAAATAGACCCAAATATATATTTTAGGTAACAAAAGGAGAGGGAGGGAGGGAGGGACAAAGAGAAAGGTAGAAGGAAAGGGAAAGAGGGAGAGGAAGATGGAGTGAACATTAAACAAAAGAGGTAGGTGATAGATTGCCAAAGGTGGTGGGGAGAGGGTCTGGATTTGCCAGTGGAGAATATATAAGCCAACTCCATTTATTCATATCCTGGCTAAAAAAAGAGAAAATGTCAGCTAGCATTGAAGATGTTGGTCATTAGTGAAATATCTTTTGGTGAAAGAATTATTTCTATGAGTGAAACATAGAGTATTGAAGAAGAGACTGAGAAAGAAGGTACATTTGAGAAAGGTCAAGCTGATATTTAAAATGGAATAATGTAAAGGAAAAATTTCAGGAGAAGAAAGAGACAACTGAGTGGCTGCCAGCTACCAATCAAAGCCAGGTTTCCATTTATTGGAGCCAGGACTGCTGCTGTAAAATATACAGGCCTACTAGTCCATTGGCTCTTAACTTTGTGTCATGTATCCCTGTGGCAACCTGGGAAATCCTATGGGACCCTCTTACATTATGAGAATAATGATTTTTAAAAATATGTATAAATGTATGTGTAAGTATATACATATATATATGTATATATATATATATATGTGTGTGTGTGTGTGTGTGTGTGTGTGTGTCCATATATCTATGTATGGGTAAACATACATATACATACATGTGCATATTTGTGTACATATGTATACGTATTTAGGTTGTCAGGGAATCTAATATCTAATACAATTTAAATATCTATTATAAAATTTTAGGAACATCAGGTTATTATCCTCCACTCTAGTCTTTCCTCTTCCCTATTTATCATGACCATGGTTATCAGAAAATGATCCTATACCTTCTGTCTTGAAAACTGTCATTAGTTCCTCATTTTTAAAGGAGGGGACCCAGAATTTTATTCATTTAGAGCAAGTATGGCCACAAACTACTATTAAATGTCTTATCTGTAAAAATTTTAATGCATAAGCACTCCACTACGGTTAAGCAAGTCCATTCATCTTCTGTAAAGATTCCTGAGCTCTCCTACATCCCACATTTTCAATTAAAGCATTCTCATCTATTGTCTTATTTAGCCTTCATAATTACCTGGAAGGAATTAAGGGGGTTGTAAATGATTGCTAAATGCTTTTTTCACCATTATGCCAGAAGTACATGTATACGTGGAATAGAAAAAAGAGGAAAACATGTTTCATGGAAATATAGTGACATATTTGTATAGAACAAGCCAATATAGAACTAAAAGATTTCAAAATTAGAGGAACTTCAAAGGCCAATCAATACTCTTTCTCGCAAATAATCCTCACTATAGTATTCCCAACAAAGATTCCCATCCAGATTTTGTTTGAAGACACCAGCATGAGAACTTGAGCTCCTACTAGTTTATGAAATGGCTCATTCTACTTACCAACTGCTCTGATTATGAAAGTTCTCCCTCTACCCACAGGTAAAAAGAACTAAATGCAAGCCGTCCAGGAGAATGAACACGGTATATGAACTCAGAGGAAATTGGTAGACTGAGTTAAATTCTGACCTCAATTATTTTATACTTCTTTGACTAAATGAACTCAATTAAATTCTTTATTCATTGTGCTATGTAAAATAAGTGCAATTAAATAAGTAGCCCCCAATATTCTTTTTTTGCCAATAAAACAATGAGGTCATGACCATTTTACAACTTCCAACACTTGCTCCAAATTTTGCAATCTGGAGGCAAATGGAACAGACACAATCCCTACTACTCGTGATAGCTCTCATGTGCTCTCTAAATCTTTTTACTTACAGTTCAAACATGCTAAATCTCTTCAGTTAATCTTCATGAAACATAAACTGAATAAATTTCAATCATCCCAGTTCTCTTCCTATGGAAAATTTATCATTTATCAGTGTTCTTCTTACAATATGTCATGGGGAACTAAACACAATATTCTAAAAGTGGACTGTTCCTGGAAGAGTCAAAGGGGAGCATGTCCTTTTTCCTGTAGGTTATGACTCCAGTTTGACACCGTAAATCACTTTTGCCTCTCAGAGCACACTGCTCTCTCATAGGAAGATTAGTGAACACCAATTAAGAAAAAATACTATTTAATCAAACATTTTTTGGTGTGTTACAATGAAGATATTTTTTAAAGCCAAGTAAACTTTAAATGTATTCCTATTTCATTGCAACTTATTTAATTTGGTATAATATTTTAGCCAATCAAGAATTTATTGAAATCCATCTGTAATCATGGCATTATTTATTCCTCCTTTATTTGGGTCATTTGCAAATAGATTATGAATATCAAGTATGTCTTTATACAAGTGAATGATAAAAATGTTAAACAGTGTAGAACCAAGAAGATATGGTAATGATTATTAATGGACACTTGATTATAAGACAATATTAAATCTGTGCTTACTCTTTGTTCCCAACATTTAATGAATCCTCAATCTAACTAAATATATTATCAGCTATGCCACGTTGCTCTATTTTGTGTATCAAAATAGCAAGAAAGATTTGATGAAATGCCCTGCTAAAATTGCTCTTTAAGATTTAAAAAAAAGTATTGTTGTCAAAAATACTCACTGAGGTAACTAATATAATTATATCATAAGAAAATTTACAAATCAATCCACCCCACCACTATTCAAATGAAGAAACTGAGGCAAAGAGAAATTAAATGACAAATCAGGGTTATACAACTAGGCAGTGCAGTGAATAGAATGATTGTCTTGAAATCTGAAATACATGAATTCAAACAAATCCTGCCTATGAAACCTATTAGGTGTATTAGTCTGGGAAAATAAGTTAACTTCTCCTAGCCTCAATTAACTTATCTCCAAAATGAGTAGAATTATAGTGTCTATTCCAAAGGGTTATTTTGAAAATGAAATAACATAGCATACGTAAATCACTTAAAAAATTAGTGTACAGGACTTTGCAAATACTCTGCAAATGCCAGCTACTACAATTATTAGTAGTATACCTCTAAGGGGGATTTGAACCCAGGTCTTCACGACTTCAGAGCCTGTACCTTATGCACTGCACTCTATGCCTCTTCTCTAAGTCATGTTTATGTATAAGAGCATACAGATTCAAAGAGTATAAATTTCCTAGTTCATATTCATCCAGTTAAGGGGCTTTAGGCATATAAATGTAGTCTTCTTAGATTCCAAGGCCTACCTCTTTTCACAAGACATTTCTAGTGTAGAATCCAAAAAAAAATCAAGGCTCCCTTACTGAAAACTTTTACTTTCTTTACAGACAAAACAACTCTTGCCTGAATTCAACATCTGTATGGAATAAATGGATAATGGAAATAATGTGACTGAATTTATCCTATTGGGGCTGACTGAGAATCCAAAGATGCAGAAAATTGTTTTTGTTGTGTTTTTCATTATGTATGCTGTAACAATGGTGGGTAATATACTCATTTTAATCACTATTGTCCTCAACCCTAGCCTCGATTCCCCAATGTACTTTTTTCTTGCCTACCTGTCCTTTGTAGATGCCTGCTATTCCTCTGTGAATACACCTAAACTTATTATAGACTCACTTTATGAAAAGAAAACCATTTCCTTCAATGGTTGCATGATGCAAGTCTTTGGAGAACACTTTTTTGGAGGTGCTGAGGTCATCCTACTCACAGTAATGGCCTATGACCGGTATGTGGCAATTTGCAAACCCCTGCACTACATGACAATCATGAGTTCGCAGTTGCGTGTCCTTCTAGTGGGTGTGGTCTGGATAGGAGGCTTCCTTCATGGAACAATACAGATGCTCTTCATAATCAAGATTCCATTTTGTGGTCCTAATGTCATAGATCACTTTATGTGTGACTTAAATCCTTTGCTAAATCTTGCCTGCACTGACACTCACATCTTTGGTTTATTTGTTGCAGCCAACAGCGGTTTCATCTGCTTCTTAAACTTCCTTCTGTTAATGGTCTCCTATGCTGTCATTCTGAGTTCTCTGAAGACTCACAGTATGGAGGGGAGACGCAAAGCCCTTTCCACCTGTGGTTCCCACATCACTGTGGTCATTTTTTTCTTTGTTCCATGTATGTTTATTTATATTAGACCTCCAACAACATTCCCCATTGATAAAGCTGTGGCAGTCTTCTACACAATGATTACCCCCATGTTAAACCCTTTAATCTACACACTGAGAAATGCACAAATGAAAAACGCCATCAGAAAATTATTCAGCAGAAAGGAGATTTTGGTTAGCCAGTAAAGGCCCCCTAATCAAATCATCAGACTCCAAGTCATGTGTGAGGGAAAGGAAAGAAAAAGAAAAAGAAGAAAAAGATTTTATTGGTAAGTGAAGGGAAAATTTAAGAATAACAAAATTGCTATCTAATATTCACTGAGTCTACAATGGGATCTTTTTTTCCCATTTGATTTCTTCTAATGTTCAAAAAGGGCTCCCTATGAGGAAGGTATATACTTAGCATTTTCAAGTCATTTTTCATACAGTCAATAAATTAATAATAGAGGAGAAATGGAAGACCTACAGGCCCAATGAAAAGACAACACTATATCCCTTAATTACTGAATATATACATATCTAGACACTACAAGTAAAGTAAGCATTAGATTTTTTTAAGAAACTGAAATGTTAATGTAGGTATAGTTTTCATTAAAAATATCAATTAAATTTTACAAGTATTTTGTATTTGCCTACTCTATATCAGGCATTGTCCACAAGAACACAGTACTTAATAAATGTTTGTTAACTGACTCAATGCTTACTGCAAAGGATACATAACCAACAATAAAGATATTGTTGCCCTCATGAACCTTCTACTATATTTTCGGGAAAACATGAATACTCAGAAGTAAATGGAAAAGAGATACAAAATAAAAACTAAGTAACTTTAGAGGGAGGCCTAAACATTTGGGGCATATGGGAAATTAGGGCTGCTCTCATGTAAAAGATGGCACTTTGTCCAAGCTTTCAAGTTTGCCAGAAATCTTACTACGGGGAGAAAATAAGAGGTTTTTTTTTGTTTTGTTTGCTTTGTATTGTTTTACCAAACATGAGAAACAGAAATTGCAAAGGAGATGGAATGCTCTATATGACGGGTAGCAAGGAGGCCCGTTTTGGAATGCAAAAATTGGGAAGGAAAGCAATGATGAAAATCAGAGGACTACAAATACAGTTGTGGATTACATGCATAAAGAACTCTTCCTACATTCTAAACCTTATTCTTTGCATCTGGTTTGACTGGGTTCCATGTCCATTCAGCTCTGCAATCATCTGACCTACGTTTCTTTGTCTTGTCCGTTCCTTTTATAATAATACAACGAAAGTCTTTGTCAAAATTACTGAGAATATCTGGGTAAACCATGCATTCATCACTATCCTGATCTGTCAAATAATATTGTAGATATATATCTACTTCTATCAGAATCTATATGTTAATTCATATCTTTGCAATTTATATACATTTATGTAAGAATAAGACTTGTGTGTCATGACATTTTATTTAAAGAAAGACTAAATTTTTATTACTACTATTTATTTTTCTAGTCACCCATCAATTTGATACCTTTCAAAATGTGGTCTCAAGACCCCTGGAGATTATTGAAGTAAGTATTACTTGTCACTCATAGTTATAGCACCCACCTACATTCCACTAATTTCCTAAAAGGCCTTATCAATTATTGCAGTTTTTCAAGGTCCAAGGACATTGTTAAAGAGTTTAATGTGATTACTAAAAGCATGATAAAGTGAAGAGGAATTAAAACTACGTATCAAAAGATACAACATCTCCATTCCAATCTCCCATTCTAGTTGTAGTCCATTTCCAAAACCAACTATCTGGAGCTGAGTCAGCATTGAAATTTATCATTTTATAATACTACCCCTGTTCTATTAAGGCCAGGATCAAGAGTACTGTGATATAATCCTTAAAGGAATTGTGCAGTGCTGCTGAGACTTTGATTATTTTGACTGCATCTTCATAAATGGCCTGGATAACTTCCTAATATCACGGATGCTTATATATGTCTGGCCCGGGCATCTATGTATGCCTGCAACCAGCCTTTTAACAAGGACATTACTCACATGGCACAAAGGTGAATATCCACAGAGTATGTCCCCACAGTCACAAATATAACATAACCAAACCAGAATGCATGAGCATGGTTTTGTGGGATTCTTGATCTCTAGTTCTTCTTCCTACTTATCAAAGTTTCAAGTAGTTATCTACAAGGTAAAGACTCTGAAGAAAGAAAAACAAGTCTAGACCAGGTTTAATGAGCTATGAGAACATGGATGATTAAAAGATGTGAAGATATGTCCTTATCTTGGGATCTTCAACTTGGTTCAATATTTTGATAAATATTTTCCAATATAATTGGTATCCATCATAATCTGACATAAAATAAGGATTTTATGCCTTTAAAATATTATTCTGAGAATGGAGGAACACAGTATTCACTAGTCATCCTATGTGGACCATCAAACAACCAAACACACACACATATGCATGCTTGCACACACACACACACACACACACACACACACACACACACAAACACACAAGGAGTAAGTAGTTCTGGCATAGAAAAAGGCACAAGACTGGGACAGTATTAGCAGAAAAGGGATTTTCAGAATGTACAGTGATGGAAGTAGAAGAGTGGTATAGTAACTCTGATTTGTGTGTACCTAGTAGTAGAATCATACTAGGAAAGTGAACCATGAGAGGAATTTTTCCTTAGGTCACATTGACATGTATATTAGAGTTTTCAAGCATGAGAAAAAGAAAGCAAGCCTGTGAGTCAAAAACTAAACTTGAGAAAGGAGGTACCTGAAAGTCAATGCAAATGTGGCTGCAAGAAGAATGAAATCGGGTGGAATTCAAAGGAGAAAAATTACAGAGTAGAGGAGAATGAGAAAAAGTAAGGTGCAGCAGGAATCAAGAGTCCCTACATCTACTCAAGTGTCAGTGGGTATAAAAATATAGACCACTTCACTGTAGAATGTGGACCAGGGTTCAGTGACTTTTAAAAATAGTTTAGGATTTTTCAGCACCGTACAATAAAAGGTAGGGGTGAGATGAAAGAGTCTTAGATAAAGGTGATATGAGTTTCAGAAACCATCTTGTTTGTTTGTTCATTAATTACCTATTATTTATCCGTTCATTCCTCCATCTATTTGCTTATTTATTTATTCATTCTTCCTTTGTTTCTTTGTTGAAATCTGGTTCTCCTTACCTCACCCAGCCTAGAAGAACCATTCATGATTACAAATCTGCCACTGTCAGGTACTATGATATAAAGGGATGTGTGGTCACTGCTCTCCTGTCCTTTACTCTAGTCTATGAGTAACCACAAATAGTCTTTACCTCCTTGAACTGTGAGCAGGGTACCTACCACACTATGGCCACAGCCTCTACTGTGTTAATGTTCCCCCTTAACCTGGGGGTAAGCCCATTTTTTACTCAGGTGGAAGATTGGACTAAGG
Source organism: Trichosurus vulpecula (assembly GCF_011100635.1). Lineage (NCBI taxonomy): Eukaryota > Metazoa > Chordata > Mammalia > Diprotodontia > Phalangeridae > Trichosurus > Trichosurus vulpecula. The sequence goes on along the minus strand of NC_050578.1, from coordinate 260,714,936 downwards.
GGTGTCTAACATCTTTTCTACTTCCCAGATTCTGTGACTGAAGTTTCCTTCTCCCTCCACTTTGGGTCATAATGTAATAAATTAGGCAAGATTTTTAGAGTCTTATTTTAAGGAACTCCCCCTATCCAGCTTTTTTTTTCAGAACCAAGGATAGGACACATAGACCTAGAAACTGAAAAGGAACACTCAGAGGAAATCAATAAGAGAGGTGATTTAAATTTTATAAATCTCTATCACTTATATTATTGATTATGTCTTTCACTTGATAAATAAACTCCATCTTCTGTCAGTCTATTTTTACTAAGGAAGAAATTCTGTTGCCTGAAGTTATTGGATTTTTAAATTTAATATACATGAGAAAGCATTCCCACACATGAACTGAGGTAATAGTTGCTCTGTCTCTAGTTTATCCTTGAAATGAACTGTCTTATAAATCTAGTCAATACAGTTTCTGGGGATCCTTAACTTAACTCCCACTCACAATGCAGAGTTGAGCCCACTGATCATATCTTCTTTTTTCCTTCAGAGCTCAAAGAGGTAGTCCTAAAGGTTAGGATGTTTCTCCTAATGCTGTCAGCTCAAGCTCTCCTTGCTGTTCATTCCACTCAATATCAGTAATCAGTTATCACTTGAATATTAGCTGATTAATGACAACTAACATATCATTAATGTTACTAACTACATTGATTAGTGTTATATCTTTTCATCAATTAACCTCAACTAGCTTTTAATAAATAAGGATATTTAATGAGAAAAAAACACTATGGATGGAGATTTAAAAAAAATTGGTAGAAATAACTAGTAGGATTGGTTTTATGAAATCACACAGAGCTTTCAATAATTTCAACATTCTGAAATCACAAATCATTCATTTAATGTCAATATTTTTTCAGTAATGTGATAGGGCAGCAGTTCTTGAAACATCATGATCTCTAAATAATTCAAGTTGCGGGATACCATGGACAATAGACAGACAATATCTAAACATGAGAAGACTGAAACTTATTAACGGTGAACATCTGAGAAAAAGAAGTCATAAATAAAATGTCATCTGAGAGTAGGTGGGTTGATCATGTAGGAGGAATAGTGAATAAATAATTGCTAAATCTGACGCAAAATTGATATTTGGGCAATGCCAATAGATTCAGAACAGGGAATCATTTCCTAAGTCCATTGATAGATATCAGGGGATCTGTGAATTTGGTGGAAAATTACTGCTTTATATCTATACAAACAGAGGCAGCTAGAGTAGGCAGTGGATAGAGTGCGGGGCCTAGAGTTGAAAAGACCTGAGTTGAAAACTAGCTTCAGTCATTTACTAGCTGTGTGATCTGGACCTGGGTTTAAGTGAGCCAGGGCTGGGCAAAGTCATCAGTCTCTCTCTCCTCCAAAGCCATATGGGTCCAGTGGCAAGACATAGATCAGGACAATTAGAGATGGCCGAGGATGAAGTGCGTAACCTGCACCTTTTTAAGGTAAGGTTTGTCCCAGCTCTCAGACTGGCTGAGGCAACATTCATTCAGTGATTAAAGCTAGGTATGAAATGAAACAAAAGAAAACATCTTTTATCTACTCAAAAAATCAGTCTATAAGGGGAAGATCCACTAGTTATCAGGCCAGAAGAGAAATAATTGTCATTTACACTCACTCTGAGCCATCAAAATCCAAACATTAACAAAGGGAGGCTTGGGCTCTGACTTTTTATTTGCCAGTCCAATTCATTTGCCAATAAAGACAGGGCCTTCCTGGTGTGCTTGCTGTTCTTTAGAAAAACAGAAGTTGTATGATCAGATCAGTTCACTTAACATCTGTCCACTTCTGTTTCCTCAGCTCTAAAATAGCAATCATAATAACACTTACCACCCAGTGTTATTGTCAAGATTAAATGATATAAAATATGCAAGATTCTTAGCACAGTAACTGGCATTTAGATATGCTTGTTTCCTTCCTTCCCCACTACATAATTGGTTTCTTTTGCAATCCTATGTATTTTTTATTTTATTTTAAATGATATCTTGGTGGTGTCCCTAGAAATCACCGGGAAACCCAAGGTATCCAGCCCACAAAAATGTTTAGGAAGCTTTGATTTATAGAAAGGGCCCAAGCATCTACTCTGTGCCAAGCAGAGTGCTTAGGTCTGTGTGTACAAATAAATGACAAAATCATTAAACAAAAAAACAATCAATTCTCTCAAGGGGTCAGCTATATACAAACCATGCAGATAAAGGATAAACTGGAGATAATCAGAGGAGAAATGGATAAGCATTAAGGGGTATGTTTACTATAGTGTAAACAAAGGCATCTCCAAGTCACTATGTACGAAACTTAGTTAATTATCTCCTCTTCCCCAAACCAGTCCAACTTCTCACTTACTAAATTTAAGTTGAAGGGAGGAATCTGTCCTCCCAGGAACCCACATTCACCATCTCTGGATTGTCCTGAACACCTCAGTCCCTCCATATAGCCCATTAGTTACCAGATTTTGCTTTTCATCTACCTCCACTATTTTTTTTTATCTAGCCCACTGATATGCTCTGGTGGCACAGTGGATAAAGCACTGGGCCTGGAGTCAGGAAGAACAAATTCAAATCAGGCCTCAAACACTTAACTACTTGTGTGAGACAGGGCAAGTGACTTAAGCTCTATTTGCCTCAGTTTCCCATCTGTAAAATGGGGATAATAATAGCACCAAGCTCCCAATGCTGCTGTGAGTAGAAAATGAGATAATATTTGTAAAGTACTTAGCACACTGCCTAGCATGGAGTAGCCACTTTATAAATGTTAGCTGCTATCGTTATTATCATTATTATTAATTATTATTACTTTTCATGGGACTATAGCAAGACCTTTCTCACTGGTATCATTATTCTGGTATGTCCTTTACCTAATTAACCCTCTCTATATTTGGCAAAATGATTTCCCTAAAATTTAGGTATGATCATCTCACTTTTCTCCTCTGTAAATTCCAAAAGGTCCCATTTGTCTCTAGTCTCAAATATTAGTTCCCCCCTTTAATTTTTAGGGCTCTTTGGAAACCTGACCCTCAACTTAACTTTCCACCCTTATTCTACATTACTCTAAGGGAAATTAATATTATACTGTTTTATTAATTACCACTGATTAATTTGTGATCCACCCTTTCCCTCCTATTTTGGTCAAGACAACATGTCCTGAAAAGGCCAAGGGTGGAGAACATGAAGTGATAATGTGCTGTAATCACTCCTAGCCCCAAGGCATCTGCTCCATTAGTTTAGGCTGGGCCTCATACAAACAGGACCCTGCCTATCCTTACTGTGTAAAAAAGACACAGTATGAATTAGATCCACCCCCAGGAAGTATGAGCATTATTCTTGCTCTCTTCATTAAAGTTTGGGGTGACCTGGTCTGCACAAGAGAGAAAAAGCCCCTGAAAACCAATATAGGATGGCTTATGTTTTTCAGGTTAAGACTGATTTGTTACTGTTGTCCTGTCGTATCTGTCTCTTTGTGACCCCTTTTTGCGCTTCTCTTCACAAAAATACTAAACTGATTTATCATATCTTGCTCCATCTCTTCTTACAGATGATGAAGTGAGGCAAGGATCATCAAGTGACTTGCCTAGGGTCACATAGATAGTTTGAACTCATTAAGGGGAGTCTTCTTGACTCCAGGCCAGACATTCTGTCTAATGTACCATATAGCTTCCCAGCTAGCAACTTATCTTCCTTAGGAATCATAGAGGGGCAGAAGGGACCATATCTAGGGGCTATCCCACTACCTTCCCCCATCCCAAATATGGGGAGAATCTCAGAACTCTTGGCCTACTTCCTTATTAAAATGTCTACCAATCAGGATTTCCAGGGGAGGTTCCAAAGATGTACTGACAGGCCAATCAGATAGAAGACATAAAAAGATGTAAAGATATTATTGGCTGTTCTTCTGTGACTTTGGCACAAATGGACGCATGCCATTGACCTGTCCTTTATCACATGCCCCATTAATAAATGATATGGTGCTCAACGAAATGACCATGTTATTTGTTGGGAAAATTTGCCTCAGACAGCTCCCAAACTCATGTTTAACATTCACCCTGCTTCCTGTTCCTCCTGAATGAAACACTGTATCTCATCCCCAAGTCTTTGGACTTAAAATATATTCCCCCCACAATTTTGTCGTTTAGAATCCTGGGTCTTTAAAATCCTGCTTAAAAAACACCTGCTTGAAATTTTTTTGAAAGAAATACCCACCATTTCCCCTGTTTTTTATTGACTAGTCTTCTTAAAATATGTACTTTTAAATGTGTTTGTATATCCTTATTTTTAGACAAGTTGCTGAGCTATTTCAGTGGCAGATCATGAGGCATTTTTTTTTAAATTTTTGGTTTGTTTTTTAGTTTTAGTTTCCAACAGCCAGTTTTATAAGACTTTGAATTCCAATTATCTTTTGCTTCCTTCGTACCTCCTTCCTGTCCTCCCTAACCCCCTTCCATAGAAGGCAAGCAATATGATACAGGCCTAATCTCAGACAAAGCAAACGTAAAGATAGATTTAATTAAAAGAGATAAGGAAGGACATTATATCCTGCTAAAAGGAACCATAAACAATGAAGCGATATCATTGTTTAACATATATGCACCAAGGGGTAAGGCATACAAATTCTTAGAGGAGGTTAAGGGAGTTACAGGAAAACTATAATATTGGGAGACCTCAACCTCCCCCTTTCTGAACTTGATAAATCTAACCTCAAAATAAATAAGAAAAAAGTTAAGGAGGTAAACAGAATTTTAGAAAAGGCACATATGATAGACCTCTGGAGAAAACTGAATGGGGATAAAAAGGAATATACTTTCTTCTCAAAAGTACATAGCACATACTCAAAAATTGACCATGTAATAATGCATAAAAACCTCACAATCCAGTGCAAAAAGGCAGAAGTAGCTGAAGCATCCTTTTCAGATCATGATGCAATAAGAATCATTTTTAATAAAGAACCATGGAAAAATAAGCTAAAAACTAATTGGAAACTAATCTAATTCTAAAGAATGAGTGGGCCAAAGAACAAATCAGAGAAACAATTAATACCTTCATTCAAGAGAATGACAATAATGAAACAACATACCAAAACTTATGGGATACAGCAAAAGCAGTTCTTAGGGGAAGTTTTATATCCCTAAATGCTTACATGAATAAAATAGGGAAAAAGGAGATTAATGATCTGGGCATACAGCTGAAAAAGCTAGAAAAAGAGCCAATTGAAAATCCCCAATTAAATACCAAATTAGAAATTCTGAGAATCAAAGAACAGATTAATAAAACTGAAACCAAGAAAACTATTCAATTAATAAATAAAACAAAGAGCTGGTTTTATGAAAAAAAAACAATAAAATTGATAAACCATTGGTCAATTTAATTAAAAAAAGAAAGAATAAAATCAAAAAATACCAGTATCAAAAATGAAAAGGGTGAGGTCACCTCTAATGAAGAGGAAATCAAAACAATAATTAGGAATTATTTTGCCCAATTGTATGTCTATAAATTTGACAACCTTAGAGATATGGATGAATATCTACAAAAACATAAACTGCCCAGGCTAACAGAGAAGGAAGTGAAATTTCTTAATAACCCCATCTCAGAAAAAGAAATTGAGCATGCCATCAATGAACTCCCTAGGAAAAAATCTCCAGGGCCAGATGGTTTTACATGTGAATTCTATCAAACATTTAAAGAATAACTAATTCCGATACTTTGTAGACTATTTGGGAAAATAGGTAAAGAAGGAATCCTACCAAATTCTTTTAATGACACAAATATGGTACTAATACCCAAACCAGGTAGAGTCAAAACAGAGAAAGAAAATTATAGACCAATTTGCCTAATAAATATTGATGCAAAAATTTTAAATAAAATATTAGCAAAAATACTGCAGCAACTCATCATGAGAATAATACACTATGACCAGGTAGGATTTATTCCAGGAATGCAAGGCTGGTTCAATATTAGGAAAACGATTAGCATAATTGACCATATCAACAACAAAACTAGCAGAAACCATATGATCATCTCAATAGACGCAGAAAAAGCCTTGACAAAATACAACACCCATTCCTATAAAAACACTAGAAAGCATAAGAATAAATGGAACCTTCCTTAAAATTATAAATAGCATCTACCTAAAACCATCAACAAACATTATCTGTAATGGGGATAAGCTAGATGCATTCCCAATAAGATCAGGGGTGAAACGAGGATGTCCATTATCACCCCTACTATTCAATTTGGTACTAGAAAACTTAGCTGTAGCAATAAGAGAAGAAAAAGAAATTGAAGGAATTAGATTAGGAAAAGAAGAAACTAAATTATCACTTTTTGCAGATGATTTGATGATTTATTTAGAGAATCCTAGAGAATCAAGTAAAAAACTACTTGAAATAATAAACAACTTTAGCAAAGTTGCAGGATATAAAATAAACCCACATAAATCCTCATCATTCCTATACATTACTGACAAAGCCCAACAGCAAGAGATAGAAAGAGAAATTCCATTCAAAGTCACTGTAGACACTATAAAATATTTGGGAGTCTATTTGCCAAGAGAAACCCAGGGCCTATGTGAACATAACTATGAAAGACTTTTCACACGAATAAAGTCAGATCTGAATAAATAGAAAAATATCAGTTGCTCATGGTTAGGCTGAGCTAATATAATAAAAATGTCAATTTTACCTAAATCAATCTATCTATTCAGTGCCATATCAATCGAACTACCAAAAAATTATTTTACTGAGCTGGACAAAATTATAACAAAATTGATCTGGAAAAACAAGAGCTCTAGAATATCTAGGGTATTAATGAAAAGACATGCTAGAGAAGTTAGCCTAGCCATACCAGATGTTAAACTGTACTACAGAGCAGCAGCCATCAAAGCTACCTGGTACTGGCTAAGAAACAGAGGTGTGGATCAGTGGAATAGGATAGGAATACAAGATGGAGAAGTCAACAACTATAGCAATCTACTCTTTGATAAACCCAAAGAGGCCAGCTTCTGGGCTAATAATTCACTATTTCACAAAAACTGTTGGGAAAATTGGAAAATGGTAGGATAGAAACTGGGCATAGACCAATATCTTACACCATATACCAAAATAAAGTCAAAATGGGTTCATGAATTAGGAGTAAAGCCTGATACTATAAATAATTTTGGAGAGCAAGGAATAGTTGACTTATGAGATTTATGGAAAAAAAAAGAATTCATGACCCAACAAGAGATAGAGAGCATTACAAAATGCAAAATGGATAGTTTTGATTATGTTAAATTGAAATGCTTTTGTACAAAAAAAAAAAGCCAATGCAACAAAGATTAGGAGGGAAGCAGAAAATTGGGAGAAAATATTTGCAACTAGTATCTCTGATAAAGGCCTCATTTCTAAAATATACAGGGAACAGAGCCAAATATATAGGAATACAAGCCATTCTCCAATTGAGAAATGGTCAAAGGATATGAACAGGCAGTTTTCAGAGGAAGAAATTAAAGCTATCTATAGGCATATGAAAAAATGCTCTGGATCACTACTGATTAGAGAAATGCAAATCAAAACGACTCTTAGATACCACATCTCTCCTATCAGATTGGCTAAAATAACAAAACAGGAAAATGATAAATGCTGCAAAGGTTGTGGGGAAATTGGAACATTGTTACATTGCTGGCGGAGTTGTGAGCTGATCCAGCCATTTTGAAGAGCAATTTGGAACTATGCCCAAAGGGCTATAGAAATGTTCATACCCTTTGACCCAGCAATACCACTTCTAGGGTTGTATCCCAAAGAAATCACACAAGCGGGTAAAGGACCCATATGTACAAGGATATTTATAGCGGCTCTTTTTGTGGTAGCCAAGAATTGGAAATCAAAGGGATGCCCATCAATTGGGGAATGGCTGAACAAGCTGTGGTACATGAAGGTAATGGAATATTATTGTGCCATAAGAAATGGGGATGATACGGACTTCATAACAACCCGGAAAAACCTACACGACATAATGCTGAGTGAGCGGAGCAGAGCCAGGAGAACACTGTATACAACCCCAGATGTATGGATTCCGTGAGGACCAACCACGACAGACTTCGCTCTTCTCAGTAACACAAGGTGCAGGCACAATTCCAAAGGACTCACGATGGAGAATGCTGTCTACATCCAGAGAAAGAACTATGAAGTATGAATGCAGATTGAGGCACACTTCATGCTCGCCTTTTTTGCTTCTCTTTTATTTTTGTTTTTGGGTTGTTTTTTTTTTTTGGTTCTGCTTCTTCTTTCTCATATTCATTCCATTGGTTGTAATTCTTCTCCACAACTTGATTAGTGTATAAATTAATTCAATGCGAAGTTATACATGATAGTTATATGAGATTCAATGCCGTCTTGGGGAGGGAGGTGGGAGGGTGGGGAGAAAATCTGGAACTCAAAATTATGTAGAACCGTGTGTTGTAAACTAAAAATAAAAATAAATTAAAAAAATAAGACTTTGAATTCCAATTTTTTTGCTTCCTCTGTACCTCCTTCCTCTCCTCCCCAACCCCCTCTTGTAGAAGGCAAGCAATCTGATACAGGCTATACATGTAGAATCATAATAAATCCATGTCCACATTAGTTATGTTGTGAAAGAAGAATCAGAACAAAAGGGAAAATCCACAAGAAAGGAAAAAAAAAGAGGGAATATAGTATGCTGTGATCTACATTCAGACTCCATAATTCTTTCTCCGGTTGTGGATAGCTTTGTCCATCATGAGTTCTTTAGAACTATCTTAGACCATTATATTGCTGAGAAGAGCTAGGTCTATCAAAATTAATCGGGTTGATCATTGCATAATGTTGTTGTTACTTTGTGCAATGTTCTCATGGTTCTGTTCACTTCACTCAGCATCATTCCATGTAAGTCTTTCTAGGTTTTTCTGAAATCCACTTGCTCATCATTTCTTATAGCACAGTAGTATTCTATTACATTCATATACCACAAATTGTTCAGCCATTCTCCAGTTGATGGGCATCCCTTCAATTTCCAATCGACAGTCACCACAAAAAGAGCTGCTATAAAGATTTTTGTACATGTGGTTCCTTTTCCATTTTGTATGATCTTTTTGAGATACTGACCTAGTAGTAGTATGGCTGGATCAAAAATATGAACAGTTTCATAGCCATTTGGGTACAGTTTCAAAGAAGCATGGGACTCTTAATCTCAGAGTTGTGTGTTTGTACCCCAAATTGGGTACAGCTGATTTTTACTTGGTGAAATGGATACAGAACTAGGTTTGGAATCAAGAATACTCTTCTTCATGAGTGGAATGGTAAGTAGGGTGGGACTTTTATTTTACTGTTTTCTCTTTAGGAATGCTAAGGTAATCAACTACCTTTGATGTGTCTTGCCTTTCATATGTGATGGAAAGCAAAGTGGACTTTCTGTTGTCTTTGTTTTGGAGTGCTTCTCAGCACTAAGGAATCTTTGATTGAATCAGGAGCCTTTGATGACGAGCTTATGTCAAGGGAATGCCTAGTTCACATTGATCTGAGTTGCTTTTAGTTGCATGGTTATGATGCACTTTGACCCTGAGACTTGCGTATAAGATCAGAGGTTAGCATTTTGCCTTTGGAGGAATGCTCAGTGGAAGAGTGTTGGTGACAAGACTCTGGGTAGCCACTTTTTAGGACCTCCTGGCTTTGAAAAATCCACATATCTGTGCTTGACTGGTAACTACGTATATTATGATTTGTCAGACAGAAATCTGCCTGTTAATCAGTTTATATTGTCTTTGTAATTTCTGTTTGCATTTGCTTTGATGTTCAGGGTGCTAGCTTTTCCCCCTGAACTAAGTGAATATTATATGTATGTTTAAATAAAGTAAGAATGCAAACCCCTTAAAGTTTCTTTCCTTAGAAAAGCAGATGAAAGACCCAGTGCTGGCAGCCCTTCTCTATCTTGGTATTGTTGGTCTTTCACCTCCACAACAAATGCTAGCAACATTGTTGTTACAATGAGGGCAAATCCAGCCCTGGACAATTAATATCTTTGTGACCCTGGGCAACACTGTTTGCCTTAGTTTCCTCATCTGTAAAATGAGATGGACAGGGTTATAGTAAACCACTCCAGTATCTTTGCCAAGAAAATCCAAAATGCTATCACAATGAATCAGAAATGACTAAATGAAAATAACAGATTAATGTTAACAATAAAACATAAGCCATCTCAGGCAGGTTTTCAGTGACTTTTTCTCCATTTTGCAAACTAGGTCACCACAAATTTTAGTGAAGAGAGCTAGGAAAATGTTTACTCTCTGTCAGCAATAATATGACTCAACAACGACAAATTTGTGCGTACATGTTGTTTCTCCCAAAGGACTTTAAACTTCCTTCAGGAAAGCTGAAAAGCAAACATCTCTAGGCAGCCTTGTTGATCTCCACAGTTCCTATTACCACCCCTCTGTTGTTATACATGTTGTGTGTGTATGTGTGTGTGTGTGTATGTGTAGTGTGCTTGTGTAAATATGCATATAGATATATAGTATCTATGTACATTCTTCTCATCTCCCAATTAGAATATGAACTTCTTCATGGTATGAGCTGTTTTTGTTTCTTTTCTTTGTATTCCAGGTGTTTACCCCAGTGCTTGGCATTTAGTAAAGGCTTCATTTTAATGCTTATTGATTTATTGGCTAATGTCAGATGACATAATTACTGCAAAGCAAAATGATTTCCTGAAATATATCTTTAATAAGTAGCAACACCATTTTCCCCCAATAACCTGGACTATTGCACAAATATAAATTGCTGGCCATGGAGTCCATAATTGGAGAGCCCCATGGGAATAGATTTGGCCAAGGTAATTTATAAAAGTAAATATATTTAGAATTTATATGTTTATTGTTGTGGTTGTTTTGTTGTCGTTTGTCCTTCATTCTCCAAGAGGATTCATGACATATGAAGGGTGATGTCTTGACTTGCTCATGGATTGAATTTAAGTGAGGCAAAGCTGTGCAAAGTCATCAGCCTCTCTCTCTTCTCCAAAGTGATCACAGTCCAGTAGCCAGACAAATGCCAAAACAACTGATGATGGCCCAGGATGCAGTGGGTGAACTTGGCCTTCCTAAATTAAAGTCTTTCCCAGGTCTCAGTTTGTCTAAGGCCATGGCCATTCAAAGACTAAGGTCTAGGTAAAATTGACACAAAATATAGACAAATGTAGCATCAGAAAGGTATTAATCTGGAAGGGTAAGAACTTTGAAGTACAAATTCTGGCTGGAACAGAAGAAATCACTATTTACTCTTCTTCTATGCCATCAAAATATAAACTGTGAGTTAGAGAGGCTCAGGTTGGGGCTATTGCTGACTATTCAAAGAAAGCTAGAATGATTGGGGTTTATAGGTCACAGGTAAGTAGCTCCCTTTAAAAAAATATGGGCTTTTTACGAGCCTGTTTTTTTTTCCAGAGCTATATCTGGAGAAATGAATAATGAAAGCTGTACATGACAAAAAGTAAATTGTCTCAGCTTTTTTGGGAAAAAATAAGAAGAAAAAAAGATGGAAGGAGAAGGAGGAATAAGAAGAGAAGGAAAAGAAGAAGGGGAAGAAGAAGAGAAAGAAAAGGAAAAAGAAGCAGAATAAGAGGAAGAAAAAGAGGAAAGACAAGAAGAGGAAAAAGGAGGATGAAGAAGAGAAGGAGTAGAAGAGGAGGAGGAGGAATCAATTGTATTGAGTGCTTATTTTGCTCTGCACAAATTGGCACATTTTTAATGTTTCTCTGAATTCATTTTACCCTAACTATGACCACTACCACGTAATCCCAGGCAGAGTTTATCCACTAACCTTAATCAGGTGGACTTCTGGCCACAGACTAGACTCATACTAACAGATATACTAAAAACCTCAGACCAATCAACCTGTTCTATTACAACCCAACATATTTAAAGAGTTAAAGTAGTTGAACTGCCTCATTGACATACTTCCAAATAGAACCAATTATTAATCCTCAGAGGAGATAAGGGGCCAATATATCATCCAGTCCCTACACTGAATGTAGTTCATATTAAATCTCCCATTACAGTGAGTGAGAAAAGAATTGAAGAGGATAGGCTGGATTGCTTCCTTGACAGAACCTTTTGCAGAGAGCAGTGTCTCCCTCTGATTGCTGTACTTCGTGTTTTCCTTGGTCTACACCTGGTGAAAGGGTAGTGGAAAAGGGAGGAATCTGCATGGGGAAGATTAAAGGAATATCTCTCAGCTGGACTTGGGCAGTAAGAGAAATACCATTTGAGGAACTGACTTCAGGAGGGGATGTCTAATGCGAGGACTTTTAAACTGCTGCTGTTCTCATGGTACCTGTAAATATGATTTTATACCTTTTTTAGTTTTAAATACATGTTTTGTATTATTAGACGTAAACCTGGTTATATCTCAAATCTTATACTTTTGAATATTTTTCCTGATCTATTTATGGGAAAGATATCGTCAAAAGGAGAGACAGAGACAGACAAAAAACACACAAATACAGAGACACAGAGAGAGACAGAGACACACAGAGAGAGATGGAGATCCACAGGCAGAGACAGACAAAAAATAAGGGGAGATGGAGAGAGACAGAATGAATTTGTATGGGTTGGCAATGGAACAAATAATTCTTTTTGTTGTTCTGAAATATGTTTGATCTTAAATTTCTATGACTGTTCTATATATAGTAGTGAAGGTGCTGAACACATTAAGATGGGAGAGTGGATATCCGGTAAAAAGTACTGGAAAAAATAACATATTGAATTAAAAGACCTGTGTTCAACACCTGCCTCAGATATTCATTAACTATGTAACTTTGGACTAGGTACTCCCTGTGCTTTAGTTACTCCATCTGTAAAATGACAGCTTTGGAACTGATCTTCTCTAAGGTCATTTCCATCTCAAAATCCTATAATTCCACCTTCCCAAGACACAGTCACAAATTTTTCAGTTTCTACCCCTATTCATTCTAATTCTCTCCTCTGAAATGTAAGATGTGCTTCATTTTCTCTCTGTGTGTATGTCTGTGTGAGATCAATTTCATCAAAGTGATTTTGTGATGTCTATGGTAAAAAACGTCATATATGCCTTGCATGGAAGAAAAAAAAAACTTAAAAGCAACTTACATTTCAAAAGAATACTTTTGGAAAAAAAATTACATATGACAGTGCATACAGTGAGTTATTCTCAAACTAATGCATTCTTCCACTGATTTAACTAAACGACCTCACCCAAGAAAAAAGAAATAAAGAAACAAGAAGTAAGGTCATGGCAGTATTCGCAATCTAAATTCATTTGTCTATATTTTTTTATGAGTAAGATGAGACTACGTGAATTCTACAAGTGAATTTTCAGGTGAGCTTCACCATTTCTAATCTATTCTGGAGTATGTGTGAAAAACATGTTAAGGCTTCGAAAGGATTCTGTGTGAAATAACACTATAACGTGGGTGTTTTATGATCATTCCCATCATACAGATTATGAATTAGGGGATTGAATAAGTAATTGACTTTGGAATAATCCAAATTTTTAAACTCTTGAAACATACATGCATGTATGGTAAAATGTCATAATAAAATAGAAACCATTCAATACTGGAGAGTAATGTTGCTATTTGAACCACTCCTAGATACTCCCTCTCTTAGAGTCTGCACAGAAATCTTCAGGCATAATTTTAAATGTAAACACTTAGTTGATGCCTCTTCTGTACTTCACATTATGTATATTTGCCATCATAAACTACACAGTTAGGATTATAACTCAAAATTCCCATAGAATGTGAGAAGTGCTTTTAAAAAAGGAAACTCAAAATAGAAAAGCCAAGATTTGGAATTTGAAAGGAGAGAGGCATGCAGATTAAAAAACACATCAGGTAGAGTAGGTTAACGTTTTCTCATTTGAGTAGTACTGGACACATATTTTTACCCTCAAACTTTATTTCTATTTCACATATCTGATTTAGATTATATAAGAAGATAAATAACAACAGCAACAAAACCTCTAGTGATTCTTCACAGATAGGCAAGAATCCTTAAGGGTCTGGATAAGGAATGGGTGGGTTATTAAAACTGATAATCTTTCCTAATGATTTTATATATTATTAATTATGGCAATAGATTAGAAGATACTGTAATCATCAAATAAAACATGTATGTTAAAGTGTGGTGACAATCTGAATGGAGAGAAGGGAACAAAATTTGGAGACATTTTATAGATGGAATTGGCATGACCTGGCAACAAATTGGATGCAGGAGATGTGGGAAAGGGGATATTCAAGGACAATTATGAGATCACAAACCTTGGTGACTAGAAGAAGGATGATGAGCTTAAAAATATGGATTTTAGAAAAAGCACAGGGTAAAGAACAGGGAGATAACTTCATTTTTACCTGTAGTGTTTTGTATACAACCTCCATATAGGCTGGATGAGGTGTCAAACAGGCAATTGAAGGATAGGAGTACAGGAGAAATAATTAGTTTGTACATATATATTCAAAAGTGACCTGTGCAGACATTGCGCTTATATTTATGAACGGAGAAGTTATCAATAAGGGTCAGAATGTAAAAGGGGAAGACAGGAAGGTCCAAGTCAAAGGCATGAAGGTTATCCATTCTAAACAGGAAGGATGTGATTAGTAGTTCAGCAAAGGTGAAAAAGAAAGAAAAACTAGAGAGCTGTGATGAGAACCAGTAAATGACTCTACCATGGAAGCCAGAGTGGGGAAAGAATATTTAGAAGGAAAGAATGGTCAGACGGATCCAAACCTGATAAAAGTTACATATTTTTTAAAAGTTCAGAGGAGGAAAGGAAGGTGAATACAGGGATTGAAAAATGGCTAACTGATTCAAAGGAGAACCATTCACTTTGATAAGTACTCAGTCAATGTATCCTGAATGATTGATTTCTGTCAGGCGGTAGAGTCAGATCATAATATGGCACAGTGTTAAGAAGTGTATAAAAAGCGGATGGCATCAATTATGTATAGAATTTTTTCTAAAAGTTCAGAGGGTTACAAATCAAAGTTTTTTTTTTGATTATTTTAAAAATCAGATGTACCCAAATATATATTTTACACAACAAAAGGAGAGGGAGGGAGGGAGAAAAAAAGGAAGAGGGAAAGGGAGAAAGGGAGAGGGAGACAGAGTGAACCTTAAACAAAAGAGGCAGCTGATAGATTGCAAAAGGAGGGGGGAGGGTCTGGATTTGCCAGTGGAGAATATATGACAACTCCTTTTATTCATATCCTGGTTGAAAAAAATAAAATGTCAACTAGCACTGAAGATAGTGGCCATTAGAGAAATACCTTCAGGTGAAAGAATTCTTTCAAAGAGTGAAAGAGTATTGAAGAAGAGACTGAAAATGAAGATCAAGCTGCTATTTAAAATGGAATAATGTAAAGGAAAAATTTCAGGAGAAGAAAGAGACAACTGAGTGGCTGCCAGCTACCAATCAAAGCCAGGTTTTCATTTATTGGAGAGAGGACTGTTGCTGTAGAATTCACAATTCTTCTAGTCCATTGGCTCTTAACCTTGTGTCATGTATTCCTGTGGCAATCTGGGAAAGCCTAGGGGACCTTTTACATTGTGAGAATAATGATTTAAAAAAATATATATATATATGTATATATATAAAAGTGCATGTGCAGGTGTGTATACGTATATACATATACATATGTGTCCATATGTCTACACATGGGTAAACATACATATATGCTTACATACATGCATATATTTCTGTACTTATATATATATGTATACATATATATATAGAGAGAGAGAGAGAGAGACAGAGAGACAGAGAGACAGAGAGATAGGTTACCAGAGAATATAATAGCTAATACAATTTAATTACTTATTATAAAATTTTAGGGAAATCAGGTTATTTTCCTCCCTTCTAGTCTTTCCTCTTCCCTATTTATCATGACCATGGTTATCAGAAAATGATCCTACAACTTTTGTGTTAGAAACTTTCATTAGTTCCTCATTGCTTAAAGGAGGGGACCCTGAATTTTTCATTTAGAGCAAATATGGCCACAAACTACTATTCAAAGTTTTATCTGTAAAAATTTTAATGCACAGTCACTCCACTACAGTCAAATAAGTCTGTTCATTTTCTGTAATGATGCCTGAGCTCTCCTACATTCTGCATTTACAATTAAAGCATTTCTCATCTATTGTCTTATTTAACCTTCATAATTAGCTGGAAGGAATTAAGGGGGGTGTAAATGATTGGTAAATACAATTTTCACCATTATGCCAGATGTATGTGTATACATGGAATAGGAAAGAGGAAAAGCATTATGTTTCACAGAATTATAGTGACTTATTTGTATAGAACAAGGCAATGCAGAACTAAAAGATTTCCAAATTAGGGGAACTTCAAAGGCCAATCAATATTATTTCTCCCAAATAATCCTCACTATAGTATTTCCAAGAGAGTCCCATCCAGATTTTGTTTGAAGACACCAGCATGAGAACCTGAGCACCTACTTATTTCTGAAATGGCTCATTCTGCTTACCAACTGCTCTGATTATTAAAGTTCTCCCTCTACCCACATGTAAAAAGAGCTAAATGCATGCAGTCCAGGAGAATGAACACTGTATTTGAAGTCAGAGGAAATTGGTAGACTGAGTTAATTTCCTACTTCAAAATATTTTATACCTCTTTGACCAAATGAAGTCAATTAAAGTCTTTATCCTTTGTGCTATGTAAAATGAGTGGAATGAAATAAGTAGCCCCCAATATTCTTTTTTACCAATAAAACTATGATGTCATGACCATTTTACAACTTCCAACACTTGCTCCAAGTTTTGCAATCTGGAGCCATATGGAACAGACACAATCCCTACTACTCATGATGGCTCTCATGTGCTCTCCAAATATTTTCACTTAAAGTTCAAATATGCTAAGTTCCTTCAATTAATCTTCATAAAACATAAACTGAATACCCTTCAATTATCCCAGTTCTCTTCCTATGGAAAATTTATCATTAATCTATACTCTTCCTACAATATGTCATGGGGAATCAAACACAACAGCCTAAAAGTGGACTGTTCCTGGAAGAGTCAAAGGGGACCATCTCCTTTTTCCTGTAGGATATGATTCCAGTTTGATACCCTAAAATCACATTTGTTTCTCACAGCACACTGCTCTCTCATAAGAAGATTAGTGAGCAGCAATTCAGAAAAAATGCTATTTAATCACACATTTTTCAGTGTATTACTATGAAGATACTTTTTAAAGCCAAGTGAACATTAAATGTATTCTTATTTTATTGTAACTTATTTAATTTGGTATAATATTTTAGCCAATCAAGAATTTATTGAAATCCATCTGTAATCATGGCATTATTTATCCCTCCTTGATTTGTCTCATCTGCAAATAGATTATGAATATTAAGTATATCTTTATCCAAGTGAATGACAAAAACTGTGAAACAGTCTAGAACCAAGAAGAAATGCCAATGGCTCTTAATGGACACTTGATTCTAAGACAATATTAAATCAGTGCTTACTCTTTGTTTCCCAACATTTAATGAATCTCCAATCTATCTAAATATATTATCAGCTAGACCACATGCTCTATTTTGTTTACCAAAATAGCAGGAAAGATTTGATGAAATGCCCTGTTAAAATGGGTTTTTATGATTTAAAAAAAGTATTGTACTCACATGTACTCACTGAGATAACAAATATAATCATATCATAAAAAATTTCAAAATCAATCCACCCCACCACTATTCAAATGAAGAAACTGAGGCAAAGAGAAATTAAGTGACAAACCAGGGTTATGCAACTAGGCAGTGCAGTGAATAGAATGATTGTCTTGAAATCTGAAATACAAGAATTCAAACAAATCCTGCCTATGAAACCTATTAGGTGTATTAGTCTGGGAAAATAAGTTAACTTCTCCTAGCCTCAATTAACTTATCTCCAAAATGAGTAGAATTATAGTGTCTATTCCAAAGGGTTATTTTGAAAATGAAATAACATAGCATACGTAAATCACTTAAAAAAATTAGTGTACAGGACTTTGCAAATACTCTGCAAATGCCAGCTACTATAATTATTAGTAGTATACCTCTAAGGGGGATTTGAACCCAGGTCTTCATGACTTCAGAGCCTGTGCCCTATGCACTACACTCTATGCCTCTTCTCTAAGTCACTTTTATGTATAAGAGCATACAGATTCAAAGAGTATAAATTTCCTAGTTCATATTCATCCAGTGAAGGGGCATTAGGCATATAAATGCAGTCTTCTTTGATTCCAAGGCCTGCTTCTTTCCACATGACTTTTCTAGAGTACAATCCAAAAAAAACTCAAGGCTCCCTTACTGAAAACTTTTACTTTCTTTGCAGACAAAACAACTCTTGCTTGAATTCAACATCTGTATGGAATAAATGGATAATGGAAATAATGTGACTGAATTTATCCTATTGGGGCTGACTGAGAATCCAAAGATGCAGAAAATTGTTTTTGTTGTGTTTTTCATTATGTATGCTGTAACAATGGTGGGTAATATACTCATTTTAATCACTATCGTCCTCAACCCTAGCCTTGATTCCCCAATGTACTATTTTCTTGCCTACTTGTCCTTTGTAGATGCCTGCTATTCCTCTGTTAATACACCTAAACTTATTATAGACTCACTTTATGAAAAGAAAACCATTTCCTTCAATGGTTGCATGATGCAAGTCTTTGGAGAACACTTTTTTGGAGGTGCTGAGGTCATCCTACTCACAGTAATGGCCTATGACCGGTATGTGGCAATTTGCAAACCCCTGCACTACATAACCATCATGAATTCGCGAGTGCGTGCCCTTCTAGTGGGTGTGGTCTGGATAGGAGGCTTCCTTCACGGAACAATACAGATGTTCTTCATAATCAAGATTCCATTTTGTGGTCCCAATGTCATAGATCACTTTATGTGTGACTTAAATCCTTTGCTAAATCTTGCCTGCACTGACACTCACATCCTTGGTTTATTTGTTCCAGCCAACAGTGGTTTCATCTGCTTCTTAACCTTCCTTCTGATAATGATCTCCTATGCTGTCATCCTGAGTTCTCTGAAGACTCAAAGTATGGAGGGGAGACACAAAGCCCTCTCCACCTGTGGTTCCCACATCACTGTGGTCATTTTATTCTTTGTTCCATGTATGTTTATTTACATGAGACCCGCAACAACCTTTCCCATTGATAAAGCTGTTGCAGTCTTCTACACAATGATTACCCCCATGTTAAACCCTTCAATCTACACGCTGAGAAATGCACAAATGAAAAATGCCATCAGAAAATTATTCAGCAGAAAGGAGATTATGGTTAGCCAGTAAAGGCCCCCTAATCAAATCATCAGACACCAAGTCATGTGTGAGAGAAAGGAAAGAAAAAGAAAAGAAAGAAAAAGATTTTATTGGTAAGTGAAGGGAAAATTCAAGGATAACGAAATTGCTATCTAATATTCACTGAGTCTACATCGGGATCATTTTTTCCTATTTGATTTCTTCTAAGGTTTAAAACAGGCTCCCTATGGGGAAGGTACATACTTAGCATTTTCAAGTCATTTTTCATACAGTCAATAAATTAATAATAGAGGGGAATTGGAAGACCTACAGGTCCCATTAAAAGACTGCACTATATCTCTTAATTTCTGAATATATACATATCTAGACACTACAAGTAAAGTAAGCATTAGATTTTTTCAGAAACTGAAATATTAATGTAGGTACAGTTTTCATTAAAAATATCAATTAGAAAGTACAGCCTGGTGGGGTAGCAGGTAAGGAGGAAACGGGCACACCCTGCCCTGCCCCCCTCCGAGCCAGGGCCAAAGTGCAGGAGGCCCCCCAAACTTGGTCCTCCACCCCTACCCCCAAACTAACCTGAGTCCAGCCACTTGAGGGAGGGGAGAGAGAGATGTGGGTGCCACTGCTCTCAGTTATGGGCTATCACCCCAGTACCCACTCCCATGGGGTAGCAGGGCTCCCATCTTTCCCTCCTTCAGTTCTGCCCTCATGAATCATTTTGCATAAAGTAGAGTGAAAAGTTTCACAAGATAACAAACTCCAGGTTATGTATGGGGGTTCCATGGGAGCCAGAGTCCCCCCTCTGCCCTCTGCTGCCTCCCCCTATTCCCTGTCCCCCCACCCCTGGAACAATACATGTTGATCATGTGCAATATTTCTTACTGTGCCAAGAAGCCTCAAAGAACGAGATTAAAGCTGTTTTAACACACGTGAAAAAAATATCAATTAAATTTTACAAGTATTTTGTATTTGCCTACTCTTTATCAGGCATTGTCCACAAGGTCACAGTACTTAATAAATGTGTGTTAACTGACTCAATGCTTGGTGCAAGGGATACATAACCAACAATAAAAATATTGTTGCGCTCATGAAGCTTGTACTATATTATCGGGAAAACATGAATAGTCAGAAGTAAATGCAAAAGAGATATGAAATAAGAACTAAGTAATTTCAGAGGGAGGCCTAACATTTGGGGCATATGGGAACTTAGGGCTGCTCTCACGTAAAAGATGGCACTTTGTCCAAGCCTTCAAGTTTGCCAGAAATCTTACTACGGGGAGAAAATAAGAGGTTTTTTTTTGTTTTGTTTGCTTTGTATTGTTTTACCAAACATGAGAAACAGAAATTGCAAAGGAGATGGAATGCTCTATATGAAGGGTAGCAAGGAGGCCCGTTTTGGAATGCAAAAATTGGGAAGGAAAGCAATGATGAAAATCAAAGGACTACAAATACAGTTGTGGATTATATGCATAAAGAACTCTTCCTACATTCTAAACCTTATTCTTTGCATCTGGTTCGACTGGGTTAAATGTCCATTTAGCTCAACAATCATCTGACCCACATTTCTTTGTCTTATCCATTCCTTTTACAACAATACAACGAAAGTCTTTGTCAAAATTACTGAGAATATCTGGGTAAACCACGCATTCATCACCATCCTGATATTGTAATATTGTAGGTATGTATCTACATCTATCTGAATCTTTATGTTAATTCATATGTTTATAATTTTTATACATTTATGTAAGATTAAGACTGGTTTGTCATGACTTTTTATGTAAAGAAAGACTAAATTTTTGTTACCAATATTTATTTTTCTAGTCATCCATCAATTTGATAGCTTTCAAAGTGTGGTCTCAAGACCCGTGGAGATTACTGCAGACACCTTTCCAGAGGGTTTTGAGGGTCAAAAGTATATTGTAATAATACTAAAATATGCTAATTTCCTTAACAGTAAAACTCAATAACTTTAAACCACATAAAGCAAAGATCATCTGTCAACAATTACTGAATACTTGTCACTCATAGTTATAGCACCCGCCTACATGCCACTAATTTCCTAAAAGGCCTTATCAATTATTGCAGTTTTTCAAGGTCCAAGGACATAGTTAAAGAGTTTAATGTGATTACTAAAAGCATGATAAAGTGAAGAGGAATTAAAAATATGTATCAAAAGATACAACATCTCCGTTCCAATCTCCCATTCTAGTTGTAGTCCATTTCCAAAACCAACTATCTGGATCTGAGTCAGCATTGAAATTTATTATTTTATAATACTACCCCTGTTCTATTAAGGCCAGGATAAAGAGTACTGTGATATAATCCTTAAAGGAATTGTGCAGTGCTGCTGAGACGTTGATTATTTTGACTGCATCTTCATAAATGGCCTGGTAACTTCCTAATATCATGGATGCTTATATCTTTCTGGCTTGGGCATCTATCTATCCCTGCAACCAGCCTCTTAAAAAGGACATTGCTCACATGGCACAAAGGTGAATATCCACAGAGTATGTCCCCACTGTCACAAATCTAACATAACCAAACCAGAAAGCATGAGCATGGTTTTGTGGGATTCTTGATCTCCAGCTTTTCCTGCTACTTATCAGTTTCAAGTAGTTATCTACAAGAACAAGACTCTGAAGAATGAAAAACAAGGCTAGGCCAGGTGTAGTGAGCTATGAGAACCTGTATGATTAAAAGATGAGAAGATATGTCCTTAACTTGGGATCTTCAACTTTGTTCAATATTTTGATAAATATTTTCCAATATAATTGGTATCCATCACAATCTCACATAACATAAGGATTTTATGCCTTTAAAACATTATTTTGAGAATGGAGTAACACAGAATTCACTAGTCAGTCTATGTGGTCCATCACACAATCAAACACACACACATATGCATGCTTGCACACACACGCACACACACACACACACACACACACACAAACTCACAATGACTAAGTAGTTCTGGCATAAGAAAAGACACAAAACGGGGACAGTATTAGCAGAAAGGGATTTTCAGAATATAAAATGATGGAAGTAGAAGAGAGATATAGCAACTCTGATTTATGTGTACCTTGTAGTAGAATCATACTAGGAAAATGAACCATGACAGGAATTTTTCCTTAGATCACATTGACATGTATATTAGAGTTTTCAAGCATGAAAAAAAGAAAGCAAGCCTGTGAGTCAAAAACTAAACTTGAGAAAGGAGGTACCTGAAAGTCAATGCAAATGTGGCTGAAAGAAGAATGAAATGGGGTGGAATTCAAAGGAGAAAATTTACAGAGTAGGGGACAGTGAGAAAAAGTAAGGTGCAGCAGGAATCAAGAGTCCCTACATCTACTCAAGTATCAGTGGGTACAAAAATATAGACCACTTCACTGTAGAATGTGGTCCAGGGTTCAGTTACTTTTAAAAATAGTCAGGATTTTTCAACAACATAAAATAGAAGGTAGGGGTGAGGAGATGAGATGAAGAAGTCTTAGATAAAGGTGATATGAGTTTCAGAAACCATCTTGTAGGGGCAGCTAGGTGGCGCAGTCAGTAGAGCACCGGCCCTGGAGTCAGGAGGACCTGAGTTCAAATCTGGCCTCAGACACTTGACACATGTACTAGCTGCGTGACCTTGGGCAAGTCACTTAACCCCAACTGCCCTGCCAAAAAGCAAAAAAAAAAAAAAAAAAAAGAAACCATCTTGTTTGTTTGTTCATTAATTACCTATTATTTATCCATTCATTCCTCCATCTATTCACTTATTTATTTATTCATTCTTCCTTTGTTTATTTGTTGAAATCTGGTTCTCCTTATCTCACCCAGCCTAGAAGAACCACTCATGATTACAAATCTGCCACTGACAGGCTATAGGAACTTTGGCCTCCTCCACTTTGGATCTGGCCTGAACCACCTTTGGCAATCTAGTAGTCCCTCGATAACCCCGCTGCTCATATTGGTACTAGACTTAGTACAGATGCACAACTGGCTTGTTCCATTGCAGCATTGTAATCTACAACTCAAGAGATTTCCAGCATGGAGTAATTCCTTCTTAGTCATTTAGACAAGATTCATTAACCACCTAATCACTTGTGAAATATATTTTCATCTTTTCAAATGTTTACCTTTGATCAGTAGCCATGATGAAAACAACACTTTTGCCCTAATGTCTTCACCATTTTGCCTAAGTTTTAGTAATCTTTTACAATTCTTTCAGGATTCCCCCTCTGATGATATCATTTATGTTCATGTCAATCATCAACTACAGGCAGTTTTCACTGAAGTTCCCTGGGTTGCTGTGTTTGTTTATTTTTCTCGAATATCTGTTTTCCCTATGATAGATTTTGAAATGCTCCCTGTGCCTCAAGTACACTTTAGTTCCTACTCCAATCCACCCTCCACCAAAGTGCAAAATGATTTTCTGAAAGTATGTGCCCCCTCTACTCCTTCAATATATTCTGCAGTGATTACTCATAAAATATTTAACCTCAATAAAAAGGTCATTTATTTGGAATTTAAGGTCTTCATGACGTAGTCCCTTCCCATCTTTCTTAGGCATTACCTTTCTCCACACTCTCTAAGGTCTAGCCATAGTGACTAACTTGCTGGTCCCCACACATGTCACTTTACTTTTCTTCTCTAAAGCTTTGTATGAACTATCTCAAATATCTGGAATTATCTCCTTCTTCAACTACAAGCTTTTGAATCCCTGGCTTCTGCCTTCAAGAAGGCTGAAAAGCAAACATCTCTAGGCAGCCTTCCTTCTCTCCACAGTTCTTATCCCCTCTGTTACTTGTAGCTTGTGTGTGTGTGTGTGTGTGTGTGTGTGTGTTATTGTAAACCTACATATAGATATATAGTACCTATGTATATTCTTCTTATTTCACAATTAGAATATAAGTTTCTTGATTGTATGGGCTAGTTTTTTTTCTTATTTTATTTGTATTCCGGGTGTTTACCCCAATGCTTGGCATTTAGTAAATGCTTTGTTTTAATGCTCATTGATCTAATGGCTGATGCTGGATGGCATAATTAGTGCAAAAAGAAAATGATTTACTGAAATGATATATCTTTAAAAAGTAGCAACACCATTTTCCCCCAATAACTTGGAGTATTCTACAAATATAAATTGCTGTCCATGGAGTCCATAATTGGAGAGACACACGGGAATAGATTTGGCCAAGGCAATACATAATAATAAAAATATTTAGAGTTTATACGGTTATTGTTGTTGTTGTTGTTTGTCTTTCATTCTCCAAGAGGATTCATGACATCCAAAGGGTGATGTCTTGAATTGCTCATGGATTGGACTTAAGTGAGGCAGAGCTGTGCAAAGTTATCGGTCTCACTCTCTTTTCCAAAGTGATCACAAGCCAGTAACGAGACAAAGACCCAGACAACTGGTGATGGCCGAGGATGCAGTGGGTGAACCTTGGACTTTCTAAATTAAGGTCTTTCCAAGGTCTCAGTTTGTCTAAGGCCATGACCATTCAATGACAAAGGGCTGGGTAAGAATTGACACAAAAGATGGCCAAATGTACCATCACAAAGATATTACTGTAGGAGGGCAAGATCTTTGAAGTAAAGACTCTGGCTGGAAGAGAAAAAAAAAATCACTATTTACACTTCTTCCATGCCATCAAAATCTAAATAGTAAGCAAGAGAGTCTCATTTTGGGGCTATTACTGGCTATTCAAAGAACCCTAGAGTGATTAGGGTTTAGAGGCCATAGGTAAGTAGTTCCCTTTAAAACACAACGGGCTTTTTAAAAGCCTGTTTTTTTTTTTCCAGAGGTATATCTGGAGAAATAAAAAAATAAAAGCTGTACAGGAAAAAATAAATTGTCTCAGCTTTTTGGGAAAAAAATAAGAAGAAAAAAAGATAGAAGAAGGATAAGGAGGAGTAAGGAGAGGAAGAAGGGAAAGAAGAGGACAAAGAAAAAAAGGAAGAAAAAGAAGAGGAAGGAGAAGCGGAAAAAGGACAATGAAGAAGAGAAGGAGAAAGAGTAGAGGAGGAGGAAGAGGAATCACATGTATTAAATGCTTATTTTGCTCTGCACAAGTTGGCACATAATTTTTATGTTTCTCTGAATTCATCTTACCCTAATTCTGATCACTGCCACATAATACCAGGCAGAGTTTAGCCAGTAACCATAATCAGGTGGACTTCTGGCCACAGACTAGACTTATGCCAACAGATCCGCTACAAACTCCTCACCAGACCATTCGACCTGTTCTATTACAACACAACAGATTTAAAGGGTTAAAATAGTTGAACTGTTGTAATGGCATACCTTCCTAATAGGACCAATTATTAATCCTCAGAGGAGATAAGGGGCCAATATGTCACCCAGTCCCTACACTGAATGTAGTTCATATTAAATCTCCCATTACAATGAGTGAAAAAAGAATTGAAAAGGATTGGCTGGAATGCTTCCTTGCCAGAACTGTTTGCAGAAAGCAGTGTCTCCCACTGATAGCTGTACTTCGTGTTTTCCTTGCCTCTACTCCTGGTTAATGAGTAATGGAAAAGGGAGGAATCTGCATGGGGAAGATTAAAGGAACATGCTCAGCTGGACTTGGGCCACAAGAGAAATACCATTGGAGGAACTGACTTCAGAAGGGGATGTCTAATCCAAGGACTTTTAAGCCACTGCTGTTCTCATGGTACCTGTAAACCTGATTTTAAACCTTTTTTTCCAGTTCTAAACACATATTTTGTATTATTAGAGGTAAACCGGGTTATATCTCAAATCTTATGCTTTTTGAGTATTTTTCTCCAGATTTTTTTATGGGAAAGATATTATCAAAAGGAGAGACAGAGACACACAAACACACACATAGAGACACAGAAATATGGAGACACAGAGAGAGACAGTCAGAGAGAGAGTCATGGAGATCCACAGAGAGGGACAGAGAAAAAGAGAGGGGGAGAGGGAGAGAGAGAGAAAGGGAGAGAAAGAGAGAGAGAATGAATGTGTATGGGGTAGGGGGGTGGAACGGATAATTCTTTTTGGTGTTCTGAAGTATGTTTAATCTTAAATCTGTATGACTGTTCTACATATGGCAATGAAGGTGCTGAACCCATTAAGTTGGGAAACTACTCGACAAAATGAGATATTGAACTAATGACCTGTGTTCAAATCCTTCCTCAAATATTTATTAATTATGTAACTTTGGACAAGGCACTCCCTGTGCTTTAGTTACTCGGTCTATAAAATGACAGTTTTGGAACTGATCATCTCTAAGGTCATCTCCATCTCAAAATCCTATAATTCTGCCTCCTTAAAAGACACAGTCACAACATTTTCAATTTCTATTCCTATTTATTCTAATTCTCTCCTCTGAAATGGAGGATGTGCCTCTGTGTGGGGGGTGGGGTGTGTGTGTGTGTGTGTGTGTGTGTGTGTGTGTGTATGGGTGTGTGTATGGGTGTGGGTGTGGATGGGTGTGTATGTGTTCAATTAGAACAAAGTGATTTTATGATGTCTATGATTAGACCTTCATATGTGCCTTGTTATGAAGAAAAAATCAAAAGTCGTTTACATTTCAAAAGGATACATTCAGAAAAAAAACGATTACCCATGACAGTGCATACCTCAGTTATTCTAAAACTAAGGCATTCTTTAACTGATTTAACTTATCAACCTCTTACCCCACCCCCAACAAAAAAGAAATAAAGAAACAAGGAACAAGAGGTCACGGGAATAGTTGCAATCTAAATTCATTTGTCAATATTTTTTTTTTAGCACTAAGATGAGACTATCTGCATTCTTCAAGTTCATTTCATATCAGCATCACCATCTCTATTCTATTCTGGACTAATATATAGGTGTGTGAAAACATATTAAGGTTTCAAAAAGATTCTCTGTACAATAACACTATAACGTAGGTGATACATGATCATTCCCATCTTACAGACTAAGCAATAGAGGCATGGATAATTTAAATGACTTTTATAAGGTTAGTCTCTGAGTTGGATTTTTACCCTCAATTCCTGATCCCAACATCAGATCTCAATCTACTTTGCTTCTCTAAAAACATTTGCCCATATTACCAGGCTAACTAGAAAACATAGGGATCAAAGCACAAAGGGGGAAAAATGAAACAGGAAACAAACAAAGAAACAAAAATCAATAGCTCTCAACTCCTTAGTCTAGCTGCACTAGAGAGATGGTGGTTTGTTACCCAGCACTGTAACAGAGATTGTTTGTTGCTTTTTGTGTTGAGTAGAGCTGAAAGACTCTTCTGTGACTTTAGCCAAACTACTTAATCCTTTTAAATCTACTGTTTTACTTGACAGATGATTGTGCTGGATTAGACCCATATTGCCTAGCACATAAAATGCTCATTTTCATGACGACTTCATCTTTAAGATACTATGATTTCACAGTAAATGCCAAAACCTGTAGTCATACATACTAATTTAATATGCCTAATTGTAAAAACAAATTATGAATGATAAATAAGCCTTTAAAAATTACAAATAATTATGTATAATGATATTTATATGCGTATGTACACACAGAAATGTATATATGTATATATATGTCTGTCTCATTAAGTTCCCATGAATCTCTATGATGTAGAGTCCCAGGGGTGTCTTCACGTGGCTAGAGGCAGCAGATTCCCCACCCTTGGTTGTATACACTGTTTCAGATTGAGAAGACTAAGGCCCTTCCAGGTCAGGAGACCTGCCCAGGATCACACAGTTAGTCATTGATAGAATAGAGCTGGAATTCAAATCTTGTTCTTACCTGACTCCAAACAATCTAAGCACATAAACATTTCCTCATGCTCAGAGTGTATTTGTAGAATTTGAATACTGAAAGATACTTAGTGTCCTCATGCAGCCCTGAAATTAATTATTGGAATTCAGGAGTTCAGCTCTATCTACAAATAAACAGAGCTAAGAATACAAATGGAAGGATCATAGATTCAGAGCTGAAAGTGACCTTAAACACCCTCAGTCCCACTCTTCTCATTTTATGGCTAAGGAAACTGATGGCCAGTGAGGATAAGTGACTTACCCTGGGTCATTCAGCTAATAAGTGGATAAATGAGGAAGAATTTGAACCCAGATCTTCCTGACTCGAAGTCCAGCATTTTATCAACAATATCATGGTTTCCCTAATGTTCCTTTAGGCAACTGAATGCACACACACACACACACACACACACACACACACACACACAAAAACTGTACCTGACAGGATCTAAGAGTTGGGAGGAAACTCATAGTTCATGTTTTCCAGTGCCTAATGGATCAAAAATCCTGTTTGCAATCTAACTGAGAAATGGTCATCCTGTCTTAGCTTAAGGTAGTGAGTGGGAATCTCACTATTCATAATGTAAACCACTGCACTTTCATGTGGCTCTAATTAACAGGAAAGTCATCCTTATAAATAAGTCCACATATATCTCTTTGCAATTTCCATTTCTTGTCCCTTATTTTATATTTGTCAAGCAGAATGTTTCTTACCCCATCCATCTATTAAACCCTCAAATAATTGAAGCTGTAATATGCCCCCACCCCATCCCCACTACAAGATACCCATCTGCTCTCATCCACGTTGATAAGTATGAGTACGTTCAACCAGTACTCATATGACATCATTTCTAAAGGCCCTTCACCAGTTTTGTCATCCTCTCTGGACCTGCTCCAGCTTATCAATCTTCTTCCTAAAATGTGGCACACAGCCATATTTCTTCTTACTGTGGAAAAAGCAGCCAGAATATTAGCTATCTCACTTTGTAACTACGCTTTTCAGTGAAGCCTAAGGGGGCAAGATCCTTGTCAGAATATGTTTAGGATATGGATATTTTCAGTTTCTTAGAATTACTTTAACAAATAATCTCCAGAAGTTCAAGACAGGGTGGACCTAGAAGAAGAACCATCCACGTGAAAAAAAAAGAAACGTCTGAGTTTTGGTGGCCTTCAAATTTGATATGAGGCAACTGAGAAAGCAAAAGCAACTTTGGTTATAAGTGAGGACGTGGCATCTAGGATTAGCAGGTGATAGTCCAGTTAGCATACTCTCAAATGGACAGGCCATATCTAAAGAATTAAATCCAATTCTGGACACCAAATTTAAGAAAACATGGATGAAGTAGAGAGAACCATGAGAAGAGGCCTTCATGGGGCAGTGGAGGCTGTTTATGTGGATGATAAAAAAAGTCTTCTTTTGCTTAACAGGAAGAAGAAAGGATGACAATTTAAAGAGGAAAATTTGGGCTGAACATATTTTTTTTTAAAAAATTAAAAAAGAACAATCCTGAAATATAATAAGTTACAAGTGAAGGTGGTGGATTATGCTTCATAGAGAGCCTAAGGAGACATTTATCAGATATATTGTATAGTGATTTTCCAGGGGATGCTGGGATAAGAAAAATGATTTGGAACGGATATCTAAAATTCTTAGAACTGTGAGATATTGACTGATATCTTGTCGTGTCTCTGGATGTGTGAAGTAGTGTGAATGTGTGTATATGACAGAGACAGACACACAGAGACAGAAAGAGACAGAGCCAGAAAGGGAGACAGAGCTTATGTTTCAAGGCAACATCATGTATTTCTAATATGTTATAACACATTAGAACATACAATATAAGTTGGCTTTGAAAATAACAGGTGTATATGTGTCCGAAGGTCATGTCTTTGTTGAATGTTTCTGTGCTCCCCCCAAAAAATAGTGCTTCAGCCAGAAAAAAATGAAAAAGAATAAAAGGAAACACCCCTAGGGGGTGAGGAAATGGTGAAATGAATGAGGGATTCTCTTAGACATGGTTTGTTTAGCCCAGGGTCTAGTCTGGTGACTCACCCATTGCAAGAATGGGGAAAATTTGACCTTCTTATGTTTTTACTATCTACAAAATGTGGTTCACCTAGGAAGATATAACAACATGAAGTCACAAATGCAATTCCAAGGGCAATTAATTATAATTCTCTCTTTTCAAGTGAATGAAGTCTAACCAGTTTATTTCTCACATTTTTATACAGATGAAGAGCATGAACAATGTGACTGAATTCATTCTCCTGGGCCTTACACAGAATCCAGAGATGCAGAAAGTCATATTTGTGGTGTTTTTGCTCATCTACTTGGCAACACTGGCAGGCAACCTGCTCATTATCATCACCATCACCACCAGCCAGATTCTGGGTTCCCCCATGTACTACTTTCTATCATACTTGTCCTTCATAGATTGCTGCTGTTCATCTTCCTTGGCCCCTAAAATGATAATTGATTCACTCTTTGAGAAGAAAATCATCTCCTTTAATGGGTGTATAACCCAGCTCTTTGCAGAACACTTCTTTGGTGGTTCTGAGATCATTCTGCTCACAGTCATGGCCTATGACCGCTATGTGGCAATTTGCAAACCTCTACACTATACCATGATTATGAGCCAGAGGCTCTGTGGCCTTCTCGTGTGGCTAGCCTGGGCTGGGGGCTTTCTCCATGCATTAATACAGGTTCTTATCACAGTCTGGCTCCCTTTCTGTGGCCCCAATATCATAGATCATTTCATGTGTGATTTATTTCCTTTGTTAAATCTTGTTTGCATGGATACTCATGCCCTGGGTCTGTTTGTTGCAGCAAATAGTGGTTTCATCTGCCTCTTAAAGTTTCTTCTCTTGATGGCTTCATATGTAGTCATCTTGACCTCCCTAAAGTCTCACAGCCTGGAGGGGAGGCTCAAAGCCCTCTCTACCTGTGTCTCCCATATCACTGTGGTCCTATTATTCTTTATTCCTTGCATATTTGTGTATCTCCGGCCAATGACCATCTTCCCCATTGATAAGGCTATGACTGTTTTTTATTCAATGATAACCCCCATGTTAAACCCTTTAATCTATACATTGAGGAATACAGAGGTAAAGATTGCCATGAGAAATTTATGGAGTCAAACAATGATGTCATGTAAAAATTATTTTTTTTTGAAGTGCGGAACGTGAAATAAGGTGAATGCTGAAATTCTCTCTCTCTCTCTCTCTCTCTCTCTCTCTCTCTCTCTCTCTCTCTCTCTCTCTCTCTCTCTTTTTCTCTCTGTCTCTGTCTCTCCCAATCTGTCTGTCTCTGTCTCTGTCTATCTCTGTCTCTGTCTGTCTGTCTCTCTCTCTCTCTCTCTCTCTCTCTCTCTCTCTCTCTCTCTCTCACAATTCTAGTGAAGGAACTTGCCCAGGATCACATAGCAAATAATTGTCTGAGGCTGGATTTGAATTTAGATCCACCTGACTCCAGGGCTGTTGCTCTCTATGTACTGTGCCATATAGCTGCACCAATAGTAGGATTCTAGCAGTAATCACATGGTGTTCATCAATAGGAAATTGAGTTTTCTTTTAAATAATATACTTAGGGAAGGCAAATAAATTACTGTTTTTCATGTTTTAAATGTTCATCCATCAATTACTATGTGGCTGCTTTATATACTCATACTACAGCCAAAATTTCATGCTGAATAGAGTGGAAGATGGCCTTGTTTTTAAGGAAGACCTGAATTCAAGTCCTTCTGGCTGTGGAACGTTTTATACCATTTTATATCATTTTTAATTTCAACTAGGCCCAGAGCCTGAATTAATGAGTAACTGGATAAAGATCCAGGACTTGGGCTTCTTTGTTCTCTCTAAAAGTTTGCTCAGGCAATACCCTTACCTCTATCAACAAGGCCAGATTAGACTGACCTAAGGACATTCTTACCCCTGTTAGCCATTAAAGGATGAGACCCTAAACCCAAGAAAGAATACCTTGCTTAATATTAACTGACCTTTGTCAACATTCTTTACAAATCCTATTCCATTAAGGAAAATCCTCTTCTTGTATCATGGTTAAACATACATGGGGGTCATAAACATGAGGTAATACAGGCTTGGTAGGTCTGCTAAAATAACGTATATAAGTTTTCTCATTGCTTTGTTCAGCCAGCCAGAGCTTATGCTCTGACTCCTTGTACGTACAAGTAAGCTAGCTTAGCTATGCTTTAAGGGAAAATAATAAACAACATGGATTTTTCTATCACCTAGCTCTGTTATTTCCTTCAACCGAATTTAACATGACATACAAGTGGGATGTGATCATCAGCAAACTACTTAGCATCTAAGTATCCCTATAGAATTCTCTCAAAATAAAGGTTACAGATTGGGGCTCCAATGTTCATCGATGGCAGGTTTTTTATCATCATAATTTCCCCATAGTCTTTACATGAGAGATCTAAACAAAACCACACATTACATTTCCATAAGACACTTGGCCATTTGACTGAGATGTTTTTCCCTTTTTGAAACTCATCTGCAGAGAATCTTTGCCTTGAATTTTTCCCCCTACAAACAACTTTGACCTCCTTTTTGGCTCTGTGATTATATAATGTCTTTTTCTTTCTTTGACAATGCTTCCTATTCAAGTTGCACAAAACTGGCCCTCCACTACACGACCTTGAATGCATGTCTATAATGCATTTCTTTCTTAAAGAATGAAAAAAGGGGAGATATTTTCTTTGTGTACAGAACTGAGGAGCCCATTTTTAAGGCAGTTTGGACTAGATGGTGTCTAGCCTGTTTATTACCACCCAGATTTTCTGATTGAAGTTTCCTTCTCTCTCCTCTTTGATGTCATAATGTAACCAAATAGACAGGATTATAAGAGTCTTTTTCTAGAAACCGCCCCTCCCCAGCTCTTTTTTGGAACTAGGTATGAAATGAGGTAAAAGAAGGCATCTTTTCCCTACTCATAAAAGTCTATCTGGAAGGGGAAGATCCACAGGTCTCTTGCCAGAATAGAAACAATAGTCATTTACATTCACTCTGAGCCATTAAAACCCAAAAAATAACAAAAGGAGGCTTGGGCTGGGACTTATTATTTGCCAATCCAATTCATTTGCAAGTAAAGACATGGCCTCCCTGATGTGATTGGTCCTTTTTAGACAAACAATAGCTGTATTATCAGAACAAGTCACCAACCACCTCTGTTTCCTCAGCTGTAAAATGGGGATTATAATAGCACCTACCACCCAGGGTTATTGTGAAAATATGTAAAACACTTATTATAATAATTGTTTTCTTTTGTAATCCTGTGTATTTTTCAATTTACTTTAAAAGATATTTTAGCAGTGTCCCTAGAAATCACTGGGACCCCCAAGGTATCCATCAAAATGTTTAGGAACCCTTGATTCAGAGAAAGGGCCCAAGCAACTACTCTGCCAGGGAGAGTGTTTAGCTTTGTGCATACAAATAAACGAGAAAAACAATAAGCAAAAAACAATCACTTCTCTCAAGGACTCACCTATATACAAACCACGTAGATAAAGGATAAACTGGAGATAATCAGAGGAGAAATGTGTGAGCATTAAGTGGTATATTTACTATAGTGTATCAGATTATCTGAACCCCAATAATATCTAAAGCTTCCAAACTGCTTTTGCTCTATTCTAAAAATCCCCTTTTCCTGCCTCAGCAATTTCAAAGAGAAGGAGTATCTTTATTGTCTGTGGTGACAGAAATTCTGCAGCCAGAGCTTTGGGCTAGAGACATTTGCATCTCTAAGTGACCCTACCTGGTCAATTGCCTTGTTTACCTAAGAATTTCCTTTCTTTGATATGGAGACCATAAACTGCAGCTGAGATTCCTTCCTTTAACACTTGCCTGTCTTCTTCCAGTCATGATCATGTACAAGTTAGCTTTAAGGGAATAAATCTATACAAATTTTTATTTCACCTAGTCTGTTCGACTCCTTTAACCAAGCTTAAAGGTCGACTAGTGTAAACAAAGGCACCTCCAACTCAATATGTACAAAACTTAGTTAATTATGTCCTCTACCCAAAACCAGTCAAACACCTGACCTACCCTCTTTTGGTTGAAGGGATCAATCTGTCCTCCCAGGAACCCACATTCACGATCTCTGGATTATCCTGAACACCTCAGTCTCTCCATATAGTTCATTAGTTACCAGATTTTGCTTTTCATTTACCTCCACAATTTCTTTTTGTTCTAACCCATTGATATACTCTGGTGGTTCAGTGGATAAAGCAGTGGGCCTAGAGTCAGGAAGAACCAAATTCAAATCAGGCCTCAAACACTTAACTACTTTGTGATACAGGACAAGTCACTTAATCTCTGCTTGCCTCAGTTTCTCATCTACAAAATAATAAACTTTGTCTTTTTCCTTGGTGGAGAAGGTTGGAGTTGAATTCATTTGGCAGGACCTGGCGTGCCGCTATTTTGGGGTCTTGAGCACCCCTAAATCCTATGGTTCTGAACCCTCATCATTTTTCTTTAACCTCATCAATGGAACTATAGCAAGAGGTATACTGTGATACTTGAGTAGCCAGCTATTGCTAAAAAAACCCTGCCCCCAGCCCCTAACTACAAACCCCAGTTTTACATACTAAAGAGTGGACTCAGACCTTTTGGAGTCTAGCAAATATCCTTGGGTTCCGTGACTCCTCCAAGGAATGTCAATAGATAAGGTTATCCCACTTAATGATAACCTGTCAGAAACTGTGATCTGTCAGGGCCTTTGTTCCTGTACCCCCAGACCACCCTGTGACCTGGCATGTAAATTCCCTATATAAACTACCCTTTCACTTCAAACGTGGCCATTGATTTGTGGTGCAGTTCCCCAATGGCCACCGGCTAATAAATTCTCCACTTAAAACTGATACTCTGTGGTGTGTCTCACTCGCTTCTGGTATAACAATACTATAGCACTGGTATCATTGACTCAGGTCTGTCCTTTACCTAATTAACACTCTATACAAATGGCAAAATGATTTCCCTAAAATGTAGGTATGATCATCTCACTTTTCTCCTCTGCAAATTCCAAATGGTCCCATTTGTCTCTAGTCTCAACAATAAGTTCCCCTATTTAATTTTTAGGGCTCTTTGCAAACCTGACCCTCAACCTAACTTTCCAACCTTATTCTACATTACTCTGAGGGAAATTAATATTATAATGTTATGTTAATAACCATTTATTAGTTTGTGACCCAGCCTTTTTCTCCTATTTTTGTCAGAATACCACTTCCTGAAAAGGCCAAGGGTGAAGAGCATGAAGTGATAGAGTAATGTGCTATGATCACTCCTAGCCCCAAGGCATCTGCTCCACTAGTTTGGGCTGGGCCCCACACAAATAAGACCCTGCCTTTCCTTACTGTGTAAAAAGGACCCAGTATGAATTAGATCCACCCCCAGGGAGTATGAGCATTGTTCTTCTTCTTCATTAAAGTTTGGGGTGACCTGGTATGCAAAAGAGAGAAAAAGCCTCTGAAAACCTGGCTGAGAAGGCTTATGTTGTTCAGGTTAAGACTGATTTGTTATTGTTGTCCTGTCATATCTGTCTCTTTGTGACCCCTTTTTGGGGTTTTCTTCACAAAAATACTAAACTGGTTTATCATATCTTTCTCCATCTCATTTTACAGACAAGAAACTGAGGCAAAGAGCATTAAGTGACTTGTCTAGGGTCACATAGATAGTTTGAACTCATGAAGGGGAGTCTTCTTGACTCCAGGCCAGACATTCTATCTACTGCACCATATAGATTCCTGTTGTGGGCCGAGTTAGAGCTGAGCCCTGTCCTCCTCGGACCTCCAGGCCCAGGGGCCTGCCGAGATAAACTCGGGGCTTTGGGATGTGGGTGGAGCCAGGAGGAGGGGTCTTGCCTTTGTTGCCTCCCTAGCAATTCCAGGTCTTTGCCCGGACCTGCTTGACCGCATGGAACTTCCGGCTCTCTGTCTGGGCTTGCCAGAGCATGTGGAGTTTCCAGTTCTTTGCCTGGACTGCCTGACCGCAGGGAGCTTCGGGTTAGCCCGGGAAGAGAAGGGGGGGAGAGTACGCAGAGTCGGGGAGGTCCTAGTACCCAGGTGTATTGATTTTTACCTGTCCTTCACCCATGTAACCAAAGAATGTACCTACATCACTAAGGATATAAAAGTGCTGCTCGCTGAAATAATAAACAGAGTCCTTCACCATCTTTCGGCTCCTGGCCCATTCATTGTCTGCGAGATCAGGTACTTTGCTAGGCAAAGGCCTGGGGCTTGGGGGGAATCCTGAGTATAGTTGCGAGGCTTCAGGAGCCCATAACAAGTGGTGCTCAACGTGGGCCCGTGGTAGCTTCCCAGCTAGCATCTTATATTCCTTAGGAATCAGAGAGGGTCAGAACAGACCATATCTAGGGGCTATCCCACTACCTTCCCTTCATCCCAGTGATGTGGAAAAGCTGAGAGCTCTTGGCCTACTTCGTCATTAAAGTATCCACCAATCAGGATTTCCAGGGCAGGTCCCAATGGTGTACTGTGAGACCAATCAGATAGAAGACAGAACTAGGTATACAAGATGTTATTGGCTCTTGCTCTGTGTCTTTGGCACAAATGGACACATGCCATTGACCTGTCCTTTATTGCATGCCCCATCAATAAATGATATGATGCTCAAAGGAATGACCTTGTATTTTGTTGGGAAAATTTGCCTCAGACAGCTCCCAACATCATGTTTAACATCCAACCTGCTTCCTGTTCCTCCCGAATGAAATACTATATCTCATTCCCAAGTCTTTGGACATGTCATACCCTTTGCTTAAAATGTATTCCCACAACAACTTTGTCATTTAGAATCCTAGGTCTTTAAAATTCTGCTTAAATAACACCTGCATGAAAAAATTTCTAAAAGAAATACTCCCCCTGCCCCAATTTCCCCTGTTCTTATTGGCTAGTCTTGTTCAAAAAAAATGTATTTTTAATGTATTTGTATATTCTTATTTATATACAAGTTGCCCAGCTATTTCAGCGGCAGAGGATGAGACTCTTTATTTTTTGTTATTTTTGATTTGTTTTTTAGTTTTAGTTTTCAACATTCACTTTTATAAGATGTTGACTTTCAATTTTTCCCCCCCTCCCTCCTTCCCACCCTTCCCAACCCCCTGCCCAAGAAGGTGAGTAATCTGATACAGGCTATGCCTGTACAATCATATTAAACACATTTCCACATTACTCATGTTGTGCAAGAATCAGAAGAAAAAGACAAAAAGCCACAAGAAAGAAAAAAGAGAGAATATAGTATGCTTTGATCTACATTCAGATTCCATAATTCTTTCTCTGGATAGAGTTTTCCAGCATGACTTTTTTAGAATTGTCTTATATAATTATATTGCTGAGAAGAGTTAAGTCTCTAAAAGTTGATCAAGTCGATCATTGCAGGAGGTTGCCGTGACTTTGTACAATGTTCTCCTAGTTCTGCTCACTTCACTCAGTATCAGTTCGTGTGTTTCAGCCCAGGTTTTTATGAAATTCACCTAGTCATCACAGCACAGTAGTATTTCAATGCATTTGTATACCACAACTTGTTCAGCCATTCCCCAATTGATGGCCATTTCCTCAATTTCCAATTCTCAGCCACCACAAAAAGGACTGCTATGAAGATTTTTGTACATGTGGGTCCTTTTCTCTTTGGTATGATCTTTTTGAGATACTAACTTAGTAGTAGTATTGCTGCATCCAAGGATATGCACAGTTTCATAGCCATGTGGGTATAGTTCCAAAGAAGCATGAGACTCTTAATCTCAGAGCTGTTGGTTTGAGCCCCACTTTGGGCACAGTTGCTTTTTAGGTGGTGAAGTAGAAACAGAACTGGGCTTGAAATCAACAATACTCATCTTCATGAAGTCAAATCCAGCCTTGGACACTTACTAGCTGTGTGACCCCAGGCAACAGTGTTTGCCTCAGTTTCCTTACCTATAAAATGAGACTGAGAAGGATATAGTAAACCATCCCAGTATCTTTACCAAGAAAATGCCAAATGGCATCACAATGAGTCAGACATGACTGAACAACAATAACAGATAAATCTTAACATTAAAACATAAACCATCTCAGGAAGGTTTTCAATGGCTTGTTCTCCCTTTGGCAAACCAGGTCACTCCAAATTTTAATGAAGAGAGCAAGAAAAATGCTTACATTCTGTCAACAGCAAACTTGTGTAGACTATAGACTGTAAATTTCATTAGGCTGAGGACTATTCATTTTTGTCTTTGTATCATTAGTATCTAGCAAAGTACCTGGCACTCAGTTGTTGTTGTTCTGTGTTTGTCCTTTGTTTTCAAAGAGAGGGAGGGCTGTGCAAGGTCACCAGTCTCACATTCTCCTCCAGAGCCATCTGGATCCAGTGATCAGATATTTATCAGGACGAGTGTAGATGGCCCAAGACGCAATGAGAGACCCTTGCCCTTTTAAGCTAAGGCTTTTTCATGTTAGCGCTTAAGAGTAAGGCAATGCCCATCCAGTGAATAGGCTTCTTTAAGAAGTGAGTCAAGGGATGGCCCCTTTAATTAGAAAAAGAAAAATAAATCAAGCTGGGAGGTGAAGACCCTCAGGGTTGCTGTTCCAAAGAGAAACAGTTACCATTACATTCACTCTAAGCCAGGAGTGTCCAAAATAGAGCCATTAAGTGGAGCTTGGGCAGGCATCTATTGTGTTCCAATTTGTGAGCTTCAGAGCGAACTGGGTTTAAAGTTTTAGATGATTAATAGATGTTTTTTGATTAATTTCCCAATACAACTAAAACGGACAAAAATCTTTTAATTGTCCTTAGCTTTTGTATACAGTCTTAGCTTATATTATAATTTGTTTCTCCTCGCCTTATTCTTAAAGTGCCATACATTTATATCCATCCAGTTACTTAATTTTGCTTCTATACCTCATACTTAGCTTAAAGAAACGTAAGCCCAACCTCTTGTTGTAGAAAATTTTATCTGTTACTTATAACAATTTATTTATAATAAAATGTTATTTCCCCACATACACATACACATGCACACATGTAATATACACATACATAAGATGAAAATTTCATGTTTTTGGGGGGGTCTAAACTGGTTATTGCAATTAATCTTAAACTGAAATTTAATAAATTTTTGTGACATTTTTGTTGTCATTTTGCATATTGTTCTTTTGGTTCTATTTGTTTTGTTTTGCACAAGCTCAGATAACATTTTCCATTAAAATTAATTCTCCATGCTGATTGTCACCTAATCATAGACACAATTTAGAAATTAACCTAATTAGAACGTTTCCCCAGTCCACTCTATAGACAATCCCTCCCCAGATGACTAAATATGCTCATCCATTCCTCCTCTCTGCAAAAATGTTTGGAGGGGTTAAATCAGTTTTGCTGCTACTTTGGCAGGTCCTCCTACTAGGACCAATTAGAAATCCTTGGAGGAGCTAGAGGGT
The DNA here is from genome assembly GCF_011100635.1 of Trichosurus vulpecula. Classification (NCBI taxonomy): domain Eukaryota; kingdom Metazoa; phylum Chordata; class Mammalia; order Diprotodontia; family Phalangeridae; genus Trichosurus; species Trichosurus vulpecula. Next base: position 260,675,418 of record NC_050578.1, on the reverse strand, counting down.
CAGTATATCATTACAAATTTGAATGAAGTCAAATTAAAGCTCCCTTTGCTTTCAAAGGGATAAGAGTGGAGAAAAAAAGGGGATAAGAGTTGAGGAGGTTTCAGGAGTACATTTTAGGAGCCAATCTCAGAGGAAAGGGTCCACACTTAAGACAGCGCCTGTCACTTATGCAATTATATTTCTGATTGTAGTCCAATGGAAAAGAAAAGAGACTGTGTCCACCAGACTAAAGAACTATCTGAAGCTTGTACACTGGAATTCTGAGATATTGGCTTTGGAAACGAATTTGCCTCAGGTGGAACTATCTGATCCAGGTAATTTTTCATGGTACCATTAACTCGATTTCTTTAATCCTCACCTCTTAAAATCCTCTCCCCTTAAAAATCGTGATCATTTTTTCTCAGCATTTATTCTATGTTGGATCACTGATTTCTGCTTTTTAAATTTAGATCGTGACAGTTATTTTTTCAGTAAGTCCACAGAGAATCCATCTCCAAATACTGGGTTCCCCTACAATTCAAGACAAACTAGAGGAAAAGAGGAACTAAATCCTAAAGACCTGGGTTCAAATATTGTCTCCAATATTAACTAGCATTGTAACCTTAGGCAGATTTGTTCCAGGCTTACTTCCTTATCTATAAAATCATATTGTATTTCATAATTTCACTTTTATATCTACTTCTGTATCTTTTATTTTCTTTTAGAGACATGGATTTAACCTTTTCAGCTTCTGGTATGCATTCTAATTCTTTTTGAAAAATGAATTTTTAAAAAGACATTCACTTTTTATGTATTTATCCATTTGTTTATTGCATTGAAATGATGTGATGGCATCTGTGGCTGTAACTGCATACATCTTGATTTGAAAAATCAAAGACTGTTCCATCTTCAAAGGAGTACATTTTGAAAGAGCTGCTCAACTGTGACTTATTGCAGTCAGTGAGACTGCAAAAAGATGGGAGTACCTGTAATTTGCAAGTGTATATCCCATGGCCAGCCCTCTAACCACCTTGGACAATATAATAGTAAAGTAAATTCTTATTTTTTAGAGATTTATAAAGCAAATCCTTTACAATGATCCTGTGACATTAGTAGGGTAAATATTATCATCCCCACTCAACAGGTAAAGAAACTATGTCTTTGGTGTGTTTTTCAAAGGTCACATATTTATTCAGTGTCTGAGGAGATTTGAACTTATGTCTCCTGATTTCAAGTTCAGTGTTCAGTCCTCTCTAATTCTTACTGAATAATGGCAAACAAGAGCCCTCAAGTCAGGATGGACCTGAGTTCAAATCCAGCCTCAGACACTTAGTAGTTATGTGATCCAGGGCAAGTTACTTGATCGTGAGTACCTCCAAAAGAAAGGAAGGAAAGAAGGAAAGAAGGAAGGAAGGAAGGAAGGAAGGAAGGAAGGAAGGAAGGAAGGAAGGAAGAGAAAATGATGTAAAATATCCATGACCTCACTAGAAAATATGGCAATCAGAAGATGATTAAAAGAAACAACACGCATCTCCTTCATTCAGATACTGTTAAGAAGGGTAGGAAATTGCTTTGCATTGTAAGGAACTATGGTTACTACAGTTGGTAGTGAGTAGGCTTGAGTTGAACTAAACATACCAAAAGAGTGTATCAACCTTAGGCAAATCACTTAAAATTTCTCAACTTCTTTCTTAAAATACAAAATGGTAAAGACAGACTCTGGCACAGTGGGGATATTATTGGATTTGGAGTTAGAGAGGTCAGGTTGCAAATGCCAGGCCTGCCACTTACTGCTTGTGGGAAATCAGATAAATCATCAAATAAGTGATTTTCACATGCACATATCCATATGTACTCATGTGCATACACGATAAGTACATGATATATCTATATATAGTTATATGCATATATATGAAGTTTATAATAAGTATATATATTATCTATACACTATATACTTGTATATGCATATACTTATATTTACAGGACAAAGATTGATAAATACATATACCATTATATAAACATATATATACACATATATACACACACATATATAATCATTATATATAATGTACATAATGCATACTTATGCAAATCTACATATGTAGAAATATACATATCTTTGTATGTAAATACACACATAACTAAATATATGTATCTATATAAGAGTATATGCATTTCTATTTGTATATAAATGCACACATATTAATTATAGCTAAAGTACATAAATGTATATTATTTATATAGTGCCTTAAGGTTTGCAAAGTGACTTAATATGATTTTTTTTATATTCACAACTATTCTATGATGTCATTATAATCCCAAATTTACAGATATGGAAGTTGAGGAGGAGAGAAATTAAGTAATTTGCTTAAGGTGACAAGCTAGTAAGTATCTGGTCCAGGATTTGAATTCAGATCTTACTGACTCCAAGTTCAGAATTCAAACAACATTTACCTCATATAAGTCACTCTAAATGAGTTCAAAGATTTTTTGAGTGAAGGACCTAGAAGCTAGAGGGCTCAAGAAGTATAAGTAAAGTGGTGAACCCTAGAAAGTCCCATTTTGACATACATTGTGCTTGCAATAAACAAAAACTACTAGGTATTTCTCCAATAAACTGTTGTTTTGATGAATTGTGTTCATATGTTATATCATTTTTATGTTCACTGCCTCCCTGATTCTCATAGCTCCCTTCACTTTCCAGGAACTGAAGCTTTCTTGCCTTTCCCTGGCAATCAATTGTGTTTTCATGGGGCCTAAAACAGTTCAATTGATCAAATCAATTCCCAAATCACATCCTTTTAGGGTCAAAATAGTGGAAATGAGTGAAGTTGTTGGCATATGCTAGACACAACCCAGAAATGACAAGTAGTAAAGACAGGCCACCAACTCCTTCTTCTCTCAGCAACAGGTTTTGGAAGCCTAGAGACTGTCACATAGAAGGCAGAGAACATTTAAAGGCAGAAGATTGTTAGCTACAAAAGATCTGAGAGGTTGTCTAGTTTGAGTCTTACTTTGAGAAGAGAAATTAAGAATCAAAAAGATAAGTAATTTCCTGGAGGACATGTCAATAATAAACCAGAGGGCTAGAATTGTAAGTTAATTTCCCTGCCAAATCCAGGGAGTTTTCTAATTCATTGAGCAGCCTCTCATATGTTCTCTGCTTGGCCATTGAAGGCACAAGCAGGACCAGTAGGTGATGATTAAAAGGATGCATATATGGACTCAAAGTTAGAAAAATTGATCTAATAATTAGATCTAAATGAAAACTAACCTTCATAGGGAGTGAATCCCTCATCAATGGACTACTTTGATCCTAGATCTAATAATTACGTGGTTCTGGTCAAACTACAGTAAGGAACAAAAGGTGGAATCTTAGATTTGGTTTAACAATAAGCAAAACAAGTGCAAGGTGGGGGTAGACTTGGCTAGATAATGTGAAAATAGTTCTCAGCTTTAATGAACTTCAACTTTGTTATACATTAGCTTCGTGATATAACAATGAAGAAATTAAATGAGATATTAGTCTGAATTAAGAGGAGCATAGTTATGCCTGCCAAACCGTAACATGGCCATAATATATCTGCAGAATTGTCTTTAGTTATAGAATAATATTTTTAAAGGGTCATTGAAAACTGGGAAAGAATTCAGGAAAGGCTAGAAGGCAATGATCTTGGGCCTATTGAGGGCTAAGGCAAGTAACAGAGGATATTTAGCCTAAAGAAAATAATATTTAAGGGAGACATGGTAGGTGTCTTTCAGTATTTGAAGAGATGTAATGTCGAAAAGATTTTAGACAATAACACAAATAAATGGTCCCATGCATCTTGCTTTATCCCAGAAATAAAGGGCAAATAATTTAAAGCAGTAAATTGGGATTTGATGTTATGAAAATATCTGTAATAAATAACACTATTCTAATATCAAATTGTTTTCCTTGTGAAAAGTCACCTCTTTGGAAATCTTAGACAGTAGAGAGGCCTTGAGTTCCTTTTGTACATTCCAGATTCTCTGATTATAGGACCTAACCAAGGAACATGTTGGAAGATTCATTTTGTTTCATGTATGTGTATCTGTAAATGTACGTGTGTGTGTGTGTGTGTGTGTGTGTGTGTGTGCTTATGGTACAACTTGAATAACCTATGTAGGTTTCAGGGTATTTACCTGGTAAATTTAATATATAGTTAGCATTAAAAAGAATAGGAAATACAATTCTCATGCCCTGTTCCTGATAGATAGTTCTGCCGGTTGTTACTAATACATTGTTTACTGAAAGAAACTTATGGATACAGTTTCTGCCCAAGAATCAAGAGAAAATAGAATCAGCAGTCTAGGAGCAAGAGAAGAAGACATTTATTGTGAAGGCAAGTGTATGCATTAAACTAGGTTCCACCTGTGTTCAGAAACCTACCAACAAGAAACAGGGGTGAATCTTTTAATTAACCTCCTTATGTCCTTTCCCCTTCATTTTTAAAATGGTCTTCCCCTGAGAAGATATAAGACACAGTTTATTAAATTTAAAATTAGTAATGGTCATTACTATTCTTATTTCATGTAAATCAACTTGCACCTATGTGTTTTTTATTCCTGTGTATAGATGGAAGGTATTAATAATGTGACTGAATTCATTCTTCTGGGCCTCACACGGAATCCAGAAATGCAGAAAATCATATTTTCAGTGTTTTTGCTCATCTACTTGGCAACACTGGTGGGCAACTTGCTAATTGTCATCACCATCACCAATAGCCAGGCTCTGGGCTCCCCCATGTACTACTTCCTGTCCTATTTGTCCTTCATAGATGGCTGCTGTTCATCCTCCATGGCTCCCAAAATGATAGTTGACGCGCTCTCTGAGAGAAAATCCATCTCCTTCAACGGGTGCATGACCCAACTCTTTGCAGAACATTTCTTTGGTGGTGCTGAGATCATCCTGCTCACAGTCATGGCCTATGATCGCTATGTGGCCATCTGTAAACCTCTGCACTATATGACCATCATGAGTCAGCGTTTGTGTGGCATGTTGGTGGGGATGGCGTGGCTAGGGGGCTTTCTTCATGCTACAATACAGATTGTGTCCATATTCTGGTTGCCCTTCTGTGGTCCCAATGTCATTGACCATTTTATTTGTGATTTCTTTCCTTTGCTGAAACTCGCCTGTATAGATACTCACCCTTTTGCTCTCTTTATTGCTGCCAACAGTGGCATGATGTGTGTGCTTATATTCATCATGCTACTTACCTCCTACATTATCATCTTTTACTCCCTGAAAACACATGGTTCGGAAGGGAGGCAAAAAGCCCTCTCTACCTGTGTCTCTCACATCACTGTGGTCATCTTGTTCTTTGTGCCCTGTATCTTTGTCTATCTTCGGCCCATGGCCACTTTCCCTGTTGACAAAGCCATGGCTGTATTTTACACTATGGTAACCCCCATGTTGAACCCATTGATCTACACCATGAGAAATGCAGAGGTGAAGAATGCTATGAAGAAGTTATGGAGACAAAGATTTACCTGGAGTACCAAATAAAATGCATTGATGAGACAGTATAAATAGCAGCATTTCTGTTGAGGTTTTAGAATTGAATATATAATATTTATCAAAATGAAATTGATTCTTTGTGTAAATACCATATGGAGGAAACCACATATCTTGCTGTAATTATTTCTTGAATGATTGTTTATACAACCCTCAGTTACTGAGTGCTCAGTGTCTTCAGGTTTTTTTGTGAAATGTACTCACATCTTTATTTCTTGGTTATGTTATATCATCCCTCCCACCCTGCTACCACCCACCCCCACTGTCATCAATTTTGGAACCACGATCAAATAAGTTCTAACATTGTCCCTTTGAGGTATGTACTAAGTAGCTTCCCTAGGATTCCGTTCACCATCTCATCATCTTTGTTACTTTGAAGAACCAAGTTCCTTCCTGCACTATTTCCTGTGTGTGTTGTTTGCTCTATTAGGATATAACTTCCTGGAGGGCAAAGAATATTCTTTCTTTTTTATCTGTACACCCAGAACTTAAAGCAGTACTTGATAAATAGTAAATATCACATCCTCTCTGTCTCTCTGTCTTTGTCTCTCTGTCTCTCAATCTTTTTCTTGTCTCTCAATCTCTGTTTCAATCTCTGTTTTTCTGTCTATCTTTTTTTTTTCTGTCTGTCTCTTTTTCTCCCTCTCCTCCCCCCTACTTATTTGCTTCTGCCTGACAAAATTATGTAGGTTTTGTCCCTTATGAGACTTAATAATTTGCACAAACTTCTCAGAAATATAAAAATACAATTTACTTAAGGGCTGAATTGAGGGGTAAATTTTATGCATGGAAAGACTAATTTGTATCAGGACATTAATTTGCCCAGTACCATTGACCATGTTGCAGATTTAGATTGTTTTATTTCTAAGTGCCATTCAGTTTCTCAGATTATATAAATTCCCTGTGGTTATAATGGGCAAGATTGGATGATGCCACAGAGAAGGCCTCTCCAGTACACCAAGTACTTATTTCTCAAAACCAAGGACAGAATGTCCAAATCTCAAAACTGTTGTAAGTAGCCAGCACATTAGGAAAATTATCTAGCATGTTTTCAATATCATTCTGTTCTCTGATCAGTCTGCTAACTAGGCTTTCTATTTGAAGAAATCAAAAACACTTGTATGTATGTTTCCACATATTTATATTTTTGCACATTTATATTATAGCATACATATATATTATTTGCATATATGTGGGACAAAAGACCACTGGCTCAAGTAAAAAAAAAAACAGAGATGTCTCGGTTTCCCAAGGTGTGAAAAAACCAGAAACTTTATTTGATCAAGTCTCGAGAATTGGGCATCTCCCACTACCAGGGTGGAGATAGTAGTGAAGAGAGGCAAGGGGGAGAAGGCAAGCAAGGGGATATAAGTGGTACTTTTTGCTGTTTTTTTTTTCTTTTGGAGTACTTCTCAGCATTAAGGCAATCAAGTGCCTTTGAGTCTTGACTTTGTTTCAAGAGTCTTTGATGACCTGCTCAAATCACAAGAAAGCTTAAGTCACATGAGTTTGAGTCACCTGGTTGTGACACTCTCTGACTCTGAATAAGTGTATATTTACTCTGAGGTTAGCATTTTGCTTGGGGGTTTCACTCATTGGAAGAGTGTTGGTGTGGAGACTCTGGGTAGCCCCCAGCTTTGAAAACCCAGATGCTGGTGCTTCTCTATCTGGTAATTTTATATGTATGGCTATGGACAGACAGCTAGAAGCCCTGTCTGCTGATTTCTGTTATTTTCTCTGTTATATAATTTCTGCTTGTAATTTCTGTTTGTGCTTGCTCTGAAGTTCAGTGTGTTGACTTTTCCCCCCAACAAAGTGAGTGATATATGTGTGTTTAATTAAAGTGATATTGTAAACTCCTTCATTTTGCTTTCCTTACAAAAGCAGATCAAAGAACTTGTGTGAGCAGCCCTTCTGTGTGGTGGTGTTATTGACCTTATACCTCCAGAGCAGTTGCAAGTAACATTTTTGTTATACTCCACTCAAGGAACTTAGGATTTATAGGGATAATACAACACACAGAAAGATGTTGTAAAGCATGTGGTAGGGGAGAGGTTCCTGGCATGGGGGCTCGATGGAGAAGTCCAATAAAACGAAGCTAGATGGGAATTAATAAATGGTAACATAAGTACCTTCTCTAAATGAATGTTTGTGGAGGACCTCTATGCTATTCCCTCAAATTAGAAGTACAGATGTTACTGATGATGTATGAGTACCAAGGCTGTTGCCATCTTTCAGGATGATGAAATTCTTGGAGCTATGATGGAGAGGTCCAAAGAAATGCATCCCAGTAGTAAATTAATACAAGGATAACCTGGGTTCCTCCTTTAAATGGGAGATTTTGGAGGAACCATTTGTTCCTCCCTCCAATCAAGTGGTATTGATGAGGTCTGACTACCAAATTTGCTATGATCTTGTAGGATGAAGAGGTCCATGATAGTGAGGTTCCTGGGGGTAGGATGGAGAAATCCAAATACCCTAATGGATAAATTTATTTTTCCATAAATGGAATTGTTTATGATTTGAAAATATAAATGATTCCTTTGCTGTACAATGAATTTATTTAGAATAAATTGGAACATATAAATTTTCATGAAGCTACTTGGTTTCATGAAGTATTGGTTCACAAGCTCATTTTATTGAATGTCCAAGTTCATTACATGCAGTTGGATGAATCACAAAGGTCCAATCACCAACTACTACTAGACATCTCTATTAATATATCCTACAATTAGCTTGAATTTAACATATCTGAACATTCTTTCCGCTTAGTGGCTTCCTCTGATATGATTCTCCCAATTTCCCAGGATTAAAACTTTTGAGATATTGTTGAATCTGTTTATCAAAATCTAGCAGATACCAAGCTGTATTGATTCTTACTCTGTAATGTTACTGAAATCCATATGTTCCTTCCATTATCACCACCATCACTTTACTTGATCTCCTTTGAATTTATATGCAACTGCTCATTCATTCCAAAATGGAGTCTTATTCCAAAGTGACACTACGCAGGTTAAGAAAGAAAAAAAGTGCAATACCATCTCTCTCTCTCTGACACAATAACCCAATAGCTTAATGGTGGCAGGCAATATATTTACCACCATTATCTTGTGGCTTCAATCCACCCTAGGCACAATAGCCAGATTAATGTTCTCAAACCACTTTTTACATATATTGCTATTCATAAAACTTTAATGGTTTCTTAGTGGTTTTATTGCTGACAAAATGAAGTGTCCACTCAGTCCAGGCTTTAGGTTTCACCTCAATTAATCTTTTCAATGCACAGCCCACCTAGAACATTATTTAATAGTTAATAAATGAATTCTAGCTTTGGCCAGACTGCTCTATTTATTGTCACCAAAATACATGATTCCTATTCCCTTCTCTATGTTGTCATTTCAAAAAATATCTTGAACCCTCAAGATAGCTCTTTGAATTTGGCAGGGTATTATCATTTAGAGATGAACAACTAAAGATTAGAGAAGTGAAATTATTTGTATAAGGTCACATGTTTAGTAAATAGTGTTTCTGAAATAAGAACCTAGGTCTTCTAGCTCCAAGATTAGTGAACTTGACTTTAGTTCAATATCACTGTAGTGAGGGGCATACTGTTGAACAGGTTGATGTAAGTAGACCCCAAAGAGATATTTGTTTGTTTCATTTTTTTCCACTCCCCACACTGACAGGAGAATGTGGACAGGGTAGAGATGGTTAGTAAAAAAGCAAAGCTATTTTGCCAGAGCATTTAATAATGATGAACACCCATCAAAGTCTGAGTCCTACTATATAGGGTAGTTTTCTACTGATTAGGTGTAAGTTCAATAAGAATACTATGTATGCATATATAATATAGATAAACATGTATATACATATCTTTATATACATCATGTATGTTTGTATGTGTATGTGTGTATATGGATATATATGTATGTCTATGTGTATACAAACACTGTGCGTGTGAGAGAGTGTGTGTATACACACACAAATATTCTGCATGTTTTTGTGGATGATACAAAGATGAGAAACCAAACAGTCCTGACCTCCTTAAACATGGAATATATGGAAAATGATACAAAGATGTTTAAAGAATGAATTAGAATTAGCAAATTTTGAGAATGGTCAAATAAACATAATGCAGGAAACTGAAAATTATGGAAATTAGGCATGTTAAAAATCAGGAGTGATGATGAAGTGAGCATCATGTGTATAATGAAGCTAAAATTCTGAGACTGAATGCCATGCACCAAGAAAAGTAAACAAGCCAACTTTCTATGGGAAGGTGAACATGCAGGGGAATCCTAAGACATAATGTTCTAATAGTATAATGATAGGTGCAGGCTAGTAATTGCAAGGCTTAAAATGTCATAATATTATGTTCTCAATATAATAAGGATGAACAAAAGACTGTTTATTTTTTAAGGTTGAGAAAATACATAGTTTTGTAGTTGATACTACAAAAAAAGAGCTATCTACACTCAATATCGCTAGTTTTTCAACATTCGTCACCTCCTCAACTCTTTGAAATATGGCTTCTGACCTGATAAATTAGCTCAAACTACTTTCACCAGTGTTGTCACTGATCTCCAAGTGGCCAAATCTGATAGTTGTTTTCCAGTTTTCGTCCTTCTTTATCTCTTTGTAGCATTTGCCTCTCTTGGCAATCCTATCATCTTGGATATTCTCTCATTTCTCAATTTTCATGACTTTTCTCTGTTCTGATACACTGCCTGTTTTGCTCTTCCACCTTAGTCTTCTCTGCTGCTTCATCATTCATGACATGCATGTTCCCCTACAATCAGCCCTATGTCCTCTTTTCCGTTTTTCTACATTCTTTTGATGATTTTATCAACTGTCATTGGCTTTTCACCTCTTTTACAGTGACACCTTTCAAAACCCAGCCTAATTCTCTCCTTTGATCTTTGGTTCCACATCATCAAATGGCTCCTTATCTTCACAACTAGATCTCTCTGAGACTACCTGATATGTCCAGGACAAAACTCATTATCTACTTTCTTGTGAACTTTCAATTTCTTCTTAAGGCACCACCATGATATCAGTCTTCCAGATTTAAAAACCATGATGTTATCCTCAGCTCTTTACTCTCTCTTGCTTCACATGTGCAATGTCTATTTTCTACTTCTCCAAGTCCTGCATCAATCTCATTCTCACTTTTTACATGACTACCACATTAGTTCAGGTTCTCATCACCTATAATTTATATTGTTGCAAAAGCATCCTTATGATCTTTTTGCATCATTTCTCTGTTCACATTCATCTTTCATACAGTTACCAAAGTCTTTCCATTTATGAGCAGCTATAATATTGTCTTTCTATTCAATAACCTCTACTATCTATTTTTTTGTCTCTAAGATAAAATATAAATTCCCTGATTGAGCTTTGGAAGCCATTCACAATATTGTCATGTCCCATATTTATGGAATCATTGAACAATATTTCTCTCTCTCATTCTGTAATCCATCCAAATGAATGTTTTGTTTTGTTTTGTTTTCTCTCTCATAGACAGATCCTGTTTCACAGTATCTACACAGGCACACACACACAGATACACACACACACACGCACACACACACACACATATATATATATATATATATATACATATAATATATATGTATAATCACATATGCATGTGTGCAAATTTGGGAATCCACTCAGTTGAAATTATATCAAGGTAGATGAAAACAGATCAAATCATCAGGTGATATAATGAGAGGGAAAAGGGACATTTCAGCCATATGGTGAATTTGGAAAATTTATTACAATGAGAAAATGAAGGTAACAAATATAAAGCTCTAATTATAAAACACTGGTTGTGAATAGGAGAAGTTATATAGGATAATAGCTTCAGATGATGATAGGATCAAATGAGTTTTTTAAAGAATTTGGGAAACCCGATCATGTTTGTATATCCTGGAGAGTAAGCTGGTAATACTGAATCTGAGAAAGATCAAATTTTTGAGGAGGCAAGTTCCTAAAGACATGAAAGAGAGGAGGTATAGAGTATTTTTTAGTAGTGTGGAAAAGACTTGAAAAATCCACATAAAAATTGTGATTGTCAATCAGGGATGAATGAAGGCATTTCTCTGCAACAGAGAAGGCACAGGTAAAATTAGTTAGTAACAACTTGTTACTCTTCATGTGATTTTCTTCAGCTTTTATTGTCTCCAACAGCAACTTGAAAGCAGTGAGTGAAATGATGGATAGCTGGATAACCCAGAGTTGGGATTTGGCAAGGCATGACTAGGCGACAAGGAATTCAATGGTTCAGGGTACTGTAAGGTATAACTCATCAATCTTAGGATCAAGATTGCTAATTAGAAAAAATGAGAACAGGATTCTGGGAAGATGGCAGAATAGATTAGAAAATTCCAAGCTCTCAAGATTTTCCCCTAGAAAAGAGATAATATAGCACCTGTTATACCACAAGCGAGTGAGACACTCCACAGAGTATAAGTTTTAAGTGGAGAATTTATTTAGCTGGCGGCCATTGGGGCTTCCCAAATCAATGGCGACGTTTGAAGCAAGAGGGTAGTTGATATAGACAATACAGGATTCAGTGCTTAATTATCTCTTGAAGTTTACATATGTTACTTTGCAGACTCAGCAAGCCTGTGTCATTTCACTTTTTATGACCATGATACGTTAGAGGAACCTCCTGAATAGATTGTAAATACAACATATCAGATAGCTGACAAAGTGTCAATTGGAATTACAACCCAGGATCTCTGTCTCCAACTTTTGCCATAACTCTTGAAGCTAGGAAGGCTCAAGATAAGGCAAAAGTCATATAATTCAAGATAATGTCTAGGGCCAAGGCTTCCATCCTTAATGGCCATGGACAGACCAAGAGATGTTTCAGCTCAGTCTGTTGACATAAGATAGAGACATCTCTGAGCCTACTCAGCCAGAGGAAGATCGTTAGGCATTAGACTTTTTCTGGTAATTAGGTTACATTCCTTAGAAGAGTCTTAGGGGCCCAGGCCCTTTGCCAAAGGGCAGGAACTCAGTCTGTTTTTTTATGCAGATTGGGGTTTGCAGTTAGAGGCTGGGGGCAGGGTTTTTTTCAGCAATAGCTGGCTACTCAGGTATCACACACCTTAGGGTGACCACAGTGGGGGTAAAAATAAATAAGAATAGGGGTTCAATGGCGGTCTTCCTGGGAAAATTTGAGAAGATCAGAAGAAAAATCACAGGACTATGTTTGGTGCCTGTAATGTATAAACACCTCCAAGCTAGGTCTGCTTTAACAAGCAGCAGCAAGCTGCTTAAACAAAAAGCAGCAAGGCCTGGAGTTAGTTGATTTGAGAGGCTGCTTTAGCCCCAGTTACACAAACTTTTACCCCCAGGATAGTGAGGGGAGTTGGGCTTCTGAGTGTGGGAAGATCAAGGGAACCTCTGCTTACAAGGAACGCCAGACCCAGCTGCAAACATCAGCTGGGACAAGAAGAAACCAGCACACTCCTGGTGAGTGAAGAAGCAGTGGTGCAGAAGGCTCCTGCCTGTGGGCACTTACAAGAGGTCAGAGGTTTGACTTTGGTTCCAGGCTATAGGGGGGAACTAAAGATCTGGGGCCAGAGGAACCATTCCCCATACCACAGGGCTACAGGTGATTACAAAAACTAAGCTATTACCACAAAAAAAATCACAAGCAAAGGAGAAAGAATCCAACTATAGAAAACGAATGGGAATAGAGAAGACTGGGTTCATCTTTACCGGACAATATTGAAGTAAAGAAAGCCCCCAAAGAGTACCATCAAATTGTTATCTGCCCAAAAAGAATTCATAGAAGAACTTAAAAAAGACTTGAAAAATCAAATGACAGATCAGGAGAATAGATCAAGAAGAGAAAACATAAAAATAATCAAATTAACTGAAAGCTATGGTCAAAAAAAAGAATCTTGATACAATTATACAAGAAATAATTAAAGAAAATTATCTTGGAAAATTAGAACAAGGGGGAAAAGTAGAAATAGAAAAATACAATTATCACCACTTAAAAGAGATCCTATGAGGAAAATTCATAGGAATTTTATGGTCAAATTCCAAAACCTCCACCTCAAGGATAAAATATTGAAAGCAATAAGAATAAAACAATTTAAATTTGATGGTGCCACTCAAGATTTAGTAGCGGACACATAAAGGACCACAAGTCTTGGAGCACAAGTCAAAGAGCAAAAGAACTAGGGCTCAGGCCAAAAGTATTATACCCAAAAAGGTAAGCATAATCCTGAATGAAGAAAAAAGGACATTTGATCCACTCTCAGATTTTCAGGACTTTGTTAACAAAAAAAAAGAACTTAATAGATTTGACATACAAGACCCAAGAGAAATATAAGGTACATATCAAAGACTGATTAGAAAGGATTTGATGAGGACAGATTGTGTACTTTTATATATGTAAAATGTAAAACGTATGTCTAAGATTCTTTTTAATAATTGGGTAGCTCATAAGAAAGATTGGGGCAAACCTGAATATGTGTATTGGGGATCCTTGAAGAGTTTGGCCTTTGTTTCCTTTGATTAATTCAGTGTCTTTGATTGAGTCTTACTAGGTACTAAGCCACAGGCCCAAACCCCTAATTATTAGGTGCTAAGCTTATTTGGGTGTGGATTGGTAACTAAGGAGGGGCTCCAGGTGGTGACAATGAAGGGAGGTGTTAACTCCAGAGCCAATAGAAAGAGCTTACGTTCTGGTCCCTCATATGACGTTTGATGATGGCTAAAGAGTGCATAAAAAGAGAAGACAGAGCTATTTGGTGAGGGCTCTCACTCTAGGCAGTGCACTGATGTGTAGACTCTGGGCATTTGTAATTAAAGGCCCTCCAGCTGAACTCAGATGTTGATGGTCTTCGGTAACTACGAATTGTATTTGGTCTGTTTGTAATTTGTTTGTATTTGCACTGAAGTTCAGGGTTCTGGTTCTTTCCCCTGAACTAAGTGAATGATATTTGTATGTTGGATTAAAGTAAGATTGTTAACCCCTTAAAGTTGCTTTCCTTAGTAAAGAAGATCAAAAGAACTTGGGCTTTTGCAGCTTTCTGTGTACTGGTTGTTGTTGGTGTTACACACCCACAGCAGCTGCTAGTCAGATTATTGAAACAGTATGATATGAATTTTAAAAAAGTAAAAGCATTTAGGAACAGCTAAAAAGAGTAATTATACAAATGAGGTGCCAGAGGAAGAACTGATACAGAGGAATTAGATGGGGGTGGAGGCCTGGTAGTTCTGGTAACCTACTTTCATCAGGAATAGGTTTAAGAGGGGACAATACATACATATTTAGGAGATTATAAAAGTCTTCTAAATTCAGAAGAAATAAAAAGGTAGGGGCATGAGGAGGGGGGAGAGGACAAGGGATAGATCTTTAAATGGGAGGGTGAGGGGATAGGTAAAAGGGGGATATAAAAGGGTGTTTAGATTTATGGGAATGGGAGGATTGGGGAGGTATCCTTGGAGTGGGGTGGGCAAATTATAGGAGGACAAGGTAATGGGTAGAAGTAAAGTAGAGGAAGCAGGAGGGACAGGAAAGAAGATAAGCAGAAACATAAAAACAATGATCAGGACTAGAATTTTTTTGGGAAAGTATATGTCTATATATGTATGTATATATGTATATGTGTTTGTATATCTCTATAGCTATAAAGAATATCCAAACTTAATTGTAGCCTTGGGGGTGGAGAAGACAAAGTAAAAAAAAGAAAAAAGTGCACAGCACAGAACAAAAGAAAACTTACCATGAAGCAAAGAAAAGATGGACAGTTCTCAACACAACATGTATTATTTATCATACAGGCTTTCTTGACTGAAAATTTATTTTTACATATTCTGAATCCTCTCTTTTATTTTGCAATGCACATGACATGCTTCCTCCACCTTTCTTACTTTGTATTTAATTTCCAATATTTAGTTTTATGATATGTTTTTGTTTCTTTTCTCTACTTGATATTTGTATTCTGGCACTTGAGTCTAAAATAAAATTTAAAAAAAAAGAAAAAAAACTGAATAGTAGGGAAGAACTGATAGAATTATAAGAGCTGGAGACACAAGAAGTGGATTGCAGAAAAATAATAGGTTTACAAAAAGTCAGGCAGATAAAGAGATTGAAGGGTCGGATAAGACTGTAAGCCAGAAGAGGAATCTCAGAGTTCTATGTCAGAGAATGAGAATAGATACAGGGCTAAAGGTCATGGTGAGATCCAAGTGATTGCTTTCCTTTTGTTTGGCTGACATAGAGTGAAGTTGAAAGTCATTTGTCATGAAGAAGCTCATGCAATAAGAGTTCAGAATTTTAGTGGGGACATCCATGTATATATTTAAGTCTGCAATTATGAGAGTGGGCTTGTATTGGAAAGGGGAACTGAGTCAAGTACTGAACTCTGAGAATTAAGGAAGAAACACAGAGAAGTCCAGGCATATCTGAAACAATGATATTTGTTTCCAAAGTATCCTCTTCCCTTTGGTGAGTTCCTCCTGAAATCTCCATTTTTGAAAAGCACCCCAGGCTAGCTATTCTTCAAGTCTTCTAGCTCTGCTTTTGAGTCTCCAGACTTTGCCATCATGCCCCTCCTAAGGACCTTCTTACCTCCATACCTCTTTTATGTTCCTTTTACATGTTGTCTTCCTTATTAGAATGTAAGCTCACTGAGGGAAGGAATTATCTGTATTTTTGTTTTTATTCGTATTCCCAGTGCTTAGCACAGTGCCTGACAAATGGTTACTGCTTAAGACTTGAATTGAATAAAAGTTAGTGAAGAAGCTGTTTCTTGAAAGAAGGGAGGTGAAGGTGACATGGGAATACATCCCACACACAGTGTGACTACTACCTGTTCTTATTGACAGGACATAAAATGGCCTGTGTGAGGAACAGAGAGAAGGACATTTTTGTGTAGGAAGGAGAGTAATGCAAAATGAGGACAGAAAGGTGTGTTGGGGATAGGCTTACAAGGATATTAAAAGTCAAACTGAGGAGTTTGTATTGTCCTAGAGAGCTATTGGAAATATGTTCTTAAGAGCATGGGAAATTGCCAGTTGATTAGGGCCTTCACCATTTAATATCTTACAAACACTCAGCATGAATGTTCACAAGAGCTCTCACCAAGCCTGCTTCCCATAAGCTCTGAATGTTCTAATATTTCTGAGACTATGTCACTTGAGGAAGAATAAAATGGTTACTTGATCTTTGAGGTTGTATCTAGTACACAGAAGCAGAATGCCAGCCCTTATGTCAAATGCCTGCTATGTATTGAAGCTAAGGATCTATGCTACCTTAGTTAATGTAATTAGTCTCCTGCTGTTTCTGGTGCCTTAAGGCTGAGGCTTGAGATCAAATGAGAAAATATACATGTGAAATAATTTGCATAATATGCAAATATTGTCAATTGTTTTTAAATTAAAGTGGGTCTAGTTTAAAAGTCTTGAGAGATGAAACTATCTTACTTTTCTGGCCATTATATACCATGCCTCAAGGTGCATGATAAATACCATCTATGCCTTATAACATTTCCTGATCCTCACATCTGTATGTCTTCTCTGAAGTAATGCATGTTGAACTTAATAAATCTGTTCAGCCCTGTGAAGGCTGACACATGCTCTCTTCTCTTTTGAAATTGGAATTGTTAATGATACCATGTTGATTTTTGCCAGTGTGATCATATTTGTTGTTTAGTTTTTCAATCCTGTCCAACCCTTAATGACCCCATGCACCAGACTCAACCAGGACTTTTGTCTTCCACTAGTGTGATGGACAGCTTCCAACCTGAACGGCTCATCTTCTGACCTCATATGCTTTAGCATTTTAATGCTGATCCAGGAGACGATGATCATATTATACTATACAAAACATTTAATTTGGAACAAAACCTAGTATCTGACTTTGTGATTCCTATTTCTTTAGTCATGCTATCCATAGAACATTAATCTATATTTCCATTACCAGATCCCTTGTCCTGGCCCTTATAACTGCATACAGTATTGTTATATTACCTTTCTACCTGTATACTTCAACTCATCACTTTCCCTTCTAACCAACTCGCATACTCCTCAACATTGAGTTTCACTTCAACCAAGTCACAGATTTCCTTATTCTTATAACTTTCCAAGGAAACATTTGGGTAGAGATTGAGACCTCAACAAGACTAAAGCCTTTTTATGGAATTTTGTGTCTTATTGATGGAAATAGATTAATAGACTTATGGAGCTACACAAGATATTAGAAAATAGTTCATATAGAGAAGAACTGGAAGGAAACAGAATATATGCTGTCCCAGAAGGATAAGAACTTAGAGATCATGTAATCTGAGGCTATTATTTTATTAACTAGGCCACAGACTCAGGGAAGGAAATGATACAGCTTTCTAAGGTTAATTGTTGAGGTACACCTAGATTGCTCCAGCTTCTGGAAACCACTGCTTACCCCTAGACTATTGATTTCCAGTTTCCACATCTATAGGTGAATCTCTGTCATTCAACTAGTACTCCATTATTTAAAGGGACAAATGTATCTCCAGAGTAAAGTCCTGTAGGGAGCAGGGGTATGAGGAAAAGGGTGGTAAAGCTTGCACTGTATTGGCATGGTTTTAAAGTATAGAAAGCCTCCTCCTCCTGCTCTTCCTCCTCTTCCTCCTCCTCCTTCTTCTCCTTCTCCTTCTCCTTCTTTTTGTATTCTAAACAATTGGGACAAAAGTTGGAATACAGTAGGTACTTAGTAAAGACTGAGGAGAGAATGAAAGAATGAAGGCCACATGTCCTGGGCCCGCTCACATAATAGAGGATCCAAGAGGAACTCTCAAATGGGAGAAGGGGAATGGGCTTTGTGGAAGAATATTCCAGTTTTAGCAGGCTGCAAGGATGGCAAACTGTTCCAGTGGATAGAGGCCCCAGATACTGAGGGAAGTTTCAAGATGATTCAGTAGCAGAGGAATGATTTTAGAATTTAGAGAGTCAGGAGCTGGACCAAACATTCAACAGCTTAATGAATTTACGAAGAAGATGGAATTTGTTTTTGTTAGCAATCCTCTGTTATTTCAGTTACCATGAAGAAACCTATAGATTGTTTCTTTGTCACATTGGATTCAGTATCTAGGAACTTAAGAATTAATGGGCACAGACTGGGTTCCAAATGCAAAACAAGTAACCAATTAGACAAGAATGCAGGTGTTACCAAACACATCACCCAAATAAGAGCTCCATCTAAACATGAGAGATAATTAATTCCTCTGAGGATACAGAAATAGTTATGAAAACAGGTCCCTGAACTTTTAGAAGATCTTCTTTAAGTCACATTGCAGATGTGGGAGAAACTTTCTTCTCAAAGACTGCGTAAGGAAAGCAAGAAGGGAATACATCAATGGGTAAAAAGAGCCACTTGGAGATAGTGCCAGTCCAGATTTTGCCACTTTTATTTGGATTACAAAGCCAAGTGGAGGAGAAGTCAATGAGCCCTCCTTTGTTCTCTAAGTGTGTCACTAGCTGTATAGATTGGGAGGGAAATTACTTAATTTTCTAAGCTTCAATATATGGAAATAGAACTGTAGTTATAGTCAGTGGACAGGAAAATCCTGACTCTTTTAATTCTCCCTTGTGTGAATAGAGGAAAATAATTATCTCTGTACCTCATTTTGCTCATTTATTAAAAAAAATAATCTAGATAATTTCTACAGTTCCTTCCAACAGTGAGTCCAATATCCTATGACCCTAAGAAAACAAAGGCTAATTGATGGTTGTAGAATCCTGACATTTTTTCTCAAGTCGGGCACTACATCTTTCACAACAGAAGATGCTTATGACATAAAAATAATATCCTGGACATTCCCCTAAATTCACTGAGTGTTATCATCTACAAATAGAACCGAGGTAAGTTTTCTAGTAGTGTAGATGTTTATATCAGTTCTACCATTTCCTTTTTATCATTAACCCTTTATCTCATGACACTGTTCTCAAACTGGGCTGGTGATGCCTTCCTAGATTTCACAGAAATATCTATTTATCTCTGCATTCCACTATAGTTATAAGTCACCAGGATAAGGCTTTAAATACTGGGTTGGTTTGTGGGCCACTCTGTAGGGTAGAGATGGAATAATTTGGTAGATGTTATTATCCATTGTGGGCAACTTGAATGAATAAGGTCCTCCCCCTTATCATCAAGTATTATTCCCTTGAAATGTGAGTCCAAGGATTACATAACAATAGCCAGGTTAGGTTAGGACATGGAGAGGGAGAGAGAGAGAAAGAGAGATAGATAGAGAGAGAGAGAGAGAGAGAGAGAGAGAGAGAGAATGAATACAGAAAACACAGAGATATAGATAGTACTCAAAATTTGGTAATTACTAGAAGACTAAGAAGCATTCTGTATATGTATATATATATATATATATATATATATATATATATATATATATATATATATATACATATATATATAAAACAGTGTTGGAAAAATGTTCCACACACTCAAAAGAGAAGCTATGAAGATAAGAGAGAGGTATAAATTACAGGGAGGAAAATGGACCAGAGAGGAAGATGAATGATGACTGCTAAACCCCAGAATTTTAAAAGGTAGGGCTGTTGCATGACAGAGGTAACATGAAGCATGGTAAAGTGGAAAGAAGATTGGCTTTAAAGTCAGGAAGCCTGAATTCAAATCTCAGCTCTGCCACTCGCTGGCCACATGCATGGCTATAGCAAGACACTTAAAATCTTTTGTCCTCAGTTTCTGCATATGTGAAGTGTATATATTTATGTGTTTCTATTTCTGTGTACTTCTGGGATAGAAGAACCTCTAGATAGGAATTTTGTAATATTAATATGCTGTTTTTATTATTAGAAACATTTGGTCAATTATAACACAATGGATCATTAGGGCAAATACATTAGAGTAAAATTAAGAAGGGTGACTGCTACCCATAGTTAAAAGTCTACATTAACTAAAGTTCCAGGGAGCACAGCTTTCTCTTCTCCATGATAAACCTCCTCAATTAATCAGCTATTCTCATAGGACATGGACTAGAAGCCCTTAAGTATCCTAACTACCCTCTTCTGGAAACTCTAACTTAGTAATATACTTCCTTAAATATGGTGTCTAAAACCAAAATCAGTATTTGAGATGTGGGCTGATCAGATTTTAGAGAACAAAAGTCACAATTGCTTTGTGGTTATTCAAAGCAGTGTCTTTTTTTAAAATTAGATTTTTTTTTTAATTTTTAGTTTACAACACTTAGTTTTACATGTTCTTGAGTTTCAAATTTTCTTCCTTTCCCTCTCCTCCCCCCTCCCCCCCCAAGACAGCATGCAGGCCAACGTAGATTCTACATAAACTTTCGCATTTAACTTATTTACACAATAGTCAAGTTGCAAAGAAGAATTATGACCAATGGAATGAATCATGAGAGAAAAGAAACAAAACCAAAAAAAAAGATTAAAAAAAGAGAGCAAATAGTTTGCCTCAATCTGCATTCAGATTCCACAGTACTTTCTCTGGATGTAGATAGTTTTTTCCATCATGAGCTGTCTTTGAGCCTTGTATTGCTGCGGGGGTGGGGGGGGCCATGTCTATCAAAGTTAGTCGTCACAGAATCAATATGTCTGTGGTTGTGTATAATGTACTCCTGGTTCTGCTCCTCTCACTCAACATTAGATCATGTAGGTCTTTCCAGGTTTTTATGAAGTCCATATCTTCCCCATTCTTATAGCACAATAGTATTCCGTTACATTCATATACCACAACTTGTTTAGCTATTCCCCAATTGATTGGCACCCCCTTGATTTCCAATTCTTTCCCACCACAAAAAGAGCAGCTATAAATATTTTTGTACATACAGGTCCCTTTCCCACTTGTGTGATCTCCTGGGGATATAGCCCTAGGAGTGGTATTGTTGGGTCAAAGGGTATGCACATTTTTATAGCCCTTTGGGCATAGTTCCAAACTGCTGTCCAGTATGGCTGGATCTTTTCACAACTCCACCAACAAAGTATTAATGTTCTAATTTTCCCACATCCTCTCCAGCATTTATCATTTTCCAAAGCAGTGTCTTTCAATCCAACCCACAATGATATTCAGTTTTTGGCTGTCATTATATTATTAGGTTTACTCTGTTTGACTCCATTTTGCTGGACTAGAAACAGTGGATGAAAGATGTAGTTGGGAAAATTAGAGTTCTATTTAAGGGAACATAGTTGTGGAGGTGAATATGAAAGACCTCAAAAATCAGAGCTGTTGCATGGTGGGATGGATTTCCTTTGCAAGTGGTATTTGTCTTTACTTGAATTGTTCAAAGAGAGGCTGGATGAATCCTTGTTGGTACTGTTGCAGAGTAGATTCTTTGTCAGGCAGAAATAAAAGGAAATGACATCTGAGAGCCCTTTTTCACTGAAGTTCTGTGATTATGAGCCTCCTGGTATTAAGTCACTGACTGAACAACAACAAGTGAGCAGAGTTCAAAGACCTTCTGCGGTTACTGATCACTTACCATGTGAAGTTCAAGAACCTAACTTTGCATTCAAGACATTCTGTCACCTGTTTCCACCCTACCTATCTGATGGAATATCACAATATCTGCCTCTTTCCATGCTCTGATCTAATGAAGAAGTGGAGTAGAATAATGATGGATTAGTCTTTGAACCCAGAGTCACAAAGACTTGGGTTCAAATTTGGCCTTAGACACTATCTTTGTGTTTCTGAAGAAGGCATTTAACATCTTTATTGCTCAATTTCCGCATCTCTCAAAAGAGGAGCTGAACTTGATAGCCTCTAAGTTACCTTCCAGTTTCAAATCTATGATCCTGTGATTTCTTGTTTTTCCTCGTTCACACTTTCCGGTTACTATATTTTGCTGACATCCAGATCGTGGAAATGTCCCTTTACCTCATCATTGTCTGGTAAAATTTTATTAATATTGTAAAGCCAGGAAGTCTTCCTTTGTACCTTGGCCAATACTGCCCTCCTTCACTGTAGAGCCTCACATAATACTTTGTTACAACACTTTTTTAAAAAATATATTTTATTTTTATTTTTTCTTGGATAAAACAACCATTTCCATAACATAGTAGAAAAAAAGGTGATTGCACATGAAACTGCAACTCTACTATGTACAACTTGCTATTCCTTTTAAATATAAGTTATCATATGCATTTTTCTTTTCCTTTTTTTTTCTTTGCTTCCCCCACTCCCTGTCCCAGAGATTTTCATCATTAGACACAAATAGGTATATATATGGAAAATTTCCTGTACATGCTTCTATTTATCAGTTCTTTCTCTGGATGCAGATAGTGTCTTTCTTCACATTTCCTTTATAGTTAATTTGGGTATTTATAATAGTCAAAATGGTTTATTCACGAGCAAACGTATTACATGACACCCTGTATTATAGTTATTGGCCTTTGTGTCTTCTTCTGCAAGACTCAAAAGTCCTAGAATTTGAAGTTACTATGTAGTAAAAAAAATGTTTCTTAGTTGAACTATTTTACAATATATAATGTTGCTGTTTGCTCTATTGCATTAATCAAAAAATCGATTCTCTTTAGGTACTCACAACATAGAGTGGAAAATTGGCACTTAGAAGTATAGGTTAATCGCCTGTATTTTTTCTAGCCTGTGGAAGCCCTGGAGCCAACAAAGGGAGAAAACATCGCGTTGAATATCTGTGTGACCTTGACCTCCATCTCTGTGTTAAGGAGTAAATTGGAAAACTTAAAGAAATAAATCAGATTATAATAATGAGAGGTTCAGAGATCCCCAGGAAAATAGTGATTAAGACTATCAATCGTAAATATATTAAAGATAGATGAGATCTTAGGTAGATAAGAGAAAACATATTTTAACTGTCAGAATCATGGTATAATTTTTACTCACAGACAATGCCAAGGCCCCAGAAACATTCATACCAATAATCTTTTGAGAACCCTACCTCCTCTGATGGCCCAGAATTTCAGGGGCTACCTTTCAGCAGAATGATGGAATACTCTTAATAGGCAACCAATAAAAACGTAAAGTTTTTGAATGTACAATTCTCACACAGTGATAAGTGAACAGAAGATGTTTAAAAAGTACACAATGAATTTTGAGCAAATGAATCAATGGAGGGGATACAGTTTCAATATATACAAGAAGAGGGTGGATGGTCAACTGATCAGAGTTTTTGGACAACCCCTTGTGATTCTGTGATCTTCTTTGTAGGTAAAGCAACTCCCCAACCTTCGGTTCCATTCTGTTTTGACAACATAAATGGAGAATGAAAACAATGTAACTGAATTCATCCTACTTGGACTTACACAGAACCCAAAGATGCAGAAAGTAATATTCTTGGTGTTTTTACTCATTTACTTGGTAACTTTGGTGGGTAACTTGCTTATTGTGGTCACTGTTACCACTAGCCAAGCTCTGAGCTCCCCCATGTACTTCTTCTTGTGTTTCTTGTCCATCATAGATGGTCTTTGCTCTTCTTCCATGGCCCCCAAACTGATAGTTGACTCACTCTCAGAGAAGAAAACCATCTCCTTCAATGGCTGCATGACCCAACTATTTGCAGAACATTTCTTTGGTGGTGCTGAAATCATCCTGCTAACAGTCATGGCCTATGACCGATATGTAGCCATCTGCAAGCCTCTGCACTATACCACGATTATGAGCCAGAAGCTCTGTGGCCTTCTGGTAGGGGTAGCCTGGGCTGGGGGCTTTCTCCATGCGATAATACAGCTTCTCTTCACAGTCTGGTTGCCTTTTTGTGGGCCCAATGTCATAGATCACTTCATGTGTGACTTGAATCCTTTACTCAAACTTGTCTGCATAGATACCCATAATCTTGGCCTATTTGTTGCAGCAAATAGTGGTTTGATCTGTCTGTTAAACTTTCTCCTTTTGATGGCTTCCTATGCTGTCATCCTTAATTCCTTGAAGACTCATGGTCTTGAAGGGAGACGCAAAGCCCTCTCAACTTGTACCTCTCACATCACTGTGGTTATCTTATTTTTTGTGCCTTGTATATTTGTGTATCTGAGGCCTGTGGTCATTCTGCCCATAGATAAGGCTGTGGCTGTATTTTATACTCTGGTGGCCCCAATGTTACATCCCCTGATTTATACCCTGAGAAACGCAGAGGTAAAAAATGCCATGAGGAAGCTCTGGAGCCAAAGTGTGTCTTCAAGTAAGAAATAAATTTCACTGTGTAAGAATGACTTGAAATTTTTATATGAAATGTGAAACAAAGGGTTGGGCTTTACGATTTAGGGTAAAAATATCAACTCATATGTCTACACATTTTAAGACTTTGAGATGACTTTTGTCACAATTTCATCATGAACTTAATAATAAAATGGCTCTTGCTGTCATTTTTCAAATAAGGAAATAGGGCATCAGAGATTATATCTGAATCTTAATTTCCCAAACTGTAAGCCAAAATTATTTTTTTCTCCTTTTCAGGAGTCATTTTGTCCATCTACGAAGGGGAAATATTGTATTTCCTCTACCAATTGATTAAATATTTTTTTCTTTATGCAAAATTATTTCCTCTGTTACTTTCAGTATGAAACTGTTGCATCTGAAAGGGAAGTATCTTAAAGGGAGAATAATCCTTAATCTAGAAATATATGGCATGCATTTATGTCATTGAAGAAGAAGACAAAGGATTACCCACAGAAGCAGTGTGTTATGTGGAGAGAATGCTAGCTCTATAGTCAGAATACCTGTGCTTTAAGCATGCCTCAGGGACCTCAGCAAGTTGCTGATTCTCCATGACATCATTTTCCTCATTCTAAAAAATGATGGAGTTAAACTAGATCAATAAATCAAGCATTCAACGAAGGGTTTATTAAATACTTACTATGCCAGGAAGTTTTCTCCATACCGGAGATAAAAATAAAATAAAATAAATAAAAACAGTGCCTGTTATCAAACTTTCATCCCAATGGGGGAGGCAACTATCTATCTATCTATCAATCTGTCTATCTATGTATCTCTCTATCTATCTATCTTTCATCTATTATCTATGTTTATATGTTCATAAACATACATATGTGTATATCTACATATGTATGTATATATGTGTATATATACACATGCTAAATATAGACACACATATACATATACACACATATATGATACAAACAGCATAAAGAGTAGAAAGCATTAGATTAGAAAGGAAGGCATCAGCAGTCTGAGGGACCAGGATAGTTCCCATCAAAAAGCAATATTTGATTTGAAACTTGAAGGAAGCCAATGATACTAAGATATGAATATAAGGAGGTGGAGAAATCCAACCACACAGAACAGATAGCGTAAAGGCACAGCACCGGCGAATTTGGCTTCATGGGTGAGGAAGAGAATGAGAAGTAGGAGAGAGTAATTTTGACTTAAGATGAAATAGATAAAATCTAGATCTGAAATATACCTATAACTCTACTTCCCATTCTATCATATACATATATATGCATATACATATATATGTATATGTGTGTATGTATATGCGTGTGTGTGTATATATACCAATTACCTACTTAGCATTTTAAATGTCTATTTCTTTTGATCACTCAGAATATTTTTTTTGCTTGTTTGTCTTTTATGAGTGACTGCCAGGGAGTGTCAAGATGTGCGTAAAAGTTAATCTGTAGTTCACATTGCTATTTACAACAAAATATTGGTGAATAAAAGTTTTCAGGGAAACAAACCTTCTGTGATTTTTAACAGATTCTGAGTAAATTTGACTAATTATTACTAACAGGAACTTGAGACACTGTGGGAAAGGGGGATAGGTTTATAAAGGATTTCCTGCTAGGGTAAATAGAGATATAAGGCACAACTGAATTGATCTAAAGCCCTATAATTTCATTGGTGGCCTAAGCTAGGAATATTTCAGTCAGTAGGCTGGTATCATGAAAGGTTAATCTAAGATTATAGGCACAGTTTGACATTTTTGCGTACATTGCTAGATGTATAACTAGAAGGTGAAACTCAACTAGATCAATGAATTATTCAACAAAATATTTATAAAATGCATATCCTGAGAGGAAGTTTTCTAAGTGCTGGGAATACAAGGAAAAAACAAAACCAGTTCCTGTCCTCTTGTCCTCAAATGGGGGAGACAACTGTATCTGTCTACTGATTGATCTGTCTCATCAATCTATACGTACATATACATATACATATGCATATATGTCTACATATATGTATGTGTGTGTGAGTGTGTGTGTATGTGATATGTGTCAGTGTTCTCCTTATTTTTCTTCCTTCCTCTTTCTCCTTCTCCAATGTGGTGACCTACCTGACTCTTTAATATAAAGGATAGTTCATTAAAGGATAAGATTATTGGGAATGATTCTACTAAAAAATTCACTAGTAAATCTTTTGAAGGATATCAACTAGCCAATAAAAATGCATTTATGTGTTAGTAATCATGGGCTACTGTATACCAAGAACTGTGTACCTGTGTCTCAGTGGACACAAATACAACAATGAAATTATCTCTATCCTCAGTAAGTTCACTTTCTAGCTTTGTTAGACAATATGCACATATATAGAACATATAAAATATATACAAAATGCATACAATAGAATTTTCAGGGAAGTTGCATGAATCTGGGAGGATAATAGGTTTTATGTAGGAGAAGACGTTTAAGCTGAGCATTCAAAGAAAACTAGGGATTCAAAGAAGTAGAGGTGAGGGAGCTGTGGAATGCAGGAGTAAGCAAGGTGTATACAAAAGGTACAAAGTGAAGAGATATAGTTCCACTTGTAACTCCTCTGCTTAGTCCAATGCCTGGCACTATTGTAGCTGGTTAATCAACATTTTTTGAATTGAATTGAATTCTGAAACCTCTATAATCTGCTTCTGACCTCATCACTCAATTAAAGCTGTCTCCTCCAAATCCTTTAATTTGGTTATCACTTAATTGCCAAATCCGCAGTATTTTCTGTTATTCTATTTCTCTTGCTTTTGCTCTCTTCACTCCTTATGAGTCCATATAAGTCTTCCCATGTTTCTGTTAACCTAATGCTTTTGTCTTCCCCATTAGAATATTCCCTTAGAGTAAGGAATATTTTGCCTTTCCACTGCCCCCTCCCTCCCTCCTTGTATCCTCAATGCTTAGCACAGTGCCTGGTGCATTGTGAGCTTCTAATAAATCATAGTGTACTATCGACTATTAATTTTACTCAATACTTCTCCAAAGACTATCAGAAAAATCTTTATTTTTTTGTCCCATTCGATTCACATCCACAATTTTATCTCATGGCAGAGCATTCATTAGTTGCCAGATGTCACCCTTGTGTTCCAGAGCTTCCTCATGGCATTTTTGACTTCTTTGTTCCTCAGAGTATAGATTAAAGGGTTTAGCATAGGGGTAATGAGAGTATAGAATACAGCTACAGTTTTGTCAATGGGGAAGAAAGTCAGAGGGCGCATATACATGAAAATGCAGGGTACAAAAAATAGAACAACCACGGTGATGTGAGAGCCACAGGTAGATAGAGCTTTACGTCGCCCTTCAGCACTGTGGGACTTCAGAGACAGCAGGATGACTGTGTAGGAAACAAGCAACATTAGGAAGTTTAGCATGCAGATGACCCCACTGTTGGCAGCCACCAGGAGAGCCAAGATATGGGTATCTGTGCAGGCCAGTTTGAGCAATGGGTACAAGTCACACATGAAATGATCCACAACATTGGGACCACAGAAGGGCAACTGGAAAGTAAAAAGAAGCTGGATCAGCGCATGAAGAAAGCCTCCTGTCCAAGCCACCGTGACAAGGAGGATGCACAGACGGCGGCTCATGATGGTCATATAGTGCAGAGGCTTGCAGATGGCCACATAGCGGTCATAGGCCATAACTGTAAGCAGAATGATTTCTGAACCCCCAAACAAGTGTTCTGTAAAGAGCTGGGTCATGCAGCCTTCATATGAGATAGTTTTGCTTGCAGACACTGAATGGATGATTATTTGGGGGGCTGTAACAGAGGAATAACAGGCATCTATGAAGGATAAGAAAGCAATGAAAAAATACATAGGGGAGTCCAGAGTTTGGCTAAAAATAATGGTGATCACAATAAGCATGTTACCCACCAGGGTTATAATATAGATGGTGAAAAACATGACAAAAACAATTTTCTCCAAACAAGGGTCTTGAGTGAGCCCAAAAAGAATAAATTCTGTCACATTCCTCATATTCTGCATGTTTTTATTCAATGTTAAGATGAGTAGTTCATGAAGTCTGCAAAATAAATATCATTGTTACTATTGACACTTTGAATTTAATTCACAAAAGAAACCTCTGGGAGCCAAAATGATTTTGCCAAATTCGATAAAGAATAACAGAATGATTTTTTCCAATTTTTTTTTCCTTGTTAAATGAGGAGGAGGAGGAGGAGGATGTAGTTGACTATGTAAAGGATTTGGAGTCAAAAGGCAAGGGAGAGGAGAATCCTGGCTATACTACTTACCATCTAAGCCAGCTTGAGCAAGTCATGTCTCCATTTTGGGCCTCAGTTTGTTCATGTGAAAATGAGAAAATTATATTAGATGATCTTTGAAGATCCTTCCACTCATAAATGTATCATCCTATGTGAGGAATGCAGAACAAAATGATGGTTTTAGAGTAAAAGTAATACAGTCCGGGGTATCAAAGAGAGAAGCTGTGTGGGATGGAGGATCCCATTATCTATAGAAAATGGAAAATATATACATATATAACCTACTATAGATAATGTATTTTTATAGATAGTATATGCAAGTAGACATATGTAGACATGTATGACCATGTACCCATATTTATAAATGAATATATTTGTGTTTGTATATATACACATACTTGCATATATGTATATACATATATATATATATATACATATATATGTATGAATTTATTACAATGTTATAAAGATTCTATAGAAAATTTCCAGTCTGAACAGTTAACATATAATATTCTGTGGGATTTTATACATGAGGAATCTATGTCAATGATTAGAAGGGACCTCAAAGGTCATCTGGTCCAACCTTCTAGTTTTATAGAAGAGGAAACTGAGGCCCAGAGAAGTTAAATGACATGACAAGGTCACACAGGTAATAAACCTCTGAGGTGGCATTTGAATCCAGGTCCTGTAATTCCCAAACCAATGCTCCTTCTGTTATCCCATCCAACCTCGTCCTAAAATCAATTCTACCACCACTTGGCCAAACAGTATTTCTGTTATTTTTGCTTTGATGTGTTTTTTCAACCTCCACTATTAAAATCTTCCTGACAGGCCACATGAGAATCATTTTTCTACTTGACTCCCCAAATGAGATTCCTTTAGCTTTTTTCATTGTGTTCCTGACCATCCCGGAAAGTCTCTTTGGGCACTAGTCAAGAGACAGTTCGTTTTAACCCACAATTGACAGAGAAAAAAAACACAAGAAAACTGAAGATTCCTCCAATGGTATCAATCTATGCATAGTTAACCACTGTCTGACAGAGTCTCATATTAGAAAGAGAGCAGCTGGGCAGGCTCTCGCTCCCAGGCTCTGTTGGGTGGGTAACCAAGTAGTGTTTCTTTCAGCCTCCTCAACTGATCATGAGTCAAAAAAGGGCTAGGGGAATCAATACATTCAGCTTAAATAAATGCTCTATGGTATGTGATAAACACAGCCCTAACTGAAATAAAGCTCTTTTTTTTCTTTTTCCTAGTTACCATCTCCGGCATTTGTAACATTTATTTTAAACTAAATGTGCATTTGCACAAAATCAGTAACTTTTTCACACACCTAGCAAGTAACTTGGAGACCTAATATAATTTTCCAAATCTATTGAGTTTCCTTTTTAATCCTTTTCATAAGAAAAAGGCTCAGTTTCTACCACTGTAAAATGCTGATAACAGCATTTAAAGAATTTATCTCACACAAGTTCTGTGATGAAAAGGCTTTGTGAAGCCTATAGTGCAATAGAAATACACATTATTTTTATAAGGATTTAGGGCTAGCAAAGGTCTTAGCAATTTTATGGCCTCACTTTATATATCACAAAATATAATGTTATAAAGATCACAGAGAGAGTAATTAGCAATATTATTGTAAACTAGGAAGCACATTGAATGGTAAATCTCCTCTCTCCCCCTCCACATCTTTGTCTCAGTCTCTGTTCTCTCTCTCTCTCTCTCTCTCTCTCTCTCTCTCTCTCTCTCTCTCTATCTCTGTGTATGTGTGTGTGTGTGTGTGTGTGTGTGTGTGTGTGTTTCCGTCTCTGTCTTTCCCTCTCTCTCTGCCTCTTTGTCTCTGTCTTTCTGTCTCTCTCTGTCTCTCTTTCTGTCTCTCTTTAAGTCTCTCTATCTCTGTCTGTCTCCCTCTGTCTCTCTGTGTCTCTGTCTCTGTCTTTCCCTCTCTCTTTCTCTCTGTCTCTCTCTGTCTCTGTCTGTCTGTCTCTCTTACAAACACACACCCACACACACAATTTTTTTGCCTGCCTGCACTTCATCTATCAATGACAATCTTGCAAAAGATTTAGTGTACTATCTCCACCCAACCCTCAGAGCCAAAGAGTTCCTGTCCTTACAATATAATGTAAGTTATCATGTCACAAATGTAGATAGAGTTTTAGGGATCATCTTGTTCAATATGACCCAAAATTACTTGCTGAGCCTCAGTTTCCCCATGTCATATTCCCATGGATATATACAAATACTATATACATATATATGTATACACACACACACACACACACACACACACACATATATATATATATATACACATACACATATATGTGTATATATACATATATATTATCATATTTGCTCACAGGTGAGCAAATGTGTGCATATGTTTTCATATACTATCAAACACACATACATGCTCTCATACACACATATAATATGTATATCCAAATATATGCATGTTTTATACATATCCAAAAATCTATCCAAATAATTGTGTAAATATTGTCTATTATCTTTTGATAGATAAAAAACAAGATACAGAAACACTAATTGAATTCCCCAAGATCACAAAGGAGTTGATTGTAGGTCCTCTGACTTAATATTTTGCATTTCAGAATCACACGTATATATGATTCTTTTTTTGGCTCTTCATTTTTATGAACCCTATTTCCTTTTCTGTAAATGTCTCTTTTATATATCCTATTACAAGTTTCCCCACTTTTTCAATTGTGCAGAAATGAACCCTAGGTTATTTTATGAATAAAATAAAAGCTTACAGTGGCATTGTCCTTAAAGTTTTGCAAAGCACTTTCCATATTTTATCTCACTTGAGCTTCACAGATGTGGAGCATGTAAACTCAAGTGCATTTAGGAGAAAGCAGGGACTGTCCCAAACCTAGGGCCCCTGTCTTTATTTTTCAGGGTCTAGATTGGAATGAGAAGTAGTTACATATATTATGACTACCCTCATTATCACTGTCACCGTCATCATCATCATCAACATCATCAATATTTTATAAAATGAATAAAAACATAAAAATAACCTGTCTTTGCTCATGCAAGTGTAAGAATCAGGGTTCTATACAAGGCTCTTCTGCTTCCAAGTTCACCTTTCTTTCCACTGCATTTCACCATCTCTAATCGCCTAGCTTCACAACTCCTATCACAGACACCATCCTAGACCAAACTAAAAGTTCTAAAGTTCTCTGACTTTTCATTAAAACTGTTTCCTCTGAACCCAATTTGCTTATTCTCATCTTAGTGGCATGCCTGTGGGAAGCAGCCAATAAATTCTTATTGGGTTGGAGAGTTCAGCACTATCTTCATTCTATCATTTGGCCTCTACTATGCCATACTGCCTCAGCTAAGGATATGGAGACATGTGGAGGGGCACCGGCTTGCCTCAGTACATACAGAGGACATAGAAAAAATAATACCTCACATTACTTTAGTGCTTTAATTTTCAAAATAAAACCAAAACAACCCAAACTATTTGCTCACCTGTGAGGTAGGCAGTAGTAGAGTCCAACCACAGCCATGTGAATAGTATCATTCACATTTTACAGTTGAAGAAACTGAGAGTTTTAGAGGTGAGGTTGTTTGGAGTATTATACAATAGACAGTAAGTCACGGTAGAAAAACAGGTCTTATGCCAAACCCAGTGTTCTGTCCACTACCCCACAATTAATTAAACTTGACCCTTTTTGTTTTGACTCTAAAAAGGAATAGAGTAATAGGGCTAAGACAAGAATCAAAAGTCAGAAATAGGGGACCAGGATAATTGCAATGGTCACCTCAGGCACAAGAGACAGATAAATAAAGTACTTTTATGTAGTTCTAACTCCACACAACCCGTGCAAAGATTAAAGATAATTGAGAGGTAGGAAAAGTCAGGGAGCAAGGATCAAAACTGTTCTTGTTGAGATGATATTTCCTGTTCTCTTCATTTTGATCCCTGGGCACAGAGATATCAGGATTTTGGAGCAAGAGACTATGCAAAATATTTAATGTAATCTTTCATTTTATGGTCGAGGAAATGAACTCCCAAAGAATAGCATTGACTTATTCAGGGTCACTCAAGGAGGACGTGGCAGATCAGAGATCCGAGCCAATTTCTTAAGGCTCTGATAAGCATCTGCAGAAGAGGAGATTTTAAGGTCATCTAGCCCAATCCTTGCCCTTACTGGTGCCCAAGCCAGGTCAGTGGCAGAAGCAGAAAGAGAGACAATACCCTCAACACAAACTCTTCAGGTCTTACTACTACCCCTTCCTCCCCCTAAAACCCACATATAATTCTCTCCTTTCTCTCCCCCATTTTCACACAAATCTCAAATCCTAAGCCACCGTAATGTATCACATGGTGCAGGGGTCAGAGTAGCTGAAATTTTTACCACTGTGTGTGTGTGTGTGTGTGTTTGTGTGTGTGTTTGTGTGTGTGTGTGAGACAGAAACACAGAGAGATAGAGAGACAGGCACAGAAACACACAGAGACAGAGATGCAAAGATATAGAAGAAAGAGGAAAGGAAGAAAGGAAGGAACGAAGGGAGGAAGAGTGGAAACAATTTACAAAATGAAAGGTTGTGGTAAATTTGTAGAGGTCTCCATTTTCCCTTCCCCTAAAACCCTCTCAAGAGCAAAAATATAGCTGGCCCAATAAAAGAGGGAAATACTTCAGTAACAGTAATTAATATCTCCAGTTCAAATGAC
Organism: Trichosurus vulpecula; assembly: GCF_011100635.1. NCBI lineage: Eukaryota > Metazoa > Chordata > Mammalia > Diprotodontia > Phalangeridae > Trichosurus > Trichosurus vulpecula. Next base: position 260,641,785 of record NC_050578.1, on the reverse strand, counting down.
TTAAAATTCCTCAGTGTTAAAAGTTCTCAAACTCCAACCCACCCACCCTCTCCCTGGCTGACATGAATCTGATGAGATTTTATTTGTTTACAGGTTATTGTTAAGACTGAATTGCATGAAATCTGGGTCGCCTCCCCTGCACCAACCCCCTGGTAATATCTATGGATACCTTTTCAGTATAATTTTGTAAAGACATAATATAAAGTACATGTGGTTACTAAATAAACCCATTATATTGGAATACAGTTAACAGAAGATTTTTAAAACAAGGTGTTCATAGACTCCATGTTAATATTCCCTGATCAATGGAAGTCTTCTCATTTTACATTTAGGACATTGAAGCTCATAGAAACTTGGGTAAAAAGATAGTGCAAGGAAGTTGGGACTAGTTAGCCTTTGTGGTGATGATGGGGAAGCTTGGAAGTTTGTGACTGGAAGCTCAGTATGAATCACCAACGAGAGATAACATTCCAACAAAGAAATACAATCTTAGGCTGTCTTGAGAGAAACAGTTCCCAGGTACAACAAGTATTGGTCTACTCTCTCAGTAAGACCTCCTCAGGAATCTTGCTTTTCAGCCAGAAATTTTAGGAAGGACATTGATAAACTGGAGAGGATCCAGAGATTGGCAACAAGGTTGGTGAAATTCCTTAATATCCTGATACGTGAGGATTAGTTGAAGGAAATGGAATTGCTTAATCTAGAATAGAGATTACTTAAGGGGATGTAAAAGTTTTAGAAAGGTGGCAACAAGATTTTCCCTAACTAGCTGTGTAACTAACCTTGAGAAGGTTATGTAGTTTTGCCTGGAGTTTCTCAGAACTTAATAGGATTTTAGCAGTCATCTTATCCAAAATTGGAATAAATAAGAATCCCTTTTTAGGACAGCTAGGAATGGACCTAGAATCAGTAAAACCTGGATTCAAATCCAGCATCAGATATTTATTAGATGTGCAATCCTGTGCTATCCACTTAACCTCTTTTTGCCTCAGTTTCCTCCACTCTAAAACAGAAATAAAAAAAATAGTACCTACTTCACAAAGGGTTGTGAAGATGAAATGCAATGTTATTTGTAGAGTACCTAGCACAGCGCCTGGCATTTAGTAGGCACTTAATATATGCTTTTTTCCTTCCTTCCTTCCTTGCATCTGCAACATCTCCAGCAAGTCATTATCTAGTCCAGTAAGGCTCAGATAGTTAAAGTTACTTGCTGAAGGCCACAAAACTGATAAATTTCAAAGGTGAGGTTTGGACACAAGTCTCACGAATCCAAGTTCAAGACTTTCCATGATACTTGGAAGCTTAGAATGTGAGCTCTACAGGAGACTTAAGAGTTCATTGAGTTCAATATGCTCACTTTACAAGTGAGTAAACTGTGGCCCAGAGAATGGAAGTGACATATCACCCCCTTAGTCATAGTTAATGTGAATAGAACCAGAACCCAGAACCCAAACCTCCTGATTCTCAGTACAGTGTGCAGGCTGTACATCACAGAAAAAGGTGTAGAGGAAGAACACAGAAGGAGAAAGATATTTCTCAGTAGCTCAATATTTGAAACAATAGAAAATAAACATTTCATATTATTTGTTTGGATAGGGGAAGAAAGCTTCAATTTCTAGTGATTAAATATGTCAAGATGGGAAAAGAAAGGAACTGAAAGATTAATTTGAAGAACTACTACTGGGAACAGTGAGTACTGTCATAATCTGTTTCACCTATTCATTCCTCCTCCCATTTCCAGGTGCTGGCAGTTGTGGACCCAAGAATACTTGATTCAAAGTTCCACGAAGATTCTCTGCTGCATTGGATTCAGAGAGCTTGTCCTTTGTCCAACTCTGTGACTAATAAAGGGAAAGTGTGCTCTAGCACCAGAAGAGCCACTTTTCCTGTGGACATTCTTCCCCCCATCACTGCAACCCCCCTTCTTTTTCTTCAAGGTTATGTCAAATTGGTTCTCCCAGGACCCAGCCTAGCCACACTGGCTCTGAAGCTCTCATGGGGACTACTAACCTCCCCAGTCAGAAATGTTTGCCAACTAAATAGCCCAGATCATCTTATTTGACAATGTGGGTGACAGGGAATCTGGCCTTAGCAGATCCCCAATATTCCAAATTGAGCCAAGTTTAAATCAACAAAAACAAAACAAAACTTAAATAGTTGCAATATTATATAGCACCTACCATATTCTGTTTTGAAATTGTTAATTTTTTTATTTACTTGTTTTAAAAAATTCTTTCAAATTCCCTTCCTCTTGGCCTCCATCACCCACTGAGAAAATAAGCTGCATATGAATTATACATGGGAAATTATGAAAAACATTTTCATATTAGCAATATCACACCAAAAAAGAAAGCAAAAGAATGAGCAGACTAGACATATGTGTATATACACACAGTATTCTCATTATATATTTGCACTAAGGGTTCATCAATCTTTCTCAAGAGATGGAGAACATGCTTTTTTACCATGAGTCTTGGAATTTTCTTGAATCATTATCTTGATCATATTAACTAAGTCTTTCACAGTTGATCATAGCTACAAAATTCCTTTTACTAGTACAGTGCACTTCACTGTTCATAGAGGTCTTCCCATCATTTTCTGAAATGATCCCACTTTGTAATTTGCTATAGCAAAAATGAATTTCCCAAAATGAAAACTCCCAGGAATATTATAGCCAAATTCTAAACCATTTAACCAAATTTAAATATCATGGAGCCATAGTCAGGATCACAAAAGACTTAGTGCCTTCCATGTTAAAGTGGAGGGCTTCAAATATGGTATTCCAGAAGGAGAAGAAATCAACATTGCAACCAAGAATAAACTACACAGCAAAACTGAATATAGTCCATAAGGGAAAATGGACATTTAAGAAATAGAGGACTTGCAAGCATTCCTGATGAAAAGATCAGAGGTGAATAGAAAATTTGACATTCAAAGATGAGTCAAGGGAAGCATAAAAAAGGTAAACATTAAAGAAAAATTATGAGACAATACAGTTAAAATCTTTCCATTCCTATATTGGAAGATGATACCTGTAACTTCTAAGAACTTTATCATTATTAGGGGAGTTAGAAGGTGTATGTGTAGACAGAGGGTATGGGTGTGTGTTGATTTTGTTGGTTCGTATGACTACAGATAGTAAATTAAATTATCTATCCTCAATCTGTTTTCTAGGTCATTTCTTTTCCTAATGAAATATTCATATTTTTCTCTATTTTCATTCTTTTGATTTTATTTTACTCTGTCTTGATGTCTCTTGGAGTCATTAGCTTCCACCTACCCAATTCTAAGTTTAAGAAATGATTTTCTTCTGTGAGCTTTTGTGCCTCTTTTTCCATTTGGCCTATTCTGCTTTTTAAGGACTTATTTTCACTAGTATATTTTGTACTTATTATTTCCCATTTGGCCAATTCTGTTTTTGAGGTTTTATTTTCTTCAGTATTTTGTACCTCTTTTTATCAAACTGTTGTCTTTTATTAATTTTTATTTTTGCTTTCATTTCTTTACCTAACTTTTCCTCCATCACTCTTATTTGATTTTTTCTTATTTTATTTTAAAGATAATTTTTAATATCTTCCAGAAAATTTTGTTGGGCTTTTGTTTTATTATTATTATTTTTCCCTTTGAGGTATTGCTCATAGCTGTTTTCATATTGTTGTATTCTTCTGAGTTTGAATCTTGGTCTCTCCTACCACTGTAACAGTTAATTTTTAATTGTCAAATTCTTTTGTGGTTGTTGTTTGTTCATTTTCAATCTCATTTCGTGGTTTTGAACTTTATGTTAAAGTTGGGCTCTGCTCCCCTGGGGCTTGGTAGGAAGCTTCAGGCTTTTTTGTTGTTTTCTGAGCTAGTTCTTAAGGTCTACAAGTTTTCAATGCTTCCAAATTGGTGTGATCCAGAGAGAGGTGTGGTCACTGCTCTCCTGTTCTTTGATCTGGTCATTACCTTGTAAAGGTCCCTGTTCCCCTGCTGCAACTAATGGTAGCACTCTCATTGGTCCTGAAATTATGGCCAGGTCTTCTGTTGTCCTGCAGCTACTAGCACTAGCCTTCCTCTCTGCCACAGAAGTTCATTCAGTGTCCCTGCTGCCTTGTGATTGATCACAAGCTCTCCTCTCTGTCCTGGAACTGTGACACAGAACTGCATAGGGGCCATAGAGTTGCAAATCAGCACCAGTTGCATTCAGTGCCATCAAAGGATCCCCTTTAATCTCTTGCTGACAAGTTGTCCAAACCCCTGCTCTCTCTGTACTGAGAGGACATGAAGTTGGTCCACATGGAGTTTTTAAAATTAATTAAATAACTCACACCTGTGTAGAACTTTAAGATTTTAAGTATGTAGTTGTATTTGATCCTTACAACAACCATATTAGGTAGGTTCATTAGAATACCCATTTTATAGATGAGGAACTGAAATTTGCAAAGGTTAAATGACTTGCTTAGGGTCACACAGTTAGAAAGTCTTAGAAGCAGGATTCTAGCTCAGTTTATCCTGATTCCATGTCCAATGATTCATCTACTGGACCATCTAGATGTTATATTAAGTGCCAGAAGTCTCCAAGGCAATATGCTGAGGCATAGTTACATATTTAAAGGAGAAAAGGGGGCACCTTTACTCCTTTGGAATAGGAGAAAATATATACATATTTGTGTATAATATGTATATGCACATATTATGTATACTTAACTTTATGATATATATGCATATATATATATGTATGTATGTGTATATATATATGTGTGTGTGTATATATATGTGTGTGTGTGTGTGTATATATATATATATATATGTACACATGTAAGTAATTTTCCAGTACTGCTACCAAAAAAAGAAAGAAAGTTTTCATCATGGGTCCATCTTATTTAGAGAGTTAGATGGTTCTGAATCTGTGATTATATGATTGATCAATCAGCAAGCATTCATTGAGCACTTTATGTGTCCCAAATGCCTTTCTGTGATTCTTTTAATAGGGCCTAGAACTGCCCATGATGTGGCCAATAGGTCCATTCACCTCACTACAAATAAAAGGGTACCAGTAGCCCACATCTGTCCATTTCCTGTTACTGCACACCCCATTACCCAATCATGCATGCCCTTGTTGGTATCTTTTACTTCACTTCTCATGTGCAAGTCATAGTTGGTAATCCCACTGCCATTCAGATTACATGCAGTTGTGATTCTCCCAAGTTTGTAGTATCCCATCAATCTTGTCCTATGACATCACCAGGGCTATGTTAGACTTAAAGTGATAGACTCTTAGTAGAAGGCAGTGTGGCATTGTTGATATGTATACATGGTTTGCCAAGCATAATAAGATTTACTCCCACTACTCAATTCTGAATCCTTATTTTCTATTTGTAGTCCTTGCCTGAGACATATGAAAGAGTAATAGATGACACTTAGAGGGTTGTAAGCCTATATAAACATATATGCATACATATACACATAAATACAAATACATACACATAGACACAGAAGGGGGAAGACAGTTTTTGCAATGAGAAGATTTAGGGGGTCATGATGATTGGCTTCAAATACTAGATGGACTATGCAACATAGAAGTGAGAGTAGGCTTATGTAGCATGGCTCTGGAAGGCACAATGTTAAACAGCATGTGAGTTAAAGAAAACTGAACTTTAAATATAAGTAAGGAGTGGGGGAAATGTTTTAGAGTTGGAAAAAATCTTAAAGCCCCAAAATTTGAAGACAGTTTATCCAGGGATCTCAGACTCATTTCCCTACCTTTTTGATTTGATTTATTCAGTCATATCCAACTCTTCCTGACCCCATTTGGAGTTTTTTTTGCAAAGATACTGGAGTGCTTTGTCATTTTCCTTTCCAGCTTATTTTACAAATGAAGAAGTGAGGCAGACGGTGGCTTCCCAAGGGCCACATAGCTAGTAAGTATCTAAGACCAGATTGAAAATCACAAAGATGAGTCTCCCTGAATCTAGGTCCAGAGCTCTAACCACTGTATCACCTAGCTGCCCTGTTTCCCCACTAGTAGATGAAATAGAAACTCTACGTAGGAATCTTGGAGGTAGACTCAGAAGCCTGTTTCTTCAGGTTCAGCAATCACCTTGTTTAGCTGACTGTTGTTGAGGAAAGCACTTAGTAGAACTTATATTAGTATATTAGTATAATACAAATAGGGAGTTTTTGAAAGGACACGACACAGAATAATGGAAAGAACATGAGGCTCCGGATGAGGTGATAGAGATTCAAATTCCATCTCTGCCACTTATTAGCAGGATGAAAGTGGCAATGTCACACAACCTCTCAGAAATACCATTTATTCAACTGTTGAATGGGAATAATGTCAGTTATTCTTCTTCTTTTATGAGATTTTTGGGAAGACTAAGTGGCCTAATATCTGTCAAATATTTTGGAAATTGCAAACTATTATCTTGTTTTTCAGGGACTTTTCAGTCATGCCTGTCTCTGTGACACCATTTGGAGTTTCCTTAGTAAGGTAGTTTACCCTTGCCTTCTCCAGCTCATTTTACAAATGGCAAAACTGAAGTCAAAAGAGTTAAGTGACTTGCACAGGGTCACAAGACTAGTAGGTATCTGGGGTCAGATTTGACCTCTGGAAGATGAGTCTTCCTGACTCTAGGGCTGGCACTCTACTTACTATATCACTTAGATGCCTGCAAAGAGAATAATATTTGGTGATAAATAAAAATGGATTCAATTAGTGGTGTTAATAATCAATAATTAATTAATTTTTTTAAAATATTGCACAGTATCCACAAATCTGATAATATAGAATGGACTGTATTCATGAAACTAACAACAAGGTAAGTTATTAAACTCTCCCATGAAGACTAATAACAGTTACAAAAAGTATGATTCCCCCCTCCAACTTAAATTAAGAATGCACTAACATATTAATCTAGGAAATGATTTGATTACGGACCAATAGATATCAATCATAAAAGAGATTGCATTTCTCTTTCCCAAGACCATTTAATTTCAGAGGAGGTGATTATCCTTAGAAAACACAAAATTAAAAAATATTTTGAATCCTTATATTAAAAAAAACCAAACTAATATGGACTGAAAATTCCATTTGTTAAGTGTTTTTTCTCTGCTAATTGTTCTTTGCTGTTATGGACATTATAAATCATCAGATTAAGAAGTTATAAGCTATTTGAAGTCAGGGAACATGCCCTGTGTATTTTTATGACACTTCTAATGTTACAGAGTCCCTGGATATAATTGGTACTTACTAAATGTATGATGACTATTAACTGTATGCTGAATCACCCAGATTACTTTTCTCTTAAATTCCCTTTTTGCCTCCACAGTTTCCTCACAGCATTTTTTACCTCAGCATTCCTAAGGGTATATATGAGGGGGTTTAGCATTGGGGGCATGACTGTATTAAACAAAGTGACCAATTTATCTGCTTTAAGGGTGGTGGTTGGGCGAATATACATATAGATGCAGGGTACAAAAAACAGCAATACAGCGAAAACATGAGAACCACAGGTTGAGAGGGCCTTGCGCCTTCCCTCAGCTGACTGAGTTCTCAGAGTGAACAAGATAACAGAGTAGGAGATGACCAGGCAGAAGAAGGAAATCAATGAGATCATGCCACTGTTGGCTACCACCATGAGCCCTACTGCATAGGTATCAGAGCAGGCAAGCTTCAGCAATGGGTGGACATCACAGAAATAATGGTCGATCACATTGGGCCCACAGAAGGGCAGCTGGATGGTAAGGAGAGTCTGAATGATGGAATGCAGAAAGGCACCAAACCAGAGTACCAACACCAGCATGCGGCACTTGCTGTGGTTCATGATGACTGTGTAGCGCAAGGGGTGACAAATGGCCACATAACGATCATAGGCCATGGCAGTGAGCAGGAAGATCTCTGTGCAGCCAAAGAAATGCACAGCAAAGAGCTGAATCATGCAGCCATGGAAGGAGATGGTTTTCTTTTCTATGAACAAGTCAGTCATCATCTTTGGGGTGGTGGTGGAGGAGTAACAGACATCTACAAAAGACAGATAGCTGAGGAAAAAGTACATAGGGGAGGTGAGGTAGCCACTGAGATTTACAGTGACCACAATGAGCAGGTTCCCCATTATAGTCAGGATGTAAAGCATTAAGAAGAAAGCAAAGGCCACTCGCTGCATCTTCCAACCTTGAAAGACTCCCAAGAAAACAAATTCTGTCACATTATTTGGATCTTCCATATATAGTCAGCTCTGTAACTGAATATTGATCCAAACAAACATATACCTGCAAAAAACTGCAAAAAAACCCATTTACTGAAGAAAATGAAGAGTAACCAACATGTAATATAATTTAATAAGCATTTACTAAGTGTTTGCAAAATATGCTCTATGAGTTGGAGAAACAATAGAAAATGAAAAAAGAAGTCTGCTCTCAAGGAGTTTACATTCTGGAATGTCATTTTTAACCCTCTTGGGCCCAGTTTTCTGTCATGTGATCCAGGGGGTTGAATTACATGATTTTATATTCTCTTGTAGCTCCAAATCTAATATATTTTCCTATATTGATAGGAGGGGGAGAAGGCATTAATTTTAAATAATACATGATCATAATTCAGAATCTCATAATCTTATAAACAAACACATTTGTGTCTCACTAGAGATACAGAGGGCAAGATACTTGACCTTAATTATGAGTTAACCATATCACCCTATAGGGAGACTGTCCTGGATAAAGTTATGATCATGATGAATCTTTCCACATCAGTAGAAGCCTTAATGGCCCCAATTAAGTGTTTCAACAGAGCTTAAAAAATTTATGAAAGATTTGAGAGAGTGGTAAAATGACCTATAAGAATTTTAGTTTATTCTAATTGTCTGCTTGTATAATATTCTGGTTCTTTATTATTCTTAGTGAATCTAGTAACCATGCTTCATTAAATTTAGGACCAGTGAAAGGAAAACAGCACCACTGAGCATAAGGGAACTATGAACCACCCTTGGGAACTCCTCCCTGGAAGCCGAGGACATCTTAGCCCTTTCCTATGCCAGATAAGCCATCCACTCTGGCTTATTATCTTTCTCTGGTCAACTTACCAACTGTGTGACTCTGGGCAAGTGATTTAAAGACTCTGGGTCTTAGGTTCCAAATATATAAAAAAGGAGTTGTAGAAGATACACTCTAAGGTCCTGTTTCAAGTTTCATACTTTCTATAAATCTGTAACAAAAATGGAGCCTGTGATGATTAAGTAAAAATTTAGCAACTATCCCACATTAATGCCATAATTAAATCTAGAACTAAAAGGGACTTCAAAGGAAATCTAATCTGCTCTCCTCTTTTAAAAGAGAAGGAACTGAGGCCTAGGGAGGTTAGATGACTTGCCTAGGGTCACAAAGGAAGTGAAAGTGACAGGATCTGAAGCCCAGTACTCTAACTCCATATGCATGATACCAGCTTTGGTGACCATGTTCTAACAAAAAAAAAAACCACCCTATTTGTTCAACAGACTCAGCCTTCTATCTCCCATCTTTATGGGCTTCTGAAAGTGATACCCTGTGCCTGGAAAGTTCTCCAGCTCCAAATCTTCAGATCCTTACTTGTCTTCAGGGCTCAACTCATGAACCAATTCATACACGAAGATATTCTAGACTCCTTCAATTTATTTGTAGTTCTCTCATTCTTTAAATTACATCATATTTATTTGCTTCAACATTATATTTAAAAGTCGACCTGAAAGAGGTGAGGTGAAAGAGAGAATAGAGTACTGGATCTGAGTTCAAATTTTGTCTCATATACTTACTAGCTGTGACACTCTGGGAGGGTCACTTACCTCTGTATACATCAGTTTCCCCATATTTAAAAAATAGTAGAACCTGCCTCCCAAGAATGCTTTGCAGAGCTTAAAGTACTATAATCATAATCATAATCATTATCATAGACAGATAGGTGGCACAATGGATAGAATGCTGGGCCTGGAGTTAGGAAGACCTGTATTCAAATCTGGCTTCAGACACTTACTACCTGGTGGACGCTGGGCAAGTTACTTCACCTTGTTTGCCTCAATTTCGTCATCTGTAAAAAACCAGTTGGAGATGGAAATGGTGACCATTCCAGTATTTTTGTCCAAGAAAACTTTAAAATAGGGTCATGAAGAGTCAAACACAACTGAAATATCTGAAGTAAAATAATAATATGATGATTATTATGTTGATTATGATGATGTAAAGGAACTGTTTAGTATTATCTTTTTCTCTATAGTATGTAGCATGGTTCCTAGCATGCAATAAGGTGTTTAATAATTACTTGGTCAATTTAATTTAACTCTTGTACAAAATTACACCAATACAAGATTTAGCTGCACAATATAAGCAATAACTAGTTAATTAGGTTTTGCTTAAAGCCTTATGTGGAAGGAGAAAGCTACTAGCTTTTATATATTTACTGAAATAAAACAAAACAAAATAATACACCTAAGAATCTCTTGGCCATTCCTCTACCATGGCTGGGGTGTGTGTGTAGGGGTGGAACTTTGACTTAGTGTACAGGATCCATGAAGAGAAAATCCCTACTTTTTCAGGAACTGAAAATAGGTAGAATCAATTTTTTTTTAGAATCAACTTTTATGGTACATCTGAAGGCATTGGAAACAACTCAATTACATTTATTCTAAAATCCCTCTTCATCCTTAGAATATTTTCTTCCAGATGCTTACACATCAGTACTTTTCAAATGTATGAGCAAAACAAGTTCTTCTGTCATATAATGTTTCATTTGTGAATACATATATTGTAGCCCACATAGAAAAATTTGTTGGTCTACATGCAAAAGACTGGTTTCCACATATTTAATATAACATATATTCATAAGTCTAGCACATTTATCTAATTAATGTGCACTATTTAAAGACATACAATAGATGCTTCTTCTCTTTAAGTGGATGTTCAAAATCTACCTTTCTATTGACCACTCTTGTTACCTGCCAGGCACATTCAACCTGGGCAAATCACTTAAACTCTCTGATCCTCAGTTTGTTCGTTTGAAGAATGAAAGTTGTGTTGGATGGCTTCTCAAGTCCTGCACAGGTCTAAATTTCATGTCTCTTAATATAATGAGATCTCTATCCTTCAAAAAGGTAGGGATGGGGTGGTAAAAATCTTTGCCAAGATCTTATGGTTCCTCAAACTTTCATCCTTTTTCTTCCCTTCTCTCTATCAACTTTCCAAGAGTTGATTTTCCCTGTCCCCTTCCTGAAACAACTGTCTTCATGATCCCTGATGACCATCTCCTATATCTACATCCAGTGAATGTTTTGTCATCATCTCCTTGAGATCTCAACCAGTCTTGAAGGACCTTAGACTTTATTTATTCCATTATCTTTAGCAGGAATATCATGGAATTCTCATCATTCTCTACTCATCTTTCTTACTGCTCCTTCACTTTGCTATCCTCCTTCTCTTAATTCCAATACTTTTCCTCTGTGATTACCTCCAGTTTATCTTGTGGTTATCTTCTTTGTACATAGTGATTTACAATGTTATCTTTCCCATTATATTGTAAGTTCTTTAAGGGCAGGGAATATTTTTGGATTTCCTTGTATCTCCAATTCTCAACAGAGTGCCTAGCATGTACTGGGCATTTAACAAATACTTGTTGACTTTATTTTCTGTTTTGTTTTCTTTTTAAAATAGTATTTCAACATGCCTATCCAGCTGTCATCTAGTTATATAATCTTTTCTATATTTTTAGGTACATCCTTTTGTTCTGATTACAGATTAAATGGAATCTTTGTGCTGAAAGGACCCTTACTGATCATCTTATGAAAAATGCCATTTTAGAAGAAGAAACTGAGTATCATAGTGGAGAAATCACTTTCCAAATATCACATGATGAATCCAGGGTTTATTGTGGATTGTAAACCAACTTTTCCAATCCCCAGTCCTATGAACTTTGAGTTAGATATGTTGCCATGCGACTGACCTGGATTCAAAGAGGTAGATTTAAATATGCTGTGACCTGTGTTAGCCCTATCTTTGTAAGTTAGCAACAGCAAGGCTTTTCCTGCCTATGTTTCCTCTCCTCTCTTTCTCCTTTCTTTTGCTTTATTGATATATTCTACCTTCATTTCTTCAACTCTCATCGCTAGAGAGCCACCAAATTTGCCGTGACACACACACACACACACACACACACACACCACCACCACCACCACCAACAACAACAACCACCTTTTAAACTTCTTCATATCTCAAACCCCTATTTCTAACTGCATACTAAGCCTATGTCCCTCTAGCATCTCAAATTCATTAAAGTACTGACAAGATTTCCAAATCATGGTGGCATCTAACTATTGGGAAAACAGAAGGAGTAGGAATAAACTTTACAAAGAAACAATATATTTTAGTAAAAAGAAATCTATAAGTGTAATCTAAAATACCTGGGTATAAAGCTTGATTCTACCACCTACCAGATATGAGACTTTGGATAAGTAATTCAACCTCACTGTTTCTAAGTTTTCTCATTATTGAAGTTTGAGAGTCAAACTAGATATTTTTTTAAATTCTCTTATACCTTGGAATCTGACCCTATTATGATCATGTAATCATGTTTCTAGGAAGCCAATATGGTGCAGTAGAAAGAAAATTGTATTTGATTCTGAATAAATCTCAGTTTGAACCCAAAGTCTGATACCTACAAGTGTGTACGACTTTGGGCAAGTCAATTAGAATTTTCAACTTTTAATTTCTTCATCTGTAAAATAGGGAAAATGTTAACTTTGCTACACACTTCACATATATGTTGTGAGGACCAAAAGAAATAATACATATAAAATGCTTTCTGTATCTTAAGTCACCTATTGCTATGTCTAACATTGATACATCTATTCTCATTGGCACGATAGTGTTTCAGAATCAGTCTGATCTTGGACAACCAGTCTGTTCTTCATTATCTCAATGGATGTTTCAAAATTCTTAATATCAAATTAATATTGGCTCACCTTGATTTATTAAATGTACTCTTTGTAGATTAGATATAGTAGGGAACACTTAGCAAAGTAATATAATATTTCATTGACATCCCAAAGAAATTTAATCTAAGTTGTCATTCAATCTACATGGCTTGTAGTTAATAGATTAGCCACTAAATAGGCTTTAATATTGGATATTAGAAGTATGAATAGGCAAGATCAGAATTTCACAGAAGATATGTTAGAATGGATCTTAGAGCTCATTTAGACCAAACTATAAATGAATCATGAATATCAGGATTTTAAAGTTGAAAGGGAACTAAGACATCTTCTAGTTCAACATGTACCAGCAAAAGGATCTTTTTTTACTGAGTAAATAGTCATCCAGCCTTTGCTTAATGACCTTAAGTGAGGGGGAAGCACAGCCTCCCATTTGCAATGGTTCTGAGATGACATGCTTCTGGTGGCCCTTCCTACTTATGGATTTGGTTCATCTGTGGTTAGCAATTTTTTGTGTTAGCAACCAGAAAAACTACAATGTGGTATAACTGTATTAATTCCAGTCTAGAACTTTCATTAATTGCCACATATAAACACAAACACAATGATTTTCTTTTTACCCAAAAAATGTGTTTATTTTGTTCTTTACTTAAACACTAAAAATGAGGGCATTTCTCTATTTATAGAAGAACATATAAAAAGGAATCTATGTGAATATTAATTTTATACATTTTTTCTATAAAAATATACAATAAATTTTGCATTTTATTTTGAATACTATTTCTTAGGGAACATCTACTACTACTACTACTACTACTACTACTACTACTACTACTACTACTACTACTACACCATTAAACAAAGAGAAACATAATCAATAACTTTAGAGAAACAACAGAATGACAAATTGATATTTGTCTTAAATTTTCCATTAGAATAAAAAATATATAAACAAAATAAATCTACAAGGTTGTGGAAAGAGGGGAATGATCAACTAAAAAAGAAAACTTACTTGCTCTGCTTTCCACCACTTGTTCATGAGCTGTGTAGCTTATCTTGATCCTTTGAGAGTCTCTAAACAAAGGGTTCAAAATATTGAAAATGAAGATATCTTAAGCTTTGAGTCAGTTAATCTCCATACCCACCCACAGTCACCATGGAAGGCATTGGCAGATACATTTTATAAATGGAGCTTTGAGTTTTGCTTGTCAAAACACAGCATTGTAGTTGTTGACCCTGCCTCCCTCCCATTAAACACATATCTTCATAAGCTGTGCCATTTACAATTGCATAATGTCTGCTAAATAGAATTACTTGGGCAAAGCTGATACCATTCTCCATTCTACTCAATAAAGTTGATAGGCACAGGCTTGTTCACACCATCTCCTTAAAATGGATGAAAATCTAGTTTCAGCCACATATGGAGGAAACAAAATGCCAGTCATTTCAGCTATGTGTCAGCTTTTACCAGCAATTGATCTACACGGGGCTTCTCCTTGGTTATAGACTATACCCTAGTGTCAGTGAAGAAGGAAGAAAAACAAGAAGAAAAAGAAGGTCCCCAAGGGAGTGAAGACTTTATAAAGAGAAATTTCTTATCACAAGTTTCTAACTCTATCAGTCAGTTGAGACTTGGGAAAACTCACTGTGTTTCTCAACTTGAAAACAATAATATTACATGGCTTCTCCTAATGCCTGGACACTGTCGACTGGTCTCTGGAGAGAAACTTTCCCCATTTGGGAGGATTTACCAAAGATAATAGTTAAGTGATGTCTAAATATAGATTTAGCAAATAGTTCTTATACAAATTTAATAAATGGTTCTTATGTAAATATGTTTCTTGAAAATGATAGGCTTTTAATTAATAATTTTTCATTGATTCAATAGGCAGAATGAGATATGCATCTCATTGGAAAAGGGCAATATGGCAATGTGTCTGGAGTGACTATATATGTATGTGTATGTCAAATACATATTTGATAATTAAATAACTAGCATATCAAATAATATCTAGTATATTTATTATTTATATTTATTTAGCTGTCTCAAATAATAGTGATGATGTAACATTGTAAAATATTATCCTAGTAACTAGCAAGCAGTTACCTAGAAAACTTGTAACAATTAAACACAGACACAGATATATATATATATATATATATATATATATATATATATATATATATATATATATATATATATGTATATATATATATATATATATATATATAGTTGGGATTGACTGTATATGTATCTACATATACATATACTCATATACATACAGAGAGACAGAGACAGACAGTATATGTATATACATATTTCACAATAATTTCATAATTTAATTATACATTAAATATCAATATCTAATATAATCATACATATTTATTCAAAATATTAAATAATAAATATCGATACTATATAAATGGTATTAATATTCTTAATTTTACACTTACGTGTGTGTGTAAGTTTTTAGACTGAATACACGTGTGTGTATATATATTTTATATATACATATATACATACATATATATATGTATATATAAAATATATATATATATATATATTACAACTATTTGTGTACACCTGCATTCATATGTAGATATTGGTTTCTAGGGTTTATTTTTTGTTTGCTTTTATAGTAAGAGATGATGTGGGTTGGAGAGAAATTAAATTATTATTAATTTAAAATAATTTAAAATTAATTACCTCCCTCAATTGTAAATGAAAGAACAATAACAACAGAAAAATCTGAAACCGAGTGATGTGCAATTATACTCAAACACTTTGTGACACTTTGAGAAGTGACTTTCCTCCATTATTTAGTTCCTGGGCTGTGAGTTTCATATACCAGATATGAATCTATTGGCAAATTTATGGTCTTACTGATGCCCTGTCTGGTTTCAGGTCTTGCTAAGAGGTGGTTTGTTATTATTGTTGTTCACTTATTTCAAGTGTGTCATACTCTTTGTAACCCTATTTGGATTTGGGGATTTCTTGGCAAAGATAGTGGATAGTTTGCCATCTTCTTTTCCAGCTCATTTTACAGACGAGGAAGTGAGGCACAACAGGATTAATTGATGTGCCCAGGGTAACATAGAGAATAAGTATCTGAGATCAGACGTAAACTCAATCTTCCTGACTTTAGGTTTCATGTTCTATTCACTGTGCCACCTAGCTGCCTGAGAGGTGGTACTGGAGGAATATATTGGGAAATATTTCTATACCATTTTTTTAAAGCTTGATATATTGAATGAATTAAATGTATGAAACAATATTCACAGTTGGACAACAAAATATACTGGAAGGAGTACTTGATTGGAAATTTAAAATTTTGAGGATCAAATCCTTGTTCACTCTCTATTTGTGATCATGGATGACTCATTTAACCTCTTATGCTGACTTCCTTCTCTCCAAAATTAATGTGTTGTTATGGAGCTTCACAAATACCCATTCCAATCACAAACCCTATAATCCTGTTACTTTCCAGGTAATAGGACTAGTCCCAGTTGACATTGTGAAATAAATGAAGTTTGATGATCCATTCTACTTCCCCACCCACCTTCTACATCAACATCCATATTCTTCATGAATCAATGGATGGAAGGATGAAGTATTTATTAGGCAGTGTCTTCATGAAAAACACTGTGCTGTATCAGAGATGAAGATAGAAAACTTGGTAGTACCTGTTTTCTAGGACCTCACATTCTAATTGGGGAGATTATGCTTATGGAAATTTTCAGCTGCAAGTCAGATAGAAACGTCATATGGTCACATGATAAGCTAGATGGTAATGCCTCTACTTCAATTTGATTTCTTTTTTTTGGCAAAGATATTAGAGTGGTTTGCAATTTCCTTCTTTTTTAATTTATTTTTAAAATTTGATTTATTTAATATATTTAGTTTTCAGCATTTATTTTCACAAGAGTTTGAATTATGAATTTTCTCCCCATTTCTACCCTCCCCCCCACACCAAGATGGCGTATATTCTGGTTTCCCCATTCCCCAGTCAGCCCTCCCTTCTGTCACCCCACTCCCCTCCCATCCCCCTTTCCCTTCCTCTCTTGTAGGGCAAGATAAATTTCTATGCCCCATTGCCTGTGCATCTTATTTCCTAGTTGCATGCAAAAACTTGTTTTTCGAACATCTGTTTTTAAAACTTTGAGTTCCAATTTCTTTCCACACTTCCCTCCCCCCACTCCTTAAGAAGGAAAGCAATTCAACATAGGCCACATGTGTATCATTATGTAAAACCCTTCCACAATACTCATGTTGTGAAAGACTAACTATGTTTTGCTCCTTCCTATCCTATCCCCCTTTATTGAAATTTCTCCCTTGACTCTGTCCCTTTTTGAAAGTGTTTTTGATTACCTCCTCCCCTCGTCTGCCCTCCCTTCTATCGTCCCCCCCTTTTTATCTTCTTCCTTCTTCTTTCCTACAGGGTAAGGTACCCAATTGAGTGTGTGTGGTATTCCCTCAAAATTTATTACCACAAGATTTTGAGTTACAATTTTTCCCCATTTCTTCCCTCAACCCCACCCCGAGATGGCAAATATTCTGATTGTCCCTTTCCCCAGTCTGCCCTCCCTTCTGTTACCCCACTCCCCACCCCCCCACACCTTATCCCCTTTCCCTTTACTTTCTTGTAGGTCAAGATAGATTTCCATGCCCCATTGACTGTATATCTTATTTCCCAGTTGAATGTAAAAGGTACATTTTTTGAACATTTATTTTTAGAACTTTGAGTTCCAAATTCTCTCCCTTCTTCCCTCTCCATCCACACTCCTTGAGAAGGTAAGCAATTCAACACAGGCCACACATATATCATTATGCAAAACATTTTCATAAATACTAACTATATTTCCCTCCATCCTATCATGTCCCCCTTTGTTCAATTTTCTCCTTTGACCCTGTCCCTTTTCAAAAGTGTTTGCTTTTGACTACCTCCTCCCTTAATATGCCCTCCCTTCTATCACACCCCTTATCCCCTTCCCCACTACTTTCTTGTATGGTAAGATACCCATTTGAGTCTATATGGTATTTGGTCCTTAAGTCAAATCCAATGAGAGCAAGATTCTCTCATTACCTTTCATCTGCCCCCTATTTCCTTCCATTACAACAGCATTTTCTTGCCACTTTTATGTGAGATAATTTACTCCTTTCAGTCTCTCCTTTACTCCTTCTCCCAATGTATTCGTTTCTCACCCTTTAATTTTATTTTTAATTTTCTGATATCATCCCTTCATATTCCACTCACCCCATGCCTTCTGTCTGTATATATGTATATATATGTATATGTATATATGTGTGTGTGTATATATATGTGTATATATATGTATATATATATATATATATATATATATATATATATATATATATATATATATATATATATATGTATGTATGTATGTATGTATATTCCCTTCAACTATCCTAATGCTGAGAAAGGTCTCATGAGCTACAAATATCATCTTTCCATGCAGGAATGTAAACAAAATGGCTCAACTTTAGTAAGTCCCTTATGATTTCTCTTTCCTGTTTACCTTTTCATGCTTCTCTTGATCCTTGTATTTGAAAATCAAATTTTCTATTCAGCTCTGGTCTTTCATTGAGAATGCTTGAAAGTCCTCTATTTTATTGAAAATTCATACTTTCTCCTAAAGTATTATACTTTGTTTTGCTGGGTAGGTGAATCTTGGTTTTGATCCTAGCTTCTTTGACCTCCAGAATATCACATTCCAAGCCCTTCAATCATTTAATGTAGAAGCTGCTAGATCTTGTGTTATCCTGATTGTGTTTCCACAATACTCAAATTGTTTCTTTCTGGCTGCTTGCAATATTTTCTCCTTGACCTGGGAACTCTGGAATTTGGTGACAATATTCCTAGGAATTTTCTTTTTGGGATCTTTTTCAAGAGGCAATTGGTCGATTCTTTCAATTTCTATTTTACCCTCTGATTCTAGAAAGTCAGGGCAATTTTCCTTGATAATTCCTTGAAAGATGATGTCTAAGCTATTTTTCGGTCATGGCTTTCAGATTGTCCAGCAATTTTTAAATTATCTCTCCTGGATCTGTTCTCCAGGTCTTTGGTTTTTCGAATGAGATATTTCACATTGTCTTCCATTTTTTATTCTTTTATACACACAGACACACATGTACATACATACATATATATACACACACATATCTATCCATCTATCCCTTTGAAAGAATTGTCTTTGCAAAATGGTCACTGAGGTTCTTCCTATAAAATTCTCAGGATATAATTTTTAATTTTCTACTCTAGCTTCAATGACATCACACAACCTTGGGGTATCATGGTCGAAGCATGTCAATGACAAATTTCTTTCTTCCACACATTTATTGAGCAACTATGATGTACAATGCTCTATGAAGAATTATCATTAAAATCCCTTCTTGTTCAAAATCTCAAAGGCCCTGAGTTTTCACCACTGTATCTATAGTCTATTCTCAGTAGGCTATTTAAAGCAGGGGTTCTCCTTTGCCAACTAATAAGGAGTTCAAACACAGAGCATACACACAGATACCAACAAGAATCTTTCCTTAAGTTCATAGAATCCTAGCCTACTATATAGTGTGCACACTAGAGCGCTCCTAATAGATGCTGTCCAATGTCAGAGCAACATAGTTTTCTGAGATGAATAGATCTTAGCAAAATTTGTTCCAACACCCCTATTTTACATAGGAAGAAACAGAGAGCCAAAAAGGCAAGATGACTTTTCCAAAATTAAACCCACAGGGTGGGGCTCTCAACATAGGTCTTCTTGACTTCATTTCAAATGGTCTTTCCACCAGAAGTATTTTTGCCAAAATTCTCTTTGTGTATGTATAGAATAAGTTTAAATATATACTTATTTTTGTCTAATAATGGCCATCTCTAAGATGGGCGGGGGAGAGAATGGAAAAGGAAAATTAACATGATTCTGTTGTATATTTGAAAGGAATAGCAAGTTGTGTATAGTAGATTTTCAGTTTCATGTACAATCATCTTTTTTATTCTACTATATTACGTAACTGCTTGTTTTATTCAATGAAATAAAAATAAAATTTAAAAATTCTCATGAATACCTAGTTTCCCTACAAAATACCAGAAAAAAACCAAAAGAACAAAAATTGTTAGGAAGTTAGGGAGAAGAAAAGGAAAGGAAAAGAAGGAGCAAAGAAAAGAAGATGGAGATAGCCAGGCTCTGAATACAAAGGGACCAAAAGAAAAGAGTAATCAGAAAAAGTTAGGCTATCTTCTTTATGGAGATTCCTCTCATGGAGAGAGAGGCAGAAGGGAAATAGAAGGTTCAATTAAAAAATAAACTTCTCTATGTACAGAGGTTTACCTGAATCTAGTGATCAGGGTGTAAGAACTACTTAGTCCCTGGGCCTCACCGCAGGCCAGGAAGAATTGCCTTGTACCACCACTGACTTTATATTCCCTGAGTGATAGCCAGGGACTTGTCATCCCTGATACCCTCAAGTGGGAGAAAATACAAAATCCTTGTCCTACAGGAGGCAGAAAAGTGAAAAAAACATGGATTTAGACTCAAAAGACCTGAACTCGAATGACAATTCTACCATCTACTAGCTCTGTGACATTACAGAAGTCATGTAACATCTGTGGGCCTCCCCTCACCATGTGTATTTTTAACAGACCTATAAAATACTAAATATTGAAAACTACCTTCATGGTTAGCGGAGGTATCATTGTAAAGGAAGCATTTTCAAATCTTTAATTTAATGGAAACATGAGCTGTTATGTATTGAACCAAACTAACCTACATATTGTTTGCCATATATGACATTCCATCTACACCTCTGTGACTTTATATATAATAGTGTTCATAACCAGAATTTTCTGCTTCTTTACTTCTCTCTATTAAAACCCCTAGAACTTTTTGGGGTTATATCCAAATATTACCTATTCAAGAGTTCTTTCTTAGTTCTACCAAATGTTATTATTTCCAGCACAGAATTCATATTTAGTGTGTGTGTTTTATGTACTTGTGTTCCTATATGCTAAGCCAAGGCAGCAAGCATTCATTTAGTACTTGTTACTCACCAGGCAGTGGACTAAGCTCTGGGGATACAAATATAAGAAAATAAAGATAGTTGGAAAAAGAATCATAAAGAAATGGAAAAGTGTACATGTTTGTCAGGGTAGAGTATCCACCTGGTGGCATGGTGTTGAAATTTGCAAAGTGGAATAGTGCCTAGAGGGTAATGAAGCTTGACTGTCTTGGACATTCCCACCCAAATGGAGGCCACAGGAAAAACTTAGCAATGGGACAAGGGGTCAAGTATAGCAGAGAGATGTTCTAGGGTGAAAAAGTACCAGATATGGAGGAATGTTCCAGGGTGAAGAGGCTTCAGTCACAAAGGATATATCTGGGACATGACAGAAAATTCTAGAAAGTCAGAGTAAGATTAAGCCAGGAACATCAGGGCTACAGCAAGGATGATGACAGTTCCTATTTCCCTGATAGTCCTACAAGTTCCTAGAGCCCCTACTGTCTGCTACTAGCACCTGGGCCTCAACACAGGTCAGGGAGAATTGACTTGTACCACCAGTAACTTTATGTACCCCATGTTTATGTATGACTAGCCAGGGATTCCCCATCCCTAGTATCCTCAAATGGGGGGGAAATACAAAATCTTTGTTCCACAAGAAGCTTCTGAGAGCCTTTCCTTCCTCTTTGTGAGGGCTAGTTAGACACTCTCACCTCTCTCTTGTTGTCATAATGCAAATGTCTTCCCCAATAATGCCAATCGAACAACCAGCCAACCAGCAACCTTTTATTAAGCACTTACTACATTTCAGGTGCTGAGCTGAATACTGGGTATGCCCAGAAAGATAGAAACCAATGCAAAACAAAAACAGCCACTGCCCTTAAGAAACTCACTTTCTAATGGGGAGGTAATATGTGACTAATTAGTCACATAAAAGATAAATAGAGAGTAGACAGGAAATAAGTAATATTTGAAGATATGCCTTTACAGTTGAGTTTGAGGGGTACCTAGGAAAGGTGGTAGTGGGGAGAGAGAACATTAGGTGACATTAAGCTTAGGTGACAACCAGTACAAAATTATAGAGAATAGAGATCCTGTATCCCATGAGTAGTGTGAAAACTCCTTCAAAGCAAGGAATATCTCTTTACTAAGTTCATGTACCCAGAACCTAGCACAGTGTATAGTAGAGGTGTCAAACATGTGACTGTAGGCTATAGCCAGCAACACTCCTGAACACATCAAACTAGATTTAAAATGTAACTGGGAAATATTTAACACAATAAATAAAAGTACAGTAGAATATCAGTAAGGTTAATGTGGAGTTTTCTAAGTCAATACACTATCCAGAGGAATCCTTATATATGGTTTAGTGACCCTATTTCTATTAGGTTTTGATAGCACTTGTGCATAGGACAAACAATCTGCTTATCTAATGCAATTCAATTGAACTAAATGGTTGACCTTCCTTAAAGAACATTGCATAGTTCTTTATTTTACTTTTCTAATGTAATTACACCAACAAGTTAAGGCTCTATGATTCCATTAGCATGGGGATCTGAAGATGTAGATTCTCTCTCTGCCTGGGTGGAACAGGACCCCTCTCTGCTTTGTAAATAAGGCCAAGCAAGTTTCCAGAGATATTTGGAGACGAAACCCTTTATCCACTATTATGTAGATGATAATGTCAAGAAATTGAACATGATATTTACAGGCAAATGACCTATGTTCAAATGTCATCTCTTACTTAAAACTTGTGTATTATTAGACAAGTCGGGCAAACTCTCAGAGTCTCAATTTCCTCATCTGTACATGAAGAGTTTAAACTAGATGAGCTTGAAGGTCTCCCCCAGACCCAAATCAATGTTTCTATATCCCACATTTCATGGACTTTAAGGTCAGCCTTCTATATATTATCCTATTTTATCTCTATCAAATACGCTTATAATACATTATTGTGAATTATGATTATTTGTCAGTATGTCTATCTTCCTTCTAATCTGTAAGTTCCACATTGGGCAGAAAACATGACAAAATTTTACCTACATTTTATATCTCCCAGGATATAATGAAACTAGAATATTGGTCTTGGAGTTGAAAGACTTAGGTTCAAATCTGAGTGGTGCTGCTAATGTTTTTTTTTCACCTGGAGCAAGGTATTTCCCTATTTGAGCCTCCGTTTCTTCTTCTATCAAATGAGGGGTTTGGAGTAAATTATCTCCAAGGCCATTTTCCAGTTTTCATTCTTTGGACTAGTTGTGCAATGGCTCCCATGAAACACGGAAGTCAAAATAATCATATACATTTCTTAGACTTTGAAGTGGGAAAGGAAGACTGGACATGTTTCTTAACCCTGGTCCACATAAATTGGATCCTGTCAACAACTTCAGAATATGGAAACATATAGGAGAGGGTAAGGAGAGAAAAAGGAGGGAAATGAAAAGTAAGGGGAAAGAGGAGAGGGAAGTAATGGTGATGATGATGAAAATCTAATTAATGTTAACAGCTAACTTAAATATACTACATGTATTTTTAGATACGACAGCCCTGTGAGGGAAGTAGTATTATTTCTATTTTACAGTTGAAGAAATTGAGATCTCAGAGACAGTTTAAACAAATTGTCTTGTGTTATACAGCTGGGAAGCATCTGAGGCAGGATTCAAAAGGAGGTCTTCCCAACTTCAAATTTAGAACACTGTCTCAAAACTTACTCAACAAATTATGGGAAATATGCCAAAGCAGCTAAAAGAAGTCCTGATGTACACAGCAGAAAGAAAGTTTCTCAAAGAACAAAAACATTTCTCACACCAAACCAGCTCCCCTCAAGCCCAGTGTTATTAGAGTCATCTACCAATCATAACGTGGATTAGTCATAAAGTTTTCCATATTGTCTTGTGTCGAGTGTGTGTGAGAGAGAGAGTACTTAAAAGGAATAAGGGCGCACAAATTTCAATTTTATTTCTCTTAATTACTTTGCTGAATCTAAGCAAATCACTAAATCTGGAGGCATTTTCAGTTTCTCGTGTTCTTTAACTCTTCCTCACAAATTTCTCATGAGGGAAAAATGAAGAGATTCCAAATATACTTCTAAATGTATTGAATATCATCCTAATGTGTGATTTCAAATTCTTCAGTTTCCTCCAAAAGAGTGCATATGTCAGTCCAGAAATAGGCAAACATGGAGCTTCCAATAAGCAGTAGACATTCACCGTCACACATCGCTGGACTTGGCTAGAATTGAATGAGTCAAACATCAGTTCATTTCTTTTCAGATGTCCTTTTTATACTCCATAACTTCCTCATGGCATTTTTGACTTCATTATTTCTCAGAGTGTATATAAGAGGGTTGAGTAATGGAGGCATCACAATGTTGAACAAGATAACAAGTTTGTCAGCTGACAGTGTGGTAGAGGGGCGGATGTACATGAACATGGGAGGCACAAGGACTAGGAGGACAGTGATGATGTGGGAGCCACAGGTGGAAAGAGCCTTGTGCCTCCCCTCTGATGACTGACTCCTCAGGCTCAACAGGATTACAATATATGAGACTATAAGGATAATGAAGGAGACAAGTGAGATCATGCCACTGTTGGCAACAACAATCAGCCCCACCAAATACGTGTCAGCACATGCAAGCTTCAGCAGGGGGTGGACATCACAGAAAAAGTTGTCAATCTCATTTGGGCCACAGAAAGGTAGCTGGACAGTGAGGAGAGTTTGCAGAATAGAATGAAGGAAGCCAGCTACCCAGGAAGCCCCAGCCAGCAGGCCACATTTCCGCCGATCCATAATGGTTGTGTAGTGCAGAGGTTTACAGATGGCAACATAGCGGTCATATGCCATAGCAGTGAGGAGGAAGATCTCAGTTCCACCAAAGAAATGGGCAGAAAAGAGTTGAGTCATGCAGCCATTGAAAGAGATGGTCTTTCTCTTTACAAAAGTGTCAGCAATCATTTTTGGGGTGGTAGCGGATGGGTAGCACATATCTGCAAAGGACAAATGGCTGAGGAAGAAATACATGGGGGCAGTCAGTGTCTTGCTGGCATTTATGGTGATCACTACAAGTAAGTTTCCCAGAAGAGTAAGCACATGGATAATAGAGAACACCACAAAGCAAGCATGCTGCATCTCCTGACTTTCAAAGAGTCCAAACAAGACAAACTCTGTCACGTTGTTTTGGGTTTCCACTAATTGGGAGGACACTTTAGCCATCAAGGTGCTGGTGATTTATACCTGGAATTATATGGAATGCAAACAATAATATTAGGTAAAGTATAAGACCTAAAATAAATCAATGAAAATGAATGAAGAAGAGAAAACCGAGTTATTTGATTATTGTGATTACTGATTTTCGATCAACGTTGAGTCCCTGGATAATGAATAGATAATGATTGAATGCTTATTTCACCTTTTAAGATAACTATTTCTTTATGCTATGGTACAAATTTTAAACTAATTGTCATACACAAATATACAGATGTGCCTTACTTGACCCAACTGTGATGTATTAAATATTTCACAATATGTGAGAACAATAAAGAGACTACTTTTTAAATATCCCATGTGGTAATACTCAATTATAAGAAATATCATGGTTTTTGATTCTCAGATTGTCAGGTGACTAGGTTGTTTTTGTTTTCATTTCAGTCAGGTTATCAATAAGCATATAGTAAGCATGTGTCAAACTATGCACTATTTAACAAGCTCTAGTAATACAAAGAAAGCTCTAAATCCATCTCCAGTGGCTCATAGTCTTCTAAATGTTCCAGTTATAATTGTTTTTCCCTTATCCTTTTTCTCATGGTGCCCCTGGGTAAAATATGGCTTTACATAAGACCATCTCCACAGAGACATTGTATGAACTAGCAAGTGTGATGAACAGAAAGTTGATCTTTGTAGCTTGCTTGTATATTATCAAGAGGAAAATAAAGAGTAAGAAGACAGGAAAGTTTAAAAGAAGGCCAGGTTAATGAAAAATGCTAACATAATGCTTTCTATCATAGAAAATGAAAATATCTAAATTTTCCCAACTAAATAATGAAAAAAAAGAACAACCAGAGTACTCTTAAACTAATTAGTAATATGTTTGTCTTTGCATTTACAAAATAGGATATTATTTTTGTGAGCTACTAGAATTTTTACTGTAATCTAATTTTTGCTTGCCATGTTACTTTTATTCCTGTTTTACTCTAGTATAACTGAGTAAATGATTTTTACAAATAACCCTTTGTTTATTGGAGTAAACAAAGAACTTTTATTTGTTCCTATAGGCTACAGAGAGCCACAAAAGTTTATTGAATAGAGGAATGAAAGACTTTTACTTCCAGCATCTGAAATCTCCACTCCAAGCAATTGAGAAAAAAGACTGCCTGGAAGATCTCTGAAGCCTTCAGCAGATACGTAGATTACCAACATTGTCACTGACCATCAAAGCCTTCAGTCTAGAACCCACAGACACTGATTTCAATGTTATCAGAGAGTTAAATTTAAAGAAAAAAAAGGCAAGGAGAACGTGCTCATTATGTGTATATCACCTAAAAAATAAAGAGAAAATATAGTCCCTTCAATCTCAGTGTCTCATTGAGACTAAGAAAAAATATCCGTAGGATGAAGATGTTGGCTGTCTCCATGCCATCTCAATCATCTAACCCCATCTTAAGTGGCAATCAAAGATTCAGGCAAGATCCTGTTCTCTGTATTACTCAGGCTGCATTCCTTTGGGCTGGACTACATTGTATTCCCAGCAACATCATCATCAGAAAATTTATCATCCTGTGAGATTGTATGTCCCTTTGTACTCATACCTCTTTAGCATACTCAGTACCCATTGGTTGGAGGGCAGAACTAAAAACTTCTCCTCCCAAAGGTTCCAAGTCAAACATGTCTTGATTTCCTACCACTCCTTTGAATTTTGAATTAAACTCTGTCATCATCAGAAGTATATATATATATATATATATATATATATATATATATATATATATATATATATATATATACATATATATATGTATATATATATATATACATACACACACACACACACATATATATATATATCCCTCATTCTCCCCAAATAATTTTTAGCTTCTTTTTGTATATTTTCTTCCATTATTAGATTGTGAACTCCTTGAGGGCAGACACTTTGTAAATTGTTTTCTTTTTAAATCTCCAGTCTTTTGCATTGCTTCTGGCACATAGTAGGACTTAATAAATATTTATTGCTTGACTAACTGCATACCTTGAACTAGGACTCTTCCTATATATTGTCTACTCACTTCATCTCCTTGCCTGTTTCCCTTTAGTTGTTTCTATGCTTTAGTATATCAAGTGTAACCAAAGACCTTGAATGTTGAATTTGTACACACAGAGCTATTAGAAATGGATACCACTGATAGTGCTGGGCAAAAAATATTCAAAATTAAAGTGTGGTAGCAAAGAGAACAGAGAATGTTATTTTCCTTTCCTTGAACTGATGTTTCTATATTTTCATCCACAGCTCAAGGAACCAAGCTTTGCCAACACCGAGGGTATGCAAAAGAATTTTCTAAGGACTCTGGAGGCAGCTGAATACTCAATGTGGAGACCAGGCATGTTTTAAGCAAAGGAACCATACTTAGACAAGGTGGGTGGCCTTGGGGACTAATTTTAAGGGAAAAGAGGAGTCTGATGTATTTTGTAGTGCGTGCGTGCGTGCGTGTGTGTGTGTGTGTGTGCGTGTGTGTGTGTGTGTATGTGTGTGCTTGTATATGTCAAAGCTATCAAATTATATAAGTAAACCTATCATAACAAGGAAGTGAATCAGTATTTTGATAATAAGTAAGCAATGCTTGATTGTCATTAGGTACTGGCATGAATTCTATGCCCTTGCCTTAATTGAAAGGTAACATTCTTAGTGAACTGTTTTATCTCATTTGAGGCAGGACTGACTCACGTAGGTGATCAGGGAAATCTGGAGTAGGGGCAAAGAAAATCTCAAACTGGAACTAAGGGGAAGAGACCGAGATGGTAAAACAGTACATGTAAACCAAAAAGTCAGAACAAACTGTTACCATAGAACCCTGATGCACCAAATTATACAAAATATAACTCCTGCATAAAGGCTGATGAAGGGGGGCCCCTATATGAGTGGAGAAAAAAAATGCAACAAATTTCAGGAAGTGGACATGTTTTTTTTTTATTCTAATTGTATTTTTTAAGCCTACACTGTTTTATGTCATCTCCTGGTATTCCCTGATTTACTCTCACTATGGGGTTCAGGGTCCAGGGTTACCTTTCCCTTCTTATTCAGTTATATCTGACAAACTGAGGGAAACATACAATAACCTCCATAGAGAAAGATGGGATTTAGATGAAAGTTGAGAAAATGGATGAAAAATTGAATTTAGACTTAGGTTCAAATCACGAATCTATTTCTTAATAGGTATATGACATTTACTTCTTTTACAATTGAGTTTTCTCATCTAAAACATGGTGGGTTGTATTACATGATCTGGTCTCTACGGTTTCTTTTAGTTCTAAATCCTATAATGTCATTAATTATATTCAGGAAAGCCAAATCCAAGTGATAGCTGAATTCCGGTGATAGAATCCTGGGATCTTAGACTATTCTAGGCACTTCAATTATTGCCAAGAAGCAATTATGTTTTTCTCTCCAAGGATGTCTCTCTGAGCTAGTTAAATGCTTCTTTCTTGTACAGTGATTCCCAAAAGGGAAGAAGAATATTTTTCATGAAGATGTTGGGGCATTGAACAGATTCCCTCATGTGATGGTTGTATCACACAATCAGCTTGAGGGAAAAGAGTAGATGGCCTTTGAAATGACTAATCCACCTATCATAGAATTGCATCAATGCTCTGCACATAGAATGTAAACTCCTGGAGGCCAGGGATTGTTTCATTTCTGAATCTTTTTCTCCAAAATCCAGTGCATATTTTTGCCCATAATTGACACTTTATAGATATTTGTGGAATTTTGAGGAATTTGATATTTAAATTATGTGTGAGGCATTATTCTAGACATTAGAAATAAAATTTGAAAACCTCTAATACTGAAAGACATTGAGAAAAAGGAGAACTACCACTCTCTCATGAAAAGCAAATCCTCATAAATGGCTTGTTTTATTAAAATTTCAGCATAATCTCAGAGAGTATTTAGCATCAAATAACCAATGGAGAGAAAGAAGAGAGAAAACTGGATTTGTTAGCAGACAGCATGCATTGAAATCATGAAAATAATAATAGCTCTATAACTATGGGTACGGTACCTAATGTCAGCTTTGTGATTGGTAGATTGTGACAGTCATAATATTAATTTTCTCACATGATTGGTGTGTGGCTCAAATGAGCTAAAATGTCAGTCATTTTTTTGCAGACTTTAAGTCCTACTTAAAGTATTATATTTGATATATAAGTCCAAATATCTGTAGGCTCCCATTCCAGCAGACTTCATACTTTAGTATATTGTCTTATGTAAAATGAAAGATTTAGAAAATATTTTATCATTAGAACAATTTAAAATGAAGTTCTATATCTTATAAGACAGTGAATCCCCCATTAACGAAGGTATTTTTAAAAGAGCTATATAATGCTCTGCAAAAGACACTATAGAGAATATCAAAGCATAGGTAGAAGGTTGGCATAGGTGAGGTGCACTTGTTGACTAAGTGCTAAGGAGCCCATTTTTGGTTACCAACACACTGTGGTATATATAAACTGTGTGACCCTGGTCAAACCCCTTAATCTTTGAGTAACAAATAGAGGTTTCTGTGTAAGAGACTAGCCTAAGGCTATAAGTTGCAGAAAAGTGGAGGAGAAAATTCCTCGCTGGCAACTCCCTATACTCATAAAATCAGAGGTCTACCCTCTCCCATATTCTCTTCTCAATCATCCCCATATCTTAGTATAAAACATTGTAGAATCAAAATATATAAGTGAAATATAGAAATAAAGAGTTGAAATATATGTGCCCACATTCATAGAGATTTGAGTTAAACAGACATTAATGGAAGTTGTTTTTACTTTTTCTACCTTTCCAGTTTTGTAAATTGTTTTAGATAGGATCTCATTAATTGCCAGACAATAATACCTCTTTGGTGAAAAATAGGTAATAATAATAATAATAATGACAACAAAAATAACTTACCTTTATATAGCTCATAGGTGCCAAACACTGTGCTAAGCAATTGACAAATATCCCATTTAATCCTCACAACACTGGAGCCAGGTGCTATTATTCCCATTTTACAGAAGAGAAAACTGAGGCAAACAGAAAAAAATGACTTGCTCAGGGTTACACAGCTAATAAGGGTCTGAGGATAGATTTGAAATTCTCAGCTGCTTCATAAATGCCTTACTGGTTTTAAAAGGAAAAGAGAATCGATTATATTGAAGTGTTGATTCTCCAAGGATCATCTAATAAGTGTATTAATTTATCTGAGAACTAACAAAGAGCCACAGTATAACTATGACTATAACTATGACTATGATTATATATTTTGTATATATATACATATATGAATGTATGTGCATATGTATATATATGCATATATACATGTATGGAGACTACATAGTTATATATATATGTATAACTATGTAGGCATAATTATAGTCATAGTATTATATATATATATATATATATATATATATATATATATGTTTGTGTGTGTATGTATTATGCATGTATGCATACATACACATATATATCTTAAGGAGGGAGAGAATTAAGGACACCTCAAATCAGTAGCACAAAATTGTATAGTAAATTGTATTATGTGCATAGGAGGGTACCTCTAGATCTCAATCAGAGTCTTTGGTTCAGGTTTAAACATTATTCAACCATATTTAGTTATAAGCTAGGAATGGATTAGAAGGATTAAATTAGAAATACAGAGTTTAAAGGGTGTAAGAGTGGTATTCAAAGGAGGCACCATTGTGTGGTAGATAATTACTGACTTTGAGTCAAGATGACTTTAGTTTAAATTTTTCTCAGATATCTGGTAGCTAGATGACTCTGGCCAAGTCACCTTCCTTCTCTCAAACTCAATTTCCTTATCTGTAAAATAAGGTGTATGGATTTGATGATTTTGAGGTCCTTTCCAGCTCTAAATCTCTTCTTTATTATTTGGCCACAAGTCTCTTGGCTCTAAGACTGGGGTTTTTAGCATTTCGCCACTTCATCTATCTTATATTCAAGTTAGCAATTCAGGAAGATAGTCAAGTCTAAAATTTCCTAATGTACCACATTGGGGACTAATTTTTCGTTTATCTTTTCTTCTTCCTCCATCAGCTACCAAACAGGGCACTTCAAGAAAATCACTGAATATCACAGCTGGAAGCATCTGGGGATCATATAATACATTCCCCTCCTTTGGCCACCCAGAGAGGGAAAATAACTCAGTCAATGTTATAAGTAAATGAGCTCGGACAAGTACTCAAATCTCTTGGTTTCTAACCCTGTGCTATATGTACTATATAATAATAATGCCTATCTAAGTGTGTTTACATCTCACTAAGGGATGGATAAGCCCCCAAAGTAATAATCTGTCAACACAAAAAGAATGAACAATAAATTTAGGATTTAAAAGACACCATGGGGAATTCTTGGCACAAATAATTTTTAAAAACTCACATTTGATGTGTTCCTAACTAGAAAAGTCAGATTTTAGATAATGCTCAGGAGGTTTTCATCTGATGACCAAGTACAAAAGGAGAAAGCAAAACAGTTTTAATTCTTCAGTGATCCCCAGATTTAATCCTATGATCTTCAGCTAATGGTTCCAGACAGGCTCACATCTCCGGATGAATTTCTGGGGTAAGTACCGTGTTATGACGGGGAAAGGTTTGTCCTTCAATCAAAGTCAGAAAACAGTAGTCTTGGCCTTTTCCTTGTGGGGAGTGATACAGTGAGACACTTAGAAAAGAGTCTCCTATCTTGATCAACACCAGGGCTTTAAGTCTTCCATGAAAGCTGTATCACATAAACTTCATCAAGAGATTTGGTAATGAGACCCCCAGTGTATTACATCCCAATTTAAAGAAATTCATTATGGTTCCAATTGGTGCCATGGTAGTAGAATAGAGCTGGTAAAGTTTGGAAGCCCTAGAAATGTTTCATTTTGTTTGAATTTTTTGGAAGGATACATGTCATGAACTTTTATGCTAAATTGGGAAATATCAGGTTGTCTATAAAATAACCCATTAATTTATCCATTCTTCTGTTCAACAATTCAGAAAACATTTAGTAGCTACAATTATGTGCAAGGTGCTGTTCTAGACATTCGAAATACAAAGACAAAACGGGAGGAAAATGAAGTTTAAAGGTAAACATTTAACAACTGTCTCTCTGCACATTTGCAGCACACTTGTAAATTTATTCTGCCTTATTATTTTCTCTATTGTTTACTAAAGTCCGGAAAATCAACAAAACAGTAAATCAAACTTCAATTTATAACATTTGTCTACTTCAGAGGTGTACATTCTAGCTCAGAACACTTAACAATTAACTCTCCAAACCTACTAGGGATGGTTCCAGCACCCTTCTGGAAGGAGTCAAAGATTTGACAATAGGAATCAATTAATGAGTACTGGTTCCTTGCAAAACTTCAATGCGTGTTTATTTAAAAATGCAGTGTTCTCCCTCTACCAATTAGAATACGCACTTTGACATCTTTTTCTGTAATCTGAGAATCATCTCTAGGT
The DNA here is from genome assembly GCF_011100635.1 of Trichosurus vulpecula. Lineage (NCBI taxonomy): Eukaryota > Metazoa > Chordata > Mammalia > Diprotodontia > Phalangeridae > Trichosurus > Trichosurus vulpecula. Next base: position 260,609,142 of record NC_050578.1, on the reverse strand, counting down.
CTGTCCCTTTTATCACCTAGACCTTGTACTGTATGTGAGACAGGCTGAACAGATTTTACAAGGCGGTTTGTGGCCAAAGCACAAAGACAATTACTCAGCTCCTCCGAGAAGCATGACTTCACAAGAGTTTGAATTACAAATTTTCTCCCCATTTCTACCCTCCCGCCCACTCCAAGATGGCATATATTCTGGTTGCCCCATTCCCCAGTCAGCCCTCCCATCTGTCACCCCACTCCCCTCTCATCCACCTTTCCCTTCTCTTGTAGGGCAAGATAAATTTCTATGCCCCACTGCCAGTGTATCTTATTTCCTAGTTGCGTGCAAAAACTTTTTTTGTTGTTTCTGAATGTCTGTTTTTAAACTTTGAGGTCCAAATTCTCTCCCCTCTTCCCTCCCCACTCACCCTCCCTAAGAAGGCAAGCAATTCAACATGGGCCACATGCATATCATTCTGTAAAACCCTTCCACAATACTCATGTTGTGAAAGATTAACTATGTATTGCTCCTTCCTAACCTATCCCTCTTTATTGAATTTTATCCCTTGACCCTGTCACTTTTTGAAAGTGTTTGTTTTTGATTACCTCTTCCCCCTGTCTGCCCTCCTTTGTATTGTCTCCCCTTTTTTTATCTTCTTCCTCCTTCTTTCCTGTGGGGTAAGATACCCAATTGAGTGTGTATGGTATTCCCACCTCAGGTCAAATCCGATGAGAGCAAGATTGACTCATTCATGCTCACCTGCCCCCTCTTCCCTTCCTAGAGAACCGCTTTTTCTTGCCACTTTTATGTGAGATAATTTATCCCATTCTATCTATCCCTTTCTCTCTCTCTCTCTCTCTCAATATATTCCTCTCTCATCCTTTAATTTTATTTTTTTTTAGATATCATTCCTTCATATTCAACTCACCCTGTGCCCTCTGTCTAGATATAGATATAGATATAGATATAGATATAGATATATACACAGACACACACACACATATATATATACACCTATACATATACATACATAGACACACATATGTATATATATGCATACACACATATATAGGGATATTGCTTTCAGTTACTATGATATTGAGGTCTCATGAATCATACACACAATCTTTCAATGTAGAAATGTGAACAAAACAGTTCAACTTTAGTAAGTCCCTTACGATTTCTCTTTCTTGTTTACCTTTTCATGCTTCTCTTGATTCTTGTGTTTGAAAGTCAAATTTTCTATTCAGCTCTGGTCTTTTCACTGAGAAAGCTTGAAAGTCCTCTATTTTATTGAAAATCCATATTTTGCCTTGGAGCATGATACTCAGTTTTGCTGGATAATTAATTCTTGGTTTCAATCCTAGCTCCATTGACCTCTGGAATATTGTATTCCAAACCCTTTGATCCCTTAATGTTGAAGCTGCTAGATCCTGTATTACCCTGATTATTTTTCCACAAACTCAAATTGTTTCTTTCTGGCTGCTTGCAGTATTTTCTCCTTGACCTGGGGGCTCTGGAATTTGGTTACAATGTTCCTAGGAGTTTTATTTTTGGGATCTTTTCTCAGGAGGTGATTGGTGGATTTTTTCAATTTCTATTTTGCCCTGTGTCTCTAGAATATCAGAGCAGTTCTCCTTGATAATTTCTTGAAAGATGATATCTAGGCTCTTTTTCTGATCATGGCTTTCAGGTAGTCCTATAATTTTTAAATTATCTCTCCTGGATCCATTTTCCAGGTCAATGGTTTTTCCAAAGAGATATTTCACATTGTTTTCCGCTTTTTCATTCCTTTGGTTCTGTTTCACAATATCTTGATTTCTCGTAAAGTCACTAGCTTCCACTTGCTCCAATCTAATTTTTAAGGTAGTATTTTCTTCAGTGGTCTTTTGGACCTCCTTTTCCATTTGGGTAATTCTGCCTTTCAAGACATTCTTTTCCTCATTGGCTTTTTGGAGCTCTTTTGCCATTTGAGTTAGTCTATTTTTTAAGGTGTTATTTTCTTCAAAATTTTTTCAGTATTTTTTGGGTCTCCTTTAGTAAGTCATTGACTTGTTTTTCATGGTTTTCTTGCATCCTTCTCATTTCTCTACCCAATTTTTCCTCTACTTCCCTAACTTGCTTTTCCAACTCCTTTTTGAGTTCTTCCACGGCCTGAGACCAGTTCATGTTTCTCTTGGAGGCTTTCGTTGTAGGCTCTTTGACTTTGTTGCCTTCTTCTGGTTGCATGTTTCGGTCTTCTTTGTCACCAAATAAAGATTTCGAAGTCTGAGACTGAATCTGAGTGCGTTTTCGCTGCCTGGCCATGTTCCTAGCCAACTTACTTGACCCTTGAGTTTTTCAGTGGGGTATGACTGCTTCTAGAGCAAAGAGTACTTTGTTCCAAGCTTGAGGGGATGCACCGTTGATTTCACAGCTATTTCTATACAGCCAGCTCTGCCACATCTTCCCCAAGAACCCCCAACCCATACCTGAGGCAAATCTTAAGCAGGCTCTGCACTCCTGCTCTGATCTGCCACTTAATTCCTCCCACCAGGTGGGCCTGGTGCCAGAAGTAACTCCAGCTGTGGTTCTGTAGCTATACATCCCCCTGCTGCCCCTGCGGCAGTGGCTGAACAGCGAATTCCATCCACCCCAGTTTTTCCCACTAACCTTCTCTGTTGTCTTTGGTGTTTGTGGGTTGAGATGTCTGGTAACTGCCACAGTTCACTGATTCAGGGCGCTAGGGCGTGTTTTGACTGGCTCCTGGTCTGGTTGGTCCTCGCCACCCATGCTGAGCTACACTCCCCTCTGCTCCATGCAGGATAGACCTCATCCAGTGACCATCCAGGCTGTCCTGGGCTGGATCCCTGCTTTCCTTTGCTATTTTGTGGGTTCTACAGTTCTAGAATTTGTTCAGAGCCATTTTTTATAGGTTTTTGGAGGATCCTGGCAGGGAGCTCATGCAAGTCTCTGTTTTCCAGCTGTCATCTTGGCTCTGCCCCTGAGAAGCATGACTTCAAAGGGAAAACAAAGACCAGGAAGTGAAGAGACTTTGGTTCTCTTCTGAGCTGTGCAACTAACTAGCTGTTTGTATTTGGGTGCTATTTCATTTCTCCAGGCATAAGTTTCATTATAAACAACAGCAAATGTTATGTAATGTTGTAAACTTTACACATCCCTTTGCATAGTGATTTGTTTGGTCTTCTTACAATAGCCCAATGAACTAGCTACTATTAGAGTTGTTATCCCTACTTTACAGATAATGAGACTGAGATGGCTCAAATGATAAACAAAATTACCATAATACAACAGCAAGGAAATGTTAAAAAAATGTTTTTTTTTTCATGTACTTTTCCTGTTCTGAAGTCCCTTCCAGGTCTGATGTTCTATTTCTCAGACCCTTTCTGTGTCTACAATTTTATATTCTATTGTCCCTTCTAACCCTAGCAGCAACTGGTGTAGTTTTACAAGGCATCTAGGTAGAACAGTGAATAAAACGACAGGCTGGAGTTAGGAAAAGCTAAGTTCAAATACAGAATCACATACTGGCTAGCTGTGTGACCTAGGGCAAGTCACTTAACTGCTCTATGACTTGGTTACTTGAACTGTAAAATGGAGATAACAAGGGCACCTTCATTACAGAGTCATTTTGAGAATCCAATGAGGTATTGGAAAAGCCCTTGGCTCAGTATCTGTCACATAATAGGGCCTATATAAATTCTTGTAAATGTTTATTTAAAATACAACCTGAAATTAACTGTATGACTTTGAGAAAATCACTTAACTCACTATGCATCTTAATTTCTACTCTGTAACAGGCAGTGTGTGGACTGGATGATCTCTGTGTCCCTAATAGCTTGATATCTGTGCTTCTGTGATCTAAGTTGAGAATGACTGATTACATAATAGTTCTGGTTCCATTACTGTTCCATGATTTGTTTTTGCCATGCATAGCTTATAGTATAAGCTGGCAAATAAATAGATGTGAATTTCAGTGATGCCCAAAATCTAGAGTTGTGAGCTGTTCTGGACATGTTTTTCTCTAAGTTAATGTGGCCAAGCAAATGTATCTAAAATGGTGACAATGAAAACCAGGTGTGGGTTGGTCACAGAGCATAATCATGATGAATTCATTCTTCAATAAGGCCATTCAGAGATGGAACCAATAGCCATAAAAAGTGCTAGATTTGGCATTGTTATTTTCAACAGGAATTCATTCATATTGACAAATTCTTGTTTTAAAAACCAAGATTTGGTCACATGAATACAAAGATTAGAAACATTCAGTGGCTCTCCATGTCCTACAAGAAAATATACATGTTCCATCAATGAACATTCAAGTCTTTGATTATAAACCAAGTCATACTTGAAACCTTCCATGAAACTCCAGCTAGCAACAATCTTTTCTATGTTATCAAAATACTTGAATTATATACCTTGTTTATTATTCCTCCATGGCCTTCCATTCAATCTTCCATTAGTTCCCCATTTCTAAAGAGGTTATTTTATTGATATTAGTGTCCTTTTCATGTGTTAATTCAGTGAATTGAAGATGATAAACATTAGACAAAAATTGGTTAACTTGAATGGATATATAGCTCATAATAGACAAACATTTATGTTTTAGGCTTCAGACTCATTTTGACCTCTAATATTAAGAAGACAATTTTTTAAAACTTCATTTATGATTAAAAAAAACACCTCAAAGCAACATTTCTCACTAATACCTTGATGATAGCAGAAGGCACAATTACCAGCATAAGAAAGGGGAAAAGGACTCTTTGACATCCTTCCAAGTTATATCACTTGGAAAATTGAATTGTTAAAAGAATAGAGTTGAAGGATCTGTGCACTTTGTGGGAATAACATGGAATGGTACCATTCCTGCATGTGTTAACTGACAAGGTTAGATCACATGGCCTTTTAAGCCCTCCAAACTCTAGAAGCCTCCGTTCCAAGCTTCAGACTAGCTCTAATATTCAAATTTATAAATTCCACACCAGTTTTATCATTTACTCTTTTAAAAACAGTTACATTAAAAACTAATATTGTCTTTTAATTCCAGGTACTTTCTTTTTAAAAAAAATTTTAAATTAATTAGATTTTTTATTTTTAGTTTACAACATTTAGTTTCACATGTTCTTGAGTTTCAAATTTTCTTCCCTTCCCTCTCCTCCACCCTCCTTGGCAAGATGACATGTAATCCAATATAGATTCTACTTAAACCTTCTCATTAAACTTATTTACACAATAGTCAAGCTGCAAAGAATTATGACCAATGGAATGAATCATGAGAGAGAAGAAACAAAAAAAGGAAAAAAAGAGAGCAAATAGTTTGCCTCAATCTGAATTCAGACTCCACAGTTCTTCCTCTGCATGTAGCTAGCTTTTTCCATCATGAGTCCTATGAATGGAGCTGTCTTTGCACCTTGTGTTAATTAGAAGAGCCAAGTCTATCAAAGTGGTTGTGTATAATATTCTCCTGGTTCTGCTCCTCTAACTCAGCATCAGATCATGTAAGTCTTTCCAGGTTAATATGAAGTCTGTATCTTCCCCATTTCTTATAGCACAATGGTATTCCATTACATTCTTATACCACAACTTGTTCAGCCATTCCCCAATTGAAGGGCATCCCCTTAATTCCCAATATTTTGCCATGACAAAAAAGAGCAGCTATAAATATTTTTGTACATGCAGGTCCTTTTTCCACTTGTGTGATCTCTTTGGGACATAGCCCTAGGAGTAGTATTAGTGGGTCAAAGGGTATGCACATTTTAATATCTCTTTCAGCGTCATTCCAAATTGCTCTCCAAAAGGGCTGGATCAATTCACAACTTCACTAACAATGTACCAGTGTTCTAATTTTCCTACATTCTCTCCAGCACTTATCATTTTCCTATATGGTCATGTTAGCCAACCTGATAGGAGATATAGGGTACTTAAGAATTGTCTTGATTTGCATTTTTTTAATACACAGTGATTTAAAGCATTTTTTCATATGCCTGTAAATATCTTTAATTTCTTCCTCTGAAAACTGCCTGTTTATATAATTTGACCATTTCTCAATTGAGGAATGACTTTTATTTCAATAAATTTGGCTCAGTTCCCTGTTTGTTTCAGAGATGAGGCCTTTATCAGAAACATTATCCCTCCGAATCTCTGTTGCATTGGCTTTGTTTAAACAAAAACTTTTCAGTTTAGCACAATCAAAATTATTCCTTTTGCATTTCATACTGCTTTCTATCTCTTGTTGGGTCATGAATTCTTCCCATTCCCACAAATATGATAGGTAAACTATTCCCTGCTATCCCAAATTGCTTATAGTATCAGAATTTATTCCTAAATCATGTACCCGTTTTGACTTTATTTTGGTATGTGGTGTAAGATATGGGTCTATGTCCAGGTTTTTTGACACACTGTTTTCCAATTTTCCCAACAGTGTCTGTGAAATAGTGAATCCTTAACACAGTTGTTGGATTCTTTGCATTTATCAAAGAGGAGATTGCTATAGTCAGTAACTTTTGCATCTTCTGTACCTAACCAATTCCAGTGATCCACCACTGTTTCTTAGCCAGTACCAGGTAGTTTTGAGGACTGCTGCTTTATAGTACAGTTTGACATCTAGTATAGCTAGGCCACCTTCCATAGCATTTCTTTTGATTAATTCCCTAGACATTCTGGATTTTTTGTTCTTCCAAATGAATTTTGTTATTATTTTATCCAGTTCTGTAAAATAATTTTTGTAGTTCAATTGATAATGGCACTGAATAAGTAAATGAATTTAGGTAAAATTATCATTTTTATTATATTAGCTTGGCCTAACAATGAACAACTGATGTTATTCCATTTAATTAGATTTGACTTTATTTGTGTGACAAGTGTTTCACAATTATGTTCATACAGGCACTGGGTTTGTCTTGGTAGGTAGACTTCCAAATATTTTGTAGTGTCTACAGTAACTCTAAATGGAAATTCTCTTTCTATATCTTGCTTTTGGGGTTTGGTAGTAATATATAGGAATGCCAAGCATTTATGTGTGTTTATTTTATATCCGGCAAATTTGCTAAAGTTGTTTATTATTTCAAGTAATATTTTTTACTTGAATATCCAGGATTCTCTAAGTAAATCATCATATCATTTGCAAAAAGTAATAATTTAGTTTATTCTTTGCCTATTCTAATTCCTTCAATTTCTTTTTCTTCTCTTAATGCTAGAGCTAACATTTCCAGTACCAAACTGAATAATGAGAGTGATAATGGACATCCTTGTTTCACCCCAGATCTAATTGGGAATGCATCTAGCTTATCCCCATTACATATAATGCTTGCTGCTGGTTTTAGGTGGATGCTATTTATAATTATAAGGAACACTCCATTTATTCCCACACTTTGTAATATTTTCAATAGGAATGGGTGTTCTATTTTGTCAAAGGCTTTTTCGGTATCTATTGAGATAATTATATGTTTCATACTAGTTTTGCTATTTTTTTAAAATGTTAAAAATTGTTTTATTATATAATTGTGGGAAATAAAATATATTTTAAAAAATTATATACAAATAAAAAATAAAATAAGTCCATACCAGAAAATATGTGTTCTTCGAGCCCTCTCATCCAAACCATTCTGTTCGTTGTTTTTTTCTTAACTTTTTTTTTTATTTTTAGTTTACAATATTTGGTTCCACATAATTTTGAGTTCCAGATTTTCTTCCCTCCCTCCCTCCCCAAGACAGCATGGAATCCCATATATAGCTTCCATGTATAACTTCGCATTGAATTAATTTACACACTAGTCAAGTTATGGAGAAAAACTGTGATCAATGAAATGTATCATGTGAAAGAAGAAAAAGGACCAAAAAAAAAAAACCAAAAGAGAGAAAAAGAAAAAAAAAAGGTGGGGGGGGGGAAGACTAGCATGAAGTGTGCCTCAATCTGCATTCATACTTCATAGTTCTTTCTCTGGATGTAGATAGTATTCTCCATCGTGAATCCTTTGGAGTTGTCATTGCACCTTCTGTCGCTGAGAAGAGCAAAGTCTGTTAGGGTTGGTCCTTACAGAATCCATATATCTGTGGTTGTGTGTAATGTTCTCCTGGCTCTGCTCCACTCACTCAGCATTATGTCATGTAGGATTTTCCAGGTTGTTATGAAGTCTGTATCATCCCCATTTGTTATAGCACAATAGTATTCCATTAGCCTCATATACCACAGCTTGTTCAGCCATTCCCCAATTGATGGGCATCCCTTTGATTTCCAATTCTTAGCTACCACAAAAAGAGCCGCTATAAGTATTTTTGTACATATGGCTCCTTTTCTGGCTTGTGTGATTTCTGTGGGATACATCCCTAAAAGTGGTATTGCTGGGTCAAAGGGTATGAACATTTTTATAGCCCTTTGGGCATAGTTCCAAATTGCTCTCCAAAATTGCTGCATCAGCTCACAACTCCACCAGCAATGTAACAATGTTCCAATTTTCCAACATCCTCTCCAGCATTTATCATTTTCCTGTTTTGTTATTTTAGCCAATCTGACAGGAGAGATGTGGTATCTAAGAGTTGTTTTGATTTGCATTTCTCTAATCAGTAGTGATTTAGAGCATTTTTTCATATGCCTATAGATAGCTTTAATTTCTTCCTCTGAAAACTGTCTGTTCATATCCTTTGACCATTTCTCAATTGGGAAATGGCTTGTATTCCTATATATTTGGCTCAGTTCCCTGTATATTTTAGAAATGAGGCCTTTATCAGAGATACTAGTTGTAAGGATTTTCTCCCGATTTTCTGCTTCCCTCCCAATTTTTGTTGCATTGGCTTTTTTGTACAAAAACATTTCAATTTAACATAATCAAAGTAATCCATTTTGCATTTTGTAATGCTCTCTATCTCTTGTTGGGTCATGAATTCTTTTCTTTTCCACAAATCTGATAAGTAAACTATTCCTTGCTCTCCCAAATTACTTATAGTATCAGCCTTTACTCCTAAATCATGAACCCATTTTGACTTTATTTTGGTATATGGTATAAAATATTAGTCTATACCCAGTTTCTGCCCTACCATTTTCCAATTTTCCCAACAGTTTTTGTGAAAGAGTGAATTATTAGCCCAGAAGCTGGCCTCTTTGGGTTTATCAAAGAGTAGATTGCTATAGTTGTTGACTTCTCCATCTTGTGTTCCTATCCTATTCCACTGAACCACAACTCTGTTTCTTAGCCAGCACCAGGTAGTTTTGATGATTGTTGTCCTGTAGTACAGTTTAATACCTGGTATGGCTAGGCTACCTTCTCTAGCATTTCTTTTCATCCATGCCTTAGATATTCTAGACCACTTGTTCTTCCAGATGAATTTTGTTATTATTTTGTCCAACTCAGTAAAATAATTTTTTGGTAGTTCAATTGGTATGGCACTGAATAGATAGATTAATTTAGGTGAAATTGTCATTTTTATTATATTACCTCAGCCTAACCATGAACAACTGATGTTTTTCCATTTATTTAGATCTGACTTTATTCGCATGAAGAGTGTTTAATAATTATGTTCATACAGGCTCTGGGTTTGTCTTGGCAGATAGACTCATAAATATTTATAGTGTCTACAGCAACTTTGAATGGAATTTCTCTTTCTATTGCTTGCTGTTGGGCTTTGTTAGTAACGTATAGGAATGCTGAGGATTTATGTGGGTTTATTTTATATCTTGCAACTTTGTTAAAGTTGTTTATTATTTCAAGTAGTTTTTTACTTCATTCTCTAGTATTCTCTAAATAAATCATCATATCATCTGCAAAGAGTGATAATTTAGCTTCTTCTTTTCCTATTCTAATTCCTTCAATTTCTTTTTCTTCTCTTATTGCTACAACTAACATTTCTAGTACCAAATTGAATAGTAGGGGTGATGATGAACATCCTTGTTTCACCCCTGATCTTATTGGGAATGCATCTAGCTTATCCCCATTACATATAATGCTTGCTGATGGGTTTAGGTAGATGCTATTTATAATTTTAAAGAAGGTTCCACTTATTCCTATGCTTTCTAGTGTTTTTAATAGGAATGGTTGTTGTATTTTGTCAAAGGCTTTTTCTGCATCTATTGAGATGATCATATGATTTCTGCTAGTTTTTTTGTTGATATGGTCAATTATGCTAATAGTTTTCCTAATATTGAACCAGCCTTGCATTCCTGGAATAAATCCTACTTGTCATAGTGTATTATTCTGGTGAAAGTTGCTGCAATCTTTTTGCTAATATTTTATTTAAAATTTTTGCATCAATATTCATTAGGGAAATTGGTGTATAAATTTCTTTCTCTGTTTTGTCTCTACCTGGTTTGGGTATTAGTACCATATTTGTGTCATAAAAACAATTTGGTAGGACTCCTTCTTTACCTATTTTCCCAAATAGTCTATAAAGTATAGGAATTAGTTTTTCTTTAAATGTTTGATAGAATTCACATGTAAAACCATCTGGCCCTGGAGATTTTTTCCTAGGGAGTTCATTGATGGCATACTCAATTTCTTTTTCTGAGATGGGGTTATTTAGAAATTTTACTTCCTTTTCTGTTAACCTGGGCAATTTATGTTTTCATAGATATTCATCCATATCTCTAACATTGTCAAATTTATGGGCATACAATTGGGGAAAATAATTCCTAATTATTGTTTTGATTTCCTTTTCATTAGAGGTGAACTCACCCTTTTCATTTTTGGTACTGGTAATTTGATTTTCTTCTTTCTTTTTATTAATCAAATTGACCAAAGTTTATCAATTTTATTGTTTTTTTCATAAAATGAGCTCTTTGTTTTATTTATTAATTCAACAGTTTTCTTGGTTTCAATTTTATTAATCTCTCCTTTGATTTTCAGTATTTCTAATTTGGTATTTAATTGGGGATTTTCAATCTGCTCTTTTTCTAGCTTTTTCAGCTGTATGCCCAGATCATTGATCTCCTTTTTCCCTATTTTATTCATGTAAGCATTTAGGGATATAAAACTTCCCCTAAGAACTGCTTTTGCTGCATCCCATAAGTTATGGTATGTTGTTTCATTATTGTGTTTCTCTTGAATGAAGTTATTAATTATTTCTCTGATTTGTTCTTTGGCCCACTCATTCTTTAGAATTAGATTATTTAGTTTCCAATTAATTTTTGGCTTATTTTTCCATGGTTCTTGTTACAAATAATGCTTATTGCATCATGATCTGAAAAGTATGCTTTGAATACCTCTGCCTTTCTGCACTGGATTGTGAGGTTTTCATGCCTTATTATACGGTCAATTTTCGAGTATGTGCCATGTACCGCTGAGAAGAAAGTATATTCCTTTTCATCCCCATTCAGTTTTCTCCACAGGTCTATCTTATCTGCCTTTTCTAAAATTCTGTCTACCTTCTTAACTTCTTTCTTATTTATTTTGAGGTTAGATTTATCAAGTTCAGAAAGGAGGAGGCTGAAGTCTCCCAATATTATAGTTTTGCTGTCTATTTCTTCCTGTAACTCCCTTAACCTCTATTCTAAGAATCTGCATGCCATACCAATTGGTGCATGAATGTTAAACAATGATATTACTTCATTGTTTATGGTGCTTTTTAGCAGGATGTAGTGTCCTTCCTTATCTCTTTCAATTAAATCTGTCTTTACTTTTGCTTTGTCTGAGATTAGAATTGCTAAACCTGCTTTTTTTACTTTAGCTGAGGCATGATATATTTTACTCCAGCCCTTTACCTTTACCCTGTGTGAATCCCCCTGTTTCAAATGTGTTTCTTGTAAACAGCATATTGTAGGATTATGGTTTTTTATCCATTCTGCTATCTGCTTCTGTTTTATGGGAGAGTTCATCCCATTCATGTTCACAGTGATGATTTCTATCTGTGTCTTTTTCTCCATCCTATTTCCCCTGTTTATACTCTTATTTCTCCCTTTCCCCTTCCCCTCCTCAACAAAGTTTTGCTTTTGACCTCCACCTTCCTCAGTTTACCCTCGGTCTTTATTCCCCTCCCTTATCTTACCATTTCCCACTTGCTACTTCTGCCCTCCCTTCTGACCATCCCCCTCCCCTTTTCCCCCCCTTCCCCTCCTACTTCCTGTAGGACAAGTTAGATTTCTATACTTATCAGGGTATGTTATTCCCTTCTTGATCCAGATCAGATGACAGTAAAGCTCAAATACTGCTCTTCTCCCTCCCTTCTTTCCCTCTACTGTAATATGTTTTTGTGCCTCTTCATTTGGTGTAATTTATCCTTTTCTACTACCTCCTTACCTCTTCTCTCATAGCCCTCCCTTACATCTCTTACTTATACTTTTTATCCTCATATCAGTTATTTTATACAGGCATTCACAATCTATGTGTACCTCTTTCAATTGTCATAATAGCTGTAATATTCTCAGGACTGACATATATATATATGTGTGTGTGTGTGTGTGTGTGTGTGTGTGTGTGTGTATATATATATATATATATATATATATATAACATACAAAAGATGATATTATCCTGAACAAAGATGCAAATAATTTTCCTTGTTGATTGACAAGTTTTGTGGGGGTTTTTGCCCCTGTTTACCTTTTTATGTCTCTCTTGAGCTTTTCACTTGGAGATCAAATTTTCCATTGAGTTCAGGCCTTTTCATCAGGAAGGTCTGGAATTCCCTTATTTCATTGAATGGCCATCTCCTTGCCTGAAAAATTATGCTTAGCTTTGCTGGGTAGCTGATCCTTGGTTGTAGTCCCAGCTCCTTTGCCCTTTGGAATGTCATATTCCAATTTCTCCTGTCGTTTAATGTGGAAGCTGAGAGATCCTGCGTGATCCTGACTGTAGTTTCACAATATTTGAATTGTTTCTTTTTGGCTGCTTGCAGTATTTTCTCCTTCACTTTGTAGTTCTGAAGTTTGGCTATAATATTTCTTGGTGTTTTCAGTTTGGGATCTCTTTCAGGTGGTGATCCGTGAATTCTTTCAATGACTATTTTGCCCTCTGGGCAGTTGTCTTTGATGATTTCTTCGAAGATACTGTTAAGGCTCTTTTTTTTCATTGTGAATTTCTGATAGACCAATAACTGTTAAATTGTCTCTCCTGGATCTATTTTCCAGGTCAGTTGTTTTCCCAATCAGATATTTCACATTTTTTTTCTATTTTTTCATTCTTTACATTTTGTTTTACTTCTTCTTGGTGCTTCCTAGATTCATTAGCTTCCACTTGCTCAACTCTATTTTTTAATGTGCTAGTGTTTTCATTTTGCTTTTGAGTCTCCTTTTCCAATTCGTTGATTTTGCCTCTCAGGGTGTCATTTTCTCTTTTTAGAATCTGAATCTCTGTAGCCATTTTGCCAATCTTATTCTTTGGGGACTTGATTTCCTCAGTGGATTTTTTTCCATATTTTCTTTTAGCTCCCTAATTTGGTTTTTAAAATCTTCCTTTAGCTCTTCCAGCAATACTTTTTGGGCTGGAGACCAGTTCACATTACCTTTTGATGTATCAAATGTATCTATAGTGTCATTCCTGTCCTCTCCCAAATTGGTATTTCCATCATGCCTGTCTCCATAAAAACATTCAATGGTCCTCTGTTTTTTTGTGTTCTTCTTTATGTTGGTTGGCCTTTTCCTGGCTTTACAACAAAGTTATGCCTTTGGGGCTCAGGGCTCTCTGTCCCAGCTTTCTTATTCTGGGGATTGTGAGTCTAGTTGTTGTCTTTGTGAATTATAGACTTCAGCTTCCTGAGGTGTGGGGGAGGGGTTTGGCTCCCTGATGTCTCTTTCCCTAGGGGTGCTCTCCAGCACTATTGCTCTTCAGCAATGGTCTCAGCTCTTTGTTATTTGAGCTGGTGTCTGGTGCTCCCCCTGGGGGAGCAAGAGTAAGTCTGGGCTCCTACATTGAGCCCTGCTGGCTGTGCCCCTCTGGGACTCAGGAACTCCTACTACTTGGCCACTGAAGCCCCACTTCTATCTCCTCTGTTCCAGCATTCTTTTTTTTTTCCCCGAGAAATTCTCTGGGTGAGGGGTGGGGAGGAATTAGAGCTATTTACGTGGCCATTATGTCTCCTGGAAATTCAGGAAGCCACGTTTCATACCTTCGGGCTGCAAGCCTCAGGAGTTGGTGTTTTCCTGGCCAGTGGCATTGCACTGCCTCTCATCGCTTGCACAGACTCCTGTCCTGTGTTGGGAGTCCTGGGGATCTCTGCTGGTTCCAGGCACCCAGTTTTCTCCCAGCCTGTCTCCCATGTGGGTTTCCTGACTGGCCACTTCTGCTTTGTTCTGGAGCAGCTCCACATGCCCAGCACTCTCCAAGCCTACAGATTTGTGCCTTCGGTCTTTTAGACTCTCCTGGCTTGGAAATTTGCCCCACTCAGACTGCTCTCAGTTTCTAACTCTCTCAAATATGCTCAAATCTGACAGACCTTGTGAGAGAGCTCCAGTAAGACACCGTTTTCATGCAGCCATTTTGGCTCCTTCCCCCAGAACTTCTCGCTAGTTTTGTTATTGATATGATCAGTGATGCTGATAGTTTTCCTAATATTGAACCAATCTTGCATTCCTGGAATAAATCCTACCTGGTTGTAGTGTATTATTCTCCTAATAAGTTGCTGAAATATTTTTCCTAATATTTTATTTAAAATTTTTGCATCAATATTCATTAGGGAAATTGGTCTATAATTTTCTTTCTCTCTTTTGACTCTTCCTGGTTTAGGTATTACCACCTATTTGTATCAGAAAAAGAATTTGGTTGGACTCCTTCTTAGCCTCTTTTCCCAAATAGTCTATAAATTATGGGAATTAATTGTTCTTTAAATATTTGATAGAATTCACATGCAAAACCATTGGGCCGTAAAGACTTTTTCTTAGGGAGTTCATTGATGGCTTGCTCAATTTCTTTTTCAGAGATGGGGTTATCTAGGGGTTTTATTTTCTCTTCTGCTAACCTGGGAAATTTGTATTTTTGTAAATATTCCTCTATTTCTCTGAGGTTCTCAAATTTATGGGCATACAATTGGGCAAAATAATGCCTAGTTATTGTTTTAATTTCCTCTTCATTGGAGGTGAATTCACCCTTTTCATTTTTGATACAGGTAATTATTTCGATAATCCAGCTAGCAACTGTTGTGGGGGGTGAAAGACCAACACAAACCCAACAACAAGCATGCTACCAGCACTCTGCAAAAGCCCAAGTTCTTTTGATCTGCTTTAGTAAGGAAAGCAACATTTAGGGGTTGACAAGCTTACTTTAATCCAACATACATACATCAGTCACTTAGTTCAGGGGGAAAAGCCAGCACCCTGAACTTTGGAGCAAATACAAACAAATTACAAACATTGACAGGCAGACCAAATGCAATTCATAGTTACCAACATCTAGGTTCAGCCTAGGAGCTCATAACAAGGGCTGGCCCAGAGTAACTTGAGCCACCACTGCTGTGGGTAAGAGCTTCTAAAAAGAGAAAGATGACCCCTGGTTTTATATCCTTTTAAGGGTCAAGGGTGAGTCCCACATGTGACTCACCCACGTGACCTAGAATCGTCACAGCCACTTACCCATGTGACCTAGAATCATCACAAAGAGGTGACTTAAACGAGTGTGGTCTAAAAGCCTGTGATGTCCCAAACATGTCACTCAAACTCATGTGTAAACTATGCCCTCCACTGAGGCAAGGAGGTCACCAAGGACTGCCAAATCTAATCAAGCAAACAAAGGCCAAACTCTTCAAGGGCACTTGGTTGAACTGAGTGCTAAGGGCCCATTTTGTTTACCAACACAGTAATTTGGTCTTCCTCTTTTTTTTTAAATGAAATTGACCAAGGGTTTACCAATTTTATTGTTTTTTCATAAAACCACTTCTTAGTTTTATTTATTACTTCAATAGTTTTCTTGATTTCTATTTTATTAATCTCTCCTTTGATTTTCAGTATTTCTAATTTGGTATTTAATTGGCAATTTTCAATTTGTTCTTTTTCTAGTTTTTTTCAGTTGCATGTCCATTTCGTTGATCTCTTTTTTATCAATTTTATTCATGTAGGCATTTAGAGATATAAAACTTCCCCTAAGAACTGCTTTTACTGCCTCCCATACATTTTGGTATGTTGTCTCTTTATTTTCAGTCTCTTGAATGAAGTTATTAATTGATTCTATGATTTGTTCTTTGGCCCACTCATTTTTAGAAGTAGATTATTTAGTTTCCAATTAATTTTTAGTATATCTTTCCATCGCCCTTTATTACAAATAATCTTTATTGCGTCATGATCTGAGATGGATGAATTGACTATTTCAACCTTTCTGCACTGGCTTGTGAGGTTTTTATGTCATCAGTTTTTGAGTATGTGCCATGTACCACTGAGAAAAAAAAGTATATTCCTTTTTATCTCTATTCAGTTTTGTCCAGATATGTCATATCTGCCTTTTCTAAAATGTTGTTCACCTCCTTAACTTCTTTCTTGTGTTTCCAGATACTTTCGAGTGCTGACATATTTTCAATATTTAAGCTGCTCCTCATAGCTCTTGTAATCTATATTGTATCTCCCAAGTATCTTTCTAGATAAAATTTTGTTTAAATTCATGAGATTAACTCAATATACAATATAAGAAGAAAAGACAGAAAAGATTTACCAATAAGGGACTGCTTTTGAATGTGATAAAATATCTTGACATTGAGATTTTTCAAGAATAATTTAGGATAAGAACATTTGTACCCAGATTCTGGTAACACTTGTCTTCAACAGTAATTATTTTGTTGGTCCCAGTAAAATATAAGTGAATGAGGAAGTGATTTAATATTCTTTAAAAGTTAGGGATATATAGGGGCAGCTAGGGGGCACAGTGGGAAGGTACTGGCCCTGGAGTCAGGAGGACCTGAGTTCAAATCCATCTTCAGACACTTGACACACTTATTAGTTGTGTGACCTTGGCAAGTCACTTAACTCCAATTCTCTTGCCTTCACCCTCCAAAAAAATGTTAGGGATATAATAATGTGACTTTCACTTGTGTAAGGAAAATATGGTGTTATCAGGATCTAAAAGGTAAGGTAAGGTAATTTTAAAATCTATTGACTCAAAATATCAATGTGGTAACTTCCCATAAAAAGCAATCAATCCAGCGAGACTTTGGTAGTTGTTGGTCTCCATTAGAAGAGACACTTTTCTACTTTGATGAAACTGCAGATTTGGTTCAAAAGCAAACACGTGCGGTGTGGAACTATGCCCAAAGGGCTATAGAAATGTTCATACCCTTTGACCCAGTAATACCACTTCTAGGGTTGTATCCCAAAGAAATCACGCAAGCAGGAAAAGGACACATATGTACAAGAATATTTATAGCAGCTCTCTTTGTGGTAGCCAAGAATTGGAAAGCAAAGGGATGCCCATCAATTGGGGAATGGCTGAACAAGCTGTGGTATATGAAGGTGATGGAATACTATTGTGCCATAAGAAATGGGGATGATGCAGACTTCATAACAACCTGGAAAAACCTACACGACATAATGCTGAGTGAGCGCAGCAGAGCCAGGAGAACGTTGTGCACAGCCACAGATATGTGGATTCCGTGAGGACCAATCCTTACATACTGCGCTTCTCTCATCAACATAAAGGGGCAAGGACAACTCCAGGGGACTCACGATGGAGAATGCTATCTTCATTCAGAGAAAGAACTGTGAAGTTTGAATACAGACTGAGGCACACTACATGCTCGCCTTTTCTGCTTCTCTTTTGTTTTTGTTTTTGGGTTTTTTTTTTTGTTTGTTTGTTTTTGGTTCTGTTTCTTCTTTCTCATGATTCATTCAATTGGTCAAAATTCTTCTCCACGACTTGACTAGAGCATAAATTAATTCAATGCGAAGTTATACATGACAGTTATATGAGACTTCATGCCGTCTTGGGGAGGGAGGGGGGAGGGAGGGGAGAAAAACTGGAACTCAAAACTATGTAGAACCGTGTGTGGTAAACTAAAAATAAATAAAGAAAAAAAAAAAGCAAACACGTGAGAAAAGAACCCATGGCACACTCCACGTTAAGTTCAGGTCTTTAAATTATGAAATAAAGATTTGCACCCTTTAAATTTCAGCAACGTGAGGCAAAACCTCAATAGCTCTCTGCTTCTTACTGCTATTAGTAAAATATCCACTCCATAATGCAAGGTAACTTCCCCAAGAATTTTTCCAAATAGTCCCCAAATAGTCCCCTGACATACAGCAATGGGATTCTCTATTTTGTAACATTATTTTATTTTTATGCAGCTAAAATTAAAAAAAATCCAAACAACCAAAAATAAATTTGCTTAGCTTTATGACAAAACTGATCATTTGTATAAATGTGTATTCTTATCATCAAGACATTGAAAATTTCATGATAGGATTATTTTAGAGCACTTTAGAAATTAATGTATGACCCATACTTGCCTGAAGCTTTAGAGGTTGTTTGGTTCAAATTTTTTTTGACCAAGGTAACAAGGGATCAGAGAGAAAAATAATTTGTCAATTGCCACAACTAACCAGTATATCCCCAATTTGGAATCAATTTCTCTGACACAGAATTAAAGACTTTTCTCTCCATAGGACATGTAGAGCAAATGTAGGAGTAGGCTGTACATATATTGTCAAACTCCCTTAATTTTAATTATTTTCATTGAACTTACCCTTTTTTTCCATCTCTCTTTCTTTATTTCTTCCCTCCCTCTTTTCCTTCTTCCCTCCCTCCCTCCCTTCTTTCCTTCCCTCCAACAAAGTTGGATAGAATAGTAAAAATTTTAAATATGAAATCTTTTTTTTAAAGTCTTCTTATGTAAAGAGTTAAAAATTTAAGGGAAAGGCATGAACATTCAACAGATATAGGAAAAGATGGCATAGTTGATATTGCCAGATCCTTGTAGGCAGGAAAAGTGGGTTCAAATGTGTATTTGGATCCTTCATATTGATGTGACAATAATCATGTTATTTAACCCTACTGTGTCTTTTTGTCTCCTGTATACAAAGATAGTGTTGGACTGAGTTACCTCTAAGGTACCTGTTTTGATGTTTGAAGTACTCTAGTTTTATGAGTACATAATAATATTAATAATAATTTTTATTTATGTAGCATTTATTGTATGGTAGGCACAGTACTAAGTACTTGAGAATTTTAGGCTCACAACAACTCTGGGAGCTCAGTGCTATAATTATCCCCATTTTACAGTTCAGAAAACTGGGTAATCTAAAGCTTAAGTGAGTCATAGAGCTTTTAAGTATCAAAGGCTTTATATTTAATTGAGGACCAATGCTCTATCTAATGTGTCTTCTTGCTGCATTCAGTTCTTTCCTATTGGTGCAAGAAAATTTTGTTTAAACAGACTGGACCATATGTAAAAAAAAAAAAAGATTAGAGATGAGGAATCAAAATAACTTCCAGAAAAATGAAACTTTTTTATTTTATGAAAATTTCATCATTTGTCTTAACATCGTAATATGCAGAAAAATGAAATGAAACTAAATAAAACCCTAAAACTTTTCAGCTTTAAAATTCTAAGAATTTATCAATTTTGGTCTGCGAAGTTTGTGGTTAGGAGCAAGAATTTTTATTCTCTTAAAAAATAACAATAACTGGGGATCCTGGAATCACTACCAATTAGAATAAATGGGCTGATTGTTGGGTAGCATAAAGTTAAAAGAACAGAGACATATAATACCCACTCTTTTGTATCTTGATAAATGCACATGTAAACAATGAAGCTGAAACTGACTGAATAAAAATATACAAAGATGCTTAAAAGCAAGAGGATGATTTTAGTGGCTCTGATCTCTGGCGAAGCTCTGAGTATTAAGGTGGTGCCAAAAATGTGCCGGACTTGCTGGTGATGTCTGTATAGGACAAGTACCATGTAGCCACTAGTAATGACCATGGAACCCACAAATATTCCTTCATGATGTGCTTTCCAGATGACAAATTTTAAAGCAAGCATAGTGCGTCTGTTTAGAAAGCAAAGCTGTAGGTAACCCTGTTTTCTGTTAGTACTGTTCCTAGAATTAGTCACTTGGAAAAATGTAGGTATGCCTAATAGCAGAATGAGGATCCATAATAAGACACAGAATAGAACAACACACTTTGGAGCTCTGACTTTAAGCTCTTTCCATCTAGTGTTGCTGGAACTGATGATCATGGTCTGGAATATACTCAGGAAGCAGGTGCTACAAAGGGAAAATCTCCAAGATGCTCTCTGAAGATAAATTATAATATCACATCCAATGTCATTGAGGAAAAGCTTCAGCTGCAATACTTGGATTGCCCATGGGACTCCCCTGATAAGAATCATCAAAGTGTTGGAAAAGGCCAAATTAATGACAATCAGGTCAATGGGTCTTGTCTTATTACCAGAGATTAAATGAAAAGTATACAGGTAAAGGAGTAAACCATTGCCTAAGACTCCAACCACAATCTCAAGCACAAAGAACATGTGCAAGACATCAACGTAAGAATGCATTCTTTATTGGTTTTAGGAAGAAGAATGACTTTCATCTATGGTGACCTGGAGAGAAATACAAATGATTGTTTTTAAGAATTTGGATTTCTCATTGGGCCTCCAAATCCTCCTCTTTTGTCAAATTAATTTCATTAAAATTTATGTTATGTGGATCAATAAGGGAATTATAGAAAGTGCTTTATTACTGACAGTTTTTTTAATATATTAATACAAGTATTAGTATCTATAGGTATTATAAAACATTTTTGTGAGCAAGGACTGTTTCATTCCTTATATATGTATACCCTGTCCCTAACATAATGCCTAGTTGGCTCAGTTGTTAGAATGTCATATCTGAAGTCGGGAAGACATAAGTTTAAATCCAGGTGACTCTGGGCAAGTCACTTAACTCCTGTTTTAGTTTCCTCAAATGAAAAATGGGGAGAATCATAGCACATACCTTCCAAGATTTTAGTAAGAATCAAATGAGATAATGTTTGCAAAGAACCTAGGATAATGGTTCTGTACAAGAAGTACTTAATAAATGCTTGTTTTTTTCTGCTGGTAGGTACTTCATGAATACTTCTTTGTTGATTAAATGTGTGGTTTTAAACAGCTATTATGTGTTGAATCAAAAGATCAGATTCTGATCTGACTTCAAATAAAAAATCCACATATATACATATATTTTTATGTACATACACATATATACAAACATATATAGACACATATATAGGCATATATACACACACATATACTTATATGTATGTTTGTATATGCATGTATGTATGTATAAATATAGATATAGTTAAAATTTGTGTGTAGATGCCTCATTTTATTGCCTTGTTAATTCAGTTACCATCTAGAGATTGAAAATCCAAATTGTCTTTGAAACCAAGTCAGAAGTTGGGTGGTTCATGGAATTTGTAACTTTTATCTCAAGGTAGACAAAATTTCTTTTCTCAAGTCATAGTACATCTGGTCAGGGAGATAGGAACTTCCTATGTGCAATAAAACTACAGAAAGTGAATATGCTATTAGATGAGCAGTTTTGTTGGAGAAGCTCGGAATACAAAGTAGATGGTTAACAGCTTATATGTAGATAAGAGATTATAGTTATTTTATATGAAAATTCAGCACCAGAAGCACTGTTAGGAAGAGGAGAAATGTATATTTAGTCTAGATGTATAGTAGACTCTAAACAACTTTCATGTAATGGACTAGGCTTCACTAGTGGGTGGTGGATTGTTTCTTACAAGAGGTTTGCAATTGCAAGTTTTAAGACTACTTGTATGGAGTATTGTCAGGCAGTTAGGTGGCCTAATGGATAGAGGACTTCAAGTTACTTGGGCCTCAAGTCAGGGTATACTCATCTTCCAGAGTTCAAATTTGACCTTGGATATCTTCTAGCTCTGTGGTCCTGGTCAAGCCACTTAACCCTGTTTACTTCAGTAACTTATCTGTAAAATGATCTGGAGAAGTAAATGGCAAAGCACTCTAGTATCTTTGTCAAGAAAACCCCACCTGGGTCACAAGGAGTAGGACATAACTGAAATGACTGAACCACAATAAAAATAAATTATCATAGAGGAGAACACTTTCCAAGTATTTTAGACTAATATTTTTACTTCAGTCATTTAAGTCATGTCCCAGTCTTCATGATCCCATTTTATACATAAAGAACTTGAAGCAAACAGAGTTAAGACACCCAGCTAGGAAGTATCTGAGGTCTGATTTGAACCCTGGAAGATGAGTCATGCTGACTTCAAGCCTGGTACTACATCCACTGTGCTATATAGTTGTCCTTTGTCTTAGGCTAGAGGCCCCATCAAAATTTTGGGAATTTTTCATTAAATCTAGAATTTCTCTCCCATAATTTGTGATTTCTGCTCAAAATAACATGATTTAATGGTTACTTTACAAAATTAGATATTTTATGGGTCTTCGAGTCAAGTGGCATCAAGCTCAAATAGAAAGGAGGACCATTAAGCCATACATAATGATCCCTCTGGCTGTATATTGACTTAGTTTTGAATTGTAATATCACCTATGCTTTAATGAATAATATTTGTTAAGTTTTAATCTAGTTTGGACAGACTCAGAAATATTGTGGGCCATATGTGTCCCACAATCCTTGGGATGTTCTGAAATGTTGTGAAAACTGTCACTAAACCTCCACATAAATGGGAAAAGAAGACTCACAGTAGCATTTTCATCATTGGACATAGAGGCTCTGACAAGTCTACCACTACTGGCCATAAGAGGACCATTGAGAAAGCAGCTTGAGAGATATACTGTAAACTGGGAACTGATAGGGATCTCCTAATTATAGCAATATAGATACACACATGTGTACACACATGCACACATGTATAAACATGCTTATATTGATACATAGATACATACGTATGAGATAAAAAGAGAATTGAACATATTGGAAAAGTCAAATGAAATATCTCTTAGAAATGAAAGTGTCTAGATGACATTTAACTACATCTGTCTCTAATTTTTTTTTCAAATTGATAACTTCAGAATAGTGTTAATACATAGTGACCAATGATATTTGATCTGGGTTAACTCACCCTCAGCTGTTACTCTGAAATACTTTCCCCTGATGTGGCCCTGGAGTTAAACCACTATATCCTCCTGGAGATATAAATCTAAGATCCAAAATCTATAGCAACTCTGTTGTAGGGTACATTTAAAATCTACAAATAAAATAATATTACTTGTGAAAACAGAAGACCAAGAATGGAGATGCCAAAAGAGTTTGATGTAAAATCATATTTAGTGCAGTACAGCAAAAATCAGGATTATATTCTCTTGCACCTGTGGCTTACATGGACACATAAGCTTGAATATGAATACATAATAACAATATAGAAATACCTTAAAATTAGAATTGACAAAATAGAAAAAAGATGCTAAAATTTCATTGAAAATAATAACTCCTTAAATATTGGGACAAATAGAAAATAATGATTGCATGAGACATTAAGAAAAAATAAAGTCAAAAGAATGAAAAAAAAATAGAAAATGTGAAAGATTTTGTTGGAAAAACAACTGACCTAGAAAGCAGATTGAGGATAAAGAATATATAAAAATGGACTACCCAAAAGCCATGATTAAAAAAAGAGCCTAGATATTACATTTCAAGAAATCATTACAGAAACTGCTCTGACATCGTAGAATTAGATGCTAAAGTAGAAATTAAAAGAATCTACCCATAACCTACTGAAAGAGACCTCAAAATTAAAACTCCTATGAATAGCATATCCAAATCCCAAAGTTCCTGGGACAAAGAGATAATATTGCAATCAACCAGAAAGAAATTATTTAAATATTGTGAATTCACAATTATGTTCTCACACATATACCACACACACATATGCATATGCACATGCGTACCTGCACACAAACACATACATACATGAAAGGGCTTGAAATATCTTTATGCTAGAAGTCAAAGGAGCTAGGATTGCAAACTGAATATCCTATCCAGAAAAATTGAGTATAATCCCTAAGGTGGAGATGAACCTTCAATGACATAGAGAACTTTTAAGCATCCCTGATGAAAAGATAGAAGGTGAATAGAAAATTTGACTTTCAATTTCAAGACTCAAGAAGAGCATATAATAGTAAACATGAAAGAAAAATCATATGGAATTTAATATGGTGAAACTAATTTTTACGTTGAGTAATATTTGGAAGATGATACTTGAAACTTCTAAGAAATTTATCAATGTTATGGCAGTTAGAAGGCAAATACATATACTGAGGGCATGAATGTCAGTTGATTATGATGGCATGATCTCAAAACTTTAAAGAATAAGAATAAAGGATGCCCTAGGAGAAAGAAGAATGGAGAAGAATGGGGCCAAATATTTAAGCGGAATAGAAAACAGAACTCTGAATTTTTTTTCAAAAAAACAAGGAATACACTTGAAACAGAAAGACACATGTGGAGTAAAAATAAAGGGTTGGAGCAGAATCTAGGATGCTTCAGCTGATGTAAAAAACATAGGGATAGCAATCAAAATCTCTGACAAAGCCAAAGCAAAAACAGGCCTAATTAGAAGAGATAAGCAGAGAAACTACTTTTGTTAAAAGTGTCATAGACATTGAAGAAATATCAATACTAAACACAGATGCATCAAATACTACAGCATCCCAGTTCTTAAAGGAAAAGATAAAAGAGGTACAGGAGCAAATGGAGAGTCAATCTATACTACTGGGGGACTTAAATTTTATACTTTCAGAACCAGAAAACATCTAGCCATAAAGTACACAAGAGAAAAGTAAAGGAGATAAATAGAATTTTAAACATTTAAACATGATAGAACTTGGCAGAAAATTGAATTGGGAATAGAAAGGAGTATACATTTCTCCCCTCAGCTATACATGGTACCTTCACAAAAATTGATCATATATTAGGGTGTAAAAAACCTCAAAAATGAAAACAAGGTAGCAGAAATATTGAATGTATCTTTTTTAGAGCAAAATACAATAAAATGATAATAAAGGTTCCTAGAGGCATAGATTAAAAATAATTGGAAATTAAATGATCTAATCCTAAATTATGAGTAAGTTAAAATAAGACATAGAAAGAATTAATAGTTCCTTTAAAGAAAATGAGGAAAAATGATATGACATAACAAAAAGAATGTGGGCTGCAACCAGAGTAGCACTTGGAAAATTCATGCCTATAAGTCCTTACATCAATAAAATATAAAAAGAACTGATCCATGACTTAGACATGCAATATACAAATTAGAAAATGAACAAATTTAAATTTCTGAATGAAATGCTGAAATTGAAATACTGAAAAGAAAAGAAGAGATTAATAAAATTAAAGTAAAAATATTAAACTAATAAATGAAACTAAGAGCTAGTTTTATTTAAAACATGCAATAAAATTGAGAAACCATTGAGTAACTTAATTTAAAAAATAAGAAAATGAAATTACCAGTATCAAACATTAAAAGGATTAATTCACCACCAATGAAGAGGGAATTAAGTCACTTATTATGAGCTATTGTTAAGTGAAATAGGTTAATATTTAGGAAAAATGTTATTTCCCCAGAGTAAGCAAAGAAGAAATAGAATACTTAAATAACCTAATTTTGTAAAAATAAATTCAATAAGACATCAATGAACTCTCTAAGAAATAATCTCTAAGACAACACAAATTCACAAATAAATTTTACTAAAGAACAATTAATTCCAATACTACATAAACTATTTTTAAAATAACCAATAACAGAACTAATAATATAATAATAACTAAATATAACAATAACTAAATTTCTTCTGTATCTCAAATACGGTGTTATTACCTAAACCAAGAAAAGCTAGAACAGAGAGAGGGGAAAAAACTATCTACTAATTTTCATAATGAATAGTTATGAAAAAATTTTAAATAAACAATAGCAAAGAGATTAGAGCCACATATCACAAATATCATATACTATGAACCATTAGAATTTATATCATGAATGCAGGGCTATTCAATATGAGGAAAACTATCAGCATAAATGAGTAGCAATAACAAAAATAAGAAAATCTTGTGATTATCTCAATAGATGCAGGAAACAGTTGTGAGAAAATACAAAACTCATTCACAAGAAAGCATAGGAATAGGTAGAACTTTACTTAAAATGATAAGTACATCTATCTAAAATCAGCTAGTGTTATGTGTAATTTGGTTAAGCTAGAAGCTTTCAAAATAAAATCAGGGGTGAAACAAAGATGTTTATTATCACCACTACTTTCAATATTATCCTAGAAATATCAGGGACAACAATAAAACAAAAACAACTTATAAATTAGAATGGGCAATAAGGAAACCAAACCATCATTCTTTGGAAAAAAATATTTTGTATCCTTAGAGAATCCTAGAAAATCAACTAAAAGCTAAGTGAAATAATTAACACATTTAGAGAAGTTGTGGGATAGAAAATAAACCCACATAAATCATCAGTATTTATATAAACTACCAACAAAGCTCAGTACAAAAAGTTAGAAAGAAATTTCATTTGAAATAACTGCAGCCAATATAAAATAGTTGGGAGTCTATCTGCCAAGACAGAGCCAGGAACTATATAAACACTATTACAAAACACTTTTTACAGAAATAAAAACAAATCTAAAATATGAAGAAATATTAATGGATCATGAGTAGGCTAATTCAATATAATAAAAAATGATAATTCTACCTAAGTAAAACTATTTATTCAGTGTTATACCAATGAAATTTCCAAAAAAAAAATTATAGAACTAAAAAATAAAAATAAAACATATCTGGAAGAAAAATCATCTAGATTATTAAATCATATAAGGGAAAGAGTGAAGTAAAATGGCCTAGTCAATTTTAAACTGCATTATTCAGCAGTGATCATGAAAGTAATCTGGTACTACCTAAGAAATAGAGTGGCGGATCAATGGAATAGATCAGGTCCACAACATGAAGTAGTAAATCACTATGGAACCTAATATCTGATGAAAAAAATCAAGCTTTAAGGATAAGAATTAACTGGCTGAGAAAAATTGCTGGGAAAACTAGAAATGATCTTGGCAAAAATCAGTGATAGATCAATATTTCACTCCATATACCAAGATAAGGTCAAAATGGGTGCATGATTTAGACATAAAGGTTTATATCATATACAAATTAGGGAAACATGGAAAATCTTTAATATGAGATCTTTATGTGATAGAAAATTAATGACCAAAAGTGAGGTATAGAGAATCATGGGTAGGGAAATGGATAATTTTGATTACATTCAATTAAAAAGATTTTGTAGAAACAATACTAATTCAAACTAGAAGAGAAAGGAAGTTTGAAACTGACTAAAATTACAGTGTTTCTCAATAAAGCCTCATTTTTCAAATATACAGGGAACTAAGTCAAATTTATAAAAAATGAATAATTCTCACATTGATAAATGGTCAAATATATAAAAAGTCAGTTTTTATATGAAAAAAGCTTGAAATCACTAGTGATTATAGAAATGCAAATTACAGCAATTTGTGTTACCACCCTCTCACATATCAGATTATCTAACATGACAGAAAAGGAAAATGACAAATGTTGGGGTGTGGAAAAACTGGAACACTAATTCATTAGTGCAGGTAATGGAGTTAACTGTTCCAATTGTCTATAGGACAATTTGGAACTACTTCCAAAGACCTATACAACTATGTATGCTCTTTGATCAAGCAATTCCACTACTAAATCTGTATTCCTAAAATGTTCAGAGAAAAGGGGAAAATGACCTATAAGTACAAAAATATTTATAGCAGCTATTTTTGTGGTAGCTAAGAATCAGAATTGAGAAGATGGCTATCAATTGGGGAATGGCTGAACCGTTTGTGGAATATTATCGTAATGGAATAATATTGCGCTGTAGTAAATGATGAGCAGGATGCTCTAAGAAAAACCTGAGACATAAACTGATGCAAAATGAAGTGTAAATAACTAAGAGAACATTGTTGTCAGAAACAACAATATGTAAGATAATCAACAATGAATGACTCAGGCATTCTGATCAATACAATGATCCAAGGCAATCACAGAGCACTTAAGATAAAAGATGCTGCTATCCACATACACAGAGAGAACTGATTAACTGTGATGCAGATGGAAGTATAATTTTTCACCTTATTTTTCTTGTTTTTTCAACATTACTGATATTAAAATGTGTTTTGCATTATTTCACATGCATACTTGATATCATCTTTCTTGCTTTCTCAATGAGTGAGAGAGAAATTGGAAAAAAAGGAATTTGGAACTCAAAATTGTGAAAAAATGGATGTTAAA
The DNA here is from genome assembly GCF_011100635.1 of Trichosurus vulpecula. NCBI lineage: Eukaryota > Metazoa > Chordata > Mammalia > Diprotodontia > Phalangeridae > Trichosurus > Trichosurus vulpecula. The sequence continues at coordinate 260,580,968 of NC_050578.1, read as the reverse complement.
AATAAATAGTATTTAATTTCTAAAAAAGATAATTTCAGAGCAGCACAGCTATTTTCTATCATGTGAACTAGGTAATGATATATAAGTGAAGTTACCTGATGTAAAGATTATACCTGGCTGTTAAGAAAACACGATAAACATATATGGAGAAACAGTCCACAGTAAGATGCTGGCGTGTATCAAAAATTCAAGTGAAAGGAAGTTCTGCTGAAAGACTTTTATGTTCATAGAAAACTGGAGAGACCTGAAAAGCAAATACAGCAACATATGTGAGATTTCTCAAATGATAAAATTGGAAAGTGATTTAGAGAAGCAGTATACATAATTTTGGTTTTCACATTATAAATAAAAAGAGAGGCACTGAAAGAAATAATATTTAATTGCGGGATTGCGGGTATGCCCATGTGTTGAGGAATGATTGAAAAAGTAATGGTATATAAATGTATGAAATATTATTATCTTACAAGAAATGAAGATTATGGTTTCAGAAAACTTCAAATAACTCTATGAATAGCAAATGAAGTCAGCAGAACATAGGGGGAAAAGTCTTACAGTAACAGCATTAAAGATAATAAATTTTGAAAAACTTACTCTGATCATCACAATGAGCAATCATCATTCTAAACAACTCATGGTGAAATATGTTACCAAACTCCAAATAGACAACTGAGGGACTCAGATTGTCAATTAACTATATATTTATATGTCCATTCATTTATCTATCTATCCAATTGTCTATTTATTTTCCTTGCTTTTCTCTTGTAACTTGGACACCATAAGAATTTGTTTTTCATGATTGTACACATTTGCTAAAGATTTTGGTTTTCTTTCATATGAATGAGTTTGGAATGGTAAAGGGGAATGGAGAGGAAGAAGAGGAGGAAGAGGAGGAGGAAGAAGAAGAAGAAGAGGAGGAGGAGAAAGAGGAGAAGGAGAAGGAAGGAAGGGGGAGGGAAACTGAGAAGAAAATGAGGAAGAGAGGAAAGGAAGGGAGAAGTAAGGAAAGGACAAGCTTGTAGGCAAAGAATTTCTTGTAGCATAAAATATATTTAATACTGACATGATAAATCATAATTATTTAAATTGAATATTTTTTATATCCACTACATTATATGTAATTTGAGGATGCCTTATAGCCAATTGATTCATTAGTACTTTTATAATTCTAATAATCAATAAAGAAGTATAAAAACATCTTTTATTGCCTAGAATCAGGGATGAATATGGATAAGGGAAATTGGTACTAGCTGGAGAGATGAGTGATCAGCCCACCTGGGCTACATGTCAGGGTGGTCAGTGTTGAAATCCCCTCTGTACACTATAAGGATGCTGCACAATATAGGGTACCTCATTTCTGTCAGATGAATTCTGAGGTTGATCTTGTCCTGTAGGCACATGTGACTACATAACTCATTGTCAGCTCCAGCCCTTTAGAAACTGAAGGCTTATACAGAAGCATTGCAAAGAATGGTTGCCTAATAAGCTGCACTATGAAATTATCACTGGCCTCAACTTTTTGTAAAACAATTTTCTGTGCTAGGAGCTTTAAGATGAGGGCAAGGGGAAGTTCCAGTCTGTGTCATAATTTTATTTTAAAATACACAAAAATAGAACATTCCAATATTTTCTAATCAGAGACATAATGATTTTGCACAAGAATTCTCACTTCCTTCCTGTCCTAGCCAACTCAGTCTAGTTGAAATCAGCTTTCTATAAGCTGGGAAACCAAGGATTAAATAAGCCCTGAGGAAAGAAAGCAGGTGCATTACATATATTTTTAAATGCCAGCTAGTCCCCAATCCCACTCTAGCTCCCTAGGCTGATAACATTTCTGGTGCTAGAATTGTTTCATATCAGCCTAGCATTGCCTATGACAATCAGGTGGAAGGTGAGGTCAGTGTATAGGAAGGAAGGAGAGTTATTTTTATTCCACAGAGAAACATCAATATAGAAGCTGGTGCTGAAAGGCACTTTAGCATGTATCTGGTCCAGAGCCATTCACAGTAAAAACAAACAAAACCCAAATGAACCAAAAAAAACACCAACTAGCAATAATAAAGGAATAGAGGTATAGAAAATTATGTAATTTACAAAATATTTCCAGAGTCAGTAAGCAGTTCAGCTGGAAATTGTACCTAGGTTCTCTGCCTCTAATTTAAGGTTTTTTCCAATTATCCAAATTGTATGAACATTCATGGCCAGAAGAGGCAGATAGCTGACCACCAGAATTTTACTATTTAAAAAGAACAATTTGTAAAATATTCAAAATCACTAGACCTTAGGCTGACCTTGATTAAATGGATGAGAGAGGTAAGGATACTCACAAGAAGGTAAAGGAAAGAGGGAAAGGTCTGGGAAACAGGCATGAAGGTTCAAAGATGGTGTGAGATGCTGAAGCTATTTGGAAATTTAGATATCAAGGCAGCAACCAGAGAGAATAGGTATTTCAAGCCATGTCAGAAAGAGCCTGGATAAGTGTTAAAGTGCTAGAAGAGGATTCAGAAGATTTGGGTTCCTCTCTTTTCCTTGCTATTTTTCTGTGTAAAGCTGAGCCAAAAATCTCTCTGGGCCTCATTTGGTTGTCTTACCAGTTAAATGAGGGCTTTTGATAAAATGAAATCTGATTTTTCTTAGGCTCTCTCTCTCTCTCTCTCTCTCTCTCTCTCTCTCTCTCTCTCTCTCTGTCTCTCTGTGTGTGTGTGTGTGTGTGTGAGTGATGATCAGTGGGAGACAGAGGCAAAGAAACAGTCACAGAAAAAAAAACAGAAAAAGACAAGAAGAAACACAAACAGGGGAGGGAGAGAGAGGGGGAGAGAAAGAGAGACAGACAGAGAGGCAGATAAAAGAGACAGAGACAGAAATAGAGACACAGAGAGAAGCTTAGAAAAATAGCGAAATTATGATGTGTCACTTCAAGAATATGTACATAAATTTCGAAGTTCCCATAGGAACTCTAAAATATTTTACACATTCTTTCAGAACACTGGGATATATACCAAGTAGAAAGTGATAGGATTGGGCTTTGGGCCTGCAATCACTGTGTAAAGAAGTGAAGGTTCATCCTTTTGAATTCTGCAAGGCAATTGGGGCTCCTCACCTCTACTGTGAGGTTATTAGCCATTTCACAATATGTTTCCCAACTGACAGAGTCTGGATTAGAGATCAGAGATCTCTATTGCAGAGTATAAGAGGTTCAGGTTCAGCAGTCGCAGATTGCTTCCCAGATCTAAGCAGAATAGGAATGACTATGAGTCAGCTTCTTTCTGTGGATGTACTACGTACAGAATCACTTAGCACTAAGATCTAAACTTTGTGCCAGTCCTCACACACTCCCCTGTTGCAACCTGTTTGAAAGTGCAGAGTAGGAAGAATAGATAGATGTAAGTGCCAGCCAAGAACAGATAACAAATAATATGCTACTTCCGGAATTTTAAGTATAGCACAATGCATATTGATACAATTTCTGCCAGATCCCTTCTGAATCCCTAGCACAGGAATGCTTGGTTCCTACTGGAGGAAAAAGTCTCTTTAAGGAATTTCTATCCCTGAGCTCCAGAATCAAAAGTACTTACCATGCTGGTCTTTCCTACCAGAGAATGATGTGGAATTATGTCCACCACTATGTGTGTGCATATGCATGTGAATGCATGCATATATGTGGTATGAATGGTTAAGCCTGGAGTTATAGGAACAGCCTTGTCTCATCTTATCTTCCCTCAAGAATTATGATTATCATGTTTTCTGTAGTAATTGAAAAAATACATTGTCAGCAGGAGGAATATAGCAAGTGTCTGAAGAAAAAAATTCTTTGTCTCAGGTGTAAATCTCCATCAACAATGGCTAATGATTAATTAGAATCTGTAAAAGATGTTCTCTAGACATTTGGAAAAGAAACTTTTCTGTGCCTCATGAGGAAGAAGGAAGGAATGATGTCCTTTTAAAGTCATGTGGCAGAGGGAGGTCTCTGAACACTGATATATGAGGTGATAATTTCTGTATTCTAGGTCTCCTACTGTCATTGTTCTATTAAGCATATCAAGGAATCTCAGTCTTTGTAATAATAGCAATGGGAATTAGTGGCATTTACATAATACTCTATGCTGTGAAATGCCCTTTATGTTCATTATGTCCATTGATACTCATAATAGTCCTGCTAAATAGGGTGTAATTGATGAAGGCATAATGGAAGAGGTGAAGTAGGAGCAATAGTATTCCATTACATTCATATACCACAACTTGTTCAACCATTTCCCAATTGATAGGTATCACCTCTATTTCCAATTTTTGGCCACCAAAAAAGAGGTGCTATAAATATTATTTTTATACGTGTACACACATTTATACATCCTTTTTACATATGTGGATGATTTTTCCTTTCATATGATCTCTCTGGGATATAGACCTGATATTGGTATTGCTGGATCAAAAGGTATGTGTTGTAGTGTTCCTTTGGACATAGTTCAAGATTGCTCTCCAGAATGGTTAGATGAGTTCGCAATTCCACCAACAACGCATTAGGGTCCCAATTTTCTCACATCTTCTTCAACATTTATCATTTTAGTGTTCTGTCATGTTAGCCAGTCTGATAGATGTGGTAACTCAGAGTTGTTTTAATTTCATTTCTCTAATCAATAGTAACTTAGAGCATTTTTCATATGACTATGGATAGCCTTGATTTATTCATCTGAAAGCTGCCTGTTCATATCATCTGACTATTTATAAATTAGGGAACGACTTGTATTCTTATAAATTTGACTCAGTTCTTTATACATTTTAGAAATAGGGTCTTTATTAGAAACACTGGCTGTGAAAAAAGAGTTTCCCAGTTTTTTGATATTTTTCTAATCTTGGTTGCATTGGTTTTATTTTTGCAACCCTTTTTAATTTAATGTGATCAAAAATTTCCATTTTGCATTTTATAATGTTCTCTATCTCTTCTTTGATCATAAATTCTTCCATTCTTCAAAGATCTGACAGATAAACTATTCCTTGTTGTACTAATGTGCTCCTTGTTTCACCCTTTATGTCTAAATTGTGTACTAATTTTGACCTTATCTTGGTATAGAGTATAAGTTGTTGCCTAGTTCTTCCATACAGTTTCCAGAACTGAAAAAGGAATGCTGGAACAGAGGAGAAAGAAGTGGGGCTTCAGTGGTCAAATAGTAGAAGTTCGTTAGTCCCAGAGAGGAAGAGCTGGCAGGGGTCAACACCAGGAGCCCAGATGTAATCTTGCTCCCCCAGGGGAAATGCCAGACATCAGCTCAAACAACAAACAGCTGAGACCATTGCTGAAGAGCAACAGTGCTGGAGAGCACCTTAAGGAAAGAGGAGACTTGAGGGAGCCAGACCCCTCCCACACACCTCAGGAATCTGAAGGCTATAATGCTAGACTCACAATCCCCAAAATAAGATAGCTGGGACAGAGAGACCTGAGCCCCAAAGGCAGAAATTTGTTGTAAAGCCAGGAAAAGGCAAACCAACATGAACAAGAACACAAAAAAACCGAGGACAATAGATTGTTTTATGGAGACAGGCATGATCAAAATACCAATTTGGAAGAGGACAGCAATGACACTATAGATATATCTGATACCTCAAAAGATAATGTGAACTGGTCTCCAGCCCAAAAAGCATTGTTGGAAGAGCTAAAGGAAGATTTTAAAAACCAAATTAGGGAGGTAAAAGAAAACATGGAAAAAATGGAAAAGTCCCTAAAGACTAAGATTGGTGAAATGGCCATGGAGATTCAGAATCTAAATAGAGAAAATGACGCCCTGAGAGATAAAATCAACCAATTGGAAAAAAGCAATATGAAAACACTAACTCGTTAAAAATTAGAGTTGAGCAAGTGGAAGCTAATGAATCTATGAGGCAGCAAGAAGGAGTAAAATGAAATGTAAAGAATGAAAAAATAGAAAAAAATGTGAAATATCTGATTGGGAAAACAACTGACCTGGAAAATAGATCCAGGAGAGACAATTTAAGAGTTATTGGTCTATTGGAAATAAGGGAATTCCAGACCTTCCTGATGAAAAGGCCTGAACTCAATGGAAAATTTGATCTCTAAATGCAAAACTCAAGAGAGACTTAAAAGGTAACCAGGGGGAAAAACCCCGACAAAACTTATTAACCAATAAGGGCAGGTTGTTTACATCTTTATGTGGGATTATATCATCTTACATATGTTTTATATATATACATATATATGTCAGGCTTGCGAATGGTACAGCTATTATGACAATTGAAAGGGATACACATAGATTGTGAATGTCTGTATAAATTAAACGATGTAAGGATAAAAATATAAGTAAGAGATGTAAAGGGAGGGCTATGAGAGAAGAGGTAAGGAGGTAGTAGAAAAGGGTAAATTACACCAAATGAAGAGGTACAAAAACATATTATAGTAGAGGGAGAGAAGGGAGGGAGAAGAGCAGTATTAGAGCTTTACTGTCATCTGATCTGGTTCAAAAAGGGAATAACATACCCCTGATAAGTATAGAAATCTAACTTGTCCTATGGGAAGTAGGGAAGGGGGGAAAAAGAGAGGGGGTGGTCAGAAGGGAGGAGAGAAGTAGCAAGTGGGAAATGGTAAGATAAGGGAGGGGAATAAAGAGGAAGGGTAAACTGAGGAAGGCGGCGGTCAAAAGCAAAATTTTGTTGAGGAGGAGAAGGGGAAAGGGAGCAATAAAAACATAAACAGGGGGAAATAGGATGGAGAAAAAGACACAGAGAGAAATCATAACTGTGAACGTGAATGGGATGAACTCTCCCATAAAACAGAAGCAGACAGCAGAATGGAATAAAAACCATGATCGTACAATATGCTGTTTACAAGAAACACATTTGAAACAGGGGGATACACACAGTGTAAAGGTAAGAGGCTGGAGTAATATATATTGCACCTCATCTAAAGTAAAAAAAAGCAGGTGTAGTAATCCTAATCTCAGACAAAGCAAAAGTAAAGATAGATTTAATTAAAAGAGATAAGGAAGAATATTATGTCCCGCTAAAAGGCACCATAAAAAATAAAGCAATATCGTTGTTTAACATATATGCACCAAGTAGTAAGGCATACAAAATCTTAGAGGAGAGGTTAATGGAGTTACAGGAAGAAATAGACAGCAAAACTATATTATTGGGAGACCTCAACCTCCCCCTTTCTGAACTTGATAAATCTAACCTCAAAATAAATAAGGAAGAAGTTAAGGAGGTAAACAGAATTTTAGAAAAGGCAGATATGATAGACCTCTGGAGAAAACTGAATGGGGATAAAAAGGAATATACTTTCTTCTCAAAAGTACATGGCACATACTCAAAAATTGACCATGTACTAGGACATAAAAACCTCACAATCCAGTGCAGAAAGGCAGAAGTAGTCAAAGCTCACTTTTCAGATCATGATGCAACAAAAATTATTTGTAACAATGAACCATGGAAAAATAAGCTAAAAATTAATTGGAAACTAAATAATCTAATTCTAAAGAATGAGTGGGCCAAAGAACAAATCAGAGAAACAATTAATAACTTCATTCAAGAAAATGACAATAATGAAATGACATACCAAAACTTATGGGATGCAGCAAAAGCAGTTCTTAGGGGAAGTTTTATATCCCTAAATGCTTACATGAATAAAATAGGGGAAAAGGAGATCAATGATCTCGGCATACAGCTGAAAAAGGTAGAGAAAGAGCAAATTGAAAATCCCCAATTAAATACCAAATTAGAAATACTGAAAATCAAAGGAGAGATTAATAAAATTGAAACCAAGAAAACTATTGAATTAATAAATAAAACAAAGAGCTCGTTTTATGAAAAAACCAATAAAATTCATAAACCGTTGGTCAATTTAATTTAAATAAAAGAAAAAAAATCAAATTACCAGTATCAAAAATGAAAAGGGTGAGTTCACCTCTAAGGAAGAGGAAATCAAAATAATAATTAGGAATGATTTTGCCCAATTGTATGCCCATAAATTTGACAACCTTAGAGATATGAATGAATATCTACAAAAACATAAACTGCCCAGGTTAACAAAAAAGGAAGTAAAATTTCTAAACAACCCCATTTCAGAAAAAGAAATTGATCATGCCATCAATGAACTCCCTAGGAAAAAATCTCCAGGGCCAGATGGTTTTACATGTGAATTCTATCAAACATTTAAAGAACAACTAATTCCAATACTTTGTAGACTATTTGGGAAAATAGGTGAAGAAGGAGTCCTACCAAAAAAAAAAAAAGAAGGAGTCCTACCAAATCTTATTATGACACAAATATGGTACTAATACCCAAACCAGGTAGAGTCAAAACAGAGAAAAAAATTATAGACCAATTTCTCTAACGAACAATTATGCAAAAATTTTAAATAAAATATTAGCAAAAAGATTGCAGCAACTTATCACCAGAATAATACACTATGACCAAGTAGGATTTATTCCAAGAATGCAAGCCTGGTTCAATATTAGCAAAACTATTAGCATAATTGACCATATCAGCAACAAAACTACCAGAAACCATCTGATCATCTCAATAGATGCAGAAAAAGCCTTTGACAAAATACAACAACCATTCCTATTAAAAACACTAGAAAGCATAGGAATAAATGGAACCTTCCTTAAAATTATAAACAGCATCTACCTAAAACCATCAACAAGCATTATTTGTAATGGGGATAAACTAGATGCATTCCCAATAAGATCAAGGGTGAAACAATGATGTCCATTATCACCCCTACTATTCAATTTGGTACTAGAAATATTAGCTGCATCAATAAGAGAAGAAAAAGAAATTGAAGGAATTGGAATAGGAAAAGAAGAAACTAAATTATCACTTTTTGCAGATGATATGATGATTTATTTAGAGAATCATAGAGAATCAAGTAAAAAACTACTTGAAATAATAGACAACTTTAGCAAAGTTGCAGGATATAAAATAAACCCACATAAATCCTCAGCATTCCTATACATTACTGACAAAGCCCAACAGCAAGAGATAGAGAAATTCCATTCAAAGTTACTGTAGACCCTATAAAATATTTGGGAGTCTATTTGCCAAGCCAAACCAAGGGCCTATATGAACATAACTATGAAACACTATTCACGGAATAAAATCAGATCTAAATAAATGGAAAAACATCAGTTGCTCATGGTTAGGCCGAGCTAATATAATAACAATGACAATTTTACCTAAATTAATCTATCTATTCAGTGCCATACCAATTGAACTACCAAAAAATTATTTTACTGAGCTGGACAAAATAATAACAAAATTTATCTGGAAGAACAAGAGGTCTAGAATACCTAGGGTATTAACAAAAAGAAATGCTAGAGAAGGTGGCCTAGCCATCCCAGATATTAAACTGTACTACAGAGCAGCAGTCATCAATACTACCTGGTACTGGCTAAGAAACAGAGGTGTGGATCACTGGAATAGGATAGAAATACAAGATGTAGAAGTCAACAACTATAGCAATCTACTCTTTGATAAACACAAAGAGGCCAGCTTCTGGGCTAATAATTCACTCTTTCACAAAAACTGTTGGGAAAATTGGAAAAAGGTAGGGCAGAAATTGGGCATAGACCCATATCTTATACCATATACCAAAATAAAGTCCAAATGGGTTCATGATTTAGGAGTAAAGGCTGATACTATAAGTAATTTGGGAGACCAAGGAATAGTTTACTTATCAGATTTATGGAAAAGAAAAGAATTCATGACCCAACAAGAGATAGAGAACATTACAAAATGCGAAATGGATAATTTTGATGATGTTAAATTTAAATGTGTTTGTACAAAAAAAAAGGCAATGCAACAAAAATTAGGAGGGAAGCAGAAAATTGGGAGAAAATCTTTACAACTAGTGTCTCTGATAAAGGCCTCATTTCTAAAATATACAGGGAACTGAGCCAAATATATAGGAATACAAGCCATTCCCCAATTGAGAAATGGTCAAAGGATATGAACAGGCAGTTTTCAGAGGAAGAAATTAAAGCTATCTATAGGCATATGAAAAAATGCTCTGAATCACTACTGATTAGAGAAATGCAAATCAAAACACCTCTTAGATACCACATCTCTCTTGTCAGATTGGCTAAAATAACAAAACAGGAAAATGATAAATGCTGGAGAAGATGTGTGAAAATTGAAACATTGTTACATTGCTGGTGTAGTTGTGAGATGATCTAGCCATTTTGGAGAGTAATTTGGAACTATGTCCAAAGGGCCATAAAAGTGTTCATGCCCTTTGACCCAGCAATACCACTTCTAGGGTTGTATCCCAAAGAAATCACACAAGCGGGAAAAGGACCCATACATACAAAAGTATTTATAGCGGCTCTTTTTGTGGCAGCCAAGAATTGGAAATCAAAGGGATGCCCATCAATTGGGGAATGGCTGAACAAGCTGTGGTATATGAAGGTAATGGGATACTATTGTGCCATAAGAAATGAGGATGATACAGAATTCATAACAACCTGGAAAAACCTATACGACATAATGCTGAGTGAGTGGAACAGAGCCAGGAGAACATTGTACACAACCGCAGATATATGGATTCTGTGAGGACCAACCCTGACAGACTTCGCTCTTTTCAGCAACACAAGGTACAAAGACAACTCCAAAGGACTCATGATGGAGAATGCTATCTACATCCAGAGAAAGAACTATGAAGTATGAATGCAGATTGAGGCACACTTTATGCTTACCTTTTTTTCCCCCTTTTTTCTTCTCTTTTGTTTTTTTGTTTTATTTTTTTTTTGGTTCTGTTTCTTCTTTCTCATGATTCATTCCAGTGGTCATAATTCTTCTCTACAACTTGACTAGTGTATAAATTAATTCAATGCGAAGTTATATGTGGTAGCTCTATGAGATTCCATGCCATCTTGGGGAGGGATGGGGGAGGGAGGGGAGAAAATCTGGAACTCTAAGTTATGTGGAACCGTGTGTTGTAAACTAAAAATAAAAATTAAAAGAAAGAATAGTGCTACTAAAATCAGTCTGCAAATTATCTGTTTAATTTCATATCAAAAGAATCTCACAGTTGAAGCAAGTCATGAAATCTACCAGAAAAATAAAGCAGAGATAGCAGGTATGAGAGATAGCCTCTCCAAATGCACAGGAATGTGAGATGTACAGATTTATTCAATAAACCATGCAAATCCATATAATGAAAGGAATTAGAATGGGCAATCTTTCATGATTCAGACAAATTGGTTCATTTTAAGAATCTAGTTGGGTTGTAGTTAAGGCAAAAATTCCAGTTTTGCCTTTCTTGACAGAGAATTGGATGTAGGAGACATACTATTAAAGTAACTAATTTGACACCATTTTGCAATAGATGGGATATATTACATACTGAAGAAAATATCACACTTGATGCCAGGATGGCAGAGATCTTCATTACTAAAAGAATGATTCTGCTGATGCTCTCAGGAAGAAGAAAACACCAATGCTGGAAATATTAAGGCTCCATAAGATCTTAAAAATAGATAGAAACTACTGTAGCTATTTAGATGATATGAGAAAGAAATATTATCCCTCCCTTCTTCCTGACATAAAGCAAGAAATTTAGGATACTAATAAGAATAATAACATGCACAATATATATGTATTCATATGTGTGTATGTATGTGACAGATAATTATTATCTCATTCAATTCTTATAAGTATCCTGGGAGTTGGTGCTATAATTATGCCCATTTTGAAGATGAGGAAGTTGAGGCAAGCAGAGATTAAAGACATGCCCAGGATCATGTAGTCAGGTAGTTTTTGAAAATGGACATGTTCTCAGGCCTTCCAGATTCCAGTCCCAGTGCTCTTTACAATGTCCAATCTAGGCAGCAAAGCATCCTTTTGACAGCATGATAAGAGCCAATTTGTAATATTAGGAGACTAAAACCTCTTTCATCCCAAAGTGATTCCTTCCTTTTAAAAGTTATAGGCCTTTCCACTGACCTTCACATATGGCAGTACGTGGGATGGAGATTAAGTTGTTTCTAACCATCTTAAGTTATGAGCAGTAAAAACGGGGAGATGACCAGGAGTTTTTCATGAACTTACTGTCGTAAAAGCACTTGACATTGCTGTGAAATGGATATTTTCTTAACACTTTAGTATTTAACATTTTTTTAATCTTTCCTCACTGTTGAATAGGAGAGAAAAATAATCTCATCCTCTGTCTTTTCTACATGATAAACAGGACAACAGATTGCCCTGGCCTCTATTCTGCATATCTTGCCTATGTTTTTATGGAGGTTGTAGCATTATGAAGTATTTTGACTTTTAACAGGCTTTTATGGAGTTGTAGACAAAAAGCTGTTCCTTTGAGGACAGGCCAATAACTAGGATGTTGTTTGTTTTTTTTTTCCCCTTTCTCACATTTGTTTTATTTTTACTCTGTAACTGCAAGGAAGAGAAAGGGAAGAAGCTATACCTTTCCTTATCAAAGGCAATTATTTTATGCACATTCCTGATCCAGTGTTTGGTGCAGTGCCTGGCGTAAAGTGCGGTATTAATAAATGATCAGTTGACTGATAGATCCTATCTCTTTCCATCTCTTTCAGCAGCTTGCTACTATGCGGCACCCTTAATTCTATATAGCCTTCAGTTATTCCTTATCCACAGACTATTATTGACCACTAACATGTCTCAATCTGCCCGCTCTTATAGATATATACAGAATATTTACTTGACTCTAATGTTTTCCCAAGGTATTATCTTATATGTTTCTTTCCATTCACAGTCGTCTGTAAATCAAAGAAACAACTATCCTCAAGGCCTCATCTTCTTCAGTTCACATGATCTTTGCCATTCGCTCATGTAATCACCAAAATCCAACTGTTTCATACAAATTTAAAAGAACCGTCTTATTATCAGGTCTAAAGAACTGTTTGTCCATGTTCATCTTTCTTTACTCCATTTATCTGATAATATTGACTGTACTTTCCTTAGGACTTCTTTCTTGGAAGAATTTAAATAGCCGGGGAAGGTAGCTGGCAAAGTGAGTAAAGCACTGGCCCTGGCATCAGAAGGATCTGAGTTCAAATCTGTTCTCAGACACTTCATGCACTTACAGGCTGTGTGACCTTGGGCAAGTCACTTAACTCCATTTGTCCTGCATTCCCCTCCAAACTTTTTTTGAAAAAAGAATGTAAATAGCCTCTGATGTCATTTCCTTGGCCTATTTAATTATGTCTCCTACTTCACATAGGTAATTATTTTAAGGCACAAGCCTGACAATGCCACTACCCTCCTCAAAAATCTCCAGGGATTCTCTGGGACATACTTCTTTATTAGACCAGAGCTTTTTGAAAAACTGGGAAAAATTGTCTTAAATTAGGTTTAAGGAAATATCTAGCACTGTGTTCCTCTTTCTCTCTCTCTCTCTCTCTCTCTCTCTATCTCTGTCTCTCTGTGTGTGTATATATATATATATATACATATATATATGTACATGTACACAAACACATAGGCATATATACACACACAAAGCTACATGCACATATTTACATGAAACATGTTATATGTAATATGTAATATCACATATATATGTCAAATAACTCTGTTGCGTCTGATTTCCATAAGAAAAGACAATTGCAAAAAGGTAAGTGGAATGGTATAACCTATATCAAATTGCTTGCCTTCTCAATGCAGGTGGGTATGGATGGAGGAAGGGAGAGAATTTTGAACTCAAAGTTTTAAAAATGAACATTAAAAATTGGTTTTAGGGGTGGGGCCAAGATGGCGCTGTGAAAGGAGGGAACTACTAGAGCTCTCTCACAAAGTATGTCAGATACATGTAAAAAAAGTGAATATGAGCACATTTGAAGGAGTTAGAAGCCTCTACTAGACTAAGTGGGGCAGGAATGTGGGGCACACAGAGTGGCACCAGATCACTCCAACTGGGAACAGCAAAGAAGCCCAGCAAGCACACTGCTCTGGGAGAGCACTGGGCAAGGCAAATGTGGGAGCAGGGGCAGTCCCAGGGTGGAAGTACTGGCTATGGCAGTGATTAAGTTCCAGGCTTCTCAGCCCAAAAGAGGAGTCTGTAGTGCTATGGGAGACACCAGCACATAGCCTGTGGCCATGGGAGCACTTATACCGTAGGCCTGCAGCCCACAGTCTAAAGGTTTGAAACTCACCTTCTTGAACTCCCTGGAGCCATTATGGCCAAGTAAAATGGCTCTCCCTCCCTTCCTCACCCAGAGAATATTACCTTGGGAAAAACCCTGAAATAGAGGAGCCAGAAGTGGGGCTTCAGTAGCCTTTCAGCGAGAGAAGTTGGGGAGAGAGCCCTTCTTGTGGTTGTGGAAGGAGACTAGTGCAGGAAAAGATGTGTCCCAGCAGGCCCTACCTCAGCAGAATAATGAGAGTTCCTGAGTCCCTGGGGGTGAAGGCAGCAAATGTCAACACCAAGAGACCTTGGCACATGCCTTGGCACTATCAGGGGAGCTGGCAGACACCAGCACAGACCTGAGACCACCCCATGCTGTAGAGCAGTCCTGGGGAAGAGGAGACTTCCATCAGTCAGACTACCCCTCCCCCATACCTCACAATACCAGAGGCCATAGCACACAAAGCCAGTGAGCAGGCCCACAGTTGCCAAAACAAGAAGCTTGGGACAGAGCCAAGTGAGCCCAGAAGTAGAGATCCATTATAGAAGCCAGGAAGGAAAAAAAAATTCTGAAAAACCAAAGGCCATTGATTCCTACTATGTAGAAAGGGAAGATAAAAATACAAATCCAGAAGAGAACAGAATGGACACTATATCCACATCTGAAAACTCAAAAGGGAATGTGAACTGGTCTCCAGCCCAAAACGCATTCCTGGAAGAACTCAAGGAGAACTTTAAGAAGCAAATTAGAGAGATAAAAGAAAAAAATGGAAGAAATGGAAAAAATCACTAATGAAAACAAATCTTTAAAGGTAAAATTGGTTAAATGGTTAAGGAGACTCAGAACATAAATGGATAAAGTGTCTTATTGAAAAGCAAAATCAACCAAATGGAAAAGGAGATAGAGAAGCTAACAGAAGAAAACAATACATTAAAAATTAGAATTGGGCAAGTAGAAACTAATGACTCTATGAGACATCAAGAATCAGTCAGACAAAATCTGAAGAATGAAAAAAATAGAAGAAAACATGAAATATCTGATTGGAAAAACAACTGACCTGGAAAACAGAGCCAGGAGAGACAATCTAAGAATTATTGGCCTACCAGAAAGCCACAGTGAAAAAAAAGAGCCTGGAGAGTATCTTCCAAGACATCCCCAAGGAAAACTTCCCGGAGTTCCTCAAACTAGAAGTTGAAATAGTCATAGAAAGATTCCACTGATCACCTCCTAAAAGAGATCCCAAATTGAAAACTCCCAGAAATATTATAGTAAATTCCAGAATTATCAGGTGATGGAGAAAATATTTCAAGTAGCCAGAAAGAAACAATTAAAATATCAATGAAATACAGTTAGGATCACACAGGATCTTGCAACTTCTACAATAAAAGAAAGGAGGAATAGGAATATGATATTCCAAAAGGCAAGATGCTTGTACTACAACCAAGCATCAATCTCTGAGAAAAATTGAACATATTTTATTCAGGCAAGGAGATGGACATTCAGTGACATAAGGGAATTCCAGACCTTCTTGATGAAAAGGCCAGAGCTCAATGGAAAATTTGATCTTCAAATACAAAACTCAAGAGAGATGTAAAAAGACAAATGGGGGGAAACAAAAATCTTGTTAATCAATAAGTTAAATTGTTTACATCCTTATGTAAAATTACATATGTGTGTGCATGTGCATGTGTGAATGTTGAGAATAGTACAATTATTATGACAATTTAAAGAGATATACATAGCCTGTGGCTGTCAGTATAAAATAACTGATGCAATGATAAAAAGAAAACATAATTAAGAGATATAAAGGTATGGTTCTGGGAGAAGAGGTAAGGAGGTATTAGAAAAGGGTAAATTACATCACATAGAGAGGAACAAAAATGTATTATAGTAGATGGAAAGAAGGGAGGGAGAAGAACAGTATTTGAGCTTTACTCTTATCAGATTTGGTTCAAGAAGGGAACAAGATATTCTAGTAGAGATCAAATTTACCCTACAGGCAGTAGGAGGAGAAAGGGGAAAGAAAAGCAATGGGGTACTCAGAAGGGAGGGAAGAACTAGCAAGGGGAAAAAGGTAAAATAAGAGAGGGTTTTTAAAATGAGGGTAAACTGAGGGAGGCAATGGTCAAAAGCAAAGCTCTTTTGAGTAGAGGAAGGAAGAAGGGAGAAATAAAAGCATGAATGGGGGGGAAATAGGATGGACAAAAAGACACAGATAATAATCATATCCGTGAATGTGAAAGGGATGAACTGTCCCATAAAATGGAAGCAGATAGCAGAATGGATTAAAAAAAACAATCCTACAATATCTTGTTTACAAGAAACACATTTGAAACAGGGGGATACACACAGGGTGAAGTTAAAATGCTGGAGTAGAATATGTTGTGCTTCAGCTAAAGTAAAAACAAAAATAGGGGTCGCAATCCTAATCCCAGACAAAGCAAAAACAAAGACAGATCTAATTAAAAGAGATAAGAAAGACACTATATTCTGGTAAAAGGAACCACAGAGAATGAAGTAATTATTATTTAATATATTTAATTTAATATATTTATATTAATTTAATATATTTAATAATTTAAGTAAATATTATTTAATATATAGGCACCAAGTGGTATAGCATGCAAATTCTTAGAGGGGAAGAAGTTAAGGGAGTTACAGGAAGAAACAGCAAACTATAATAGTGATGGACCTCAACCTCCCCCTCTCTGAACCTGATAAATCTAACCTCAAAATAAACAAGAAGTTAAGGAGGTGAATAGAATTTTAGAAAAGGCAGATACGATAGACATGTGGAGAAAACTGAATGGGGATAAAAAGGAAAATACTTTTTCTCAGTGGTACATGGCACACACTCAAAAATTGACCATGTAATAGGCATCAAAACCTCATAATCCAATGCAGAAAGGTAGAAGTAGCCGATCCATCCTTTTCAGATGATGCCAAAAAATATTTGTAATAAAAGATCACATAAAAATAAATCCAGCTTCTGAACTCAGAACTGACTACTGCACCAAAACTGCTGGGAAAAATGGAAAATGGTAGGGCAGAAACTGGCCATAGACCAATATCTTATACCATATACCAAAATAAAGTCAAAATGGGTTCATGATTTAGGAATAAAGGCTGATACCATTAGCAATTTGGGAGAGCAAGGAATAGTTTGCTGATCAGATTTATGGAAAAGCAAAGAATTCATGACACAAGAAGAGATAAAGAGCATTACAAAATGCAAAAAGGATTATTTTGATTATGTTAAATTGAAAAAAAAAAGTAGTACAAAAAAGCCAATGTAACAAAGATTAGGAGGGAAGCAGAAAATTGGGAGAACATCTTTACAGCCAATGTCTCTGATAAAAGACTCATCTCTAAAATGTAAAGGTAACTGAGTCAAATTTATAGGAATACAAGTCATTCTCCAATTGAGAAATGGTCAAAGGGTATGAACTACCAGTTTTGAAGGGAACAAATTAAAGATATCTATAGGCACAGAAAAATTCTTTAAATCACTATGGATTAGAGAAATGCAAATTAAAACAAGCCTTAGGTAGGACATCTCTCCTGTCAGAATGGCTAGCATGACAAAACAGGAAAATTGATAAATGCCAGGAAAGAATGTGGGAAAATTGGAGCACTGTTACATTTTTGGTGGAGTTGTGGACTGTTCCAGGCATTCTAGAGAGCAATTTGGTAGTTTGCCCAAAGGGCTATAAAAATTTGCATAACCGTTGACCCAGCAATACCCCTTCTAGGCAATATCCCAAAGAGATCACACAGATGAGAAAGGGACCTGTGTCTACAAAAAATTTTCTAGCAGCTCTTTTTGCAGTAGCAAAGAATTGGAAATCAAGGTGATGCCCTTCAATTGGGGAATGGCTAAACAAGTTATGGTATATGAATGTAGTGGAATGCTATTGCACCACAAGAAATGGGGAAGATATGGACTTCATAATCACCTGGAAAGACCTCCATGACATAACGCTGAGTGAGCAGAGCAGAACCAGGAAAACATTGTACACAGCCACAGTATATTGCTTCTGTGATGACTAACCTTGATAGACATGGCTGTTCTCAGCAATACAAGATTCAAAGACAACTCCAAAGGACTCATGATGGGAGAGCTATCTACATCCAGAGAAAGAACTATGGAGTCTGAATGCAGATTGAGGCAAATTATTTGCTATCCTTTTTTATTCTTTTTTTTCTTTTCTTTTTTTTTCTTTTGTTTTGTCTTTCTCATGATTCATTCCATTGGTCATAATTCTTCTTTACAACTTAACTATTGTGCAAATAAGTTTAATGTGAAGCTATATGTAGAAGATATATCAGATTCCATGCCATCTTAGGGGACAAGGGGGGAGGGCAGGGAAGGGAAGAAAATTGGGAACTCAAAAACTTGTGGAAGTGAGTGTTGTAAACTATAAATAAAAAATCTTAATTTTAAAAAAATGAATGCTGAAACTTTTCTTGACATTTAACTGGAGAAAAAATAAAATACCATTTAAGCTCAAGAAAAAAATTTGATATCAATAGATGACAGAATTTGTTTTGTTATTCAATTTATTACTCCTTTCTCCTTTCATTGAATTGTTTAATGCATTTTTATTTAAATTATAAGATTGAAGTTTATATTTGCTTCAATTTATCATTAATAATTTTACACTATTCCAGCTAAGATTTTGTCTCTATTGTGCTTCATTCATATTGTTACTTCATTTCTCCATTTCTCCACTTATTTGTTTATTTAGTTATTTGTTTATTTACTTATTTCTTGTTTGTTTATTCATTACATCTGTCATTCATTTATCTATATATGCAAGTGTTTGTTTATGTATTTGTCCCCTGGATTCTCTTTTGCTCACCCTTAATTGCATCCTATTATTTGTTACCAGTTTCCATTTGGAGTTATTTTTTTATAATTACTTCCTTTTCTATGCTGCTTTTCTATGGTTATCTAATTCTTCATTCTCCCTTTTTTCCCTCTCAATTAATTAAGTAGATTCTTGTGCTCTCCTCTATGTAATCCTATTATTTATTTTTAAAGTTTTTGTTCACATCACTTTTCAAAAAAGGTTTTCTCCCATTTTCTTCAACATCCAACTTCACAGTCTACAGAAGGAGCTCATTCTCTGATTCATGATCCTTCTAATTGCCTGCTCTCATGCTCTCTCTCTCTCTCTGTCTTTCTCTTTCACTCTCTCCCTCTCTCTATCTCTCTATTCCTCACGTAGACCTTGTGAGACATCAGTTTGCGGTATACCTCTCTAGGTGGTTTCTTTCACTGCTTCCTACAGTTTTTCCCATTGATTCACATTTATCAGCATATTTCACTTCCTGAACAATGCTGATTATTTCCCAATGCAGCAAGGGAACTAGCCCATGAAAGACCCATCAACCACTACCTTCCTGATTATGCATCTCACTATTGACCTATACCCTCCTTTGGATATCTAATTTTTCCACAGTTACCTCAAATTCTCTTCCCTGGTTACATGATCTTCTCCTACCAAAGTGCCAGTTATATCCAGAAGTTGCAACTCTCCCTCTCTCATATAAAGATTAATAGGCATTTGTCAGGTACCAGATCAACCCAGGCAAACCTCAGTGTAAATTCCCATCTACTGTTCCCAGACCATCTATCTTTTCTACTAGGAGTATTCATCAATGGAACCTCAACCAAACTAGCAAAGTAAGGCCTCCTCCCATATCCAACCTTTGCAGTCCTTCTCCCTTCTCCTCATCCAATCCACGTGCTATTCTCTTTCTGAAACAACAAAGGGCACCTTTGCCTCTTTGATGTTTCTTTATTTGATCCCAGCAGATCAAATACTCCTTGCTTTTCTATGTCCCCACTCACTACATTACTCTCCCCTCCATTTTTATAATAAAGTCCCCAAAAGAACAACAAGAAAAAGCATTGATGTACCTTTTTTCAGGGTTTCAAGTTTTTATCAATAATGGGCCCTGTCTGCATTTTTACTGTTATCTGATTTCCACCTTCCCCACTATCTCATTGTGAAATTTTAGAAAGACACGTATTACTGGTCTCTGTGTTGGTGCTCCTTTCATGTAGTTGTTCTTGCCTTTTTCCATTTATTCTCTCCCCCTGTGTCTCTGGTGATTGAGGTTTTCAGGATGAAGATTATCGCTACCATTCTGGTTACATTTTTCAAACGTTTCAAATACCTCTTTATTATCAAATGTCCATTTTTTCATGCATAGTTAATCCCACATATGAAATATTGGTCAACATGGATGTCATACAGAGTTACATTATTTTGGGGAACACAGTATTCTATCTCTTCTAATTTTTTATACTGGGTACATTATACTCTTGAATTATTCAAATACTTTTACTTTTTTTTTGGATGCCTTTCTCCTGCCCTCTTGTAGAACTTGCTGTTTCCAAATTGAAATGTTGAGTTTAAATGCTCTGTGACTTGAGGTTTACAGCAGCCATTCTTTTCTTCTTCAAGAAATCTATGACTTATTTCACAGATTCTCTAAGTATATCTTCATATCATCTACAAAGAGTGATAATTTTTTCTTCTTTGCTTATTCTAATTCTTCATTGTCTACAGTACCTTTTAGCAAGATGTAGTTTCCTTCTTAATCTCTTTTACTTAGGTCTATTTTTGCATTAGCTTTGTCTGAGATTAGGATTGCTGCCTTGTATTTTTTTGGTTGCTTGTTTTGTTTTCAACTTCAGCTGAAGAATATACAAAGTGATAGAACTGGACTACATGAAGTTCCAAATTATTTCAGATTTAAAATTACAAGACCCTAAAGTATTTGGACTGACAAGTTTCTAGGAAGGGGAATAACTTTTTCATCCTTTGGAAAACATAACAAGAATCAGAGATCTGGGAGTCACTGCTAATTAGGACATAGGGTATGAATGCTGGATAACATAGCCTGAAAAGAACAGAGATGTATAATGTCCATTGTTTTGTAGATTGAAAATTGTCCATATAAATAATAAAGATTAAACTGACTGAATAAAAGAACAAAAAGATGCTCACTAATAACAGGATGATTTTGGTGGCTCTGATATGGGGGAATAACATGGGACTCAGGCTAGTGCCAAGATTATGCTGAACTTGTTGATGGTGTCTGTATAGGACAAAAATCATGTAGCCACTGGTGATGACTATGACACTTACAAAGACTCCTTCATGAAGTGATTTCCAGAGTATAAATTTTGATGTAGTATCAGTATATCTGTTTAAAGAGCAAAACAGTAGATTCCTACTCTCTTTACTGTTGCTATCATTCACAGGAGAAGTCATATGAAAAAATAAAGATGCATATAGTAGTTGAAAAGGAATCCATATTAAGATACAGAAAGGAATAATGTATTTTGGAGCTCTGAGTTTGAGTTGTGTCCATCTAGTGCTGCTGGAACTGATGGTGATTGCCTGGAATACACTCAAAATGCAGGTACTACAAAGAGGAAGGCTTGAGCACACTCGCTGCAGATAAATCATGATTTTACATCCAATACCAACAAAGGGAAATTTCATTTGCAACAATTGCATTGCCCATGGGACTCCCCTGATGAGAATCATCAAAGTGTTGGAAAAGGCCAAATTAATGACAATCAAGTCAATGGGTCTTGTCTTATAACTATTGATTAAATGAAAAGTATACATGTAAAGGAGTAAACCATTACCTAACACTCCCATCACAATTTGAAGCAGGTAGAGAAAAAACAAGATATTACCATAAGAATACATTCTGTGTTAGTCTTGGGAAGGAGAATGTGTATGAGATCCACAAGGAATTGGAGAGAAAGAAAGATTATTCTTTTAGAGACCAGAGGTTTTCATTGGTCTTCAACATCTTCCACATTTTTCAGATTAACTTCAATAAACTTCATTTGCTATGGAGTGATAAAGGAGTTTTAGAAAATGCTTTGTTATTGAGAGACTTTTGAGGTTAGTAATAGCAATATTTGCATCCTTGGACATTCTAAAATGTTTGCGTTCATGACCAGGGTCTTTTGCTTTCATAATTTCTGCATATCATATCCCTGGAATGTTTAGTTGATATAGTGGTGAGAATGATGATTCTGGAGTCAGAAATACTTGAGTTTAAATGCAGGTGACCCTGATTAAATCAATTAACCTCTGCCTACTTTGATTTCTCCAATTGTCAAATGAGAATAATAACATCACCTTCCTTTCAAGTCTGAGAGGATAAAATGGGATAATGTTTGTAAAAAACCTAGAGTAGCAGTTTCACCCAAGCAGTATTTAAAAAAATATTTCTTTCTTCCTTCTACTAAATACTTGTTTACAAATGGTGTATTTCTATGTAGCTCTTAAGTATTGGATGAAGGGATGAAATTTTAAATTAACTTAATTTCCAATGTTCTTTCCACTATATATTGTGTTAAGATTTGTATTTAGATGTCTCATTTAGTGACACTGTTCATTCTTAGTCTACACAGGGATTAAGACCTCAGATGGACTTTGAAACCAATCAGTAAGATAAATATTTGAAATAATTTATAATATTCACCATGGAGAACAGAAGCCTTTGGTTGATTTATGTGAGAAGGACGAGACAATGTTCTTGTCCTCAGATCATTCTACATCTGATTGGGGAAACAGGAACTTCCTACATGCAATAGAATTTACAGAAATTAGAAGAGCAGTTTTGTTGGAGAATCTCAGAAAAGAGTAGATAGTGAACAGTTTCTTAGAGTTCTTTCATAATCCTCACCTAGACAATGCAAGTATCTGTGTGGCAGTATAAAAAAATTGGTCCTGTAGAACAAGTTTTTTTTTGTTTGTCTGATACTTTATTTTGGTAGCTAAAGATAGTTTCAAAGGGTAAATGATGCTGATGTCTCTTCAGTTCCATAGAGATTATAGCTACTTATTGTACAATAAATCAATAAATGACCCTTTATTTCCATTTATGATAAGAAACCCTTGCAAGGGTATATAGCTTTAGTGTAAGGAGAGATATAACTCTTTGGGAGGTTTCTTTTAGTGAAGGAATGAAATATTGAAAGTAACATTAAGGTAAATTTAATTGTATGGAGGGCTTTCTTTTTGATGGATGGGAAAACATATGAGATCCCTCAAAGTCCTAAGTTCCCTGTTACTACCCTAGTCAAGATATCAGTCTGTTAGTCAATAAACCTTTATTAAACTCTAGCTACACACTAGGCATGCTGCTAAGTACTGGAAATTAAAAAAAAAACATACCTGACATCAGCGAGCTCACAAACCAAGGAATGAGACAAAAAAAGCAAACAAATATGCAAAATCTATATAGAGTAGGAGAATTTAATACTTAAGTGAAAGAATGAAATATAATTAACATGGGATTAAAAAGACTTCATTTTAAAGAAAAAAAATCAGTTGTGACTTAAAGAAAGCTAGTATATTGTCCAATTGATAAATGGTCAAATATATGAACAGGCAGTTTTGAGAGGAAGAAATTAAAGTTGACCGCAACCATATAAAAAATGCTCCAAATTACTATTGCTTAGAGAAATGCAAATTAAAACAACTCATACCTATTAGATTGGCTAATAGGACAGAAAAAGGAAATGATACATGTTGGCAAATATGTGAGAAAATTGGAATACTGATACACTGTTGGTGGAACTGATGCAACCATTCTAGAGAACAAATTGGAATTATGCACAAAGGGCAACCAAACTGTGCATACCTTTGCATGCAGCAATATCACTACTAGATCTGTATTCCAAAGAGACCATCAAAAATGGAAAAGTACTACATGTACAAAAGTATTTATAGCAGTTCTTTTTGTGGTGGCCAAGAATTGGAAATTGAGGGGATGCCCATTAATTGGAAAATGGCTGAACAAGTTGTTGTATATGAATGTAATGGAATGCTATTGTGCTATAAATAGTAATGAACAGGTGGATTTCTGAAAAAAAACTTACATGAAATAATGCTGAGTGTAGTGGGCAGAGTTAGGAGAACATTGTACACAGCAAGAGCAACCTTGTGTGATGATTAACTATGATAGACTTAGCTCTTCTCAGCAATACAATGATCCAAAACAATTCCAAAAATTTCACGGTGGAAAACACTAACCACATCCATAGAAAGAACTATGGAATCTGAACAGAGACCAAAGCAAACTATTTTCATTTTTTAATTTTTTTTCTTATGGTTTTTCCCTTTTGCTCTGATTCTTATTTCATAACATGACTAATATGGAAATATGTTTAACATGATTGCATGTGTATAAACTATATCAGATTGCTTGCTGCCTTTGGGAGGGAGAAGAGAAAAAGAGTGGGAGAAAAATTTGGAACTTAACATTTTACAAAAAATGAGTATCTAAAATGATCTTTACATGTAATTGGAAAAAATAAAATACTATTAAGGAAAAAAGAAAGAAAGTTAGTAGGTAGAGAAAATGAGGGACAACATTACAGTTATAGGGGACAGGCAGAGATGAGAATTAGAGAATCTTGTTCTTCAAAAATCAAGGGGCCCAGTATGCCGGGATCAGAAAGTAAGTGGCAGTGAGTAAGGTATAAGAAGACTGGAAAGGTAGATGAGGGCTAGATTATAAATGGAATGCCAGAGAATTTTGTCTGATCCTGGAGGTAATAGGGAGCCAGTGGAGATTATTTGGAGTAGGGGTTTGATGTAAGCATCATTGTGCTTTAGTAAAATAACTTTGGTGGTAGAACGGAGCATGAATTAGAAAGAATTTGGTAAGCACATTCATTAGCAGGCTATTGCAATCATTCAGGAGGGCCAAAACAAGAGTAGAGGCAATGTTAGAGAGAGAAGGGCACAGATTAGACAGATTTTGCATAAATGAAATGGACAAACCTTGGTCAATGTTTGGATATGGACAGGGGGATGAGAGACATTGGGGAGTCAAGCAGTATGAATAGTTAAATTAGGAGGAAGTGTGGCAATGTTTAGCCGAAAAGATAGTGGATTCCATTTTACACATGTTGATAGTAAGGGGTCTAGTGGACATCCACTTCATGATGTGTAAATCAATTGATAATGCCAGATTGGGACTATGCAGAGTTTGAAGCAGGCTAGGTAGATCTGAGAGTCATTAACTAAGGGATGGCAATTAAATACATGGAAGTAAAAGAGATCACCAAATAAAGTAGTACACAGGAAGAAGAAAAGAGGCCCCCTTAAAGAAAACTAGGTTAGAGGGTTTTGTTTGGAATAAGATCCAGCAAAGGTCCAAGGCTATAACAAAAATAATATGATTATATCAACAAATATAAGAAAAAACCTTTGGTAAAATATAATACACATTCCTATTAAAAAAAAAACATTAAAAAGTATAAGAATAAATGGAGCCTTTTAAAAAAAGTTATCCCTTTGTCTAAAACCAAGATCATGTATCTGTAACAGGGATAAACTTGAATCCATCCCAGTAAGAGTGGGGTGAATCAAGGATGTCCATTATGACTACTATTCTTCCATATTTCCCAGAAATGCTAGTTATAGCAATAAGACATGAAAAAAATAAATTATTAGAATAGTCAACAAGGAAACAAACTAACATTCTTTGCAAATGATACAATGAAATATATAGAAAAACATAGAGAATCAATTGAAAAAATACTTGAAATAGTTAACAAATCTCCACAGATATGTAGGATAGAAAATAAACCCACATTATTCATCAGCATTTGAGGAATTTCATTTAAAATAACTGCAGACAATATAAAATACATGAGAGTCTATCTGTCATGAAAAATTCAAGGATAATATAAATTACAATTACAAGACACTTTTCACATAAATACAGTTTTAAGAATTGGAAAAATGTTTATCATTCATGAATGTGTTGTAAATATAATACAAATTATAATTTTATGTAAATTAATTTACTTATTTAAAGCCATACCAATCAAACTACCAAATACTTATTTGATAGAGTTACAAAAAACAATTACAACAAAATTCACCTGGAGGTACAAAAACTGCGGAATATCAAGAAAAAGAAGGAAACAGCCTATCAATTCCAGATTTCAAACTATTTTACACAGTGGTCATCATGGAAACAATCTGGTACTGCTTAATAATAAAGTGGTAAATAAGTAAAAGAGATTAGGTATATAATACACTAGTAAATGATAATAGTAATTAATAATTAATATTTGATAAAACCAAGGTTCAAAGGTTTTGACATAAGAACTCACAATTTGACAAAAATTACTGGGAAAAATGGAAAGTAGCTTCCAAGAAAGTAGAGGTAAACTGACATCTCACATGAAAAGTAAGAGAAAGTCAAAACATAAAAATGATTGGACATAAAGGGTGATATCATAAGTATATTAGTGGAACACGAAAAAATATACCTGTCTTATGTATGGATAAGGGAAGTTTTTTATCAAACAAGAAAAAGAGAAAACCATGAGAACTAACACAGATAATTTGATTATGTGAAATTAAAAACTATATATATACACATATATGCATATATGCACATACATAACAGATGTATATAAATATATGTATGAATATATACATATATGTACATATGTAATATAGAATTAAATTAAAGATCTATTTATTATTGAATTTTGATTTAAAAATAATTAAATACAATTTGACCAAGGAGATTACAGCAATATACCAGGATCATACACTATGAACTAGTGAGGTTTATATCTGGAATATAGGACTAGTTCTGTATTAGGAAAATTATCAACATAATCTAAAATATGTTAAATTTAAATTAGCATGTATATAAATTACAGACATAAATTTATAAGTGTGTATATATAACCTGTATAATTATGCCTATTTTAATTATGAACAATGATGATATTATATATAAATATGATTTATTAGAGAGAAGAAGAATGGAAGAAAGAGAGGAAGAAAGTGGAAGGAAGAGAGGGAGGGAGGAAGGAAGGAAATAGGAAAGGAGGGAGGGAGGGAGGAGGATGTGGAAGGTGAAGGATAATAGAAGAAATGGAAAGCTTAAGGAGAGAGAATTTCTTATAATTAATGAAGTTATTTGAATAATTAATAATAATAATGTGTAATAAATCATAATCAATTAATAAATTTATTTAATTTGGGCATGCTTCAGAGCCAATTAAATAATCAGGAATTTAACATTCAATTTATGAATAAGGAAATACCATAATATTTCCTTTCATTGACTTAAAAGCTGAGATAAGAATTGATTAGAAAAACTGGTTAATAGCAGGTGAAGAGTTGAGCAGTCATCCTACCTAAGCTTCATGGCAGGAAGATTATTATTCAAATCCCCTCTGCACACAATAGGCACATCACACTCAATAGAACTCCTTTGTCATAAAATTTGTCCTAAGAGATAGGGTCTTCATTTCTGTCAGATGAATTCTTTGTGTGATCTTGTCCACAAGGCACATTTGACTGTGTAACTCATATTCACCTCCGGCCTTTTAAAAGCTGAAAATTTATACATATACATTACACAGAATAGTCACTTAATAAGTTGCACCAAGAAAGCATCACTGGCTTCAAATTTTTATAATACATTTTCATTGTTCTTCTTATTGTTAGAAGCTTTGAGGTAGGGACAAGGGGATGTTCCATTTTGTTTTAATTTTATTTTAAATTACATTTGAGCAGACAACACCCATATTTTCCAGTTAGAGACATAATGACTTTTCAAAGGACCTCTCAACATTTTTCTGTCCCAGCCATCCCAGTCTAGCCAAATTCAACCTTTTATATCACTGGAAATAAAGGCTTGAATAAACTTTGAGAAAACAAGCAGGTGCATCACATACATATTCACATGCCAGTCAATGCCCCATCCCATTCCAGCCTCTGTCCTAGTATGATAATGTTTATGGCTACATGAATTGCTTTGCGTCCAGTTATACACTTCCCATAATAACCAAGCTGGGGGGAGTATGGCAAGAAGGGTGAATTTTTTTTTACATCACAGTGAGACCATGACATAAAACTTGTGTTGATAGGATCCTGAGGATTTATACGGTCCAGACCTCTCTCTCCTTTCTAAATAATTAGTAATAAGAAGCATAGGAAAATGCTCCAAGGCTTTCCTCAAGGTTCTGGTGGCAGTAAATTCAGGAACAGTAAAAACCAGTCCAGCTGGAATTTGTAAACCAGTACTCTTCTTTTAATGAAGGATTTTTATCAATTATCCAAACTGCACTGACAGTCATGGCCCATAGAGGCAAAAAGGCTGGGAGCTGTCCTTCCCCTCGTTATATAGAGTAATTTGTAAAATGTATGAAATCATTAGATCTTAAGCTAACCTTAATTAAATGAATGAGAAAGGTAAGTATCCTAAAGAAGGAATAAAAGGATGGGCAGAGCGAGAATTCAAAGAATCAGGCATGAAGGCTCAGTGATGGTGTGAGATGCCAAAGCTACTTGGCAGTTTGCCTATCGAGGCTGCATCCACAGAGAACAGGCAACTCAAGCCATGTCAGACAGAGATAGGAGCAGTGTGGATGCACTGGGATAGGATCTGGGATTTCAGTTCAAATAGAGTCTCTTCCCCTACTTCTGTCTGTGTGTGAATGGATCAATATTCTCTCTGGGCATCAGTTACTTTATCTGGAAAATGAGGGATTTTGACTAAATGAAATTGGAACTATCTTCTGCTTAAGTGTGTGAGGCTAGGGAGAGGAAAATACACATAGAAAGAAATATACAGTGAGAAAGAAGCAGAGAGACAGTGACAAAAACAGAGAGAGAGAGAGAGAGAGAGAGAGAGAGAGAGAGAGAGAGAGAGAGAGAGAAAGAGAGAGAGACACACACAGAGAGAGAGAGAGAGAGAGAGAGAGAGAGAGAGAGAGAGAGAGAGAGAGAGAAACAGAGAGAGAAACAGAGAGAGAAACAGAGATAGAGAGATCATGCTCTTTTACTAATGAATACCTGTACAGCTTCAGCTCTTCCACAGGAACTTTCATCTTGTTGTCCACTCTCTTTCAAAGCACCACAAAGTATGTGGTGTGCTCAGGTTGATGGGCCTGAAGTCACAGATAATAGGAAGCAATTTTTCTGCCAATTCTCCAAGATAGTCAGGACTCTGAGCTTACCCTGTGTGGTTATTAGATATTTTGCAATCATTGCTTCAACTGACTGAGTCTGGATTACAGATCAAAGATTCCTATTGCTCATTGTATTGTGCTCAGACTCAGAAGTTATAGACCCTTTCCCTTATCTAAGCAGCCTAGAAATAACTACGGCTTAGATTCTCCTCGCAACTCATAGTGATGATCCATTGGCATCAGGACTTTAAACTTATGCCTACCCTGTACACTCTTCTCTGATGCAAACTTTTTAAAGGTGCAGAGTAGGGGGGTATGTAGATATATAAATAATGGCTAGGCATTTATTTTTTTAAATGTTACTGCTGGAATTTTAAGTACAGCATAATACATATTGAGGCATCTTTCACTAATTCCTTTCTGAATCTCTAGCATGAAGAAGCTTGGAAACTTTCTAGGGAGAAAAAATATGTTTTCTTCCTCTCTAGAAATCTTTCTTTGGGCCCTAGGAACAAATGTACTCACCAGGCTTCTCTGTTCTGAAGGAGAACAGAGTAGAATTACGTCCACCACCGTGTGTGTTTCTGTGGGTATGGGTGTGTATGTATGGGTGTAGATGTGCATATGTGTGGTAAGGATAGCCAAGGCTGGGGTTATAAGGACAGCCTTGTCTGATTTCGTTTCTCTCAAGAGAGATGATTATCATGTCATCATTATGTCTTTTAGGAATTAAAAAAAGACAATGTCTGCAGGAGGCATCTGGGAAATGTCAGAAAAAGAAAGAAATCTTGGATTTAGGTGCAAATTAGAATATCTAAAGGAACATCTCTCCACATTAGGGATGGAAACTCCTTTTTTCCCTGCCTCTTGAGGGAGAAGGAGGGAATGAGGACCTTTCAAAGTCATATGGAAGAGTTGTTTCATTATTATCATTTTATATACTATTAATTATTTCTATGATTTTTTCTTTGACACATGCATTATTTAGGATTTTCTTGTCTCCAACTGAATCTGAATATTTTATTTGTAGTCCCTGAACCAAGTTCTATGCTTTTGCAATATAATCTGTATGAAATCCATTAATTTTTTATTTTCATTTAAAAAATACATTTGTTTGCAATATCTCTGTGCCGTAGTATATGGTCTGCTTCTGCAAAAGTTTCATGTGGTACTGCAAAATAATTTTTGTCCCATTTAGAAGAAGTCTTTTATCAATCACTCAATTAACTTTAAGAGCCATTCATTCAGTTTCATATTTTCCCTTTTGTAGATATGTACTTTTTTTCTTTTAGGGTTATCCAAACCTGAGAGAGGGAAACAGAAGTCTAAAGTTACCACAATGTTTTTATCTATGTGTTATAGTTCAGATGCTTCCTACATGTATTTGCACACTAGGCATTTGGAGTGCATATGTTTATTATTGATATTGGTTCATTATCTATGATTCCTCTCAGCATAATCTAGTTTCATGATTTTTCCTTTAAAAATTGTAACAGTTCTTTTGCCTTTGTCATAAAAATGATTACAACTCCTACTTTCTTTTGATTCATTTGATTCATGGTAGTATTTTTACCCATTCTCTTTTATTTCTGCCTTTGTTTTTGAAATGTGCTTATCTAAAGTAATAGATTATGAAATGTTGTATCATGCAATTCATAGTTTTTTTAGTTATTGGATTATTCAATTTATTCAAATTTAACATTATAAGATTTATATTAATCACTGCCTCTAATATTGGTGTTTTCACTATCAAAGATATAATTTTCTCCCACTGCTGCTGTAAAAAATGTATTAGTTTCCTTCATTTACTTTAATCCTTTTTTTAATTAATTTATTTTTTGGGTTGGCTTGTTTCCACTAAATCTCTTTTTTGAAACTCTAAATTCTTTCTCTTATTTGTTACTCCTTTCCCTTTCCCCTTTTTCACTTTTAGTTCCTTTTTCTCTCCTGATTTTATGTGATTGTATAATAGCCCCCTCCCCTTTTCCCCTCTCAGTTAGTCAATTATTTCCCCCTTTAACTTGTTTTGTTCTTTAGTTTGTTTTTATTTTGTTGTACTCTTCAAAAATAATTTCTCCCATTCTCTTCATGTGCCCATCCTGTTTCTGTACTCTGATACTCCTTCTCTGACTCATAATGACTGTACTCATCCTGTCTCTTTGTTTATTCATCATGAAATCAAAATTTTCAAGACATTCCTTCTTTATCACATTGTACATCTTTTGCCATGGATTCGCCATTTCCATTCTATGTCTGTGCCAAAACAATGCCAATTATTTCATATTCCAGTGAGGACATTGTTCTGTGGTAAAGACCATCAGCTATCACCGTCATGATTATGCATCCCATTAGTGATCTGTACTTTCCCCTGGTTCCCCTCTCTTACACAATTGCTTCAAAATCTCCCACTTGGCTCCATGGTTTCCTACTTTCAAAATGACAATTGTCCCCAAAATTCCAAATTGTCCTCTCACAATGTAGGATTGTTGACTTTTTTAAGATTTTTTGAGTTTCAGATTTTCTTCCTCCCTCCCTCACTTCTCCTCCCCAAGATGACATGGAATCTGGTATATCTTCTACATATAACTTCACATTAAACTTCTTTACACAATAGTCAAGTTGTAAAGAAGAATTATGGCCGATGGAATGAATCATGAGAAAGATGAAACAAAACCAAAAAAAAAAAAAGAAAAAGAAAAAAAGAAAAAAGAGAGAAAAAAAGAAAAAAGAAGGATACCAAATATTTTGCCCCAATCTGCATTCAGACACTATAGTCCTTTCTCTGGATGAAGATAGCTCTCCCATCATGAGTGCTTTGGAGTTGTATTTGAAGGTTGTATTGCTGAGAAGAGCCAAATCTATCAAGATTAGTCATCACAGAATCAATATATCTGTGGTTGTGTACATTGTTCTCCTGGTTCTGCTCTGCTCACTCAGCATTATATCAGGGAGGTCTTTCCAGGTTATTATGAAGTCTGTATCTTCCCCATTTCTTATAGCACAATAGTATTCCATTACATTCATATACCATAACTTGTTTAGCCATTCCCCAATTGAAGGGCATCCCCTTGATTTCCAATTCTTTGCTGCCACAAAAAGAGCTGCTATAAATTTTTTTGTACACACAGGTCCCTTTCTCACTTGTATGATGTCTTTGGGATATAGCCTCAAAATGGTATTGCCAGGTCAAAGGATATGCATATTTTTATAGCGTTTTAGGCATATATAGTTCCAAATTGCCCTCCAGAATGGCTGGATCAGTTCACAACTCTACCAACAATGTAACAGTGTTCCAATTTTCCCACATCCTCTCCAACATTTATCATTTAACTATTCTGTCATATTAGCCAATCTGACAGGAGAAGTAAGTACCTAAGAGTTTGTTTGATTTGTATTTCTCTAATAATATTGATTTAGAGCATTTTTTTCATATGCCTATGGATATCTTCAATTTCTTCCTTTGAAAACTTCCTGTTAATGTCATTTCACCATTTCCCAAGTGAAGAATGACTTGTATTCCTATAAATTTGCCTCAGTTCCCTTTATATTTTATAAATGAGGCATTTATTGTCACCCCTACCAGATTTCAACTTTTACCCCTGTTTCCTTGTGTATATTTAGAAAGAGATCTCTTAATGGTCTCTCTGTTGTCTCTCTGTTGATTTGGCTTCCCTTGCTCGTTGCATTTATTCATTTCTCCTTTATCTGTTTTGCTTAGGATAGACACAGAAGAAGCAATATCAAGAAGAAGTTCAAAGTGACTATTTTCCCAGAAATACTGAATTGTCCCCTCACAATGTAGGATTTGTTGGCTATTTTTAAAGATTTATTTTATTTTTAGTTTACAACACTCAGTTCCGCATGATTTTGAGTTCCAGATTTTCCTCACCCCTCCCTCTTTTTTCCTCCCCAATAGTACAATAGTATTCTATTACATTCATATACCATAACTTGTTTAGCCATTCCCCAATTGAAGGGCATCCCCTTGATTTCCAAGTCTTTGCTACTGCAAAAAGAGCTGCTATAAAATTTTTTGTACACATGGGTCCCTTTCTCACTTGTGTGATCTCTTTGGGATATAGCCTCAAAGTGGTATTGCTGGGTTAAAGGGTATGCACATTTTATAGCCCTTTGGGCATAGATAGTTCCAAATTGCTCTCCACAATGGCTGAATCAGTTCACAGCTCTACCAACAATGAGACAGTGTTCCAATTTTCCCACATCCTCTCCAACATTTCTTATTTAACTGTTTTGTCATATTAGCCAATCTGACAGGAGAGATGTGGTATCTAAGAGTTCTTTTGATTTGAATTTCTCTAATAACAGTGATTTAGAGCATTTTTTCATATGCCTATAGATATCTTTAATTTCCTCCTCTGAAAACATTCCTGTTAATATCATTTGACCACTTCTCAAGTGGAGAATGACTTGTATTCCTATAAATTTGGCTCAGTTCCCTTTATGTTTTAGAGATGAGGCCTTTATCAGAGACACTGTTTGTAAACTGTTGTCTCTCTGTTGATTTTGCTCCCCTTGCTTGTTGCATTTATTCATTTCTCCTTTATCTCTTTTGCTTAGGATAGACACAGAAGAAGCAAATAATCTCTTCAGTTCCAGTGGAATTTCTGAAGATGTTTCAAATACCACTTTATTACTAATTGTCCATCTTTTTACATGTATGGTTGACTTCAAATCTGAACCACTGATCAGACTTGATGATATCCTGGAAGCCATTGTTGTATTGAACACATCCCATTTCTTCTTAGGATTCCTATTGATTATTGTATAGCCTAGGATGATCCAAATATTTTTTCCTTTGTATCTTAGTGTCTGTCTTTCTCCTGATCATGTACTGTTGCTGAATTATTAAATTTCTCCATTAATTCTTTTGGGGTTTTGAAGTAGCCATTTTCTTTATTTTTCTCTAGGCAACCTATAAATTATTTCTAGTGGTACTTCATTTTCTATTTTCAAACATTCTTGTCTGTGTTGTTATTGTTGTTCAGTCCTATCAGTTGTGGTTGCGTATGGCTCTTTTTGTTCCCATTTGGGTGTTTTCTTGCCAAAGACACTGGAGTGGTTTGCCATTTCCTTCATTAATTCATTTTTCAGGTGAGGAAACTGAGGCAAACAGGGTTAAGTGACTTGCCAGGATTACATAGTAAGCATTTGAGACCAGATTTGAACTCACTAACATGAGTCTTCTTGATTCTAAGCCCAGTGTACTATTTGCTGTACCACTTAGTTGCCATAATTATTTTTCTCATTTTATGTTCTGTAACATTTTTATCCTGTTTTTTTTTTTCTCCTTAGAGTCCCTTGATACTCAGGTTGACTCTATTCATCCTGTTTTCAAGATGGATATGGTTTGCTTGCATAATTAACATATTTTATTTCAATATTGCTGTGTTTTTTTTGCTTCTCTTCATCTATATTGACCTTCATTTCTTTGTATTTATATTCCCAATCTGTTATTCTGTCTTACATTATTTTTTGAAGAGGTCTACCATTGAAAATACCAGTTTTTCTATTTTGTCTTTATTTCTGCTTAGTAGGGGATCAATGGAGCACTCATAATTCTCATTTTTTATCTACTTGTCAACAACCGTTTTTAGTTCCTTACTTTTTTTTTCAAATTCCACAGAGTTCTTTCTCTTATCAAGTGTTGGATCATTTAGCTTTGTGCTACAATATTCACTAATAGATGCGTGAAATCTTTTTTCTAGATATGTAAGTCATATTTCCTTCTGTGGTGATTTTTTTCTCTTGATTTATCTACTTATATTCAAGATCTTTCAGGTTGCTCCTTTCTATTATCTTTGGTAATTTCAATTTCCCCCACCCCTCATTTTCCCCTGTCCCTCACTTTCTGACTCTCACATGTCTGACCATAGTTTCCTTGGTGGGTGGATCACAATCTATTTCAGTGTCCTCCCATTTTTGGCCATCCAGAGTTCACTAGCCTAGCTTGGTCTCTTCTCTAACTGATTCTGGCAAGTCTTTACCCTCACCTACATAGACAATGTGTTGGCATGATATATGTTCCTTAGTTCTCTGGGCCAATATTAGTAATTCAATGGTTTTCAGCTCTGATGCTTCGGTGATGTGGGTGCCAGCAGATTTCTATTTTTCTTGATGGTCTTCAGTTACACTGGATGGGTGTTAAGGCTAGGAAACATTTCTAAAGTTTAGAGCTGAGATCACTTTATCACTAGAAAAAAGGTAGGATAGGCCATGGTTCGAGTGTAAATATTGTTATAAGTCTATGTTGTGTCCTTTGATCTACTAGTACAGCTTCTCTGCCAATAGTGTTAGAGGCAAATTGGTGTGCTGAGTGAGCACAGAGTCACTGAGTGTAATTTTTAAACTTATTTTGGTTTCTGGGTGTCCTACACCATGGAGACAGCAAAATAACTTCACTTTGGCTTCTATTTTCAGACCTTTGAGAGGTCTGAGATGTCATAAACATCTAGGAAGATGTCAGGTATTTAATTTTGCTGCTCATGTGACCTATAATTACTGTTATTTAAATTGTGTGTCTTTTTTCCATACTGATAAGCAATTTTTGGACCTGAAAATTGATTTTGCTTCAGAAAGGAATGATGAGTAGATTTATTTTCACCTTATATTTTCTATGGTATACACACACATACATACATATCTTATCCATATCTATCTATCTATTTCTATACATGTGTATTTATATGAGACTATATACATATGTAAATACATACATATATATACATACATACATACATATATATATATATATTCTCAATACTTTGATAAAACATAATCTCAGTATTTTCTGCTAGGATTTTGGGATATTCCTGAGAAGCTAAGACAACATGATTTTATCCCATCTTTTATCTAATTCCCCAGTCCCCAGTAATTCTGCTCTTATCAGGGACATCATGGTATAATCAGCATCCATAAATTTAAAAACACTTTTTTAGAGATATAAAGACGTGGTTCTCATGACATGTGGGTATTAGACCTACTTTCTTTGATCCAACCAGTCTTAGTGATTATGCCCAGTTAGATGATTTCTGTTCTATTATTTTTATCATTTGATTTTAAAAGTCAATTGCACACTTAATTCAGTGTCTCTTAGCCATAGGTAGGGCCATTAGGCCTATCCTTTGTTATCAGGTCACATACCCTCATAATAAGTGATATCTTACTGGGAAAATTCCTTCAGTTTGTACATTCTGATAAATTTCAATCAAGATGGTGACTTTCTCTGGGCTGTTTGCAAAATGCTATTAAATTCAATTGGCATCTAAATTCTTTCCTGGAATTCAAAATGATAGGTTCATTAAGCTAAGAAACAGATATTAAGCATAAATAATATGCCAGGCAATGTACAAAGTGATGGATATCAAAAATACAAGATTAAATGAAGCTAGTCCTTCATCTTAAGGAACTTATATTTTAATGGGAATAGATAAGACAGATAGATAGATAGATAGATAGACAGATAGATAGATAGACAGATAGTTAGATATGTATATTTATGTATATAGGCATGATGACAAATGAATGACCCTAGCCCTTTTTCCCAAATGAATTTTGATGCCTACTCCTTGAGAGGGTGAGAAGATGAGATTCAAATAGAGTGGTCAATGAGAAGCCCATTATATCAAGCCCCACTTAAAGCCACTTTAGGAGACAATGAGATTCAAGTAGTCTGGTCAATGAAATACTGAAACTAATAGGGGCCCCTCAGTCCCTCTGCCCAGGGCTGAAAAATGGAATAATGTTTTGCCTAGATATCCATGAAACCGCTTACTACTGTCTCTGTTTACCTCATCTCTCTGACCATGGCAGGTTTTCCAATATAAGAATACCTAGCCATTCTTGACTACTGGGCATCTTTGTTAAAGAGATGGTGTCCCCCTTGAAGGGTGTCTTCATTAGGTGGGGAAGGGGTTATTTAATGGACCTCAAGGTCATAATGATTTAAAAAAAAGCTAATGTGATATCTGACTGTGCTAGAGAAGGACTAGTTCTCAAAATGAGGCAAGTGATTGTTTTGCTTTTCTCAGTATTGAACAGATACAACCTGTATAATTGTGTTCAGCTTTTGGCAAATTTTGAGAACAATATAGATATCTAAATGTTCAAAGAGTTTTAGCTTCTTAATAACAAAGACTAAGTTTTATTAACATCTATACCACTCACATTTGCCTTTCCCATCCTAGATGCCCAATTTCTATCTGCTGAGTATTGAGTAACTTTCTCAAAAAGATTAAAGAGCTACAGAATTTAACCACTTCCCATTTTCTGCAAAAAATTATAAATTAATATTTGATATCAGTATTAAAACATTTAAACAATATGTTTGAATTTTTCTCTTGTAGAGATTCTAATTTTCTAGAAATAAAATTTGTCATTTCCTCAAAACCTTAATTAACTTGAAAGTGTCAGAAACAGCCATCTTACTAAAAACCCCATGTGGCCATTAGGGAATTGAGGAAAAAAAAGATTTTTATGTCATTTCAGATGGTGGCCCCTAGGAAAAGGCACACTCTTTAAGACATTTATAAAACCTTTCTCTTTCTATCAAGATTCGCATTTCCTTCCCCTATTCCCCATTGGCTGGGTGTTTCAGGATTGACAGCCTACCTGAAAATGCTTAAAACTCATCCCCATGTGGGTCTCCATCCCTGCTTACATTTCCCATTTCCACATTCCAACCCCACCCCCATTCTCATTGACAAGTCATAAATACTTTTAGTCCTTACTAAGGATGTCTGCATTATGCAGATTTTATCATCTCTATAGAATGAGACAGGAATTTTCCTAATTGAACAGGCTGTAAATTGTCAGAAAGCTGACAAGGTGTCAGTTGAAATTAAGACCTGGGATATCTGTGTTTCCTTTACCATTAACATGACATAAGATAGTATATATTCTTAAGTAATTAGTTTTAAAAAGTCCCATCATTCAAGATAGTGTGTCAGATTAAAGGCCTCATTCTTAATGGCTTTAAGCTGAGGAATGTTCCTAGCTTCCTCTGGCTCTGGTTGTAGACACTAGAGAGGTAATTCCTGGGTTTACTTAGAGAACAGAGAGAATGTTTACCCTTAGGTATGCTGATTAGCCTGATGAGAGAAATATTCAATCAACATCCTCACACTAATTTCTCCACAATCAATTTGTTTTCCTGCATTGAGCAAAAGTAAAAGGCATTCTGGCATGTGTGAATCCTTAGGTTTTGTAAATTATGCTTTGCATGATTTCTGTGGAAACAAAAGTTCAATTATCTCCTACAAGACCTTGTAATAGATTGAAGTAAGAATGAATATAACTCACTTAGTGGGATGGATATAACTTTCTCTATGGAGACAAAACACAAGTGTAATTGTTTTCCCTGAGTAACCCAACATGATACTAATATATCTGCAAAAGCTATTAACATCTGACTTCCTCAGATAAACCCAGATTCCAGGGCCTTATTTAAGGAATAGGTTAAAAATCTATTTTTTCTTTTTTTTCTTTCTAAAGGACATTATATACTACTTACTGGCATTAGAAATCCAAATCTGCCTAGGACTTATTCTATTATATACATTGTGTTACTTCTTTGACGTTTCTGTTCATTCTGAGAAAGAAATAACTGATTATTTTTTCCTACGAACCCCACAGCTCTTAGAGAAATCAGATTTATTCCAACTTATTTATTCAATTAAACAATAATAATCAAACAAAGAAATAAAACTTCCTGTTACTGTTTCAGAAAGTCATTGGGAGAAAAGAATTGTGGAAAATATAAAGAACTGGAAAAACTCTTTTTATTTTCATGAATTCAACTATATATCTTTCCTGAGACCTTATGTTGTATTGAGACCATATCCCTCTTCTGCCCTTTACTTTCTCTATTTGATTTTTAACTAGTTAAATTTGTTGTTTGGCTTTTTCCCATTGTTCAGCCTGGCAAGATACCAAAAGGGAACAAGACCAAGGGGAAGAAGGTGGCTTGGGCCCCTGTTGTAGTAAAGAAGCAGAAGGCCAAGAAAATGGTCAATCCTTTGTTTGAGAAGTGGCTCAAGAACTTTGGCGTTGGTCAGAATATCCAGCCCAAAAGGAACCTTACTCAATTTGTTAAATGGCCTCTGTACTTCAGACTGCAGTGTCAAAGGTCTATCCCTTATAAGCATTTGAAAGTATCCCCAGTAATTAACCAGTTCACCCAGGCTTTGGATTTTCAGACAGGTACTCAACTGATTAAACTGGGTCACAAGTATAGACCTGAGAAAAAGCAAGATTAAGAAGCTAAGACTTCTGGCTAGGGCTGAATAAAAGGCTGCAGGCCAAGGAGATGTCTCTACTAAGAGACCACCTGTCCTGAGACCTAGTTACCCTAGTAGAAAACAGGAAAGCACAATTGGTATTGATTGCACATGACTTGAACCTCATTGAGCTTGTGTTCTTCCTACCTGCCTTGTGCCAAAAACTGGGGGGTTCCTTACTGTATTATCAAAGGTAAAGCCAGACCCAATTACTTAGTTCACAGAAGTACCTGCACAAGCATTGCCTTCACACAAGTTAACCTTGAAGATGAGGAAGCCCTGGCTAAGTAGAAGCAATCAAAAACAATTACAATGACATATATGATGAGATCTGAAGTCACTGGGGTGGCAATGTTCTGGGCCCAAAATTGATGGCTCATATGGCCCAGCTAGAAAAGGCAAAAGCTAAGGAACTTGCAACCAAATTGGGTTAAATGTATATTTCATTTTTCTTGACATAAATATAAAAATTTAAACAAAAAATTTTTGTTTTCCTTCTTTTCCCTAACTAGATTGTATTTGTGTGAGAAGATTGACCTGTTCATATATATGGGGTTTTATTGTTGTTCTTTTGTGTTTGTTTATTTTCCTTCTAAAATGCACAGTTCAATACTTTGTACAGAACAAGGGCTCAATAAAAATAATCATGACTAGCAACATTTGTGCCCATGGCAAACACCATAACAATTGTGTAAGCTAAGCATTAAGACTAAAAAATAACAAAAATCATTAAAATCACCTTTCTGACAAATAATGTCTGAGATCCTAAAGCAGTCAATAACACATCAGCACTCAATGAACTCTTGAAGTGTAAACTCAGGAATAGTTTTCAATCTGCATTAAAAGAGTCACTTTTCTATCTTTGTGAAATTGTAGATCTGGTTTTAAAAAAACAAAGAAGCAAGCAAATAAGCCTTTATAGAGGAGATGTTAAGTTCAGGTTTTCTAACTACTTAACTAATATGAACTGTATTTTAATCCTTTACATTTCAAGAACATAGGGAAAAGCCTTAATATTCCTGGGCTTGTTACTGTTAGTAAAATGGGCACCCAGTATATGCAAGGAGCTTTCCCAAGAATTTTAGATAATGGTCCCCTGACATACAACATTAATATTTTGTTTTTTGTTTTTTTAGTAACATGATATGTTTTTCATAGGACTTAGATTTGAAAATAAATAACAAAATATTTAACTTGAAGATAAAATCAAACAGGTAATTTCCATACATGGCTTTAGGACAGCTGTTCTTAACATTAAACTATGGAAAATTGTGACTAGAGAGACTTGCTTGACATTACTCCATACAGTAGTGTATGATTCAGGCTTGACTGGAACCTAAGAGATTGTTCAGTCCACCTTGTTTTCTTTTACATTTTTAACCATAATAACAAAGCACTTGAAAAAGAAAATAAATGGCCATGGCCACAGAACCATTAAATGCTCTATCCAAGATTTGGACTTCCTTTATCTAATTCAAAATTAAGAGATTTTCCCATTATACCAGAGGTTGAGAATAGAAAAAAGTGGGAGCATGCAATTCTATACATAATGTCAAATTCTCTTAGCTTACTAATTATTTTCACTGTATTCACTGTTATTTGACCATCTTTTTTTGAATGTTTTTTTCTCTGTTTTCATCTTGCCTTCCTTCATTTCTTCATGCCTTCCTTATTCCATTCATACATCTTTCCATACCTTGCTCTTCTCCTTTTTTATCTCTCCTGCCTTTTTTCTTCTTCCCTTCCTTCTAACAGAATAGATCTGAATAGTGATTATTCTTTTAAAAAGTGAATTTCATATAGTTTTTAAATCTCATTATTTAAAGAGTTTAAAAAAAAGGAAAAGGCGTGGACATGAATCTGATCTACTAGAGATGCCACAGGTGTTATAATTATGGCCTTGCAGTCAAGACCAGTTGGGCTCAAATCTTCCTTCAGATCCCTACCAGCAATGTGACATTGATCATTTAACTTAATGCCTATGGGCCTTGGTATCCTTGTCTATAAAAACATGATGATGGACTGTGTCCTCGAAGATGCATTCCATGCTAAAAATGTTTAAAGTACTCTAACATTGAAAGTTCCTAATGGGACTTCCAGGGACAGAGCCAAGATGGCAGCACAAAAGCAGGGACTTGCTGTGAGCTCCCCACCAGGTCCCTCCAAAAAACTATAAAAAATTATATTCACTATTTCACAAAAACTGTTGGGAAAATTGGAAAATGGTAGGGCAGAAACTGGGCATAGACCAATATCTTACACCATATACCAGAATAAAGTCAAAATGAGTTCATGATCTAGGAGTAAAAGCTGATACTATAAGTAATTTGGGAGAGCAAGGAATAATTTACTTATCAGATTTATGGAAAAGAAAAGAATTCATGACCCAACAAGAGATAGAGAGCATTACAAAATGCAAAATGGATAATTTTGATGATGTTAAATTGAAAAGTTTTTGCACAAAAAAAGCCAATGCAACAAAAATTAGGAGGGAAGCAGAAAATTGGGAGAAAATCTTTGCAACTAGTATCTCTGATAAAGGCCACATTTCTAAAATATACAGGGAACTGAGCCAAATATATAGGAATACAAGTCATTCCCCAATTGAGAAATGGTCAAAGGATATGAACAGGCAGTTTTCAGAAGAAGAAATTAAAGCTATCTATAGGCATATGAAAAAATGCTCTGAATCACTACTGATTAGAGAAATGCAAATCAAAACAACTCTTAGATACCACATCTCTCCTGTAAGATTGGCTAAAATAACAAAGCAGGAGGATGGTAAATGCTGGAGAACATTGTTACATTGCTGGTGGAGTTGTGAGATGATCCAGCCATTTTGGAGAGTAATTTGGAACTATGCCCAAAGAGCCATAGGAATGTTCATACCCTTTGACCCAGCAATACCACTTCTAGGGTTGTATGCCAAAGAAATCACACAAGAGGGAAAGGGACCCATATGCACAAAGATATTTATAGCAGCTCTCTTTTGTGGTAGCCAAGAATTGGAAATCAAAGGGATGCCCATCAATTGGGGAATGGCTGAACAAGCTGTGGTATATGAAGGTAATGAAATACTATTGTGCCATAAGAAATGGGTATGATATGGACTTTGTAATAACCTGGAAAAACCTACATGACATAATGCTGAGTGAGCGGAGCAGAGCCAGGAAAACATTGTACACAACCACAGATATATGGATTTCGTGAGGACCAACCACGACAGACTTCGCTCTTCTCAGCAACGCAAGGTGCAACGACAACCCCAGGGGACTCACGAAGGAGAATGCTATCTTCATCCAGAGAAAGAACTGTGAAGTTTGAACGTAGATTGAGGCACACTACATGCTCGCTTTTTTTCTTCTGTTTTGCTTTTGTTTTGGTTTTTTTTTTGTTCTGTCTCTTCTTTCTCATGATTCATTCCATTGGTCATAATTCTTCTCCACTACTTGACTAGCGTATAAATCAATTCAATGCGAAGTTATACATGGTAGTTATATGAGATTCCATGCCATCTTGGGGAGGGAGTGGGGAGGGAGGGGAGAAAATCTGGAACTCAAATTATATAAAACTGTGTGTGGTAAACTAAAAATAAAAAAAATATTAAAAAAAAAGAATATCTAAAGGATTATCTATGGATGTTTGGAAAGGGAATTTCTTTCTTCTCTGCCTCATGAGAGGAAAAGAAGAAATGAACACCTCTCAACCTTGTATGAAGGAGGGAATTTACTGACATCTGGGTACCCATGTATGAGGCCATAATGGCTTTCTGGGTCTCTTGATGTCATTTTCTACTATGGAACTTAGTCCTTAGCAAAGGACTCTCAGACTTTGAAAAAAAGGGTAATTAATGACATTTATATATTGCTGTATACTTCGAAATACACTCTATGTTCAATGTAATGTTTAATCCCTATAACACTGCTCTAAATAAGTTAGTATTGTCCACAATTTAACAGATGTGAACAATAATTCTGAAAGAATGATTGACCTATCCAGGGTTTCACTCATCTAAAGTGACCGCAGTGGGATTCAAACTCATGCCTCATGACTCCAATTCTAGCTTGCTGTCCACTGTGCCATGCATCTTGGTTGCCTTGGTACACAAATCACTGCATTCTTTAAATGACTTTCTGCATTACTACAGTATGTTTCAGTTCATCCAACAGTAGGTGTTAGAGAGTGAATATGACCAAATTTCATTATCTGGGGCCAGAGTATCTATATGTTGATCGGGAATAGAAGTAAATTAATTCTCCATGTGTGCTTACTATCTTACATAGTTCAGGGCATGAATTTCTTAGGTCATATGTGCAAGAATAATTAAAGCCAGCCACACAGTGGCTTTTTGAGAGAGAGATTCTTTCCTTTCTCACCACCTGTTGTTTTGTTCTTGTTGTTGTTTTGTTTTGTCCTGCTTGCACTTCCATGGCAAGGGATATATGAGGTCTTATTGCAGAAGCTCATAATTAAAAGAGCTCATGAAGACATAGAGAGAAACAGAAAAGGACTGCAATTATTAGATGGGGTCACTCCAAAGGCAGATGTATGAGAGATGGAGGGATTCATTCAAGAAATTTCATGTGAGCCAATAAAATTGGGTCATACTAAACATGAAGATAAGAAAAGAGTAAAAACAAAAGACAAAAAACTTGAACAGTAGGAACAGATAGATTATGAAGAGTTTTAATTAATAAAGACATGAGTTTATCTTTGATCCTGTGGTTAGTAGAAACCTCTGAACTTCATTAGACCATTTAAAACTGTTAATGGAATCTGGCTTAAAGGCAGTTTCGTTTTTTTTCTTCTGAAAGTAATATGAGTAGTGAGCATTGTGGATGGGCATGAGGTGTTTGCGGAGCAGTAGATGGAAAGCTGCCCTTCAGTTGGACAAGGAAATGTCTAGGAATCCTTTGTGTTTCTGTTTTACTCACTTGTTTTTTATTGTTGTTATATTATTGCTATGAAGAAAGAAACAGAAGAGGCCCTTCTCTATGTCAAAGGCAAACATTCTAAGTGTATCCTTGATCCTAACCCCTCTCATATCTCATTGCACCTAACTCCTCAAAATCATTCTCTAATTTATTTTAACCATCACTGTGTACTTGGCTACAGAATACATACTGCTGACATCTCTAGATTCGTGTCTGTCTTTAAAAATAATGAACG
Organism: Trichosurus vulpecula; assembly: GCF_011100635.1. Classification (NCBI taxonomy): domain Eukaryota; kingdom Metazoa; phylum Chordata; class Mammalia; order Diprotodontia; family Phalangeridae; genus Trichosurus; species Trichosurus vulpecula. The sequence continues at coordinate 260,536,398 of NC_050578.1, read as the reverse complement.
CTAATATTCCTTCATTTCACATTAGATTTTCTTCTCATTCAAAAAGACTAAAAAACAAGCATTCACTTACAAACAATGTTTGTTCTTTATCTCTTTCTGTCTCTTTGTATCTGTCTCTGTCTCTCTGTGTCTGTCTGTCTGTGTCTCAGAGCTCTTTTTTTCTGTATTGTTGAGTACATTTAATCAAGTGTATACATTTTCTGATTCCTGTTTTGCTCTTCACTTGAATATATATATATATATATATACACATATATATATATATATATATATGTATTTATGTATATGTGTGTGTGTGTTTGTGTCTGTGTGTATGAAATAAAGTTTGGACTTTCTTTTTCCACATTGATGGATATTGATCAGAAAATTAACTTGAACCTTAAAGTTATTTCCTCTATACTAACAACATTTAAGAGAGCGATCAATATAATTGTAGCTCTGGGCTCCTTTCTGTCTCTCTGAGGGGAAGCAGAGTGGCCAGCTTCTGGCCATAACATCCTGCTTCCTTTGCAGGCAGGAACCATAGACTTCCCTGGAGGAAAGTGGAGTGAAGAGATGTTAGAGATGTCTATTCTTCTCTGCCTATATGCTTCATGGACACACAACACCATGGATTATGGCTATGAATAGAATAGAATGTACTATTTTATTGTGTTAGAACTTACATCCATCAGTCTGTGCATTTTTAAAAAAAAAGATATCCCTTTTAGTGTTTTGGAACAGTGTCTTAAACAGTGTCTATGGAACTATGGTTTCATAGAGCTCACCACAAAAAAGGAACGTGTGTGTCCTCTGGCTGCCAGAAAAGAGGAACATAACCTTTGACGCTTATAATGTTTGATTTGGTCTTAGCAATTATTTCTACAAAAGGTTTTTTTTTCTAAATGATTGATTACTGAAATATATCTTTTTATAAAGTCCTATCATTATATCTTATTTACCAAATATATAAGTAATTTTGGCCCAAGGAAATTTCTGTGCTAGGTTACTTTAGCTGTTAGAGCTTTGCTCTTGTGCAAGGGAAACAATCCTACAGTCAAACTAAAATATCCAGGGCCAACTAATTTATAGGTCATCTTTTCCATGCAAAATGCATGTTAATTTTTATTTTTGTACTGTTTTTCTATTTTTATTTGAATGTTCATTTCTAGTTCCTTCACAAAGAAAAAAATCTAATTAGAGTAATTTAATAGTTAAGACTGCTATGAACATTTTGTTATATTTTGTATATCTCTGTACTTAATCTGTTAAACATTCTTGTATAGCAACTTGTTCCCTACTTCAAAACATATGGAGACCCAAGTCACTATTATCGAGTAATTTCTGTTTGCCAGCAAGAATTGTTGGACTAATTGAAAACTCCATGTGAATTTTTTTAATCTTTGCAATGTGTAAATATAAATTTCATAATTACTTCCATTTAAGTATCTCTTGCTATTAGTACTTTGGAGTAAGTTTTTATTTTATTTTATTTATAGTCATGGTTCATATCTTTTAACTTCTTATCTATTTTGGAATGACACAGTTTTAAATATTTCTGATGTCATACTTTCAATAATACTATTTCAACAAATACATGTTTTCCTATTAAAAGTAATTATATTTGTTTATGCTTTTGTTCATGAAAACTTTTAATGGTAAATTCAATTTTGTTATTTATAATCTACTTTATGAATTGTATATTTTATATTCCTAAATCTGTCTTTACCTGTGTAAGATACATCCTTTCATATTCAAAATTTTAAGTGCTATAATATTACTTAAATTCTAGTTGATTATTTACTTAGTGTGTCATTTGCAATGAATAATGAAAGTTTAAATCTAAGTTCTGGAAAAAAATGATTTCCATCTTCCACAGTAATCTTCATAAAATAAGAAGACCTTTCAGAGAATGGATGTTCACTATACAGAAGATTCAAGGTGATTCAGCAAACTTGTTGTCAATTCTGATTAGGATGAAGTGACTGGTTATTGGACAGAATAGGGAAAAGAGTGACATGTTTTGCCTACTCCCTAGTTGATTCATAAAATTAAGGGAAGACAATTTTGATCACTGGAAATAAGAAAACTTGGGAAATGTTTTCGTTGAGACACTGGTGGAAAAAATTTTGTGTCTGTATAGGCCTTTTATTCCGGATTGTCTGTGTAACATATGGCTACATACCTACATATGTATGTATGTATGTGTGTAAAATTATTCCATACATGTATTTAACAGTTCTTTCTCTGGATATAGTGTCTTCATATGTCCTTTAAAGTTAATTTGGGAATTTATAATAGTCAAAATAACTTCTTTCCTCAAGCTCTTCTTGAAACAATATTGTTGTTACTGTATACAGTGTTCTCCTGTTTTTGCTCATTTAAGTCTTCATTACTTTATGCAAGTCTTTCCATGTTTTTCCTAAAATCGAGTTCATTTCTTCTTATGTCACTGTAGTATTCCATCACAATCATATGTCACAACTTGTCCAGCCATTCCCCAGTTGATGACAATCCCCGCAATTTCTGTTCTTTACCAACACAAGGGGAACTGCTATAAATGTTCTAGAACATATAAGTTCTTTTCCTTTTTCCCTAATCACCTTTGGAAATAGACCAAGTAGTGCTTTGCTGGTTCAAAGGGTACAGGCAGTTAAATAACTCCTTGGGCACAGTACCAAATTGCTTTCCAAAATGGTTGATAAATTTACAATTCCACAAACAATGAATTAGTGTCCCAATTCTTTCCATATCCTCTCCAACATTTATTCCTCTTATTGGATAAATTATATTTTTGATTTTGATATCATCAGGGAAATATTCAACCCCTAGATATGATCATTGCAAATCCTTGATAGACGTGGCTGTTCTCAGCAATACAAGATTCAAAGACAACTCCAAAGGACTCATGATGGGACAGCTATGTACATCCAGAGAAAGAACTATGGAATCTGAATGCATATTGAGGCAAACTCTTTGTTCTCTTTTTAATTTTTTTTCTCTTTTTTTTGGTTTCGTTTCATCTTTCTCATGATTCATTCCATTGGTCATAATTCTTCTTTACAACTTAACCATTGTGTAAATAAGTTTAATGTGAAGCCATATGTATAAGATATGTGGGATTTCATGCCATCTTAGGAGATCAGAGGGGAGGGCAGGAAGGGGAAGAAAATTAGGAACTCAAAAACATGTGGAACTGAGTGTTTAAACCATAAATAAAAAATCTTAATTTAAAAAAAATGAATGCTAAAAATTCTCTTGACATTTAAATGGAGAAAAAATGAAATACTATTTAAGCTCAAGGAAAAAAAAATAAAATTTTGGTGTCAATAGATGACAGAGTTTTGTTTTGTTATTCAATTTATTGCTCTTTTTTCATTTCATTGAATTGTTTAATCCATTTATATTTAAAATTATAAGACTGAAGTTTATATTTGCTTCAATTTATCATTAATAATTTTACACTATTCAAGTTACGATTTTCTCCCTATTGTGCCTCATTCATATTGTTACTTCATTTCTCCATTTCTCCACCTATTTGTTTGTTTATTTACTTATTTATTATTTATTCATTCATTACATTTGTCATTCATTTATCTATACATGCAATTGTTTGTTTATGTATTTGTCCCCTGGATTCTCTTTTGTTCACCCTTAATTACATCCTATTATTTGTTACCCATTTCCATTTGGCATTTTTTTATTTATATATAATTACTTCCTTTTCTCTCCTGCCTTTCTTTGGTTATCTGATTCTTCACTTCCCTTTTTTCCCTTTCAATTAATTAAGTAGATTCCTGTCCTCCCCTCTATGTAATCCCATTATTTATTTTTAAAGTTTTTGTTCACATCACTTTTCAAAAAAGGTTTTCTCCCATTTTGTTCAGCACCCAACTTCACAGTCTACAGTAGGAGCTCGTTCTCTGATACATGATCCTTCTAATTGTCTGCTCTTGTGCTCTCTCTCTCTCTCTCTCTCTCTCTCTCTCTCTCTCTTTCTCTTTCTCTGTCTTGATTTCTTGCTCTCTCCCTCTACCTCTCTATTCCTCACATAGACCTTTTGAGATGTTAGTTTCTGGTATACCCCTCTAGGTGGTTTATTTCACTGCTTTCCATAGTTTTTCCTGTTGATTCACATTTATCATCATATTTCACTTCCTGAACAATGCTGATTATTTCCCAATGCAGCAAGGAAACTGGCCCATGGTAAGACCCATCAACCACTACCTCCCCGATTATGCATCTTGCTACTGACCTATACCCTCCTTTGGATATCTAATTTTTCCATAATTACCTCAAAATCTCTTTCCTGGTTACATGATCTTCTACTACCAAAGTGCCAGTTATATCCAGAAGTTGCAACTCTCCCTCTCTCATATAAAGATTTATAGGTATTTGTCAAGACCAGATCAACCCAGGCAAAACTCAGTGTAAAGACCCATCTACCTTTCCCAAACCATCTATCTTTTCTACTAGGAGTATTCATCAATGGTACCTCATCCAGCTATCAAAGTAAGGCCTCCTTCCATATCCAACCTTTGCAGTCCTTCCCCCTTCTGCTGATCCAATCCACATGCTATTCTCTTTCTGAAACAACAAAGGCCACTTTTGCCTCTTTGATGTTTCTTTATTTGATCCCAGCAGATCAAATACTCCTTGCTTTTCTATGTCCCCACTCACTACATTACTCTACCCACCCCTTTTGTAATAAAGTCCCCAAAACAACAACAAGAAGAAGCATTGATGTACCTTTCCTCTGGGTTTCAAGTTTTTATCAATAATGGGTTCTGTCGGCATTTTTACTGTTACCTGATTTCCACCTTCCCCACTGTCTCATTGTGAAATTTTAGAAAGACATATATTACTGGTCTGTTTGTTGGTGCTCTGTTGGTGTAGTTTTTCTAGCCTTGTCCATTTATTCGCTCCTCCTGTGTCTGGTGATTGGGGTGCTCAGTATGAAGATTATTGCTCCCATTCTGGTTACATTTTTCAAATGTTTCAAACACCTCTTTATTATCAAATGTCCATCTTTTTCACGTATAGTTAATCCCACATATGAAATATTGTTCAACATGGATGTCATACAGGGTTACATTATTTTGGGGAGCACAGTATTCTATCTCTTCTAATTTTTGTTACTGGATGAATTATAGTCTTCAATTATTCAAATACTTTTCCTTTTTGTTTGGATGCCTTTCTCTTGCCCTCTTGTAGAACTTGCTGTTTCCAATTGAAATGTTGAATTTTAATGCTCTGTGACTTGAGGTTAACAACAGCCATTTTTTCTTCTTCAAGAAATCTATGACTTATTTCACAGATTCTCTAAGTATATCTTCATATCATCTACAAAGAGTGATAATTTTCTCTTCTTTGTCTATTCTAATTCTTCATTGTCTACAGTACCTTTTAGCAAGATGTAGTTTCCTTCTTTATCTCTTTTACTTAGAATGATTTTTGAATTTGTTTTGTTTGAGATTAGGATTGCTGCCTTGTATTTTTGTTGCTTTTTTTTTAACTTTGGCTGAAGTATATACAAAATGATAGAACTGGACTACATAAAGTTCCAAAGTATTTCAGATTTAAAATTACAAGGCCCTAAAGTATTTGGACTGACAAGTTTCTAGGAAGGGGAAGAACTTTTTCATCCCTTGGAAAACATAACAAGAATCAGAGATCTGGGAGTCACCACTAATTAGGACATATGGGATGAATGCTGGATAACATAGCCTCAAAAGAACAGAGATGTATAATGTCCATTGTTTTGTAACTTGAAAATTGTCCATATAAATAATAAAGATTAAACTGACTGAATAAAAGAACAAAAAGATGCTCACTAATAACAGGATGATTTTGGTGGCTCTGATATGTGGGAATAATATGGGACTCAGGCTAGTGCCAAGATTATGCTGAACTTGTTGATGGTGTCTGTATAGGACAAAAATCATGTAGCCACTGGTGATGACTATGACACTTACAAAGACTCCTTCATGAAGTGATTTCCAGAGTATAAATTTTGATGTAGTGAAAGTATATCTGTTTAAAGAGCAAAACAGTAGATTCCTACTCTCTTTACTGTTGCTATCATTCCCAGGAGATATCATATGGAAAAACAAAGACACATATAATAGTTGAATAGGGATCCATATTAAGATACAGAAAGGAATAATGTACTTTGGAGCTCTGAGTTTGAGTTGTGTCCATCTAGTGTTGCTGGAATTGATGGTGATTGCCTGGAATACACTCAAAATGCAGGTACTACAAAGAGTAAGGCTTGAGGACACTCGCTGCAGGTAAATTATGATTTTACATCCAATACCATCAAAGGGAAATTTCATTTGCAACAATTGCATTGCCCATGGGACTCCCCTGATGAGAATCATCAAAGTGTTGGAAAAGGCCAAATTAATGACAATCAAGTCAATGGGTCTTGTCTTATAACCAGTTATTAAATGAAAAGTATACAGGTAAAGGAGTAAACCATTACCTAACACTCCCATCACAATTTGAAGCAGGTAGAGAAAAAACAAGATATCACCATAAGAATACATGCTGCATTAGTCTTAGAAAGGACTTGGAGAGACAGAAAGACTATTCAGTTAGAGAACCAGTGGTTTTCATTGGTCTTCAACATCTTCCATATTTTTCAGATTAACTTCAATAAATTTCATTTGCTATGGAGTGATAAAGGAGTTTTAGAAAGTGCTTTGTTCTTGAGAGCCTTATGAGGTTAGTAATAGCAATATTTGTATCCTTGGACATTCTAAAATGTTTGCACTTATGACCAGGGTCTTTTGCTTTCATAATTTCTGCATTTTCTATCTCTGGAATGTTTAGTTGATATAGTGGTGAAGATAATTTGTCTGGAGTCAAGAACACTTGAATTTAAATCCCTGTGACCCTGATCAAGTCAATTAACCTCTGCCTACTTTGATTTCTCCAATTGTCAAATGAAAATAATAATATCACCTTCCTTTCAAGTATGAGAGGATAAAATGATATAAGGTTTGTAAAAAACCTGCAATAGCAGTTTGCACCCAAGTGGTATTTAAAAAATATTTGTTTATTTCTTCTACTAAATACCTGTTTACAAATGGTGTAGTTCTTAGTAGCTCTTAAGTATTGGATCAAGGGCTCAAATTTAAAATGAACTTAATGTCCAATGTTCTTTCTACTATTTATTGTGTTAGGATTTGTATTTAGATGTCTCATTTGGTGATATTGTTCATTCTTAGAGTACGCAGGGATTGAGACCTCAGATGGACATTGAAACCAATTGGTAGGATAACTGTTTGAATAAATTATAATATTCACCATGGAGAACAGAAGCCTTTGGTTGATTTATGTTAGAAGGATGAGACAATGTTCCTGTCCTCAGATCATTTGACATCTGATTGGGGAAACAGGAACTTCCTACATGCAATAAAATTTACAGAAATTAGAAGAGCAGTTTTGTTGGAGAATCTCAGAAAAGAGTAGATAGTGAACAGTTTCTTAGGGTTCTTTCATAATCCTCATCTAGACAATGCAAGTAGTTGTGTGGCAGTACAAAAAAAAATCAGTCCTGTAAAACAAGGGTTTTTTTTGGTTTGTTTGTCTGATATTTTATTTTACTAACTAAAGATAGTTGTAAAGGATAAATTATGCTTATGTTTCTTCAGTTCCATAGAGATTATAGCTACTTATTGTACAATAAATCAATAAATGACCCTTTCTTTCCATTTATGATAAGAAAACCTTGCAAGGGTATCTAGCTTTAGTGTAAGGAGAGATAAAACTCTTTGGAAGGTTTCTTTTAGTGAAGGAATAAAATATTGAAAGTAGCATTAAGGTAATTAATTGTATGGAGGGTTTTATTTTGATGGATGGGAAAACATATGAGATCCCTCAAAGTACTAAGTTCCCTGTTACTACCCTAGTCAAGATCTCAGTATGTTAATCTACACACTAGGCATGCTGCTAAGCACTGGAAATTAAAAAAAAAAAAACAAACACATACCTGACCTCAGCCAGCTCACAAATTAAGGAAAGAGATTAAAAAAGCAAACAAATATGTAAAATTTACATAGAGTAGGAGAATTTAGTACATAAGTGAAAGAATGAAATATAGTTAATACAGGATTAAAAAGGCTTCCTTTTAAAGGAAAAATAAATTAGTGGTGAATTAAAGAAAGCTTGTATATTCTCCAATTGATAAATGGTCAAATATATGAACAGGCAGTTTTGAGAGGAAGAAATTAAAGTTATCTGTAATCATATAAAAATGCTCCAAATGATTATTAATCAGAGAAATGCAAATTAAAACAACTCACACCTATTAGATTGGCTAATAGGACAGGAAAGGAAATGATAAATGTTGGCAAATATGTGAGAAAATTGGAATACTGATATATTGTTGGTGGAACTGATGCAACCATTCTAGAGAACAATTTGGAATTATGCCCAAAGGGCAACCAAACATTGCATACCTTTCCATGCAGCAATAACACTACTAGGTCTATATCCCAAAGAGACCATAGAAAACGGAAAAGGATCACATATAGAAAAGTATTTATAGCTGCTCTTTTTGTGGTGGCTAAGATTTAGAAATTGAGGGGTTGTCCATCAATTGGGGAATGGCTGAACAAGTTGTTGCATATGATTGTAATGGAATGCTGTTGAGCTTTAAATAATGATGAACAGGTGGATTTCTGACAAAGAGTTACATGAACCAATGCTGAGTGTAGTGAGCAGAGTTAGGAGAAAATTGTACACAGCAAGAGCAACCTTGTGTGATGAGTAACTATGATGGACTTAGCTCTTCTCAGCAATACAATGATCCAAGGTAATTCCCAAAGACTCATGGTGGAAAACACTAACCACATCCAGAGAAAGAACTAAGGAATCTGAATGCAGATCAAAGCATACTATTTTCATTTTTAATTTTTTCTTGTGGTTTTTTCCTTTTGCTCTGAATCTTCTTTCATAAGATGACTCATATGGATATATGTTTAACATGATTGCATATGTATAAAGTGTATCAGATTGCTTGCTGCCTTTGGGAGAGAGAAGAGAAAAACGGTGGGAAAAAATTTGGACCTTAACATTTTACAAAAATGAATATCGAAAATGATCTTTAGATGTAATTGGAAAAAATAAAATAACATTAAGGAAAAAAAGAAAGTTAGTAGGTAGATAAAAGGAGGGACAACAGTACAGGTATAGGGGAGAGATGATAACTAGAGGATCTTGTTTTTCAAAAATCAGGGGGCCCAGTATCACACGATCACAAAGTAAGTGGCAGTAAGTAAGACATAAGGAAAGGTAGATGAGGGCTAGATTATAAATGGAATGCCAGATGCTGATCCTGGAGGTAATAGGGAGCCAGTGGAGATTATTTAGCATAGGGGTTTGATGTGAGCATCATTGTGCTTTAGTAAAATAATTTTGGTGGTAGAATGGAGCATGAATTAGAAAGAATTTGGTAAGCACATTCATTAGCAGTCTATTGCAATCATTTAGAAGGGCCAGAACAAGAGTAGAGGCAATGTTAGAGAGAGAAGGGCACAGATTAGACTGATTTTGCATGTATGAAATAGACAAACCTTGGTAAAAGTTTGAATATGGACAGGGGGATGAGAGACAGTGGGGAGTCAAGTATTATGAATAGTTGAGATAGGAGGAAGAGTGGCAATGTTTAGCTGAAAAGATAGTGGATTCAATTTTACCTATGATTATAGTAAGGGATCTAGTGGACATCCACTTCATGATGTCTAAAATCAATTGAGAATGCCAGATTGAAACTATGCAGAGTCTAAAGCAGGATAGGTAGATTTTAGAGTTGGTAACTAAGGGATGGCAATTAAATACATGGAAGTAAAAGAGATCACCAAATGAAGTAGTACACAGGAAGAAGAAAAGAGGCCCCCTAAAAGAACACTCTGTAATACCTACAGTTAGAGGATTTTGTTTGGAATAGGATCCAGCAAAGGGCCAAATCTATAACAAAAATAATATGATTATATCAACAAATATAAGAAAAAACTTTTGGTAAAATATAACACCCATTCCTATTAAAAAAATACAAGAATAAATGGAGCCTTTAAAAAAAGATATCCTTTTGTCTAAAACCAAGATCATGTATCTGTAATGGGGATAAACTTGAATCCATCCCAGTAAGATTGAGGCGAATCAAGGATGCCCATTATGAGCACTATTCTTCAATATTGTACCAGAAATGCTAGTTATAGAAATAAGACAAAAAATAAATTATTAGAATTGTCAACAGGGAAACAAACTAACATTCTTTGCAAATGATATAATGAAATACATAGAGAAACATAGAGAATCAATTGAAAAAATAATTGAAATAGTTAACAAATGTTCACAGACACCTAGAATAGAAAATAAACCCGTGTAAATCGTCAGGATTTGAAGAATTTCATTTAAAATAACTACAGACAATATCAAATTCATGAGAGTCTATCTGTCATGAAAAATGCAAGGATTATAGAAATTACAATTACAAGACACTTTTCACACAAATATAGTTTTAACAATTGAAAAAATGTTTATCACTCATGAATATGTTGTCAATATAATAAAAATTATAGTTTTATATAAGTTAATTTACTTATTTAAACTCATGCCAATCAAACTACCAAATACCTATTTGATAGTTAGAAAAAATTATAACAAAATTCACCTGGAGGTGCAAAAACTCCAGAATACCAAGAAAAAGAAGGAGGCAGCCTAGCAATTCCAGATTTCAAACAATTTTACACAGTGGTCATCGTGGAAACAATCTGGTACTGTGTAATAATAAATTGGTTAGTAAGTAAAAGAGATTAGGTATATAATACACTAGTAAGTGATCATAATAATTAATATTGACAAAACCAAGGTTCCAAGTTTTTGGCGTAAGAACTCACAATTTGACAAAAATTGCTTGGAAAAATGTAATGTAGCTTTGAAGAGACTAGAGATAAACCAACATCTCACATGAAAACTGAGAGAAAGTCAAAACATATAAATGATTTGGACATAAAGGGTGATATCATAGGTATGTTAGAGGAACATGAAAAAATATACCTGTCATATGTATGGATAGGGGAAGTTTTTTATACAACAAGAAAAAGAGAAAACCATAAGAACTAACACAGATAATTTGATTATGTGAAATAAAAAACTATATATATATACACATATATGTATATATACATATATAACACATGTATATGGATATATGTATGAATATAAACATATATACACATATATAATATAGAATTAAATTAAAGATCTGTTTCTTATTGAACTTTGATAGAAAAATAATTACGTACAATTCGATCAAGGAGATTTCATCAATATATCAGCAAGATCATACACTATGAACTGGTGAGATTTATATCCAGAATGTAGGACTAGTTCTGCATTAGAAATATTATCAACATTATCTAAGATATGTTAAATTTAAATTAGCATGTATATAAATTATAGACATAAATTTAAAAGTGTATATATATATATAACCTGTGTAATTATGGCTATTTTTAATTATGCACAATGATGATATTATAAATAAATATGATTTATTAGAGAGAAGAAGGATGGAAGAAAGAAAGAGCAGATGAAAGAGGAAGAAAGGAAAAAGGAAGGAAGGGAGAGAGGGAGGGAGAAAAGAAGGAAGAGAGGGAGGCAGGAAGGAAGGAAAGAAAGGAGAGAGGGAGGGAGGAGGATGTGGAAGGTGGAGGATAATGGAAGAGATGGAAAGCTTAAGGAGAGAGAATTTCTTATAATTAATGAAGTAATTAAAATAATTAATAATAATAGTGTGTAACAAATCGTAATCACTTATTAAATTTATTTAATTTGGGCATGCTTCAGGGCCAATTAAATACTCAGAATTTTAACATTCAATTTATGAATAATAAAATATCAAAATATTTCCTTTCATTGACTTAAAAGCTGAGATAAGAATTATTAGAAAAATTGGTTAATAGGTGAAAAGTTGAGCAGTCATCCTACCTAGGCTTCATGGCAGGATGATTATTATTCAAATCCCTTCTGCACACAATAGACACATCATACTCAATAAAACTCCTTTTTACATAAAATTTGTCCTAAAAGATAGGGACTCCATTTCTGTCAGATGAATTCTTTGTGTGATCTTGACCACAAAGCACATTTGACTGTGTAACTCATATTCACCTCCGGCCTTTTAAAAGCTGAAAATTTATACATACACATTACGCAGAATAGTCACCTAATAAGTTGCACCAAGAAAGTGTCACAATGTATTTTTATAATACATTTTTATTGTTGTTCTTATTGTTAGAAGCTTTGAGGTAGAGGCAAGGGGAAGTTCCATTCTGATTTAATTTTATTTTAAATTACATTAGAGCAGACAACACCCATATTTTCCAGTTAGAGATGCAATGACTTTTCAAAGGATCTCTCAACTTTTTTCTATCCCAGCCATCCCAGTCTAGCCAAATTCAACCTTTTATATGACTGGAAATAAAGTCTTGAATAAACTTTGAGAAAACAAGCTTGTGCATTACATACATATTCACATGCCAGCCAATGCTCCATCCCATTCCAGCCTCTATCCTGGTATGATAATGTTTTTGGCTACATGAATTGCTTTGCATCCACTTGTGCACTTCCCATAATAACTAGGCTGGGGGGAGTATGGCAAGAAGGGTGATTTTTTTTACATCACAGTGAGACCACAACATAGAACTTGTGTTGATAGGATCCTTAGGATTTATATGGTCCTTACCTCTCTCTCCTTTCTAAATAATTAGTAATAAGAGGCAGAGGAAAATGCTCCAAGGCTTTCCTCAAGCTTCCAGACGCAGTAAATTCTGGAACAGTGAAAAGCAATCTAGGTGGAATTTGCAAACAGGTACTCTTCTTCTAATGAAGGATTTTTATCAATTATCCAAACTGCACTGACAGTCATAGCCCATAGAGGCAAAAAGGCTGAGAGCTCTCCTTCTCATTATACAGAATAATTTGTAAAATGTTTGAAATCATTAGATTTTAGTCAAACCTTCATAAATGAATGAAAAAGGTAAGAATCTTAAAGAAGGAGTAAAATAATGGGCAGAGAGAGAATTCAAAGAATCAGGCATGAAGGCTCAGTGATGGTGTGAGATGCCAAAGATACTTGACAGTTTGCCTATCGAGGCTGCATGCACAGAGAACAGGCAACTCAAGCCATGTCAGACAGAGATAGGAGCAGTGTGGACGCACTGGGATGGGATCTGGGATTTCAGTTCAAATAGAGTCTCTTCCCCTACTTCTGTCTTTGTGTGAATGGATCAATATTCTCTCTGGACTTCAGTTGATTTATCTGGAAAATGAGGGATTTTGACTAAATGAAATTGGAACTATCTTCTGCTTAAGAGTGTGGGGCTAGGGAGAGGAAAATATACATAGAAAGAAATATACAGAGAAAAGATACAGTGAGAATGATAGAGGCAGAGAGACAGTGACAAAAAACAGAGAGAGAGAAACAGAGAGAGAGAGATCATGCTCTTTTACTAATGAATACCTGTACAGCTTTATCTCTTCCATAGGAACACTCATCTTGTTATCCACCTTCTCTCAGAACACGACAAAGTATGTGGTGTGCTCAGGTTGATGGGCCTGAAGTCACAGATAATAGGAAGCAAGTTCCCTGCCAAATCTCCAAGATAGTCAGGACTCTGAGCTTACCCTGTGTGGTTATTAGATATTTTGCAATCATTAATTCAACTGACTGAGTCTGGATTACAGATCAAAGATTCCTATTGCTCATTATATTGTGCTCAGACTCAGAAGTTATAGACCCTTTCCCTGATCTAAGCAGCCTAGAAATAACTACGGCTTAGATTATCTTTGCAAGCCATAGTGATGATCCCTTGGCATCAGGATTTTAAACTTATGCCTACCCTGTACACTATTCTCTAATGCAAACTATTTAAAGGTGCAGAGCAGGGATGGTATGTAGATATATAACTACTAGCTACATTTATTTTTTTGTAAATGTTACTGCTGGAATTTTAAATACAGCATAATACATATTGAGGCATCTTTCACTAAATCCATTCTGAATCTCTAGCATGGAGAAGCTTGGAAACTTTCTAGGGAGAAAAAATATGTTTTCTTCCTCTCTAGAAATCTCTTTCTTTGGGCCCTAGGAACAAATGTACTCACGAGGCTCCTCTGTTCTGCAGAACAGAGTAGAATTATGTCCACCACTGTGTGTGTTTCTGTGGGTATGGGTGTGTATGTATGGGTGTAGATGTGCATATGTGTGGTAAGGATGGCCAAGGCTGGAGTTATAAGGACAGCCTTGTCTGATTTCATTTCTCTCAAGAGAGATGATTATCATGTCATCATTATGTCTTTTAGGAATTAAAAAAAAGACAATGGCTGCAAGAGGCATCTGGGAAATGTCAGAAAAAGAAAGAAATCTTGGTCTCAGGTGCAAATTAAAATATCTAAAGGAACATCTTTCCACATTTGGGATGGAAACTCCTTTTTTTCCCTGCCTCATGAGGGAGAAGGAAGGAATGAAGACCTTTCAAAGCCATATGGAAGAGTTGTTTCATTATTATCATTTTATACAATATTAATTTTTTCTATAATTTTTCTTTGACACATGTATTATTTTTGATTTTCTTGTCTCCCACTGAATCTGAATATTTTATTTGTAGCCCCTGAACCAAGTTCAATTCTTTTGCAATATAATCTGTATGTAATCCATTATTTTTTATTTCTATTTTAAAAAGTTCATTTGTTTGCATATCTCTGTGCCCTAGTATATTGTCCACTTCTGTAAAAGTTTCATGTGGTACTGCAATATATGTCTGTCCCGTTTAGAAGAGGTGTTTTATGAATTTCTCTTAGGGTTACCCATACCTGAGAAAGGGAAACAGAAGTCTCAAGTTACCACAATGTTGTTATCTATGTGTTATAGCCCAGATGCTTCCTTCATGAATTTGGACACTTAGGCATTTGAAGTATATATTTTTATTATTGATATTGGTTCATTGTCTATGATTCCTCTCAGCTTAATCTAGTTTCATGATTTTTCCTTTAAAAAATCGTAATAATTCTTTTGCCAGTGTCATAGCAATGATTACAACTCCTGCTTTCTTTTGATTCATTTGATTCATGGTAGTGTTTTTACCCATTCTCTTTTATTTCTGCCTTTGTTTTTGAAATGTGCTTCTCTTAAGTAATAGATTATGGAATGTTGTTTCATCCAATTCATCAATTTTTTCACTTATTGCTTTATTTAATTTATTCAAATTTAACGTTATAAGATTTATGTTAATCACTGTCTCTAATATTGGGGTTTTCACTATCCAAGATATAATTTTCTCCCACTTTTGCTGTAAAAATAGTATTATTTGCTTTCAGTTACTTTAATCCCTTTTTACATTAATTTATTTTTTTGGTTGGCTTGTTCCCACTAAATCTCTTTTGTGCAAATCTAATTTCATTTTCTTATTTGTTACTCCTTTCCCTTCCTACATTTTTACTTTTAGTTCCTTTTTCTCTCCTGATTTTGTGTGAGCGTATAATATCCGCCCCCCCCCTCCATTTCCCCTCTCAGTAAATTATTTCCTCCTTCAACTTGTTTTGTTCCTTAGTTTGTTTTTATTTTGTAGTACTCTTCAAAAAGAATTTCTCTCATTCTCTTCATGTGTCCATCTTATTTTTCTACTCTAATACTCCTTCTCTGATTCATAATGACTTTACTTGTCCAGTCTCTTTGTTTATTCATCATGAAATCAAAATTTCCAAGACATTCCTTCTTTATCACGTCGTACATCTTTTCCCATGGATTCCCTATGTCCATTGTATCTCTTTACCAAAACAATGCCAATTCATTCATAGCCCAGTGAGGACATTGTTCTGTGGTAAAGACTATCAGGTATCAACTTCATGATTATGCATCTCATTAACAATCTATACTTTCCCCTCCTTCCCCTTTATTCCACAGTTGCTTTGAAATCTCCCACCTGGCACCATGATCTCCCACTTTCAAAGTGACTATTTTCCCAGAAATACTGAATTGTCCCCTCACAATGTAGGATTTGTTGGCTATTTTTAAAGATTTATTTTATTTTTAGTTTACAACACTCAGTTCCACATGATTTTGAGTTCCAGATTTTCCTCACCCCTCCCTCTTTTTTCCTCCCCAATAGTACAATAGTATTCTATTACATTCATATACCATAACTTGTTTAGCCATTCCCCAATTGAAGGGCATCCCCTTGATTTCCAAGTCTTTGCTACTGCAAAAAGAGCTGCTATAAAATTTTTTGTACACATGGGTCCCTTTCTCACTTGTGTGATCTCTTTGGGATATAGCCTCAAAGTGGTATTGCTGGGTTAAAGGGTATGCACATTTTATAGCCCTTTGGGCATAGATAGTTCCAAATTGCTCTCCACAATGGCTGAATCAGTTCACAGCTCTACCAACAATGAGACAGTGTTCCAATTTTCCCACATCCTCTCCAACATTTCTTATTTAACTGTTTTGTCATATTAGCCAATCTGACAGGAGAGATGTGGTATCTAAGAGTTCTTTTGATTTGAATTTCTCTAATAACAGTGATTTAGAGCATTTTTTCATATGCCTATAGATATCTTTAATTTCCTCCTCTGAAAACATTCCTGTTAATATCATTTGACCACTTCTCAAGTGGAGAATGACTTGTATTCCTATAAATTTGGCTCAGTTCCCTTTATGTTTTAGAGATGAGGCCTTTATCAGAGACACTGTTTGTAAACTGTTGTCTCTCTGTTGATTTTGCTCTCCTTGCTTGTTGCATTTATTCATTTCTCCTTTATCTCTTTTGCTTAGGATAGATATTGAAGAAGCAAATAATCTCTTCAGTTCTAGTGGAATTTCTGAAGATGTTTCAAATACCACTTTATTATTAATTGTCCATCTTTTTACATGTATGGTTGACTTCAAATCTGAACCACTGATCAGACTTGATGATATCCTGGAAGCCACTGTTTTTTGGAACACATCCAATTTCTCTTTAGGCTTTCTATTGATTTTTTTTATAGACTAGTATGATCCAAATATTTTTTTCCATAGTATCTTAATATCTTTCTCCTGATCATGTGCTGTTGCTGAATTATTAAATTTCACCATTTTTGGGGGTTTTGTAGTAGCCATTTTCTTTATTTATCTTTAACAATCTATAAATTATTTCTAGTGGTTCTTCATTTTCTATTTTCAGGCATTCTTGGCTGTGTCATTGTTTAGTCCTTTAAGTTGTGATTTTCTATGACTCTGTGTTCCCATTTTGGCATTTTCTTGCCAAAGATACTGGAGGGGTATGCCATTTCCTTAATTAATTCATTTTGCAGGTGAGGAAACTGAGGCAAACAGGGTTAAGTGACTTGCCAGGATTACAGAGTTAGTAAGCATCTGAGACCAGATTTGAACTCACTAAAATGAGTCTTCTTGATTCTAAGCCCAGTGTCCTATTTCCTGTATCACTTAGTTGCCATAATTATTTTTTCTCATTTTATGTTCTGTAACATTTTTGTCTTGTTTTTTTTTTCTTCTTAGAGTCCTTTGATGCTCAGGTTGACACTATTCATCCTGTTTTCAAGATGGATATGGTTTACTTGCATAATTAACATATTTTATTTCAATATTGCTGGGGCGTATTTTTGCTTCTCTTCATCTAGATTGACCTTCATTTCTCTGTATTTATATTCCGGAATTGTTATTCTGTCTTATGTTATTTTGAAGAGGTTTACAATTCAAAATACCATATTTTGTCTATTATTTCTGCTTAGTAGGGGATCAGTGGAACATTCATAATTCTCATGTTTTTTTTTTTATCTACTTGTAAACCAACTGTTTTTAGTTCCTTACTTTTTTTTCAAATTCCTCAGGGTTCTTTCTCTTATCAAATGTTGCATCATTTAGCTTTCTATTACAATATTCATTAATAGATGCCTGAATTTTTTTTTTCTAGCTATGTAAGTCATATTTCCTTTTGTGGTCATTTTTTTTCTCTTGATTTATGTACTTATATTGAAGATCTTTCCATTTTATCCTTCCTATAATCTTTGGTAATTTCACTTTCCCACACACCCATTTTCCTCTGTCATTCACTTTCTGACTCTCATATTTCTGACCATGGTTTACTTGGTGGATGGATCACGAACTATTTTAGCCTCCTCCCATTTTTGGCCAGCCATATTTTGCCAGCCTTGCGTGGTCTCTTCTCTAACTGATTTTGGTAGGTCAATACCGGCTCCGAGCAGATGCTGTGCTCTTTCTCTCTGCTTTACTGGAATGAGAAAAAGTCTTTCCCCTCGCCTGTATAAACAATGTCTTGGCATGGTATATGTTCCTTAGTTCTCTGGGCCAATATTAGTAATTCAATGGTTTTCAGCTCTCAGGCATTGGTGATGTGGGTCCCAACAGACTTCTATTTTTCTTGATGATCTTCAGTTATACTGAATGTGCGTTAGGGCTAGGAAAAATTTCAAAAGTTTAGAACTGAGATCACTTTAACACTAGAAAAAAGGCAGGATAGACCAAGGTACAAGGGTAAATATTGTTATAACTCTATGTTGCCTCCTTTGATCTACTAGTACAGCTTCTCTGCCAATAGTGTTAGAGGCAAATTGTCATGCTGAGTGAGCACAGAGTCATTGAGTGTAATTTTTTAACTTATTTTGGTTTCTGGGTGTCGTACACCATGGAGACAGCAAAATAACTTCATCTTTGGCTTATATTTTCAGACCTTTGAGGGGTCTGAGATGTCATAAAGATCTAAGAAGATGTCAAGTACTTAATTTTGTTGGTCGTGTGACCTGTAAGTACTGTTATTTAAATTGTGTCTCTCTTTGTCCATATTGCTAAGCAATTATTGGACCTGAAAACAGGTCATCATAAATGAATGATGAGTAGATATATTTTGGACCCTATATTTTGTATGGTATACACACACATACATACATGCATATCTATATCCATCTATTTCTATACGTATATACATATATATATATATATATATATACTGCAGAATATATATATATATATATATATTATATATATATATATATTGAGAACAGATATATATATATATATATATATATATATATATATATATATATATATATATATCTGTTCTCAATACTTTGATAAAACATCATCTCAGTATTTTCTGCAAGGATTTTGGGATATTCCTGAGAAAAGACAACATGACTTTATCCTATCTTTTATCTAATTCCCCAGTCCCCAGTAATTCTGCTCTTATCAGGGACATCATGGTATAATCAGCATCCATAAATTTAAAAACACTTTTTTAGAGATATAAAGACGTGGTTCTCATGACATGTGGGTATTAGACCCACTTTCTTTGATCTAACCAGTCTTAGTGATTAAGCCCAGTTAGATGATTTCTGTTCTATTATTTTTATCATTAGATTTTAAAAGTCTATTGCACACTTACTTCAGTGTATTTTAGCCATAGGTAGAACCATTAGGCCCATCCTTTGTTATGAGGTCCCTTGCCCTTATAATAAGTGATATCTTACTGGGAAAATTCCTTCAGTTTGTACATTCTGATAAATTTCAATCAAGATGGTGAATTTCTCTGAGCTGTTTGCAAAATGCTATTGAATTCAATTGGCATCTACATTCCTTCGTGGAATTCAAAATGATAGGTTCATTAAGCTAAGAAACAGATAATAAACACAAATAATATGTCAGGCAGTGTACAAAGTGATGGATATCAAAAATACAAGATTAAATGAAGCTAGTCCTTCATCTTAAGGAACTTATATTTTAATGGGAATAAACTAGATAGATAGATAGTCAGATAGATAGACAGATAGGCAGATATGTATATTTACGTATATAAGCATGATGAGGAATGAATGACCCTAGCCCTTTTTCCCAAATGAATTTTGATGCCTACTTCTTGGGAGGGTGAGAAGATGAGATTCAAATAGAGTGGTCAATGAGAAGCCCTTTGTATCAAGCCCCACTTAAAGCTACTTTAGGAGACAACAAGATTCAAAGAGTCTGGTCAATGAAATACTGAAACTAATAGGGGCCCCTTAGCCCCTCTGCCCAGGGCTGAAGAATGGAATAATGTTTTGCCTAGATATTCACGAAACCCCTTACTTCTGTCTCTGCTTACCTCATCTCTCTGCCCATGGCAGGTTTTCCAATATAAGAATCCCTAGCCATTCTTGGCTAGGGGCCATCTTTGTTAAATAGGTGGTGTCCCCCCCTGAAGGGTGTCTTCATTAAGTGGAGGAGGGGTTATTTAATGGACTTCAAGCTCATAATGATTTTTTGAAAAAGCTAATGTGATATCTGACTGTGCTAGAGAAGGACTAGTTCTCAAAATGAGGCAAGTGACTATTTTGCTTTTCTCAGTATTGAACAGGTACAATCTGTATAATTGTGTTCAGTTTTTGGCAAATTTTGAGAACAATGTAGATATCTAAATGTTCAAAGAGTTTTACCTTCTTAATAACAGACTTTTTATTAACATCTATAGCACTCACATTGCCTTTCCCATCCTAGATGTCCAATTTCTATCTGCTGAGTATTGAGTAACTTTCTCAAAAAGATTAAAAAGCTACAGAATTTAAACACTTCCCATTTTCTGCAAAAAATATAAATTAATATTTGATATCAGTATTAAAACATTTAAACAATGTTTGAATTTTTTTCCTGTAGAGATTTCAATTTTCTAGAAATAAAATTTGTAATTTCCTCAAGATCTTCATTAACTTGAAAGTGTCAGAAACAACCATCTTACTAAAAACCCCGTGTGGCCATTAGTGAATAGAGGAATAAAAGATTTTTAATTTATGTCGTTTAAGATGGCAGCCCCTAGGAAAACGCACACTCTTTAAGACAATCCCAAAACCTTTTTCTTTCTATCCAAGATTTGCATTTCCCTCCCCTATTCCCCATTGGCTGGGTGTTTCAGGATTGACAGCCTACCTGAAAATGCTTAAAACTCATCCCCATGTGGGTCTCCATCCCTGCTTACATTTCCCATTTCCACATTCCAACCCCACCCCCATCCTCACTGACAAGCTATAAATACTTTTAATCCTTACTCAGGATGTCTGCATTACTCATATTTTATCATCTCTATAGCATGAGACAGGACTTTTCCTAATTGAACAGGTTGTGAATACAATAAGATGAGAGAGCCGACAAGGTGTCAGTTGTAATTAGGACCCAGGATATCTGTGTTTCCTTTACCATTAACATGACATAACATAGTATATGTCCATAAGTAATTAAGATAAGAAAAGGCCCATCATTCAAGATAGTATCTCAGGTTAAAGGCCTCATCCTTAATGCCTATAAGCTGAGAACACTAGAGAGGTAATTCCTGGGTTTACCTAGAGAGCAAAGGAGAGAATGTTCACCCTTACCTATGCTGATTAGCCTGATGCGTGAAATATTCAATCAACATCCTCACACTAATTTCTCCACAATCAATTTTTTTCCTGCATTCAGCAAAAGTAAAAGACTTTCCGGCATGTATGAATCTTAGGTTTTGTAAATTATGTTTTGCATGATTTCTGTGGAAACAAAAGTTCAATTATCTCCTACAAGACCTTGTAATAGCTTGAAGCAAGAATGAATATAACTCACTTAGAGGGATGGATATAACCTTCTCTATGGAGACAAAACACAAGCGCAGTTGTTTGTTTTCCCAGAGTAACCCAACATGATACTAATATATCTGCAAAAGCTTTTAACATCTGACTTTCTTCAGATAAACCCAAATTCCAGTGCCTTATTTAGGGAATAGGTTAAAAATCTATTTCGTCCTTTTTTTCTTTCTGAAAACATTATATACCACTTACTGGCATTAGCAATCCAAATCTGCTTAGGACTTGTTCTATTGTATAAATTGTGATGCTTCTTCAATGTTTCTGCTCATTCTGAGAAAGAAATAACTGATTATTTCCTACAAACACCACAGCTCTTAGAGAAATCAAATTTATTCCAACTCATTTATTCAATCAAACAATAATAATCAAACAAAGAAACAAAACTTACTGTTACTGTTTCACAGAGTCATTGGGAGAAAAGAATTGTGGAAAATATAAAGAACTGGAAAAACACTTTTTATTTTTATGAATATATATAGACAGAGCACACAGAATTAGTTGAATATAAAGGGATGGTATCTAAAAAATAAAATCCAATTAAAGGATGAGAGATGAATATATTGAGAGAGGGAGAAAGGGAGAGATAGAATAGGATAAATTATCTTGCATAAAAGTGGCAAGTAAAAGTAGTTCTGTAGGAAGGGAAGAGGGAGCAGGTGAGGGGGAATGAGTGAATCTTGCTCTCATCAGATCTGACCTGAGGAGGGAATACCATACACATTCAATAGGGTATCTTACCCTACAGGAAAGAAGGAGGAAGAAGATAAAAAGGGGGGAAGGATAGAAGGGACAGCAGATAGGGGGAGGAGGTAATTAAAAACAAACACTTTCAAATAGGGACAGGGTCAAGGGAGAAAATTCAATAAAGGGAGATAGGTTAGGAAGGAGCAAAATATAGATAGTCTTTCACAACATGAGTATTGTGGAAGGCTTTTACGTAATGAAACACATGTGGTCTATGTTGAATTGCTTGCCTTTTAGGGAGGGTGGGTGTGGAGGGAGGACGGGAGAGAATTTGGAACTCAAAGTTTCAAAAACAGATGTTCAAAAACAAACAAAAAAAAGTTTTTGCATGCAACTAGGAAATAAGATACACAGGCAAAGGGGCATAGAAATTCATCTTGCCCTACAAGAAAGGAAGGGAAAAAGGGAATGGAGGGGAGTGGGGTGATAGAAGGGAGGGCTGACTGGGGAACAGGGCAACCAGAATATATGCCATCTTGGAGTAGGTGGGAGGGTAGAAATGGGGAGAAAATTTGTAATTTAAACTCTTGTGAAAATCAAGGCTGAAAAATAATTATATTAAATTAAAAATAAAAAAATTTAAAAAATTAAAAACTTTTAAAAAAATTATATCTGCATGGAATTGTGCAGTGCTTGACAATGGGCAAATAATAAATATTTGTTATTTATTTTAAATTTGACTGATTCCATGTTCTAATACACAATAGTAAATGACTATAGTTAACTTGTATTTGATAAACCCAAAGATCCAAGCTTTTGAAATAAGAATTCACTATTTAACAAAAAATGCTGGGAAAAAAACACTGAAAACTGTTTGGCAGAAACCAGGAACAGACCAATAATTTACCCTGAATACCAAGATATGATCAAAATGGTATATGTTTTAAACATAAACGGTGATAACATAGAAAACTTAGGGGAGCGCATGGAATAGTTTCCCTGTCATAGATGGCTAAGGGAAGCATTTTTGATCAAATGAGAAATAGAGAACTATACCAGTAGTAAATTTCATCATTGAGGTTATAGTAAATGAAAGTTTTCACACAGACAAAACCAGTACAACAAACCAAGATTAGAAGGAAAGAAGAAAGTTCAAAGAAAATTGACAGCAAGTGTCTTTGACAAGGGCCTACTTTTTTAAAATATGTAGAAAACTGGTGCAAATTTTTAATAATACAAGTCATTCCACAATTGATAAATAGCGCAAGGATATGAACAGACACTTTTCAGAAAAAGAAATAAAAGTTATACATAATCACATAAAAAAGCACTAAACCTTTTTCTCGTTAGAGAAATGCAAATTAAAATAACTCTGAGGTATATCCCCTTACACTTATCATATTGTCTCATATTACAGAAAAGGAAAATGATAACTATGGGAGGGGATTGTGAAAATTGGGACACTAACGCACTGTTTGTGGAGTTCTGAACTGATTCAACAAATCCATAGAGTAATTTGGAAGCATCCCCAAAGGTTTTGTAAAACTTTGCCTATCCTTTAACTCAGTGATACTACTACTAGGTCTATATCCCACAAAGATAAAAAAAGGGCAAAGCATCTATTTGTACAAAAATGCTTATAGCAGGTTTTTTGTGGGTCTTGTCAAAAAATTGAGAACTGAGGGGCTGTCCATCAATTGAGGAATGGTGGGAACAAGTTGTGGTACATGATTACATTAAATATTATTTTGCTATAAGAAATGATAAACAGGATGCTTTCAGAAAAATGAAGAGAAACATAAATGAAGTGATGCAAAGTTAATTGCACAAAATCAGAAAAACATTATACACTAAAACAGCAATATTATAAGATGATCAACTTTGAATGACATAGTTATTCTCAGCAATAGAGTTATCCAAGACAATTTTGAATAACTCATGATGAAAAGTCCTATCTACCTTTAGAAAAAGAATGGATGGTGTTTGAATGCAGAGCAAGACATACTACTTTTTTACTTTGTTTCATTTTTGTCTCTGTTTTCATTCATAATCTAAATCATATGGAAATATGTTTTTGCATTTTTTATGATTTTTATGTTTGTGTAACCCTCTATGAAATTGCTCACTGCCTCAGAAAAAGGCATTTGACTGGAGGAGGGAGGAAATTTGGAAGTCAAAATTTGAAATTAATAAATATTTAATTTTTCTCTTTGAATTGAAAAAATATTATTTTAAAATGAAAATCATTCAAATAGTCACAGAAAGAAAAATAAATGACACCAGGAGTATAATGGTGAATTGTAGTGGGAAAGAAACAGGTTAGACAGTCACTGGATGACTTTCTCTGGATGTTCCTTTCCCCCTCCTCAAAGCAAATTTCAAAAACAAGAACAACACTCTGAAGAATTAAGGTAAGGTACTTTCCCTTTTAATGTTTTTTATTGAGCTATGACACTTTCCAGAGGGGTAATTTATGCAGGTAAGAAGTTAAGGGGTAAGTATAGCTGAATTTATTTTACCTGTTTTTATTTTTCTCTAAAACTTTAATTGATAAATAATCTTCACTATTAGATGTTGTAAATGCAGATTTAATTGGTTCCCTAAACAAAATTTGCATCATGGGAACTATATGGCTTCTTGATTATTAAACTGATAATTTGAAGTATTAACTCTTTTGTCCTTCAGGAAAACAAGAAACATTTAAGGAAAGGACTTTAATATGCGTGAATTTTATTTGAAAAAAAAAAGCTTTGTGCTACTTCTGTGAATATAGGTTATTTATGTGGTATCAGAACTCAGTTTGCATAGATCAGGTTTTAGGAAAGATCTTTATAATTGTCAAAAATATTTTAAATTTTTTTGTTTGTTTCTATCTCTTCAGGGATTGAAACTGATGGATAGTCATTCAATTGATTTCAATTGTAATCAACATTACCAGAGTTGAAGTAGAAGCTAAAGAAATTTAAAAAAATTTCAACTTGAAATTTCTAGGCTCCAAAAGCTGGGGCATGGGAATTTGAAGCTCCTCATCCTCTAGTTTCTCCCCTATCTCTTAGGTTTAGGAAAATGTAAAAGTGGGTGGGACCTAAGAATTGACCCAGCTCATTGATGAAATGGTGCTATGAATTACTGGGAAAATCACCACTTGTTTTTAAAAATTAGTTTATTGACAATAATGGACTCTCCCTTTTTGAAGTACTAGCATCAAATGACCCTTCGATAGATTGGGATTCAAATGTTATAATTAGCTATTTTAAATTCAGATTTGATTTTCATTGTGGAAAGTGTCCGAGAACAGGCTCTTAAAAGTGCTCCACTATTAGGATATCTGTGGTAGTTTAGAAACTGAAACCAAGAGACTGCCACTTTAAACTTATGACAATGGATGAGCTGAAGATAATAAGCCTTATAATATGAAGTGCCTGAAATAAATTGTTGTCGAAAAGAATAGTAAAAACTTGAAAATAATGCTTGAGTATTTTATGTGATATCATTTGGAAAGTAAATCCAGGTATACTTGGATTTATTCTGGTTTCATTTTGGTCAACCAGACTTTGTCCTACTATTTGGCATTAAGAAAAAAAAATCTTGGGAAAATATTTTCTCAGAAGAGGGTAGCTCAGTTTATCAATTTATTCTATGTATAAAGATAAGGCCTAATATTAATTTGATAATTTAATGTATTACAATGTATTACAAATCTTATAAAAATCGTAAATTTTTGTCTTAATACTTGTGGCTTCTAGGCTTATATTTTTTAATGATGTAAATTTGTTTGAAAATGTACTTGTAGAAATATGATGGATACCGATAATGTTTTTACTGTGATATAGGAGAAGTTTCTTTAAGATGTTAAATACAGACTCCTGACATCTTATAGATGCTGCAAGTAGAATATTCAAAGCTTTGATTTCAGACATTGTCATGAGGCCAATAATCGGTCACTCAAAGGGAATGCCATGTGCTGCCCAGAGTGCTAAGATAGATATTTGTCTGTGTAAGCTGCACAGATGACCTTGACGTGGCTAAACATAGGATCCTATTGACTTGGCTCCCTCATTGTGTTATTTCCCTTTGAACTAGAATGTTTCCCACCTGGTTCCTTCCTGCAAAATCTTTTTGCTACTTGACTGGTGCTTCCAAAACTTGGCCATGACTCTTACATGACATTAAACAGGACTAAAGATGCTTTATCCTATTATATTGTGCTAAATCATTCTGTGCCTTTGAGTTTAGAACTTGAGTAACAGTTTTTATTCTAATATAATCAACAAGATAGGGAATTATTGCAAAACAGGAATAGGAAAAATATCTGTGTATTTAGTGGACTTCAAGCATATAATGAACCAAGAAAAAGGTAATGTGATCTTGGACTGGGCTAGAGAAGGACCAGTTCTCAAAATGAGGGAAATGATTATCTTACTGTTCTCATTAAGGAACATATACAATCTGTATTATTATGCTCAGCTCTGGGCACATTTTAAGAATGATATTGATATCTTAATATTTGCTTATAAATATCTTTCATCCAAAACTAGTATTTTGTTTCTTAACGACATAGAGCAGGTTTTATTAACATCCATAACACTCACAATGATCTTCACATCTTAGGTGCCCAATTTATATCTGCTGAGAATTGAGCTAACTTTGTCAAAAACTTTAAGAACTAGAGATTTTAAACATTTCCCATTTTTTTCTTGCAGAAAAATATATATGAAAAATTGATATTGTTGTTAAAACATTATATATTTAGATTTTAAAAAAAATTTCTCCTGTGGCAATTCTGATCCTTTCCTGAAATAAAATTCATCACGTTCCCAATGTCTTTGTTAACTTGAGTGTTTGTAGTAGATATTAGTGGGACAGACCATAACTTACTTAGAGGGATGAATATCTCCATCTCTATGGAGACACACAGAAGATTTATAATTGTCATTTTTCCCCAGGGGAAGTCAATGTGATACTAACATATCCACATAATACTGAAACACAGGACTTCCTTCAGATGAACACAAATTCCTAGGCTTTATTTAGGCAACAAATTAACAATCTATTTCCTCTTTTATTTATAAGGAATGTTAAATGCCACTTACTGGCATTTACAATCCAAGGTCACTTAGGAATTTTGTTCTCTTTTACAAACTGTGATCTTTCTTTAATATTTCTACTCATTTTAAGAAAAGAATAACGTTATTTTTTACTTAGAAGCCCTCAGCTCTTAGAGAAATCATATTAATTGCATCTTATTTATTCAACAATACTATATGAAGGTAACAAAAATAAAACTTGTTCTTTCTGTTTCATACAGTTATTGAAAGAAAAGAAGTTTGGAAAATTTAAAGAATTGGAAAAACATCCTTTAGTGCCCATTAACTTAACTGCTTTTCCCGGGCTTTATTTGAGATTGAGATCATATCCCTTCCTTGCCCTTTCTCTGTTCTGTTAGACTTTTAATTATTTGAGATGTTTTTTTTTCCTTCTTTTCTCTGAGTACATTGCATCTTTACTGGAGGTGGGACCTGTTCAGATGTGCAGGGGTTTGTTTGTTTCTTTGTTTTCCTTCTGCTATAAATACTTTAATATTTTACACAAACCTAAGACTTAACAAAAATAATCTTATCTCTACTTTTGTCGATGACAAGCATTGAAATACACAGGAAAGCTAAGTACCTACATTAAACAACAAAAATAATTTTCTAATGACATTTCTGACAGATAGTGTCTGAGTGATCCTGATGAAGTCATTTAATAGCTCAACATCTAAGGAAGAACTTGACTACTGGGTAAATAAATTTACTCTGAAGGTATATGTAGAACCTAAATCGGATTACATGCTGTCATTGTGGGGGGAGAGGGGAAGAAGGGGAGGGAGAGAAAATTTGGATCTCAAAAACTTGTGGAACTGAGTGTTGCAAACTAAAAATAAAAAATAAATTAGAAACTGCTAATGGGGAATTGCTTGCTGGTCACTACTAAAAGAGGTACTTTTTTATTTTTATTAAATTGTGAATTTGAGTTAAAAAAGAATCAAACTAAAACCTTCATAGAATAAGTGTTAAGTTTGGGTTTTCTACCTAATAAACTTATATGAGATCCATTTGAACCATTTAAATTGGAGGAACATAGGAACATGGCTTAACACTCTTGTGCTTGTCAATGCTATTAGTAAAATGTGCACATAATATATGCAAGGTAACTTTCTGAAGAATTTCGCAGAATGTTGTCTTGGCATACATTAAGATTTGTTTTCTTTATTGCTGTTTTTATCAATTTGTTAATATATTAATTCAAAGTTTAATCCACATAAACTATTATTGGTCAGTTTCATCAATAACATCAAGAAAATAACAGTATTTGTGAACACTGGTGTATGGAAGGAGGAATTTTATTTCTGTTACAAATAATACAGTACTGGTGTTTCCACTATGTATAAGCTATGTCCCAGAAAGAGTAATTGCATTAAATCTTAACTCTTCTGGGTCCTGTTCCATGAACTTCTTGCAAACTTCCATGGCATCTTCTAATAAAGTATCATCACTAGTTTCCTCACGGTTAATTGGAAGTGGTTTGCTACCATCTAATTCATAGACACACCCATCTACATGAGCTAATGCAATAAAACGCAAATCTACTTTTTCATCTATATTTGGTGGCTCTGTATGACCTTCATAGGCACTCAATTCACAAGTAACTCAAATGGTTTCATATTTTTCCTAAGTATCTGGTTCTTTCTTCAGGATTCATACTTAGAGATTCTTCCAAGAATTTTTCAGTGCTGATCCAGATTCAAAATTCACTTTTTCTTTGTTGTTAGCAATGGTGTGCATCAGCCCAATTATTCCACAATACTGATTACTGATGTTTACTTCATGAAATACACTGATTTTATGACATCTTGTCCCTCACATTTTATTTTTTCTTCCTCTTCTATTCTAAATATTTCATACTTTCCTGTAATTGGAAAGAGAAGCAATACAATACAACCTAGACATGGCACCGTGCTAAGGATTTTGGGTTCCATACCATACACATCAACAAATTGCCAGTTTGGATGCAGATCTAATGGTTTAAGAAACTGGTTGGTGACCTCTGGATTGGCCTCCCGAGGCAGCCAGGCCAGGCAGGCAGGCCTCTCCATGGCTGCCTCACTTAGGTTTTGTCTCAGTTTCCTTCTTTTTTGATAACATGGTACACTTTTCATGAGAAGTTTCAAAAATAAACACCACCACTAGCAAAATGTTTAACTTTAAGATAAAATCGAGCAGATTGTTTACATACATGGTATTAAGACAGCAGTTCTTACCAGCAAGGTGTAGAAAATTGTGAGTAGAGAAAATTTGTTTGAGATCACTTGAAATATGAATGTATGATATCAATGGGGCTGGAAATTTAGAGATTATTCAGTCCAACCTTACTTTTCCTTTAAATACTTGACCAAAGTAATAAAGGACTGGAAAGAGAAAATGACTTGTCAAAAACTACAGAAACAGTAAGTACTATTTTCAGATTTTCTATTCTATGTACCTAGTTCAAAATTAAGGGCTCTTTTCCTTATGTAATAGAACATGAACATAAAAAAGTCAGAGTATGCAACATCATTTATAATGTCAAATTCCTTTAGCATATTATTTTCTCTGATTATTTTACCATATCTCTTTATTTTAGTTTTCTTTTTTTATTATCTCCTTACTTTTCTTTCTTCCATTTTTTAAAATTTTCTTCTTTCTCCCTTTCCTCCTTCATTTACTTCCTCTTCCCTCATATTTCTTCCATTTTACTTCCTTAATCTGTTCTTTCTTCTTTTTTTCATTCCTCCATTTCTACTAACAAGGAAGAGTAGAATAATGAAATGTTTGAAAATGAGCATCTTCTGTTTCAAAAAAACTCTGTTTAAAGAGTTTAAATGTAAGTAAAAAGCATGTGAATCAATCAAATCTAAAAAAGTTACTGTATTTGATATGACTGTGGCCTTATAGTCAAGACCAATGGGACTCAAATCTTCCTTCAGATCCATGCCAGAGATGATCACTTTATTAAGCTCCATGACCGTTGATTCTTCCCTTATACAAGGACAATGTTAGACTTGGTGATGAATACAGGGACTTCTATGCTACAATATTTGAAATACTGTGGATTTACAAATGCCTGATGGTAAAGATAATAAGAGTAACAACAAAAACTACAATAATAGGCCACATTTATGGAGCAGTTCTTTTTTTTAGCTTTAATTTAATTTATTTAATATATTTAGTTTTGAGCATTGATTTTCACAAGAGTTTGAATTACAAATTTTCTCCCCATTTCTACCCTCCCACCCACTCCAAGATCGTGTATATTCTGGTTGCCCTGTTCCCCAGTTAGCCCTCCCTTCTGTCACCCCACTCCCCTCCCATCCCCTTTTCCCTCCTTTCTTGTAGGGCAAGATAAATTTCTACACCCCATTTCTTGTGTATCTTATTTTCTAGTTGAATTAAAAACTTTATTTTTGTTTTTGAACATCTTTTTTTAAAACTTTGAGTTCCAAATTCTCTCCCCTCTTAACTTCCCACCCACCCTCCCTAAGAAGTCAAGAAATTCAACATGGCCACATGCATATCCTTATGTATAATGCTTCCACAATACTCATGTTGTGAAAGACTAACTATATTTTGCTCCTTCCTAACCTATCCCCCTTTATCCAATTTTCTCCCTTGACCCTCTCCCTTTTCAAAAGTGTTTGTTTTTGATTACCTTCTCCAACATCTGCCCTCCCTTCTATCATCCCCCCTTTTTTATCTTCTTCCTCCTTCTTTCCTGTGGGGTAAGATACCCAACTGAGTGTGTATGGTATTCCCTCCTCAGGTCAAATCTGATGAGAGCAAGATTCACTCATTCCCCCTCACCTGCCTTCTCTTCTTTTCCTACAGAACTGCTTTTTCTTGCCACTTTTAGGAAAGATAATTTACCCCATTTTATCTCTCCCTTTCTCCCTCTCTCAATATATTCCTCTCTCATCCCTTAAGATTATTTTATTTCCTTTAGATATCATCCCTTCATTTACAATTCACCCTGTGCCCTCTCTGTCTCTCTCTCTCTACATATATATACATACATACATATACACATACATATACACACCCATATACATATATAAAGACACACACGTATGCATATTCCCCTCAGCTAACCTAATACTGAAGTCTCATTAATCATACACATCATCATTCCATGTAGGAATATAAACAAAACAGTTCAACTTTAGTAAGTCCCTTGTAATTTCTTTTTATTCTTTTTCTTGATTACCTTTTCATGTTTCTCTTGATTCTAGTGTTTGTAAGTCAAATTTTCTATTCAGCTCTGGTCTTTTCACTGAGAAAGCTTGAAAATCCTCTATTTTATTGAAAGTCCCTATTTTGCCTTGCAGCATGATACTCAGTTCTGGTGGGTAGGTGATTCTTGGTTTTAATCCTAGCTCCATTGACCTCTGGAATATCGTATTCCAAGCCCTTCAATCTCTTAGTGTAGAAGCTGCTAGATCTTGGCTTATTCTGATTGTATTTCCACAATACTCAAATTGTTTCTTTATGGCTGCTTGCAATATTTTCTCCTTGACATGGGAGCTCTGGAATTTGGCAACAATATTCCTAGGAGATTTCTTTTTGGGATCTATTTGAGGAGGTGATCTGTGGATTCTTTCAATTTCTATTTTACACTCTGGCTCTAGAATATCAGGGTAGTTCTCCTTGATAATTTCTTGAAAGATGATACCTAGGCTCTTTTTTTGATCATGGCTTCTAGGTAGTCCAATAATTTTTAAATTATCTCTCCTGGATCTATTTTCCAGGTCAGTGGCTTTTCCAAGGAGATATTTCACATTGTCTTCCACTTTTTAATTCCTTTGTTTCTGTTTTAAAATATCTTGATTTCTCATAAAGTCACTAGCTTCCACTTGCTTCAATCTAATTTTTAAGGTAGTATTTTCTTCAGTGGTCTTTTGGACCTCCTTTTCCATTTGGCTAATTCTGCCTTTCAAGGCATTCTTCTCCTCATTGGCTTTTTGGAGCTCTTTTGCCATTTGACTTAGTCTATTTTTTAAGGTGTTGTCTTCTTCAGCATATTTTTCAGTATTTTTTGGGTCTCCTTTGGCAAGTCATTGACTTGTTTTTCATGGTTTTCTTGCATCCTTCTCAATTCTCTTCCAATTTTTCCTCTACCTCTCTAACCTTCTTTTCCAAATCCTTTGTCAGCTCTTCCAAGGCCTGAGACAAGTTCATATTTTTCTTGGAGGCTTTTGATGTAGGCTCTCTAACTTTGTTGACTTCTTCTGGCTGTATGTTTTGTCTTCTTTGTCAACAAAGAAAGATTCCAAAGTCTGAGACTGAATCTGGGTGCATTTTTGCTGCCTGGCCATGTTCCCAGGCAACTTACTTGACCCTTGAGTTTTTAAGTGGGATATGACTGCTTGTAGAGTGAAGAGTACTATGTTTCAAGCTTGGGGGGATGCGCTGTTGATTTCAGAGGTATTATA
This sequence comes from Trichosurus vulpecula, assembly GCF_011100635.1. Taxonomy (NCBI): domain Eukaryota; kingdom Metazoa; phylum Chordata; class Mammalia; order Diprotodontia; family Phalangeridae; genus Trichosurus; species Trichosurus vulpecula. The sequence continues at coordinate 260,503,559 of NC_050578.1, read as the reverse complement.
GCCATCTCTGCCACACCAGCACTCCTTCTTCCCCAAAACCCCCAACCCAGACTGGACTTAGATCTTCAGCAGGCTCTGCCGTCCTGCTGTGATCCTCCACTTAATTCCTCCTACCAGGTGGGCCTGGGGCCAGAAGCAACTGCAGCTATGGTTCTGTAGCTGCCCCACCTCCACTACCCCTGGTAGCGGTGGCTGAAAGGTGAACTCTATCACCCTGTGCCCAGCAGCTTTTCCCACTAACCTCTGTTGTCTTTGGTGTTTGTGGGTTGAGAATTTTGGTAACTGCTGCAGCTTGCTGATTCAGGGCACTAGGGCACACTCCACCCAGCTCCAGGTCTGGTTGGTCTGCATGACCCATGCTGGGCTCTGCTCCTCTCCTCTCCGCTCCCACCTCTGAGTATGAATGACTTCACCCAGTAACCATCCAGGCTGTTCTGGGCTGGAGCCCTGCTTTCCTCCACTGTTTTTTGGTTTCTGCAGTTCTAGAATTGGTTCAGAGCCATTTTTATAGGTTTTTGGAGGGACTTGGCGGGGAGCTCATGCTAGTCCCTGCTTTCCGCCACCCCCCTCCCCTCCCATGGAGCAGTTCTTAAATGCTAAGAGCTTTACAGCTAATCAGATCTCATTTGATGCTTACAATAAGCTAGAAGTTAGTTACAATTGGGAAAGCTGACATGGATAGAAGTAAAGTGACTTACCCAGGGTCACATATCAAGTAAGTATTTGAGATTGGATTTGAATTCAAGTCTTTCTGACTCTGGGACCAACACTCTATTCTCTGCACCACTTAGCCATAGTCATCTCCTTCCTATTAGCCCAACATTTTTTGACCTGAACAGAAAGCATGATATCTTAGTGTTGGGAAGGAAGATAATGTCTGCCTATTTTCTGGAAATGTTACCATTTGCCTCAATATTCCCACATACAAAATGATAGTACTGGACTACCTATAATTCAAAAGCATTTAAGCTTTAATATTACAAGACTCTAAAGGGCTTGGTCTGATGAGTTGATGGGAAGGGACAGGACTTTTTCATCCCTTGGAAAACATAACAAGAATTTGAGATCTGGGAGTTACTGCTGATTAGGACAAAGGGGATGAAAGTTGGATAACACAGAGTCAAAAGAACAGAGACATGTAACATCAATTGTTTTCTATCTTGGGAATTTTGCATATAAATAATGAAGATAAAAGTTATTGAATAAAAGAACAAAAAAATGCTCACCAACAAAAGGATGGCTTTGGTAGCTTTGATCTCTGGGGAAGTTCTGGGGCTAAGACTAGTGCTAAGACTTTACCTGACTTGCTGATGGTGTTTGTGTAGAACAAGCATCATGTAGGCACTGGTAATGACTATAAAAACCACAAAGACTCCTTCATAAGTTGATTTCCATATTACCAATGTTGAAGAAGTCATGGTGTATCTGCTTAAAGAGCAAAACCCTAAGTTCCTACATTGTTTACTATCAGTGCTGTTCCAAGGACCAGCCACACGAAAAAACACAGCCACAACAAAGACCAGAACAAGGATCCACAATAAGATACAAAATGTAATAACACGCATTGGAGCTCTTGTTTTGATCTCTGTCCATCTAGTGTTTCTGGAACTGATGGTGATGGCCTGGAATACACTCAGGAGGCAAGTACTACAAAGAGAAATCGTCCAGGACACTCTCTGCAGATAAATTATAATTTTACAACTAACATCATCAAGAAAAATTTTTAGCTGCAACAACTGGATTGCCCAAGGGACTCCCCTGATGAGAATCATCAATGTGTTGGAAAAGGACAAATTAATGAAAATCAGTTCAATGGGTCTTGTCTTATGACTAGCGAATAAGGGGAAAATATATAGGTAAAAGAGTAAACAATTACCTAACACCCCAATAACCATTTCAAGCAGATAGAAAAAATACAAGATATCTCTAGAAGTAAGCATTCTGTATTGGTCTTCAGAAAAAGACTGGATGTCAGATCAACAATGACCTGGAGGAAGAGACAGAGAATTCTGTTATAGAATCAACGTTTCTCATTTGGCTTCAACATCTTTCACATTTATCAAATTAACTTCAGTAAACTTTATTTCATGTGGAGTGATGAGAGTCTATAAAGTTACTTTATTCCTTACAGCATTTGGAGAATAGTAATGCCAGTATGTGTATCATTGGACATGGTAAAATGTTTGCCCTTGTGAATAGAAAATGTTTCATAGTTAATATCATGTGGAACAGAAAAGGCAACAGCATTATTTCCTCCTTGAAGTTGTCTTCAGCCTTCCCTCCCAAAAAAACTGTTGTTATACTGGATTGATTTTTGTACTAGAGCAAAGCTCATTGTGTTTTCAAGTTGAGGACCAAAAAAGGTACAAGATAACTCTATGAAACTGATCACCATCTATTCTCTTTTTCTAAGATTTTCCAAAAAAAAAATCATTATCTACTGCCACATTGAATTTCCATCGTCTTATAGAACGTATGAAATTCTTGTTACTCCATTTGGAGGTAGGATGATCTTAGGGAAGGAATTTGTTTCATACTTCAAACTTAAATTAATCAAAAACATCAATTCTCCAGACAAAATATTACAAATTCTTTCAAACATAAATCTTACTATTTGGTTTCTGAACCATTTGAGTACTCAATTTTGCATGGCCTGAGAATCAATTATGTCATTAAATAAGGAATCTATTTACAAATCTTAAAAATTATTGTGGAAAGAATATTGGACTTGAAGTGTTCTGAATTTGATCCTTTGATCCAATACTTAAGAGTTGCTTAGAACTACAGAGTCATTTAACACGTATTTACTAAGTATCTATTAGAAGAAAGAAAGAAACATTTGGTAAGCATCTTTTAAGTGTAAACCACTTTGCTAGGATCTTTACAAGCATTGTCTCATTTGATTCTCACAGACTTAAAAGACTTGTGGTATTATTATCCCTATTTTGCAATTGGAAAACTGAATCACGCAGAGGTTCATTTACTTGCTTGGCATCAATTTTACTTGAACCAAGACTTCCTAACTCCAGAAGCAATACTCTAGTCACTGAGTCAACTCCACAGTCTTCCAGAGACAGGATATACAGTTACTTACTGGACCACAAATCAATGTCAATGCCTTATTGTCTATTACAAGAAAGCAACATAGAAATATCTAACCTTAGCATAAAGAGACAGAAGACCCAATGGAAGATTTCCTTTAGCAAAGGAATTAGGAAGTAGAATTAACATAAAATTAAGTATATGTAGTTTTTTTTGGAGGTTGAGACAACTCATGTGATCCCTCCAAGACCTAAGGCCCCTTCTAATATTATAATCAAGATCTAAATCAATCAATTAATAAACATTTATTAAATCACTCATATGTGCCAGGCAAACAAATATGAACAATGTATATACAGAATTAATAGGAAATTCTCAAGTGAGAGAATTCACTATAATTTAGAAGGGTTATAAAATACTTTATTTAAAAGATGGGATTTTACTAGGGATTTAAAAGAAGCCAGGAAAGTTAGCAGGCAGAGAACGAAAGTGATAGCATTCCGAACATGTGGGACAGTAAGAAAAATTACCCGGAGCTGAAAGACAGACAATCTTGATTGGAAAAATAAAAGCAATGGGGCCAGTCTCACTGAATCAGAAACTAAATCAGAAACTAAGTAAGTTTCTGATAAGCAGCGAATAAGGTATAAGAAGCCTGGAGAGGTAGAACAGGTCCAGGTTATAAATGGCTTTCAATGCTGAACAGAGAATTTGGTATTTGATCCTGAAGGTAATAAGGAGCCAATGGATTTTACTAGAAATGAGAATGTTGATATGGTCACCACTTTGTTTTAGGAAAATCATTGTGGTGGCAGAATAAAGAATGGATTGATGAGGGAAAGACATTTAACAGGAGTCTCATTTGGAGGATTGAAATACTTTAGGAATGAAGTGATAAAGGCCAGCACAAAAGTATTTAGAATATCAGAGAGTCAAGGGGGCATATGGGAGAGATGTTACAAATTTGAAGTGGACAGGCCTTGGTAGAAAATTGCATATGGAGTAGGTGGATGGGAGATAGTGAGTAATCACTGATCACATACAGGGAAGATAGGAGGAAGAGTGGTAGTTTTTAGTGGGAAAAAGAATGAGTTCCATTTTGCACATGTTCATTTCAAGTTGTCTAGTGGATCTCCACTTCCAGATGTATAAAAAAGCATTTGGGAATACCATTTTGGAGTTCAGCAGAGAGTCAGAAGCAGGATTGGTGTATTTAAGAATGAATAGCAAATAAACCCAGGGCGGTTGGCGAGATCACAAATGAAGTGGTATGGAGAAGAAGAAAAGGGTGCACAAGACAGAAACCTGTGTGAAACCTATAGCTAGAAGGTTTTATTTGGAAGAGAATCCAGCAAAGGAGACAGAGAAGGAATAGTCAGATAAAAGGATAACCAGGAGAGAGTGGGGTACTATAAATCTAGAGAACAGGAGTTTTGAGAAGAGTGGGATCAACAGTGTCAAAAAACCAACAAAAACTTGGAAGAGAGAGGACTGACAAATACAAGTCTCTGTCTCTCTCTAGCTCCAAAACAAGCCTTAGAGGACAATGTATTAGAGTGGAGAGGGCTTTGGATTGGGGGACAAGAGATGAATACATTGAAAAATTTCTTGTGCTGCTCCTTAATGGATTAACAATGAACTTGACGCAACTTCAAAATATATTATTTCCCTGCTCTCTTTGAAGAAACTTGTTTCCCCTGGATTTCACTGATGATCAGGGTTTGGAGGTCTCCTTGCTGACCTTGTTCATTGCTTGCTAACAATTACTCCCTTCTATAACCGAACTGATTTCTCAGATGTCATAGTGGGCATCATGTTTAGGGTATGGCTCAAATTCACTGCTCATTTTAACCGAAACATTTTCTTAAATATTTTTTCTGTATTTTAGGGATTCATTTTCTGCCACACCTAGGCTGCTAAGTTATTCTAATGGATAGGTTGTCTTCTGGTAATATTACTGCCTTGCCATACATGACCTGATGCTATCCTAAGGATATCCTGTAAGTCTTTGAATCTAAGTGGCATGTGCTCTACCTTCTGGTATTCATTCACATTGGTGCAAATTTCAAGGGCCTGCAAGTATGTAAATATATAAAATGAACATTATTATAACATAATTATATGTTCTTAAATTTGAAGTTAGTTTGAGAATAATGAGGTCATATAACATTAATCGCTTAATAAATTTATTTAATTTGGGCATGCTTCAGAACCATTTGAATGATCACATTCTATAATCTTAATTATGAGTAAGGAAATGAAAAAATGTTTCCTTTCATTGCCTTAGAAACTGAACTGAGAATGGATAAGGAAAATGAGTAAGTAGCAGATGGAAAGATGAGCAGTCATCCCACCTAGGCTAAATGGCAGGAAGATCATTTTTCAAATTCCCTCTGCACACAATAGGCACATCACACAAAATAGAAATCCTTTTCCATAAAAGGTATGAACTTAATTTCTGCCAGATAAATTTGGTGGGTGATCGTGTGCCCCAAGGAAATTTGGCCACATAACTCTTTCTCAGGTCCAGCTCTTTGAACAATGACAGCTTATGCACACATACTTCACAAAATGGTCATCTAATGAGCAATATATAATAATCTAATGAAATATATTACTGCCTTTATTTTTTATAACACAGTTTTCTGTGCTAGATTTTTAAGGTTGGGAAAGGGGAAGTTCCATGCTGTGTTATAATTTTACTTGAAAACACATTGAAGCCGACAACACCAATATTTTACAACCCAGTCTAGTCAAATTCAGCTTTTTGTATACCTGGATGTGGAGGCTTAAAAAAGAAAAGACTTGAGAAAACAGGCATGCCAGCCTGTGCCCCATTCCACTCTCCACCCTAGCCTAGTAATAAGTTTGGCTGCATCAATTACTCTGCATCAGCTTTTCGGTTGCCCGTAATAGCTGAAGCCAGATGGTAGGGCAAGAAGGGAGAGATATTTTTATGACACAATGATATATCATTACAGAAATTAATGATAATAAGATCCTTATGGCATATCTGGTCCAGTCTCCTCACTCCTTTTAAATAAACGGTAAACTGAGCATAGAAAAATGAAGTAATTTCCTCAAGGATTCAGATTTAATAAATTCAGAGACAGGAAAAGGTGATACAGTTGAAATTTGCCCCCAGATCCTCTACCTATAATGAAAGCTCTTCACCGATTATCCAAACTGCACAGACAGCCGTGTACCATTATCCTCTTAACAAAGAACGATTTGGAAAAAGAGTGAAGTAACTAGATCACAAGGCTGATCTTCATTAAGTGAGAGAGAGGGATAAGGATCCTCATAAGGAGTAAAAGGAAAGACAGACAGGCATGTAGCATCAAAGATGGAGAAGGCAGCCACAGCTCATTGGCAGTTAATCTATGATAGGTTATCTATCTACATAGGTATAGATATCTATATAGGTACAGACATCTATAGAGAATAGATATCTTAAGCCATGGGAGAAGGAGAGTGGAGCAATCTGAGGTGCTGGAAAGTGACTGAGGTCTTCCATTCAAATAGAATTTCTTCTCATTGCTACTTCTGTGTGTATGCAAGAGTCAGTAATCTTTCTGGCCCTCAGTTGCCTCATCCAGAAATTGAGGACTTTTTACTAAACAAAATCTGACCTCTATTATGCATAAATGTATGTGTGTGCGTGTGTGTGTGTGTGTGTGTGTGTGTGATGAGAGGGAGAAGTAGAGACAGAAAGAAACTTACAAAAACAGAGGAAAAGACAGTGACAAAGACAGAGATAAAGACAGAGAGAGAAAAAGAGAGAGAGAGAGAGAGACAGAGAGGGAGAGAGAGAGACAGTGACAGTCAGGGAGATCCTGCCCTGTTATTTCAAGAACATGTCCACAGTAGTTCAGTTCTCCCCACAGGAACTCTCCCCTTATTATCTACATGCTTTCAGAACCCTGGGACACGTACCAAGAAGGAGGGGGTGGGGTCAGGTTAAGGGTCCTGAAGTCACAGAAAATAGGAGCCAAGTTCCTTTCTTAGCAATTCTGTAAAACAGTCAGGGCTATGAGCTTATTCTGTGAGATTATTTGACATTTTACAAGGATTTCTCCCCCTGACAGAATCTGGATTAGAGATCAAGGATACCTCTTGATCATTACATTGGACTCAGACTCAGTAGTTTCCCATCCTTTCCCTGATCTAAGCAAAACAGAAATAAATAAGATACATCTGTTCCCTGCAGCTGATCTGGTGCAGAATCTGAATCAGGATTTCCAATTTGTGCCCATCCTCCACCTACCTTTCTGATACAACCTGTTTAAAGGCCCAGAATAGGAGGGTATGTGTGTAAAAGTATCAGCTAACCCAGCAAATAATGTTACTGCTGGAATATTAAGCACAGTATAATACATATTGAGACTTTTGCCACCAAGTCACTTTTGAATCTCTAGCATGGAGAAGCTTGCTTTCCTTCAAGGGAAAAAAAAGTTTTTTTCTTTCTCTCTAGGAATCTCTTTATCTGAGTCCTGTGGACAAAGGCACTTACCAGGCTTGTCTGTTCTGCCAGAGAACAATACAGAATTATGTCCACCAAAATGTGGGTGTGCATGTGTGGGTGTATGTTCGCATATGTGTGGTGGGGATGGGTAAGGCTAGAGTTATAGGGACACCCTCGTCTGATCTCATCTCCCCCAAGAGCTGTGATTATCATGTCTCCTGAAGGAATAGTAATAATAACAATAATAAATGACATTGTCAGCTTGTAAAATATGGCAAGTGTTAGAGGCAGAAACAATCTTAATCTCAGGTGCAAATCTCTGTCCATAATGGGTAGTTATTAATTAGGCATTGTTTTATGTTTGAAGATTTATATCCCTATGGCATAGCACAGGGCAAGATATTTAGTAGGAAAATATTAATGTTTGTTGTTTCTTTGATTCTATGACATCTAAAGATATTTGATCTGGAATCTAAATTTGCTTGTAAAGAGTAACAGCAACTTGCTTCTTTAAAAGAATGAATCTTATATTTAAGTGGCCTTCTTTTAATGCATGAGTCCCATTCAAAAACCAAAAACATAAGCCAAAATTTCTAAGCACTGGTTTCATTTGACAACATTTATATTCTGCTCTAATAATTTCTCTATTCTTCCTATGATGAAGAATTATTAATTTTCAGCATAAGACCACCAGGGTTATCACTGGTCTGTAAGTTACTTGATTTGACTTTATTCATCTTTTCTTCACTGTTGTCATCTCTACATACTTGCATACACATTAACATCCGTGATAGAGATTTAGAGACACGTATATGTATGTATGTATGTATGTATATATATATATGTTCATATGTATATGTGTATGGATATGTGTAGATTTAATGTTTTATGTATTGATTTTTTTTATCTAAAAATGGAAAGTATGAGGCAAGAAACGTCCAAATATATTGATTTAATGGCACAGTAAACAATTACCCCAAAATGAGGCCAATAATATCTCAGTGACTGATAGCAACTGACCTGTTTACAGAGCTTATTTTTACAATAATAAAAAGGAACAAGTAGTGGAAATCAGAGAAATCTTAAGAAACTTTGTTTTGAATGTAATTTAAATGGACAAAGTATGTCACTTGACAAAGTATACTTCTTGTGATTTTTTTCCATCATGTTTTGTTGCTTTTGCCAATTTTTAGAATATGGGTATGTAATGGAGAGTTTCTAGGGTAGGGCAACTATTAGCTTTGATATTTTATTGTGTTAGAACTTACATCCATCAGTCTATAAATTTTTTAGAGATAACCCTTTTAGTCGTGTCTTAAAGAGTATGTAGTATGGGTTCGTATAGCTCACTGAAAAAAAAGAACTCGTGTTAAAACCAGCTAGGATCCATCTCCCTTCCTCCAGGTGCCAGAAACAGGGAACATAACCTTAGAAGTTTATAATATTTGACTTGAACTTAGAAATTACTCCTGTAAAATACATTGTTTATTCTAAATTATTGGTTACTAAATGCATATTAATAAAATCTCATCAACTTATGTTATTCACTAAATCTATAGGCAGTTTAGGTATAAAGGAATATCTCTTCTTGATTAGCTTAGCTTTTAAGAGTTTACTCTTCTTCAGGAAGTAAAACAATACTACAAGTTTAACTTTTAACATCTTTTATTTTTTTATATAATCACTTCCTCTTCTGTGTCTATCAGTTTCTACCTTTTGTTTGTTTATTTGACTTTATAATTTTTGCAGTGATTGGACAAAACCAAAAACATACTTATTTTCTCTTTTTTATTTTGTAAATGCATCTTTGTAAAGATATGTATTGTCTTCTAACTCCCAGGACAGCTTTACCTGCATCCCAGACATGTTGGTGTGTTATTTCATTATTATTATTCTATATGCTATTAATTGTTCCTAGGATTTGTTCTTTGACCCCAATATTGTTTGCATTTCATTAGGTCTCAAACTGAGTCTGAATTATTTATTTGTAGTCCATCAGCTAATTTTTATTTTTATTGCATTGTAATCTGTGAGAGATAAAATAATTATTTCTGCTTTTAAAAATATACTTCTTTAAAATATCTGCATACTCATGTTTACAGTCAGCTTTTATCAAAGTTCCATGTGGTGCTCTAAAATGTATTTATCTCATTTAGAAAAGATTTTATGACAGTTAATTCAATTTACTCTAACAGCAATCGGTTCAATTCCATATTTTTACTTCTGTAAATTTTAGTGTTAGGTTTATCTAAACTTGAGAGAGAGAGATATTGAAGTCTCATAGCTCCATCATGTTACTTTCTATGCATTATAACAGACATTTCTTTTATGAACTTAGACGTTCAAAAATTTGAACTATATAAAGTTATTATTGATACTGGTTCATTGTCTGTGGTTTGTGTCAGGATAATATAGTTTTATTGTTTATCCTTTTAAAAAATTTATGTAATGTTTCTTTTGGCTTTGTCAGTTAGCATAATTGCAACTCCCATTTTTTTAAAGATCCATTTGATGCATAGAAATAACATTTCCCATGATATCCTTTACTACTTTTCTTTTTATGTCTTTGAAATGCATTTCTTCTAAAGCAACGCTATTTAGTTTTGTTCTATTATCCAATTTATTTTTTTTTAAATTTTATTTCACTGTTTAATTTATTCTCATTTAAAGTTATAAGATTTAGGTTGATATTCGCCTCCACCAATCTCTAATATTTTTCCCCCACTGTTAAAGTTATGTCTTATTTTTCTGACTTTGGTTGTGAATACAATATTATGTTCTTTCAATTACTTTATTTGGGGGGGGGGTTGGCTTGTTCCCAATTATACTCTTTTGCAAAGCCATAATTGTTTTCATGAATCTGAAAATGAGCACTGCTGTAACTTTCCATATAAAAATAAAATATAGGAGGAAATTGTATGCCGAACAGTTAAATTTAATTATATGAAGACTTATTAAAAGTATATATGAAAATTATCATGTTGTTGTTCATTGTCTGCTATTTGCATCCACTTCTAAAACTTCTTCAGTTCTATCTTGGACATATTCCAAAGTTCCATACACATTTTTCTTTTCTCTTATCTTTTTGTAGTAGCATGAATTCTCTTTTGTACCTAGCCCTTCCTATCCCAAATGTTTCTTCCCCAAAATATTACGTTTTCCATTTTAAATCTGTGTGCATGTATTTATGTATGTACATATACATATATAACATATATGGAGACATACATGCATGCATACAAGCATGCATATATATCTGTGTGTTTAAGAAAAATAATTTCACATATGGGTCATGTTTAAATTTATGTCTCATTCTGCATCTATATTTTGTTACCTCTCTGCCAAGAAGCTGGGAGCTTCATTATTTATATATTGCTGTTATTGAAAGAACTAAAGTTCTTAATTCTTCATTGTATATTACTTTATTTCAATAAAGGAAATTGCTATTCCCCTTCATTTTATTTCATTTCTTTCCAGTAGCATTCATAATATTGAAATTATTTTTGTATTTTCCTAAATGAAACCCTCATTTTGACAAGTTTTTTTTTCTCAGAGGTTTTAAAAAAGATGAAATACAATAAGCACTAATCAATTATTGGAAGGATATAGATATACTTCCCATTCCCTATCCATCCTCATTTATTTTTTTCTCAGATGTCAGTCTTTAATTCTGAAATTCCTTTTTTGCTTTCCATCTTTTTTATGTTCTATTATCTTAAGCTGAAGTTTGTTTTGATTGTGACTAGTTCTCCCCAACTTTACCTGCCTTTGTGGTGCAAAATGAATCTTCCATGTTACTCTTTTGAGTTTAATATAGTTATATAGCAAGTTCAAAGAGGTTTTATTTTGATTATTTTATATATATTTATATTTGAATATTTATCATCAGCAGCAGTATCATAAATCACATAATCATTTGACATTTATATAGCATTTATTACTATGTGCCAGGCAGTGTGTTAAGTAATTTACAACATTAACTCATTTGATCCTCACAGCCACCCTGGAAGATACATGCTATTATCATTCCTATGTCACAGACTAAGAAACTGACACAAAAAAATAGTTGTGACTTGTTGAGGGTCACATAGTTTATTGTGTCTGAGGCCAGATTTTAATTCAGTTCTCCCTGACTCCAGACGAGGGGCTCTAAACATTGTGTCACTGAATTACCACTCTCATTTTAGGACTGTGGTCTTTCCATTAATATTCATCATACTAGATTTATTTGAGCATCTTCCTAAATCAAAATCATTTATATTCTTTACCCATTTTGCTCCTATTCTATTCTCTGAAATTGAAATTAGTTTTGAGTTTGTGTAGTTCTGTCCATGTCTACCTTCCATTTTATTTCATGATATCCTTTATGTTCCTATGGTGAATTTAAATTATTTGCATATTAAATAAATTTTGTTTTATATGTTACTTCATCCTTTGTATGCTTCATATAAGAATGTCTTTCAGGAGAGCCCTACTTTCCCCCTGAGTCCTTTCTTTGTGTATATCCATCTTGTGGCCCAACCCAGTTATGATAAAAATGAATAAGCTTGTTCATCCTATTATTTCTTACCCTCTTTATTGGTTTTCCCATATATTTATCATCTTCAAATCAAAAAAATAAATGATCAAATTAACAAAAAAACACTAAAACCTTACATCCTATGCTTGTCATTCTTTTTTTTTTTTTTGCTTTTTGGCAGGGCAATTGGGGTTAAGTGACTTGCCCAAGGTCACACAGCTAGTTAGTGTGTGTCAACTGGTCCTCCTGACTCCAGTGCCAGTGCTCTACTCACTGTGCCACCTAGCTGCCCCCATGCTTGTCAATCTTAATCCCTTCTTTGACACCTGAAGATAAAGGAAATCAAAAAAGACATTTAATTCTACTCCTCTTATCCAAATGTAAGTGGCTCAAATTCATTGATATGAAGAGGATTGGCAAGTCTGGTACGAGCACTTGCTGATCCATTTTCTAGGTAGTTCTTCTAACTTTGTTGTCTACCTGTCAGTCAACTCTCATCTGTGCCTCCAAGAATCTGTAGTGTGCTCAGCAATAACACTCTGAGAAGGCCTTCTAGGCAGACAGGCTGAGGGTAGCTCAAGGCCTCAAACCCATCAGCCAGTCAAGGGGATAACTACTTCAAACATGTGAAAACTTCCTCCAGTGGAATAGGCAGATAAGAACAATTTGTTCCAAGGGCCATTAAGTTGACTTAAGCAGGAACTGTGGAATGCTTAAAGCCTAGTCAGACGTCAGACACCTATCACAACAAGGTCATCTACAGCATCTTATGTCATTATCAGGCATGCTGAGTTTTGTCTTGCTTTTGTACTTTAATAACTCTGGAAGAAAGACTGTGGCTGATAAATGTGCAACTCAGCCTCCCTTAAATCCTATTCACAGGCAAGTCAAGATATCATCTCAGTATGTTATTGGTTCACGTCAAAAATAAAGGTTGCAACAACAACCTTTCCACTAACTCAAACTGATTTTCTTTCTGAATTTTCTCTTGCCCCTTGTATTTGCAATTCAAAGATTCTAGTGAATCCAAGTATATCCAAAAGGATATATTAGGTACTTATTTATTCAAATAAATGTCCCCCTCTCCATTCAGGATCATGTACAATTTGGAAATTGAACTGTTTATGAATTATTTTATATTTACTTTTGGAATGTTTTAGTCAAATATTCTACTTCTTTTGAAACAGTTGGAAAATATGTTTATTTGATCCTTAAAAGGTTTCCTTGTTATTTGAACTATTTCTTTTTCTTTGAACTGTAGACTGGATTTCAGGTATGATAATCCTTGTTAATTTTATTCTTTTTTTACATTTGTTTTGTTTGTAGATAATGACTCAGATTTTATTGTTATTTCTATTATTCCTTATTGCTGCCTACTATGTTTCCAGAACTTTACAAATATATTCTCCTTTGATGTCTACAACAACCCTGGAAGGTAGATGCTGTTATTATTCCCATTTTTACAGATGAAGAAACTGAGGCAAAAGGTTGCTAAATGACTTGCTTAAGGTCACGCTGATATAGTAACTCTCTAAGACCAAATCTGAACTCGTCTCCTTAATTCTAAGCTCAATGCCCTGATCACCATGCCATATATTGGCCTATTGCTTTGCTATCAATTTTTCATTCTTTTGGATACTTCTATTTCATGATTTTGTGCCATAATTGACTCCAGCATTATTTTTATTCATGAGTTCCACGAAGTTTATTTTTTCCAATTTTTATTCTTTTTTTTTATTTTTACTTTCTGAAATCATTAAATTTAGTAAAGTACATCAAAAAAAAACTTATGGAAAGCACTACATTTTCAATTTTACTTATTAGGAAATCTCCTAATGTTGTTGTTGTTCTTCAGTCTTCTCAGTAATCTTTGACTATTTGGGATTTTCTTGGCAAAGATACTGGAATGATTTGCCATTTCCTATTGCAGATCATCTTACAGATGGAGAAACTGAGACAAACAGAATTAAATGATTTTCCCAGGATAACTATTCTCACAAACAACACGTTTCTGTGCTTTGTAGTATATTTGCACTAAACAGGTCTTTTTCTTAATCATTTTTCTCTGTACCTATTGATAAAATTGTATGGTAGAATACACCTGATTTTTTTTGTCATCATTTCACTAAATATGTTAAGAAACAAGATGGTGTCATTGGTTGAAAGAATATTGGGGAGCTGACAAAAATTAGGTTAAAGTCCTTCCCGTAACATGTGCAGTTTATGTGACTTTAGGCAAGATGTTTTATATCACAATGCCCCATTCATCTCTCTAAAATTACAATATGCAACGAACATGGTGGTGAGCACCAATGCAAAGAGTTTCTTCAATTAGGAATTCCCAATAACAAAGAAAGTGCTTTTCCAGTAACTATCACTAACCATTGGAATAATGTCAAAACATCCTCTCATGCTAACCATAAATCAAATTTCAAAAAAGTGATATATTTCTTCATAGAGAAAACACACATACATATCTGTATGCACACATATGTATATAAACATATGTGCATGTCTAAATGTATATGTAATTGTATCTGCTGCATATGAAGAACAAACAAGTATATGAATTAATGCATTGATAAAAAAACTGAAAATAAATATGAACATATGAATTACTATACAAATTAATGAAGATAAAAATGAGCAAAATCAAAAATAAATTCATAAGTGAATAAATTCAAATAAAGAAATAATTGAACAAAAATTAATGAATATATAGATGAATGAATAAATGTGTCACTTAATAAAAACATGAAATAAACAGGTAAAAATAAATGCTTATTAAGTAAACAAGCAGGTAAATGCATATTAAGTAACCAAATAGGTAAATAAAGCTAATAATATGTGAATAAATGATTGAATAAATAGATAATTAAAATATGTTAGATTTGATGATGAAATTAAATGAATAAATAAAAATGCTTCCATTTAATTATTTTATGTATAGTATACATATAATTCAATACTTATAATGTTATACATTATATAGTTCTTATATTATAAAATATTACATTTTAATATAAAAATATTAAATCAAATAATTTAATTAATTCCTTAAAAAGAATAATATCTAATCTACAATAATTAAGGAAAGGCAGCCACTTGATACTTTTAGCTGTTTTGAAAAATTTCACCTCTGGCAGCAAAGAGGATAACTTCTCATGAATTTAAGATATACATGATCCATGCAATTGGGAGTTGAATGTGGTGAGATCTCCACTAGGAGAGAAATGACTTGGAACCCCGGACTTGGAAGATAATTGAATAGTCTTGGCCATAAGCATTTCCTACATTTGTTCAGTAGCAGTAGTAGCAGTAATCACTGTGTTCATCCTAATCACAGATGATTTGTATGTTCTCTCTCTCTCTCTCTCTCTCTCTCTGTCTCTCCCTGTGTATGTGTGTGTGTAACTTGGATTTATGGAGGCATGATTTCTATTTCTTGTTCTTTTATAACCTATTAGAAAACCACATTACTTTGAGATATTTTTGTCTACTGTTGATTGGGAACATGCTGGAAGGGGCTAATGCCATATAGTAGGAGGAGTTCATGTACACGGGGTTCTAGAATTCATGTGACTAACAACTGTGAGCTGAGGATCCAGAGTACAAGTGTAAGTCAGAGGGGAGGAGCATATATGGGCTCAAGAAAAAGAAAACAAAACTACATTAGCTGAGCTTAGATAAATATCAGGAAGTTAAGGTTTAGATATTTCTTCTCTTCAGGTTTTAGTCAAGTCTTGTACAATTTTTGAAAAAACTGTGCTCTTGGATTGAAAGGTCAAAATGGATATAAGTTTAATGGTGAGAACATAAAAAATACTCATTTTATTTTTTTTCCTGCACTGGAATTCCTTCATTTAACTTAAATGATGTTTGGCTACATTGTTCACAGTTTAGT
This sequence comes from Trichosurus vulpecula, assembly GCF_011100635.1. Taxonomy (NCBI): domain Eukaryota; kingdom Metazoa; phylum Chordata; class Mammalia; order Diprotodontia; family Phalangeridae; genus Trichosurus; species Trichosurus vulpecula. The sequence continues at coordinate 260,487,629 of NC_050578.1, read as the reverse complement.
CTTGCTCTGAAGACAATGGGGCTGAAGGACTCTGTTTCTAACTTTGCCCCATACCTTTTCCCTATAGTCAGTGATCTCCCTCTTTAACTATAAATTTTAATTTTGTATTTATTCTGCATGTACTTACATGCATACATATTAATTCTACCAATAGACTATCTGGGCCTTGGTATTAGTAATTACTTCTTTTTTATTTGTATATTGAAGATATAGAATAGTGTCTGTCTCATAATAGGTACTTAATGGATGCTTCTTATTTGATTTCTCAACTCTATGGCCTCATTACATGTTTGGTCTGAGATCTAGGTACTATGCTGGAAAATGGAAAGAGGAACTTGGACTTCTCTACTCCATTTTTCATCATTCTAAGATAAAGTATTCCTTGATGCCTTCTGTTGTTATATCAAGTTTTTTTTAATTCTCTTTTGGAAATGCACCCACCCACCCTACCCCACCACACACAATGTACCCCATACACAAAGCAAAACCCCTTTGTCACAAAAAAACACAAACTAAGAATAAAGCTCAGTACAATAACATCATCTGAAAATATTTTAATTCTACTGAATTTCCCCTCTCTACTTCATAATAAGGAGGGAAGCATGCTTTTAACATGTGTTCTTTCCTGCCATCACTAGGTCTTCAATTACTCATATTTCATTCTATTAATGTTCAATGTATTACTCTAGTTCCTACAGATACTTTTCTTTTGGCTCCTCTTATCTCATAGTATGTTCTTCCTGTCTTTCTCTCAATCCCTAATTCCTGTTTGCTTCTTATTTGGAAAAAACATCCATTACTTTTATGTTTCACTGATCGATGTGAGGATGTAATTTTCATATGTGGGATGGGTAAGGGAAAGTCATGGAGACAAGAAAATGAAGGAAAGACTTCTGCACCAAAGACTGTGAAGGAGGCACAGCTTCTAATGAGAATTGAAAGAGATATCATCTAAGTTAGAAAAAGCTTTCAAAGCTAATCAGAAGAGTTTATATTTTATCCCTGAGGTAAGAGGAAGCCAAATGAGGTAATTAATTAGGAGGTAAAGGAGAACAGTACATCATCATGGACACATGGTCAGTTCTATGCCGAAGTAAAATTATTTAGCTGAAGTGTATAAGATGGATTTTAGTGGAGAGAAACTTGAGACAGGACCCTGAATAAGAAGCTGTTTCAATAATCTAGGAGAGAATAAATGACTGCCTGGACAAAGGTAGAAGCTGTGTATGTAGAGAGATGTCACATTGGTAGCAAAGACAAAATGTGAAAATGGATTGGAGTCAATTAATTGTTAGGAGTTGGGAAAAATGCTAAAGTTATGAATAAACTAGAATAGCTGCTAATGGGCATGACTGAGGTAGGCGAGTCAGTTGTCTTTTAGAGTTCATAGCTATAAGAGGGCAAAAACTGATAAAGTAATTCAATAAGATCAGCAATAGTCATGAGGAGTCTCTAGCAGTGGAACACCAGAAGGGGGAACCAATGATCAGGGATTGGAAAAGTGGAGCAGGATCACATTTTTATACAGCTCCATATTAAGTTCAAGGTCATGAATGACTGCTGCATTTCATGTCTATGCAAGATATGGAGACACAGTCTCAAAAACATTTTAAAGATCATTGATGATGTAATACTAATTCTCAGACGAGAGATAATAGGCATAAATACAATCCAAACCCAGTCCCTCCATTTTTGCATGTCCATGTGTCAGTGTAATTGTGGGTGTGCACATACATGTATAGAATTTTGGACTTCAAATCCAAAAAAATCTCAACATGAATTCCCAGACTTCCCAACTGCCCACCCCACTTACAATTTATATTATCCTGGACAAGTTACTTAACTACTCTTAGTATTATTTTGTTTATTGGGAAAATGAATCCCATGATAAAACCTCCCTTGCAGCATTGTTATGAGCATTGAGTGAAGAAGTATATTTAATCTGCTTTGGAATCCTTAATGATTTACATAAAACTTGGCTATTGTTATCATATAAATGTAATGTAATTTTATTGTATAAAAAGAATGATGAATATAAGGCATTCAAATAAACACGATACAATTGGTATGGAAGAGTAATGAATTCCATAAATGGTACAAAGCTTAAAGTTATTACTAATGCGATGAATTATAGACACCAAGAATAAATAGCCTTTTGGGCCAAATCAAAAAAAAAATTGGGGAAGGGATAAGAAAACTATCCTTTCTTTGAATAACTTGACTTCCTAAATACAGGATGAGCAAGCCATGGCAAAACAGCAGGACAAGTAACTGTATATTTTGTGGCTTCAACTCATAATGATCCAAGAAACAATTAATGTGATACTGGGCTGTGCTAGAGAAAGACTAGTTGTCAAAATGAGGGTAGTGATCGTCTTACTGTTATTGAAAAGATACCCACTTTGTAATTCTACTCAGTTCTGGGTACCCTTTAAGAATGAAATTGATGTCTCAATGTTCACTTATTTATTTATCCATCCACAACCAGAAAATTAGTTTCTTGATGTCATAGACCAGGTTTTATTAAGATCTGCCCACTCATATTGCCTTTTGAATTCCAGGTGCCCAATTCATTTCTGAGAATTGAGCTAACTTCCTCAAAATGCTTTAAAAATAGATTTTATATACTTCAATTTTTTCTACAAAACTTATATATTAATACTTGATGTTACTATTAAAATATTATTTAAAAAACTCTTTTTAAATTTTTTCTCCTGTGGAGAGTCTGATCTTTTCCTCAAATAAAATTTGTCACATTCTCACTACCTTTGTTAACTTAAGTGCTTGTAGTTTATTGGGGTTGTTGTTCAGTCATTTCACTCATGTCTGACTATTCATGACCCCATTTAGGATCTTCTTAGCAAAGATACTGAAGTAGTTTGCCATTCCCTTCTCCAGCTCACTTTGCAGATGAGGAAACTGAGGCAAATAGGGTCAAGTGACTCACTCCAGGTCATACAGCTATCACGTGTAGAAGGCTGGATTTGATCTCAGATCTTCCTGACTCCTGGTGCTCTCTCCACCATACCATCTAGCTGCCCTTGTAGTGAATACAAGTAGGATAGAATGTAATTCAATTGGAGGGATAAATATAATCAGCTCCATAGGGACACACATAAGATTTACAATTATCAGTAGGGGGAGGGGGTTGTTTGGTTTTGCTTTTCCCTAGTGTGAGTCAATATGATACTAATATACTTACACGAACCTTAAGCATATGAATTCCTTCAGATGAACCCAAATCCCAAGGCCTTATTTAGGGAATAAGCTGACAATCTATTTCCTCTTTCATTTCTAAGGAAAATTATATATCACTTACTGGCATTTGGAATCCAAGTCTTTCTAGAACTTTTAATCTATTGTATAAATTGTGATCTTTCTTAATATTTCTGCTCATTCTAGGAAAGGTTTTTACCTACAAACTCTTCAGCACTTGAAGAAATCAGATTAGTTTCATCTCATTTACTCATTCATGGAAAAATAAGTAAGCATATGAAACATTCCATATGTTTCACAGTTATTGGAAGAAAATAATTTTAAAAAAATATAAAGCTTTTGAAAAACACACCTTATTTTCATGAACTAAACCATATTTCTTTCCCAGGACCTTATGTAAGATTGCAATCATACCCCTTTGCCTGCTCTGTAAGACATTCAAGTATATGAGGGTTATTTTTTTCTTCTTTTCCCTGACTAGATCATATCTCTATGAGAGGAGAGATCTACTTAGATCTACAAATCTACAGTTTATTTGTTTGATTTCTTTTCCTTCTATAATTCATAGCACAGTACTTTGCACAGAATAAGGGTTGAATAAAAATAGCAATGACTACTATTGTTATGGCCATGGCATGCACCATGACATAGGGGAAATTGAGGCATACAGATTAAAAAAAAGAGTTTCAAGTCACATTTCTGATAAATAATGTCAAAATTGTCTTGAGGAATCATTTAAAATCTCAAAACCCATTGAACTCTTTAAGAGTAAACTCAAGAATACTTTCTGATCTCTATACAAAGAGGCACTTTTCTATTTTTATGAAGTTGAAGTTTTGGATTAAAAAAAGCAAGCAAAGAAGCTTCATAGACTAAGGTTCCAGGTTTTCTATCTACCAGATAGAATTCATGGACATAGTGAAAAGCTTCAATATCACTGTGCTTGTTGCTTCTGCTAGTAGAATATGTGCTCAATAAGTACAAGGTAATTTTCCTAAGAATTTTGCAGAATGGTCTCCTAGTATAACATTTAACATCTGTTACATCTGTTAACATCTGTTTTGTTTTGTTTCTGTAAAATGCCTTTCATTGGACTTAGATTCAAAAGTAAACAACAGCAGCAATACAATTTGACTTTGAGATGAAATTAAACAGATAATTTGCAGCCTGATTTTAGTACCACTATTCTTTTTTTTAATTTTTATTTTTAGTTTACAACACACGGTTCTACATAATTTTGAGTTCCAGATTTTCTCCCCTCCCTACCCCCTCTCTCCCCAAGATGGCATGGAATCTCATGTAAATTCCACGTATAACTTCGCATTGAATTTATTTATACACTAGTCAATAAACAAAATAATACTAAGAGTAGTTAAGTAACTTGTCCAGGATAATATAAATTGTAAGTGGGGTGGGCAGTTGGGAAGTCTGGGAATTCATGTTGAGATTTTTTTGGATTTGAAGTCCAAAATTCTATACATGTATGTGCACACCCACAATTACACTGACACATGGACATGCAAAAATAGAGGGACTGGGTTTGGATTGTATTTATGCCTATTATCTCTCGTCTGAGAATTAGTATTACATCATCAATGATCTTTAAAATGTTTTTGAGACTGTGTCTCCATATCTTGCATAGACATGAAATGCAGCAGTCATTCATGACCTTGAACTGACATACCCTGTTACTTTGCCAAACATGGACAAATTTGATATTATTTTAAGGTGCCATTCTCAGTCCTTGAATGTACATACTATGACCTTGCTAACAAGTGTTCATACTGGTGCAACTGAATTTCTGAAAACAAAATATTTAACACAAGGCAGAAGAATGGTGAATGAAATTATAAGATAATAATTTCAGAAATTCATAAGTTTAGTTGGTCTAAGAAAGTAACAGGCTTTTTACTTGAAAATCATATGAATGGCAAAAGTTTATTCACAAAGACATAATTGGGATTATACTGTGAGAATTTAATAAATCTGAAGAGTTACAGACCCTGTGATTCATCTTTAGATGCTTTTGCCCAGATGTAAATGACTCCTTAGCATAATGCTTCCTGTCTTTAGGTTACATGGCCAAAAATTATATTTGGTTTAGATTAAACCTTAGCAACATGGTTGAAGAATTGTTTTTCACACACCCCCACTGACTCTCCCACAAAAAATAATAATTAAACAGGCATACCTTGGCTATAAACTAGGAAATAAAATTCCTGGAGAACAAGATTCATAAAATGACTCAGGAAAATGTAATAGACATTCTTGGCATTCTTAGTTATTGAAACAAAGGAATTGTGGAGGATTGTTAAATGTGTTGGCTCTGTCAAAGCTCATGATAATGATCATCAAGATAGAAACATTTAGTGTTTCCTACGGAACCATTTTCTTCACCCAAGAAACTAAAGACAAAATTTTATGGAAATCGTTATGCAACTCATGCTGAAGCTGGACTTTATGGCTTGATTACAAAGAAGAGATTGAATTAATTTTGGAGAGGGACTGAGAATCCTGTCAGATATTGCCTTGGTATTCATGTGTCCATTTTGAACTTGAAATATGGCTGTCCTGGACACTCATAAATCTCTTTACTCCAGACATTGGGAAGAGAAGAAAAGAAACTAAGAATGAATAAATTTAGTTACTCCCAGAAAATCCTAGGAATTCCTTTTTTAAAAGAAATATTACTATTTCTCTGATGATGGACAAGTCACTTAACTTTTGAAGTTTTTGATCAGACACTCTAAGACATTTGTAAGTAATTAAACATCAGTGATTTGTGTCTTTATGAGGTTTAAACAAAATCACAAATGCTTAATATTAATTTGGGATAATAAATTTTTATTGAAAAAGGCGAGGGGAAAAACAACTTTTAAGCACCTACTGAATATCAGTATTATAATATGACAATTGCTTTACAAATATTAAATGGTTTTGATCATCAAACATAGTAAGTGGGTGCTATTATTATCTATATTTGATAGATGAGGAAATGAAAGTCGAAATATGTTAAGTGATCGTACCATCATGATACAGATACATCCACAAAATCTTCAGTTTCTATTTTCTTTCAATATTCTTATTTAATTAAATATTTTCTCTATTTGTATTAATAATTTTAACAGAAGATGTTATATTTTTTTTGTTTTTTTGTTTCTTTTCTGAGAATTTATTATTGAAATATTTGGCTATTTCTACTTGTAATTTTAGCATAAAGAAAGCAGCTAAGTGGCACCGTGGAAAGAGTACCATGCCTGATGTCAGGAAGAGCTGAGTTAAAATCTGGCCATGGATGTTTACTAGCTGTGTGACTGGGCAAGTCACATAATGGCTGCTTTCCACCATTGTCACATTTGTCAAAAGGAAATAATAATATCACCTAACTCCCAGGTTTTTCTTAGGATCAAATGATATAATACTTGAAAAGCACTTAACTCTATGCCTTGTACTTAGTGAAATACAAAATATTATTGTTATTATTGTAATTAAATTTATTGACTTTGTTACTATTATTCTTATATTGTGTATTATTATTTTGTATAATTTTAGTAAGCAGCTAATGATAACTTGTAACATTCTTCAATTGGACAGCAATGTAAATTGTTTATTTTATGTCATAATTTTTTTTCTTGTTAACTATAATTTAAGCTCTATAATAGAGAATAACTACATCCCTGTACTTCTTTTAGGTCCCATATGTCCTTGTTCATAGTTGGTGCCCAATATCCATCTATTCAAACTGAGCTCAGATCCCCAGAAAGTCTAAAAAGTCAAAGTTCTTGATCATTCTCCACTTTTTTCATATTCAGGACAACACACAACATATTTGGAATCAAGAACAATAGAAGATTTTCTTCTCCTGCTATTGATGTGACCCTTACCTTATACCCTTTACTATGAAAGCATCTCTCCTTTCCCTATAATTCTATCAACCATTGGATGACTCTTACTTTGAACATCTTTATCAGCAGTCTGTCTGAAGCCAATAGGGAAATTCAGCTTGTACAATCTATCTCAAAGAGACATTAAAACACTAAGCTGTTGCAACTTATTAAAAATCAATAAGATCATGTTGTCCACACATACCCTTGTGTCATTCCCTATCTCAGATTCTATATTTCTGTCCTGTCTTTTTTGTCATTTACATGGCATTATCGTGACTGGTATACGCCTATTTATTTTCAGTCCCATGTTATGTTATCATCAATACCAGCTCAATGCCTAAGATTGAACAAAACTAGTTCTCACCTCTTGTTTCGTGGTATATATAACTAATTATACTTAGAATTTTTATTTTGTTTTTTTATTTTCCTTTGAATTATTGTCCCTTTATCAATGTGATCTAATTTAAAGAATCCCAGTCACAAAGCACATGCCACTGCTGTTGAAAATCAATAACATTCAAATGCCAATTTCACAATTTCATATTATGGGGCCAGAGCCAAGATGGCCATGAGAAAACAGTGTCTTCCTGGAGCTCTCTCACAAGTTCTGCCAGATACCACTAAAAAAGTGAATCAGAGCAGATTTGAGAGAGTTAGAAGTCACTAGCAGACTGAGAGGGGCAAAATTCCAAGCCAGGAGAGTCCAAAAGGTCGACAAGACAGATCTGTAGCCTGGGAGAGTGCTTTCACCAGACAGCACCAAAGCAGAAGCAGCTGCAGAAACAAGCCAGTGATCTCAGCTGTGAGAAAGCTGGGTGTCCAAAACCAGCAGAGATCCCTAAGCCTCCCAGCACAGGATGGAAGTCTGTGGAAATGATGAGAGGCAGCAGTACAATGCCTCTGGCCACGAGACATCTACTTCTGAGGCTTGAAGGCCAAAGGTTTGAAATGCATCTTCTTGAACTTCTGGGAGACATAAAGGCCAGGTAAACATCTCTAATTCCTCCCTCCCTGACCCAGAGAATTCATCAGGAAAAATGCTGGAATAGAGGACACAGAAGTGGGGTTTCAGTGGCTGAGCAGTGGGTGTTCCTGATTCCTAGAGGGGCAGAGCCAGCAGGGGTCAACAACAGGAGCCCAGATGTACCTCTGCACAGCCAGGGGAAGTGGCAGACACCAGTATAGACAACAGCTGAGATGATTCTGAAGAGAAACAGTGCTGGAGAGAAGCCACAGGGGAAAAGGAGACTTCAGGCAGCCAGAACCCTCCCCCACACCTCTGGAAACTGAAGGCTATAATACACAAAGCTAGTAACTAGACTCACAATCCCTGGTAGAAGAAACCTGGGACAGAGATCCCTGAGCCCCAAAAACAGAAATCCACTCTAAAGCCAGGAAAAAGCTAACCAACATGAAGAAAAACATAAAAAATGAGGACCATTGATTCTATTTGTGGAGACAGGGAAGACCAAAATACCAATTCAGAAGAGGATAGCATTGACACTATACCCATATCTGATACCTCAAAAGGGAATGTGAAGTGGTCTCAAGAACAAAAGGCATTACTGGAAGAGCTAAAGGAGGATTTTTAAAACCAAATTAGGGAGGTAAAAGAAAAAATGGAAAAAAATGAAAAAAAAACTAGTGATAAGTCAAGTCTAAAAAAATAAAATATGTGAAGTGGCAAGGGAGATTCAGAATCTAAATAGAGAAAATGACACCCTGATAGGTTAAATCAACCAATTGGAAAAGGAGACTCAAAAGCAAAATGAAGACAGCAACTCATTAAAAATTAGAATTGAGCAAGGGGAAGGTAAAGACACTATGAGGCATAAAGAAGCAGTCAAACAAAATGTAAAGAATGAAAAAATAGAAAAAAATATGAATCATCTGATTGGAAAAACAATTGGCCTGGAAAATAGATCCAGGAGAGACAATTTAAGAATTATTAATCTACTGAAAATCCACGACGAAAAAAGAGGCTTGACAGTATCTTTGAAGAAATTATCAAAGGTAACGGCCCAGAGGTCCTAGAACCAGAGGGTAAAATAGCCATTGAAAGAATCCACCAATTACCCTCTGAAAGAGATCTCAAATTGAAAACTTTGAAAAATATTATAGCCAAATTTCAGAATTACAAACTCAAGTAGAAAATACTGCGAGCAGCCAAAAAGAAATAAATCAAATGTCATGGAACTATACTCAGGATCACACAGGGTCTTTCATCTTGTCTGTTAAATGACAGAAGAAATTGTAATATGGTATTCTGAAGGGCAAAGGAGCTTGGACTACAACCAAGGATAAACTGCCCAGCAATATTTAGCATAATTTTTCAGGCAAGAAATGGGTATTCAACAAGATAAGGGAATTTCAGACCTTCCTGATGAAAAGGCCAGGATGCAATGGAAAATTTGATCTTCAAATACAAAACTCAAGAGAGACATAATAATGTTAACAAGGGGAAAAACCTCCAGAAACTTTATTAACTAATAAGGGAAAATTGTTTATATAGGATTATTACATTATATACACACACACACACACACACACACACACACACACACACACATATATATATATATATATATATATACACACAAATATGTGTTTGTGTGTCAATTTTGTGAATAGCACAGCTATTATGACAACTGAAAGGGATAAACATAGACTGTGCATGTCAGTACAAAATAACTTATATAAGGATAAAAAGCATAATTAAGAGATGTAAAGGGAGAGTTCTGGGAGAAGATGTAAGGAGGTAGTAGAAAGGATAAATTACATCAAATGAAGAGGTACAGAAACACAATATAGTACAGGGAAAGACAGGAGGAAGAAGAGTAGCATATGAGCTTTATTCATCAGATTTGGTTCAAGAAGAGAATACCATACTCTGAAAAGTATAGAAATCAAACTTGTCCTACAGGCTGTAAGCAGAATGGCCTTTGTTTTCTTTGAGTGACTCAGTTTATCTCATGGAGCCTTGCTGGGTGCTGGGCTAACTCCAGGGAGGGCCTAGTTTACATGTCTGGGCCAACAGAGGCTTTTAGACCACGTGGGATTAAGTCCGCTTAATCATAGTAGCTGAAAGGAATATGCATATATATATATATGTATATGTGTGTGTGTCTGTGTGTCTGTGTGTGTGTATACATATATATATATATATATACATATGTCTGTGTCTATGTATGTATGTATGTAGGTGTGTATATATATGTATATGTGTGTATGTATGTATGTATACACACACACACATAGAGGGCACAGGGTGAGTTGAATGTGAAGGGATGCTATCTAAAAAAATAAAATCAAATTAAGGGATTAGAGAGGAATATATTGAGAGAGGGAGAAAAGGAGAGATAGAATGGGGTAAATTATCTCACATAAAAGTGGCAAGAAAAAGCGGTTCTCTAAGAAGGGAAGAGGGGGCAGGTGAGGAGGAATGAGTAAATCTTGTTCTCATCGGATTTGACCTGAGGAGGGAATACCATACACACTCAATTGGGTATCTTACCACACAGGAAAGAAAGAGGAAGAATATAAGAAAGGAGGGATGATAGAAGGGAGGGTAGATGTGGGGAGGAGGTAATCACAAACAAACACTTTCGAAAAGGGACAGGGTGAAGGGAGAAAATTCATTAAAGGGGGATAGATTAGGAAGGAGCAAAACACAGTTAATCTTTCACAACATGAGTATACTGGAAGGTTTTACATGATGGTATGCATGTGGCCCATGTTGAATTGCTTGCCTTCTTAGGGAGGGAGGGCGGGGAGGGAAGAGGGGAGAGAATTTGGAACTCAAAGTTTTAAAAACAGACTTTCAAAACAACAACTAAGAAAAAAGTTTTGGCATGCAACTAGGAAATAAGATATACAGGAAATGGGGCATAGAAATTTATCTTGCCCTACAAGAGAAGAAGGGAAAGGGAGATGGTAGGGGAGTGGGGTGACAGATGGGAGGGCTGACTGGAGAATGGAGCAACGAGAATATACGCCATCTTGGAGTGGGACAGAGGGTAGAAATGGGGAGAAAATTTGTAATTCAAACTCTTGTGAAAATCAATGCTGAAAACTAAATATATTAAATAAATTAAATTAAAAAAAAAAGAATACGAAAGAATAATACACTACAACCCAGTAGCATTTATTTGAGGAATGCAGAGGTAGTTCAATATTAGGAAAACTATCAGCATAATTGGTCATATCAACAACAAAACTAGCAGAAACCATATAATCATCTCAATATATGGAGAAAAAAATCCTTTGACAAATACAACACCCTTTCCTACTAAAAACAAAAGAAAACATAGGAATAAATGGAGTCTTTCTTAAAATTATAAATAGCATCTACCGAAAACCATCAAGAAGCACTATTTGTAATGAGGATAAGCTAGATGCATTCCCAATAAGATCTGGGGAGAAACAAGGATGTCCATTATCACCTCTACTATTCAATTTAGTACAGGATATGTTAACTGTAGCAATAAGAGAAGAAAAAGAAATTGAAGGAATTAGAATAGGCAAAGAAGAAACTATATTATCCTTTTTTGCAGATGAAATGATGATTTATTTAGAGAATCCTAGAGAATCAACTAAAAAACTACTTGAAATGATAAGCAATTTCAGCAAAGTAGCAGGATATAAAATTAACCCACATAAATCCTAAGCAAGACAAACCCAGGGCCTATATGAACATAATTATGTAACATTTTTCAAATGAATAAAGTTAGATCGGAATAAATGGAAAAAATATCAGTTGCTCATGATTAGCCTGAGCTAATATAATAAAAACAACAATTTTACTTAAATTAATTTATTTATTCAGTACCATACCAATCAAACTACAAAAAAAATATTTTACAGCTGGATAAAATAATAACAAAATTGATCTTGAAGAACAAGAGGTCTAGAATATCTAGGGAATTAATGAAAAGAAATGCTAGGGAAGGTGGCCTAGCTATACCAGATATAAAACTGTACTATAATGAAGCAGTCATCAAAACTACCTGGTGCTGGCTAAGAAACAGGGTCGTGGATCAGTGGAATAGGATAGGTATACAAGACTCAGTAGAAATCAACTCTTTGGTAAATTCGAAGAATCCAGCTTCTGGGCTAAGAATTCACTGTTTCACAAAAACTGCTGGGAAAATTGGAAAATGGTAGAGCAGAAATTGGGCATAGATTAATATCTTACACCATATACCAAAATAAAGTAAAAATGGGTTCATGATTTAGGAATAAAGGCTGATACTATAAGCAATTTGGGAAAGCAAGGAATAGTTTACCTATCAGATTTATGGAAAAGCAAAGAATTCATGACACAACAGGAGATGGAGAGCATTACTAAATGCAAAATGGATAATTTTGATGACATTAAATTGAAAAGTTTTTGTATAAAAAAAGCCAATGCTCTTTACAACCAGTTTCTCTGATAAAGGCCTCATCTCTAAAATATACAGGGAACTGAGCCAAATGTATATGGATACAAGTCATTCCCCAACTGAGAAATGGTCAAAGGTATGAGCAGGAAGTTTTCAGAGAAAGAAATTAAAGCTATCTATAGGCATATGAAAAAAATGCTTGAAATCACTATTGATTAGAGAAATGCAAATCAAACAGCTCTTAGGTACTACATCTGTCCGGTCAAATTGGCTAAAATGGCAAAACAGGAAAATGTTAAATGCCAGAGAGGATGTGGGAAAATTGGAACATTGTTACATTGCTGGGGGAATTGTGAACTAATGCAGCCATTCTGGAGAGCAATTTGTAGCTATGACAAAAGGGCTATAAAAATATTCACACTGTTTGACCCAGCAATACCACTTCTGGGGTTGTATCCCAAAGAGATAACACAAGTGGTAAAAGGACCCATACGTACAAAAAATATTTATAGTGGCTCTTTTTGTAGTAACAATGAATTGGAAATCAAGGGGATGCCAATCAATTGGAGAATGGCTGAACAATTTGTGGTATATGAAGGTAATGGAATACCATTTTGTGGTAAGAAATGTGGAAGATACAGGCTTCATAATAACCTGGAAAAACCTGCATAATATAATGCTGAGTGAGCGGAGAAGAACCAGGAGAATATTATACACCACCAGAGATATATGGATTCTCCGATGACTAACCCTGATAGACTTCTCTGTTCTCAGCAATACAAGGTTCGAGGACAACTCCAAAGGACTCATGATGGAGAAAGCTATCTACATCCAGTGAAAGAACTATGGAGTCTGAATGCAGGATTGCTCTCCTATTTTTTTCTTTTGTGTTTTTTTCTTCTTTTGTTTTTAGTTCATTTTTGGGTTTTGTTTCTTCTTTCTCATGATTCATTTCATTGGTCATAATTCTTCTTTACAGCTTTACTATTGTGTAAATAAGTTCAATGGGAAATTATATGTAGCAGATATATTGGGTTCCATGTCATCTTGGGGAGGAGGGGAGGCGGGGGAGAAGAAAATCTGGAACTCAAAATCATGTGGAAAACTGTTGTAAACTACAAATAAAAAAATCTTAGTTATTAAAAAATTATATTATGCATAATAATCACATTTCATTTCTGTTCAAAATTATTCTATATGTTGCACTTTAAAGACAGGTTTAGCATTATAGGCTTTAGCAATACATTTATTATCACTATTTGAAGAAAATGAAGACCATAGGCATTAAATACAATAATTACAATATCAAGGTAAATTCAGAAATTGTATATTTTTATCTATTCCCAGTTTGGGCTAGATGAAGATGAATCTGTCAAGTAGATAAGACAAAATTATTGACTTTTCCTTCAGAGGAAGGTGAGGTCCAAGAAAGGGGTGTGGAGAAAAAAATTTTGCTGTACAGACTGAATATGTTATGAAGTTTTTAACAAAGTGACTGACTTGGAAAACTGATAACCAGGGAGAAGAGATAAATGTTAAGTTTCTCAAATGAAGGAAGTGCAAATACAACAAAAGAACGTGTTTACAAGTGTATTCCTGCTATCCATGAAAAGAAGGACAGTGAAACTTGCCTTTAACTTCACAGAAAGTGATTATGTATTATAAAAAAATCCAAAGAAACTGTTCCATTCAAATTTCAGTTCAATATCTTGAATCCCAGCTTGCTGCAAAGTTGGATGAGAGAGCTGCTGAAAAGAGAATTGCTTTAATTGTAGTGGACAACATAATTTGGAAGGCAAGGTGTTTATTTCAGACAGAAGAGGACAAAGCACAGAGGCACTCTCATTGCAGCCAACAAAATAAACTTCAGAATTCACTTAAAGAAAGGGAAAATTTTAGAGCTATCGATCATCAGCCTTTAAATGAATAATAGGAAAAACAGCATCTACATCCAAATATATTTGTGTTTCATATATGTACATGGACTTAGAGATAGATAGAAAGAGATATAGTTCACCTAGGAATTGGAGAGAGAGAGAAGTTTGGAAGGAAAGAAGTTACCAAGGAATAAATTAAGGAAAAGAAGTTGGAAGGAAGCATTTATTAAGCACATGCTGATTGCCAGACCATCCTCTGATCACCTAACAACTGGAAGGAATCCATGCATTGCTATTCCCATTAAACAATTGAGGGAACTCAGGGAGATGAGCTTCGGTGACTTCTCCAGAGTCCTACATCTCTTAAGTGGCTGAGATTGAATTAGCATTCAAGCCTCCTGATTTCAGATCCAGTATTCTATCCTGTGTTTCCCACAGTATATGAAAGATGGAGACTGAACACTCAAGGAAAGGGGGAGAGACAAAAACAAAGACATGGGTAGAGAGAGTAACCTAGTGTTTAAATTGTAGTAATTATTATTATTGTTATTGCTATTGCTATTATCATTATTACATGATGACAAATAACACATAGGAATCACTTAAGAACTGAATTGTTTTAAGATCAAATTAATGACCAATTAATTAATTAGGAATATGACATAATTATAATGACAAATAAGAAAACATCAGAATATAAACCCTACTAGAATTAGAATCTGGCATGAGAATCAGTTAGGGAAAATAGTAGCAAATGGAGAGTTTACTGATGATTCCATCTACCTCTAAGGAAGATCAGTTTTGAAATGCCATTTCATAATATGATAGCAATCTGTATAAAACAGAACTTCTTGGTCATGAAGGATATGTGTCCAATTTCTGTTAGATGTCTTTTTGAGGCTCCTTTTTGCTCAAAATACATTTGGCTGATTATCTCACTCTTTCCTGTAGCCCTTTAAACATTCAAGTTTACTCCTTATAAAATACATAGAATAGTTATTTAATAAAGCTAATTAAGAAAGCATCCTTGACCTCTGTTTTTTTTAACATGATTTCCAGCTCTTGGGGCTTTGAGGAGATGGCAGAGCAAAGTTCCAAGATCTGTTGCAACTTTACTTGAAAATATAGTGGAAGGACACCGTGCCAATATTCTAAACTACGCACAGTGCTCCCACATCAGACCACTTTCTGTTCTCCTTTTCTGACCCAGGGAGTCCAGTTGGATGCAGCCTCTCACAGGCCTTACAATCAAGGTTTAAATAAATATTGAGAAAACACTTACATGCTTTTGCATCCCTCTTTTTCTATTCCCCAGTCTAATACTTCACCCAAGAAAATTCTTGTTTGACGTGAATTGCTTAGTATCAGGTTTTCTATTCCACAATAAACCTGGGGAATGGATGGGATCAGAATCTCGTATATTCCAAAGATACAATTCAATATTGAAAATATTGCTGGAAGGATTCTTAGCTTATAACTAGTTCAATGATTTCTTTTTCCAATATTTTTATTATTATTGCTATTTAAATATCAAATGAGTGTCCTAGAAAACTGACATGATCTCCCCATGGCAGCACAGGTACTAACCAACAAAGTCGGAATCTGAAGTCTTGTCCTGTGCCTCTAATTTGGTGTCTTTCCCATTTTACCATGAATCATGAGCATCCATGACATCTGAGACAGAAAAGCAGAGAGCTGGCTTTTCACAAATTATAAAAAAGGTAATTTTTAGAATATAGGATATCACTAAATTTTATGTGGAAGATGATTATAAGAGTAGCAGAAGTGAGGATTATGTAAAGAAAAAGGCAGAGCAAACGATGTAGGAGACAGGAATGAAAGGGCAAAGACCTTTGAGAGTGACTTGCATTTTGCCAATCACAGCTACATTGAAATCAAATAGGCATAAAGCTCACCCCAGAAGCAGAAAAGGGCTGTAAAATGAGATCTGCAATGGGAGACAGAGAACATCTGGATTCAAGGAAAATTCTATCAACTATGGCTTTCTGAGACACTGAAAAAGTCACTAACTTTCTCTGGGCCCCAGTTGCCACACCTGTAAAATTCAAGCTTTACATCAACTCCTCTTACTTCTTTTCTGCTCTGACTCTCTGAGTCTCTAAGACTCTGGCTCAGGGAGAGAGATTAGGCTGTGGAGCATTTGCTTTAACAACCCCCACAGGAAGTCTCAGCTTGTCATCCACATTCTTTGAAAGCCCTGGAACCTGAGTGGTGGAGAAGGGGCCAGGCTCAAGCTACAGGGCCTGAAGGCAGTGAGAGCAGCAGCCAGGGGTCTAAGGTCCATAATTTTCTAGCCATGCAACAAGTCAGTCAGGACTCTGAGCCTGGACAGGGATTTGGCTGGACAAGTCACAATGACTTTTCTAAAACATTGAAGCTGAATCAGAAATAAAAGCCTTCTGCTGCTACTTCCCTTGAGCTTAGACTCAGAAGTTAAAGCTCCTTCCCCTGATCTAGTCAGAAAGGGAGTGATCAGGACCCAGTTCTCTCCCAGCACTGTTACATTGTAGAATCTCCCTTCTGAATCATAACCTTCTGAATGTTGCACCTACACACATTCACCTTAACCTGCCTGACCACCATAGTAAAGCCTGGGCAGAGGCAGAGACACTCTTTAACTACCTGGCATTATAAATTGCTGCATTTTTAGGACAGAATAATATCTTCTGAAGCTTTTTTCTACTTATTCCCTTCTTTATCCCAAGCACAGAGAGAGTTTATTCCATTTTCATAGAAGATATTTCTAGGAATCTTGGCCAAGGCATAAAGTGACTCAGCAGTCTAACCTGTGATGCCAGGACAATGGCTAGAGTTGTGTGTAGTTATGTGAGTGGGTGTGTATATGTGCATGCATGAGTATATGTATGTGGTTTGTGGAGATGAACATGGCTGGAGTTACATAGATAACCTTTACTGAGCTCATCTCCCCTAAGAGCTGTAATTATCCAGTCAAGCAGAAAATAAAGTCAATAGAAGGAATCTGAGATTTGTCTTGAGAAAACAACCTTTTGTCTCAGGTAAAACCTCACATCAGTAATTAAAAGTGATGAATTAGAATGTCTATAAGACTAACTGGATAATTGGGAAAGAAATTTTTTTTTCTCCTATGGTTGATAACAGCAAAGGAGAGAGCAATACCTTTCCTAGTTTTAGGAGCAAAGGAGATCATGATCTCTTAGCCCTAATATCTGAGGAACTCAGTTCCTGTAATTTAGGGCTTTGGGTGAGATTTTCTACAAAACACACACACATACACACACACACACAGAGAAGCAATCTATTCTTACTAATAAAATTTATACACACACACACACACACACACACACACACACATATATATATATATATACATATGTTGCAATGAACTCATATGAAAATATTGCTTTTATTATCTACAGGTAGATTTATTCAAAGAAAAAGCTGTATCACTCCAGCTACAGGGTAAATTATTCATATCTTGAAGGCTCTTTTTGATAACAACCATCAGGTTGTCAGTTTCCGTGAATTAATTAACTACCAATAAATGGAAAAAAATTATCAAAAAACCTAATTGCTTTGTATGAAGCGATGAGTTCAAAATACCTTCCCCCTCCCCTATTTTTCTGTTTCTATCTCTTGTCTCTCTTTTTCCCTCTCCCTGTCTTTTTGTCTCCAACTACAATATAAAAAGAGGCAAGAAAATGCTTGCCCTCAAGAAACTTATAATTTAGTGCAGGTCAGTGGAAAATGTGGAAACAAATATATGTAAAGCAAGTTTTAAATAGTATAAAAAGGAAATAGTTAACAGAGGGAAAAGACTGGACCAATGGGTGGTTGGAAATAGCTAAACATCAAAAAGGTTCCTATGAAATGTAAAAGATTTTGTGAAGTCAAAATTAGGAAGAAACCAGGAAACTGGAAAAAAAATATTTTGCGGCTAGTTGATCTGACAAAGATAACATTTCTCAAATACACGGGGACATAGGAAAATTTTATTTAAAAAATTTTATTAAAAAACTCCCTTTTCCCAATTAGAGTAATGCAAATGAGAACAGCTCTAAAATACCACCCATCACTTATTATATTAGCTAATGTGAGAGAATGGGAAAATGACAAATATTCCAATGGATGTAGAAAAAGTAGTATACTAATGCACTGTTGGTGGAGTTGTACAGTAGTGTAAAGATTTTGGAGAACAATTTGGTACTATGTCCAAAAGATTGTACACCTACAAATCCACTGATCCAGTGTTACTACTACTGGCTCTAAATCCCAAAGAGAACAAAGGAAAAGGACATATTTTTACAAAAATATATATAACAGCTTTTTTTGTGTTAGCAAAAAATTGTAAATTGAAGGGACGGCTATCAGTTGGGGAATGGGGGACAAGATGTGCTATGATTTTGATGAGATACTATTTTACTATAAGAAATGACAAGCAATAAGGTTTCAGAAACACCTTGGAAGACATTTGAACCGATACAAATTGATGTAAACAGAACTTGGAGAAAGTTATACACAGAAATAGCAATACTGTAGTGATGACTTAGCTATGATCAAGACAAGGATCCAAGAGGGTCCCAAAGAACTCTTGATGAAAAATGAAATTTGTCCCAAGCCAGAGAACTGATGAACACTGAGTACAGATTGAAGGCTGCTTTTTCTTTTCCTTTTTTTATCTGTATATAACATACATATTTTATCCCATGTTCTAATAAAGAATGTCGGGGTGTTTCATCCAACAGAAGGCAATGAAAATGTCACTTTTCTGGACTGGTCAGTACACAGGGTTCCAAGTTTGATCTCGAACAGAAAAGCCGATGAATCAATTTTCAAGAAAAGCCCCGTAGTCCGTCAATCTGGCTAAGTGTTTTTCGTTGGGGATTGGTGGAATTGGAGCAGGCTCTGATAAAGGAATAAATCTGTTAAAGGAAACATCGAGGGAACTGGGCTTCTTGGGCATCACCATCCTCGTGGTGGAGTCGGCCTGCCATCCTTACTCCAAGGCACCTTTCACTGCTTCTTGTAAAGGAAGTCCCAGAAACGCTGCGAAGTCATCGGTGATGATGGAGGTGTATGCCTGAGAAACCCGCGCAAAGGCTCTTCTTCTTGCGGCATCTCTGAATGCTTCCATGATGGGCTGAATGGTCTCAGACCACTGATGAGAGCAGATGGTTGTGTAGATTCCTGGGAAGTCTCTCTGCCAGATTCTATGTCCTACTGACCAGATTCCAGCAAGCTCAGAATTTGCAGATTTTATAGCAGAATGAATTCTTTTCCAAAGATAACGGGCATTATTCATGTCGTTTTGCAGGAGGTAGAGTGCACCAGAAGCTGCGGGTAGATAGGGGGCGGGGCACATAGATGCCTCCAGGGTCCTCGTGTCTGGAGAAGTTCATCAATATTGTATGTCACGTTCATGAGGGCTTACTTGCAAGAGTCTTATCTAATGCACAATGCTCTTGTGCTTTCTAAGTACGTGAAGCAAGGCTATGTGCTTGCTCCCATGCTTTTTGATATGTTTTCAGCACTTTTGTATGTCCTTTTCCTTTTCTTTGATCTCTTTGGTCTGCAGACCTAGTAGTGGTATGCATGGGGCAAAGGGTGTGTATAGTTTATAGCTATTTGGACACAAGACCAAACTGTTCCACAGAATTAATGGATCTATTCATTACTATGCCAGCAGATGATTAGTGCAACATTTTTCTCATCTCCTCCAGCATTTGTCATTTTTGACAAGTGTGAGATGATACCTCAGAGTTGTTTTAAATTTCATTTCTCTAATCAATAGGGACTTAAAACATTTTTTTCCCAATGTGGCTATACATAGCTTTGATTTTAAACTGTTTATATCATTTGACCATTTATCAATTGGGGAATGGCTCTTATTTTTGTTAATATGAATCAGTTCTATGTTTATTATATTTTTGAAGAAAGATTGCTTTATCAGAGAAACTTGATGTAAAAATTTTTGGTATCATATCACTGTGTATGGTACCTTTTAGCATAATGTAGTTTCTTTTTTCTTAAGTCTATTTTTATTTTTTCTTTGTCTAAGATCATTATTTATGTTGTATAGTTCTTTAAGTCATGTCTAACTCTTTGTAACTCCTATTGGGGTTTTGTTAGAAAATATGTGGGGGTGGTTTGCTACTTCCTTCTCTAGCTCATTTTATAGATGAGGAAATTGAGGCAAACATGATTGAAGTGACGTTATCAGGGTCACAGAACTAGTGTCTGATGCTGGATTTGAATTCAGTTCTTCCTAACACTAGACTGTACTATCTCCACTGTGCCCCCTAGATACTCTATTATGATTGCTACCCTATTATGATTGCTACCCTTGCCATTTTCACTTCAGTTGCACCATAGTAGGTTCTTTACCAGCCCTTTAGTTTACCTATGTCTTTCTGTTTCAAATGTTTCAAATTATTGTTGTTGTTTATCCTTCTTTTTTGAACAGGACCGTGGCATCAGGGAAATGATGACATGAGTTGCAGGTGACTTCGATTTGAGAGAGGGAGGGCTATGCAATGGCACCAGCCTTACTTTCTCCTAAAAAGCCATCTGGATCCAGTGACCAAATATTCATCAGAATGATTGGAGATGACCCAGGATGAAAAGAGAGACCCTGGCCCTTTTAGGTTAAGACCTTTTTGTGTACTCACTTAGAGTGAGGTAACACCTCTTTAAGAAGTCAATAAAGGGATGGTCCCTTTAACTAGAAAAAAAGAAAAAAAAAACCTGGGAGGGGAAGACTCTTAGTGTTGCTGTTCCAAAAAGAAACAGTTAACCTTGAAATTTGCTCTAAGAGCAAAATGCAGCCATTAAATGCAACTTGGGCATGGACCTATTGTAGTCCAATCTATAAGCTTTAAAGTGAACTGGGTATAAGATTTTGTGAAAGAAAGGAAGGAAGGAAGAAACAAAGAAAGAAAGAAAGAAAGAAAGAAAGAAAGAAAGAAAGAAAGAAAGAAAGAAAGGAAGGAAGGAAGGAAGGAAGGAAGAAACAAAGAAAGAGAGGAAGGAAGAAAGAAAGGAAGAAGGAAAGGAGGAAAGGAGGAAGGGAGGAAGGGAGGAAGGGGGGAAAGGAAGAAGGGAGGAAGGGGGGAAAGGGGAAAAGAGAAAACAAAATCTAGCTAGAAACCCCAAGTAAGGTGAGCAGCTTCTGGCCATCAAAATTTACCTTGCTTTGGAGAGAAAGAGAAGGACAGGGAGAGAGAGAGGGACAAAGAGAGAAAGGGAGAGTGGGGGGGAGGGGGAGGGGTAAAGGACAAGCTGAGTTACCCAACTAGCTGAGTCCCCATACAGGCAGCTGAGTTAACTCACAGGTTGTGTTTGTCCTTTGTTTTCCAAGAGGACCATGGCATCATGGAAATGATGATATGACTTGCAGTTGACTTTGATTTGAGTGAGGGAGGGCTGGGCAAGGTAACCAGCCTCACTTTTTCTTACTAATTTTAAAGTTCTTTCTTTTTTTAATTTTTATTTAATATTTTTAGTTTTCGGCATTGATTTTCACAAGAGTTTGAATTACAAATTTTCTCCATGTTTCTACCCTCCTGCCACTCCAAGTTGGCATGTATTCTGATTGCCCTATTCCCCAGTCAGCTCTCCCTTCTGTCACCCCACTACCCCCATCCCCTTTTCCTTCCTTTCTTGTAGGGCAAGACAGATTTCTATGCCCCATTGCCTGTATATGTTATTTCCTAGTTACATGCAAAAACTTGTTTTAACATCTGCTTTTAAAACTTTGAGTTCCAAATTCTCTCCCCTCTTCCCTCCCCACCCACCCTCCCTACCAAGACAAGCAATTCAACATATGCCACATGTGTATCATTATGTAAAACCCTTCCACAATACTGATGTTGTGAAAGACTAATTTATATTTCCCTCCATCCTATCCTGTCCCCCTTTTATTGAATTTTCTCCCTTGACCCTGTCCCTTTTCAAAAGTGTTTGTTTTTGATTACCTCCTTCCCCTATCTGCCCTCCTTTATATCATCCCCCCTTTTTATCTCCTTCCTCCTTCTTTCCTGTGGGGCAAGATTCCTAATTGAGTGTGTATGTTATTCCCTCCTCAGGTCAAATCTGATGAGAGCAAGATTCACTTATAGCCCTCACCTGCGCCCTCTTCCCTTCCAACAGAACTGCTTCTTCTTGCCACTTTGGTGTGAGATAACTTACTCCATTCCATCTCTCCCTTTCTCGATCTCTCAATATATTCCTCTCTCATCCCTTAATTTGATTATTTTTAGATATTATCCCTTCATATTCAACTCACCCTGTGCCATCTGTCTATATATGTATATATATATATATATGTATATATATGTGTGTATATATATATATGTATGTATGTATATGTATATTCCCTTCAGCTACCCTAATACTGAGGTCTCATGAATTATACAAATCATCTTTCCATGTAGGAATGTAAACAAAACAGTTCAACTTTAGTAACTCCCTTATGATTTCTCTTTCTTGTTTACCTTTTCATGCTTCTCTTGATGCTTATGTTTGAAAGTCAAATTTTCTATTCCGCTCTGGTCTTTTCACTGAGAAAGCTTGAAAGTCCTCTATTTTATTGAAAATCCATATTTTGCCTTGGAGCACAATACTCAGTTTTGCCGGGTAGGTGATTGTTTTAAAAAAAATTAATTTTTAGTTTTCAACATTCACTTCCAATATATTTTGAGTTTTAAATTTCCTCCCCTTTCCTCTCCTCCCCCCTCCCCAATACGACATACAATCTGATAGAGGCTCTACCTATACATTCATATTAAACCTATTTTTACATAGGAAATTCATGATGTAAAGAAGAATTAGAACTAATTTGAGGAACCACAAGAAAGAAGAAACAAAATAACAAAAGAAAAGAGAGAAAATAGTATGTTTCCATCTGCTTTCAGACTTCAAAGTTCTTTCTCTGAACATGGATAGCACATCCAGAGTTGTCTTAGACCCTTCCACTGCTGAGAAGAGCTAAGTCTATCAAAATCAGTCATTGCACAATGTGGCTACTAATGTATTCAGAGTACTTCTAGTCCTGCTCATTTCACTCAGCATCAGTTCACATATGCCTTTTCAGGTTTTTCTGGAGTCTGCCTACTCATCATTTCTTATAGTACAATAGTATTCCATTACATTCATATACCACAACTTATTCAGCCATTCCCTATTTGATGGAAATCCTTTCAATTTCTAATCCCTGGCCATCACATAAAGAGCTGCTACAAATATTTTGTACATGTGGGTTCTTTCCCCATTTTTATGATCCCTTTGGAATACAGACTTAGAATTGGTATTGCTGGGTCAAAGGGTGTGCACAGTTTCATATCCATTGGGCATATTTCCAAATTGCTCTCCAGAATGTCTGAATCAGTTCACAACTCCACCAACAATGTATTAGTGTTAGAATTTTCCCACATCTTATCCAACATTTATCACTTTACTGTTTTGTAATGTAAGCCAATAGAATAGGTGTGATGTGGTACCTCAAATTCATTTTGATTTGCATTTCTGTAATCAATAGTGATTTAGAGCATTTTTTCATAGTTTCTGGGTAGACCTTTTATAATTAATGCAATAATTTCGATAAATAATTTTTACAAATTTAATAAATTTAGTAAAGGATTTTAATTTCACTTTTAAGTACCTAAGACCCTTAATGATAGTAGGAGCATGGCTTATATGCCTTATGTGGGTCTTCCAGAGGGTGGCAATCAACTGGGACAACTTCGTATATATTAGCTGTTTCAAACTTCAAGATATTGAAAATTTGGTGAGTAGAGAGAATTATTTAGACTTGTCAAGAACCCTAGATTTTGGTCAATCCTATTCTGTATTTAGTTTTGTTCTCAGACAAAAATCTAAAATTAACAGAGTGTAAAGGACTTGGAAGTGGCCACACAAAAAGTAAGCAATATAAACAGATGTTGGACCTTGAATCTCTGACTCAGAGTTGAGTGTTGTGATTTTACCATGACAAATGAATAGCTACACTCCATATACTGTCAATTCTTTTCAAAATGTTGGCCAATTTTGCTGAATTGACCCTGTCCCTCCATGTGTCTCTGTCTCTGTCTCTGCCTCTCTCTGTCTATCTCTCTGTCTCTGTCTCTGTTTCTGTCTGTCTCTATGTCTGTCTGTCTGTCTGTCTCTGTCTCTTTCTGTTTGTCTTTCTCTGACTCTCTCTGTCTCTCTCTGTCTCTCTCTCTCTCTCTCTGTCTCTCTCTCTCTCTCTCTCTGTCTGTCTCTCTCTCTCTGTCTGTGTGTGTCTCTCCCTTATTCTCTCTCTTGCTCTCATTTCCTCTCTTCTCCTAAAATCCCCATATCTCATTTCTCTTTAAAAAATGTCTGAAAATTGGGATGTAGTTGATGAAAAGTTCATTATTTTAAGAGAAAACATGTTAAAATGTAAATAGTTATTAGCTAAATATAGAGAAGAGACACAATGGGTAGCTCTGTAGATTATCTAGTAAGGAAAATGTCATTTAAAATTTCTCTAGATACTCATTCTCTGTGTGCACCTGTTCAAATTATTAACATCTCTGGACATTGGTTTTCAGAATGTAGGTGTATTGAACTTGGTTACAATTAAGGTGTTTTCTATGAGAGATGGGACCACAATTTTCAATTTTTACCAAACTTTAGTGAACATTCCTCTCTTTTGTTTTGGACTCCAATTGTGTTGCTATTGTGGACAGAATGATGCATATGTAAAGGAAAAAAAAAGGTTTGAGAAGGTGAAATCGTCATTTTCTGATTGAGAGAAACTTGATCTTTGCCCCAGGGTCCCCTTTTAGGACTGAGATTTTAGGGTATATATTTTTTTTACTTCCATGAGTCAAAGTTAAAACTACTTGGTCTAAGATACTAATAAGTTGGGATAAGAATTTTTCCTCCTTTTGAAAACATTGCAAAAACTGAGGATCTGTGAGTCACTACTGATTAAAACAAAGGGACAGATTGTAGAATAAGAGGAGGTCAAAAAAATAGACATGTATGTCACCCATCTCTCTATCTCTTTAGAATTTTCCACTATAATGATAATGATGGAAGCACCTGAATAAC
This sequence comes from Trichosurus vulpecula, assembly GCF_011100635.1. Taxonomy (NCBI): domain Eukaryota; kingdom Metazoa; phylum Chordata; class Mammalia; order Diprotodontia; family Phalangeridae; genus Trichosurus; species Trichosurus vulpecula. Next base: position 260,462,192 of record NC_050578.1, on the reverse strand, counting down.
AGCATACAAAGAAAATAGTGAGCAACAGGATGACTTTGGTGGCTCTGGTCTCTGGTGAGGCAATGGGATTGAGGCTAGTGTTATGAAGGTGTTGAACTTGCCAGTGGTGTCTGAACAAAACATGCATCACGTAACCACTGCTAATGGCCATGAGCCCTAAAAACACTGCATCATGAAGTGATTTCCAAATAACAAGTTTTGAGGCAGACATACCTTTCCAGTCCATAAAGCAAAACCCTGGGTTTCTGTTAAGGTTACTGACTGTGTCGTTTCTAGGGCCAGTCACATGCATAGGCACAACCAAGTCTGTCAACAAATTGAATACCCACATGAAGGCACAGGATGGGATGAGGCACTGTGGGACTTTGGCTTTGACTTTTACCCATTTGGGGCTGCTGGGAATGATGGTGATGGCCTGGAAGACACTCAGGAGGCAGGTAGTGCAAAGGGAAAGACCCCGGGACACTCTTTGCAGATAAACTATGATTTTACATTCAATGTCACTCAGGAAAATTTTCTGGATGCACACTTGGATTGCCACTGGAATTCCCCTGAAGAGTATCATCACAATGTGGGAAAGGGCCAAATTAACAAAAATTACATCAATGGGTCTTATCCTTTGACTACTGATTAAGTTAAAAGCATACAGGCAAAGGAGTAAGACATTCCCAAAGACTCCAATTATAATCTGAAGCATGTAGAAAATGCAGAGGATATCATCAGAAGATTGCATTCCTTAATTTCTTGGAAAGGAAAATGGTCTTCAGATACAAGATGACCTGGAAAGGAAGAAAGAAGACTTTTACAGAACTGGGAATTCAAAATGAAATTTCACTCATTAAATAGGGATTATTTTTATTCCTTTTTATATCTTGTGTATGTATGTTTATATATTCTATTTTCTCTCTGTGTGTGTACATATGCCTCATTTTAAGAACAGAATTGAAAATGTACAGCTTATCTAGAGATTGGAGACTGATATGATAAAAATCTTACAGGAATACAAATACTGTAGGATACATATTTCAAAAAAATTGAAATGTTTAGCCTTGGGAAAATAAGGCTTCAGATAAAGCGCATGGCAAATATGAGAAAATGTACTAAATCTCAAGGCATTCTACAGTTAATGTGAGAGACAAAAATTTCAATGAGGCTAAGAAATTGCAAAATTAAGGTTCAATTTGTTGGTCAATCAACAGCCCATTAACAAAATCTTGGAAAAAGTCAATTCTAACTAGCACACATGTGGAAAAATAATAACTTTCTTTTCTTTTATGCTTCCAAATTCAGAAATGAAGCATTTTTGGAACAGCAGAGAAACATATGTAAGCTTGATAAATTAAAGAAAAGAAGTTGTCAGAGTTTTGGTGAGTTATCCTTTACCAAAGACCAGAATCTAAAGTGTTAATGACTTCTCATAATAATAGAGTAGATAAGATTCTTTCACAAGTTAGAATTGCACTAGAGTCCTCTACTATTTTTGAAGATTTTGATTTAGCCTTGAATTTTCCTCTCATTCCTTACATAATCTGAAGAAAAATTATTTCTATATCAATTAATAAAGTCAAGTACTTTATGTATCATAAAGACCATTCAAAAGAAATTTATTTCATATAGTTCCCTATAATTCCACACTTATTTTTATATGAAGCTATGATGGAATTATCAGGCAACATCAAGGCCATTTGTCCAGGATGCTAATAAACCTGTATTGGCTTTGGTTAGATATAATGGATTAATAACCCCATTTTTGGAGATTCTGTAGTTGCTAAACTAAGTATGTATGGTCTTCCTCAGGCTACTTGTGATGGCAGGGAAAATAAAACTAGTTTTAGTAGCAGACTATGCTGTTGGAAGGCTCTCCTATCCTTTTACCTCCAGGATAATGGTCCCTCTAATATAGGCACATCCATGACCACAGAGAAGCATTCAAGGGGGAAATTATTGTCACAAATGCAGCTGCACTATTGCTGTCAGTATCTTCCTACTACATACTCTGGCTATTCCAAAAGGGATATAATTCTGAGGGAATGCTTTCAGAATAGAAAAGGCTTCCAAATCAGGGAAACATAATCACAGACCCGCAAGATGTCAGGAAAACAACTTTGCTAAGGATTCTGTTGTCCACTTTTTAAACTCTTATTTTATTCTCTTGATTGACATCACAAGCAATTTTGAGTCAGTGCAGAAAGCAAGCTTAGGCAACAATTGTTTTTATAGGTTAGCAGAAAGCAGCTTCAAAGCACAGGAGGTACTGGTACCTCTTCAATTCTATGGCCCTTTCTACTACATAGTAGATAGTAAATCAATTGCCTGCCTTCCTGATTATGATGGGAAAGTCATGCAGGGATACATGACTTTAGTATTATGGGAAGTAAATTTATTTTTTAAAATTTCTGTAGGTAGTAGAATGAAGGAACTAAAGTAGGTTTTGGGCAAGACTAATCATGGATACATACATATATGTACATATTTGTGTGTATATATAACTTTTGAAAGATTTTGACCTATATCTTTTTGCAAATGATGCTGTTTTCTCCAAAGCATCTAGAATAGATTTTATGCCAGTAAGGCATGGTTCAGAGAGGTTTGGATTGGGATTGCAGCAGCTTAACCATTGAAGATCTCTTTATTGCTCATTAGTGGCATGACTACTAACTTTATCACTTAATTTCTATATGTATCATAACTACATCTGTAAAATGTGGATAGCTAGCTTATAGGTTTTCTATAATGATCAAATGATATCATATATGAAAAAGACTTCCAAATCCTTAATACACTGACCATTTTTATTTATATCTGTAAGTATATATGCAGAATCATTAAAAAAATCATTTTCTTTTTGAGGTCAGCACTCACAACTTTCTACTCAAATACCATCCATTGTTGATTCACTGGCTCTTTCTGACTTTCCAAAAAGACTTAGACTTTTACCATTGCTTGGTGACAATATTCCCTGGTAACTCACAGTTATTCTCTTCTTGATTTTAATAGGTTTTGAAGATGGCCTAGTAGGCTTCTGTGGTTTCTGCTATTTCTCCCATGGGCTCCTCATTTTAACCAATAAATCTTCCTGAGCTCTTTTTCTACTTCAGTATCTGCTTCATGCAGATTGATAATCAGACCAAAATATAAGACATTTCAAGGAATACCTTTTGGACGTGCCAAACACTACCCAATATGTTACCATTTACGGGCGCATTCTCTGTCCTTACATGTATATACCATGGACTTGCCCAATAAATCTTCATGTTGGTGAATTGAATATCTGAAAACAAAATCTTTAACAAAATGCATTATCCTCATAAATAAAAGCATAGCAAAGTAATTGCGAACATTCTTATTTATTAGTCTTTGAATATGTGAGTCTTTTGTGTGAAAATAAGCTGAAAACAACAGTTTACCTCAAATACAGGACGTGAATTTTGTTATGAGAATGGAATGAAACTTAAAGAGACATCTTTTATGACTCATATGTAGAAGCATTTTCTCTGGTGCACATGGATCCTAGGCAAAGTACTGCTTGCATTTAGGCCACAGGGACAATATGTCTTCAACAATTTGGTTGTGGGAGGCAGAGGCAAGATGGCCACGTGAAAACGACATCTTACCGGAGCTCTCTCACAAGTTCTGTCAGATTATTATAAAAAAGTGAATTTGAGCGGATTTGAGAGAGTTAGAAACCACAAGCAGTCTGAGTGAGGCAAATTTCCAAGCCAGGAGGTTCTGAAAGGTGAAGGAACGAATCTGTAGGCTTGGAGAGTGCTCAGCGTGGGGAGCTGCTCCATACAGCACCAAAGTGGAAGCGGGTGGCCAGGAAACTCATGTGGGAGACAGGCTGGGAGAAAGCTGGGCGCCCAAAACCGGCGGAGATCCCCAGGCCTCCCAACACAGGAGGGCAGTCTGTGGAAGCAATGAGAGGCAGCAAAACGCATCCGCAGTGAGATATCATCTCCTGAGGTTTACAGCCCGAAGGTATGAAATGCATCTTTTTGAACTTCTGGGAGACATAATGGCCAGGTACATAGCTCTAATCCCTCCCCCCTCACCCAGAGAATTCCTCAGAAAAAAAATAAATGCTGGATAGAGGAGACAGAAGTGGGGCTTCAGTGGTCGAGTAGTAGGAGTTCCTGAGTCCCAGAGGGGCAGAGCCAGCAGAGGTCAACACCAGGAGCCCAGAGGTACTCTTGCTCTCCCAGGGGAAGTGCCAGACACCAGCCCAAACATCAAACACCTGAGACCACTGCTGAAGAGCAACAGTGTAGGAGAGCAAACCTAGGGGAAAAGACCTCAGGCAGCCAGATCCCCTCCCCCACACCTCAGGAACTTGAAGGCTATAATTAAGAAAGCCAACAACTAGACTCACAATCCTCAGAATAAGAAAGCTGAGACAGAGAGCCCTGAGCCCCAAAAGCAGAATTTATTGTAAAACCAGGAAAAGGCTAACCAACATGAAGAAGAACACAAAAAAAAAACAAGGACCATTGATTCTTTTTATGCAGACAGGCATGTTGAAAATACCAATTTGGAAGAGGACAGCAATGACACTATACCCACAACTGATACCTCAAAAGGGAATCTGAACTGGTCTCAAGCCCAAAAAGCAATACTGGAAGAGCTAAAGGAGGATTTTAGAATCCAAATTAGGGAGGTAAAAGAAAAAATAGAAAAAATGGAAAAAAATCCACTGATAAAATCAAGTGCCTAAAGAATTAGATTGGCAAAATGGCTACAGAGATTCAAAATAATTGAGAAAATGACACCCTAAGAGGTAAAATCAACCAATTGTAAAAGGAGACTCAAAAGCAAAATGAAGATGGTAACTCATTAAAAATTAGAGTAGAGCAAGTGGAAGCTAATGACTCTATGAGGCATCAAGAAGTAGTAAAACAAAATGTAAAGAATGAAAAAATAGAAAAAAAATATGAAATATTTGATTGGGAAAACAACTGACCTGGAAAATAGATCCAGGAGAGACAATTTAAGAGTTATTGGTCTACCAGAAATCCACAATGAAAAAAAGAGCCTTGATAGTATCTTAGAAGAAATTATCAGAGATAAATGCCCAGAGGTCCTAGAATCAGAGGGCAAAATAATCATTGAAAGAATGCAGCGATCACCCCTTGAAAGAGATCCCAAACTGAAAACACCAAGAAATATTATAGCCAGATTTCAGAATTACAAAATCAAGGAGAAAATACTGCAAGCAGCCAAAAAGAAACATCTCAGATATCGTGGAACTACAGTCATGATCACGCAGGATCTCTCACCTTTTACATTAAAAGACAGAAGAAATTGGAATATGATATTCTGAAGGCAAAGGAGCTGGGACTACAGCCAAGGATCACCTACCTAGCAAAACTAAGCATAATTTTTCAGGCAAGGAGGTGGACATTCAATGAAATAATGGAATTCCAGACCTTCCTGATGAAAAGGCCTGAACATAATGGAAAATTTGATCTCCCAATACAAAGCTCAAGAGAGAAATAAAAAAGGAAACAGGGGGAAAAACCCAGACAAAGCTTATTAATCAATAAGGCCAAATTATTTGCATCTTTATATATGATTATAACATCTTATATTTGTTTTATATATATACAAATATATGTCAATCTTGAGAATTGTACAGCTATTTTGACAATTGTAAGGGATACACATAGACTGTGAATGCCTGTATGAAATAACTGATATAAGGATAAAAAAAAAAAACATAAGTAAGAGATGTAAAGGGAGGGCTATGAGAGAAGAGGTAAGGAGGTAATAGAAAAGGGTAAATCACACCAAATGAAGAGGCACAAAAACATATTTTAGTAGAGGGAAAGAAGGGAGGGAGAAGAGCAGTATTTGAGCTTTACTGTCATCTGATCTGGTTCAAGAAGGGAATAAGATACACTGATAAGAATGAAATCTAACTTGTCCTGCAGACAGTAGTAGGGGCAAGGGGGAAAAATGGAGAAGGGTGGTCAGAAGGGAGGGAAGAAGTAGCATGTGGGAAATGGTAAGATAAGGGAAGAGAAAAAAGAAGGAGGGTAAACTGAAGAAGGCAGCAGTCAAAAGCAAAACTTTGTTGAGGAGTGGAAGGGGAAACGGAGAAATAAAAGCATAAACAGGGGGAAATAGGATGGAGAAAAAGACACAGATAAGAAATCATAATTGTGAATGTGAATGGGATGAACTCTCCCATAAAACGGAAGCAGATAGCAGAATGGATTAAAAACCATAATCCTAAAATATGCTGTTTACAAGAAACACATTTGAAACAGGTGGATACACACAGGGCTGGAGTAAAATATACTGCACCTTACCTAAAGTAAAAAAAGCAGGTGCAGCAATCCTAATCTCAGACAAAGCAAAAGTAAAGATAGATATAATTAAAGAGATAAGGAAGGACACTACATCCTGCCAAAAGGCACCATAAACAATGAAGCAATATCATTGTTAACATATATGCACCAAGTGGTATGGCATACCGATTCTTAGAGGAGAGGTTAAGGGAGTTACAGGAAAAAACAGACAACAAAACTATAGTATTGGTAGACCTCAACCTCCCCCTGTCTAAACTTGATAAATCTAAATTCAAAATAAGTAAGAAAGAAGTTAGGGAGGTAAACAGAATTTTAGAAAAGGCAGATAAGATAGACCTTTGAAGAAAACTGAACGGGGATAAAAAGGAATATAGTTTCGTCTCAGTGGTACATGGCACATACTCAAAAATTGACCATGTGCTAGGGCATAAAAACCTCACAATCCAGGGCAGAAAAGCAGAAGTAGTCAAAACATATTTTTCAGATCATGATGCAATAAAAATTATTTGTAACAAAGAACCCTTGAAAAATAAGCTAAAAATTAATTGGAAACTAAATAATCTAATTCTAAAGAACGAGTAGGCCAAAGAACGAATCAGAGAGATAATTAATAACTTCATTCGAGAGAATGAAAATAATGAAACAACTTTCCAAAACTTATGGGATGCAGCAAAAGCAGTTCTTAGGGGAAGTTTTATATCTCTAAATGTTTACATGAATAAAATAAGGAAAAAAGTAGATAAATGATTTGGGCATACAACTGAAAAAGCTAGAAAAAAAACAAATTGAAAATCTCCAATTAAATACCAAATTAGAAATATTAAAAATCAAAGGAGATATTAATAAAATTGAAATCAAGAAAACTATTGAATTAATAAATAAAACCAAGAGCTGGTTTCATGAAAAATTCAACAAAATTGATAAACCTTTGATAAATTTGATATAAAAAGGAAGAAAATCAAATCACTAATATCAAAAATGAAAAGGGTGAGTTCATCTCTAATGAAGAGGAAATCAAAACAATAATTAGGGATTATTTTGCCCAATTGTATACCCATAAATTAGACAACATTAGAGATATGGATGAATATCTAGAAAAATGTAAATTGCCCAGGTTAACGAAAAAGGAAGGAAAATTTCTAAATAACCACATCTCAGAAAAAGAAATTGAGCAGGCCATCAATGAACTCCCTAGGAAAAAATCTCCAGGGACAGATGGTTTTACATGGGAATTCTATGAAACATTTAAAGAACAATTAATTCCTATACTTTGTAGACTATTTGGGAAAATAGGTGAAGAAGAGTCCGACCAAATTCTTTTTATGACACAAATATGGTACTAATACCCAGACCAGGTAGAGTCAAAACAGAGAAAGAAAATTGTAGTCTATTTTCCCTAATGAATATTGATGTGAAAATTTTAAATAAAATATTAGCAAAAAGATTGCAGCAACTTATCACCAGAATAATACACTATGACCAGGTAGGATTTATTCCAAGAGTGCAAGGCTGGTTCAATATTAGGAAAACTATTAGCATAATTGACCATATCAACAACAGAACTAGCAGAAACCATATGATCATCTCAATAGATGTAGAAAAAGCCTTTGACAAAATACAGCACACATTCCTATTAAAAACACTAGAAAGCATAGGAATAAATGGAGCCTTCCTTAAAATTATACATAGCATCTACCTAAAACCATCAACAAACATTATTTGTAATGGGTATAAGCTAGATGCATTCCCAATAAGATCAGGGGTGAAACAAGGATGTCCATTATCACCCCTACTGTTCAATTTGGTGCTAGAAAGGTTAGCTGTAGCAATAAGAGAAGAAAAAGAAATTGAAGAGAAGAAAAAGAAATTAGAATAGGCAAAGAAGAAATGAAATTATCACTTTTTGCAGATGATATGATGATTTACTTAGAGAATCCTAGAGAATCAAGTAAAAAACTACTTGAAATAATAAACAACTTTAGCAAAGTTGCAGGATATAAAATAAACCCACATAAATCCTCAGCATTCCTATACATTACTAACAAAGCCCAACAGCAAGAGATAGAAAGAAAAATTCCTTTCAAAGTTGCTGTAGACACTATAAAATATTTGGGAGTCTATCTGGCAAGGCAAATCCAGGGCCTATATGAACATACTCTAAATAAATGGAAAAATATCAATTGCCAATGGTTAGGCTGAGCTAATATAATAACAATGACAATTTTACCTGAATTAATCTATCTATTCTGTGCCATACCAATTGTATTACCAAAATATTATTTTATAGAGCTGGATAAAATAATAACAAAATTTAGCTGGAGGAAAAAGAGGTCTAGAATATCTGGGGTATTAATGAAAAGAAATGCTAGGGAAGGTGGCCTAGCCATACCAGATATTAAACTGTACTATAGAGCAGCAGTCATCAAAACTACCTGGTACTGGCTAAGAAAAAGAGTTGTATATCAGTGGAATAGGATATGAACACAAGACGGAGAAGTCAACGACTGTAGCAATCTACTCTTTGATAAACCCAAAGAGGACAGCTTCTGGGCTAATAATGCACTATTTCACCAAAACTGCTGGGAAAATTGGAAAATGGTAGGGCAGAAATTGGGCATAGTCCAATATCTTACACTATATACCAAAATAAAGTCAAAATGGGTTCATGATTTAGGAATAAAAGCTGACACTGTAAGCAATTTGGGAGAGCAAGGAATAGTTTACCTATCAGATTTACAGAAAGGAAAAGAATTTGTGACACAACAAGAGGTAGAGAGCATTACAAAATGTGAAATGGATAATTTTCATTATGTTAAATTGAAATGTTTTTGTACAAAAAACCAATGCAACAAAGATTAGGAGGGAAGCAGAAAATTGGGAGAAAATCTTTACAAGTAGTTTCTATGATAAAGGCCTCATTTATAAAATATACAGGGAACTGAGCCAAATATATAGGAATAAAAGTTATTCCCCCATTTGAGAAATGGTCAAAGGATATGAACAGGAAGTTTTTGGAGGAAGAAATAAAAGATATTTATTGATGTATGAAAAAATGCTCAAAATCACTACTGATTAGAGAAATGCAAATCAAAACAACTCTTAGGTACCACATCTCTCATGTCAGATTGGCTAAAATAACAAAACAGGAAAATGATAAATGCTGGAGAGGATGTGGGAAAATTGGAATATTGTTACATTGCTGGTGGAGTTGTGAACTGATTCAGCCATTTTTGAGAACAAGTTGGAACTATGCCCAAAGGGCTATAAAAATGTTCATACCTTTTGACCTAGCAATACCACTTCTAGGGTTGTATCCCAAAGAAATCACACAAGTTTAAAAAGGATCCATATGTACAAAAATATTTATAGAGGCTCTTTTTGTGGTAGCTAAGAATTGGTAATCAAAGGAATGCACCACCAATTGTGGAATGGCTGAACAAGCTGTGGTGTATGAATATAATGGAATTCTATTGTGCTATAAGAAATGGGGATGAGACGGACTTCATAAGAACCTGAAAAAACCCACATGACATAATGCTGAGTGAGCAGAGCAGAGCCAGGAGAACATCATACACAGCCACAGATATATGGATTCTGTGAGGACCAATCCTGACAGCCTTTGCTCTTCTCAGCAACAAAAGGTGCAGGGACGATTCCAAAGGACTCAAGATGGAGAAGGCTATCTACATCCAGAGAAAGAACTACGAAGTATGAATGCAGATTGAGGCACATTTCATGCTCACCTTTCCCCCACCTTTTTTTTCCTCTGTTTGGGTCTTTGTTTGGGGGGGGTTCTTTTCTTCTTTCTCATTATTCACTCCATTGGTCATAATTGTTCTCCACAATTTGACTAGTGTGTAAATTAATTCAATGCGATGTTATACATGGAAGTTATATTGGATTCCATTCTGCCTTGGGGAGGGAGGAGGGAGGAGGGAGGGAAGAAAACCTGGAACTCAAAATTTTGTAGAACTGAGTCATGTAAACTGAAAATAAAAATAAATTTAAAAAAAGAAAAATAAATAAATAAATAAACTAATTAATTAATTAATTGATAAATGCATGAATAAATGAAAAACTGTCACAGAGGGGCAGGATCAGTCTTATCTGAAGGTCATCCCACTTTCATCAGGGGATTAGTCCTGCTTTCCCCACCCCCAAAGATGAAGTAATACGGAGCAGCTAAGAGCTATTAACCCACTTCCTTGTTAAAATGTCAACCCCTCACAATTGCCTTACCTTTGTCAGGGAGGGTACAAATGATGTACTATCACACCACTCAGAAGGAAGGCACACCTAGTTTAAAAATCTCTTTTAGCCCTCATTCCAGATCTTTTGGCAAAATGTAGGTTGGCCAAATACCCATTTAGTAATAGGTTCGGTGCCCAATGTATAAATGATATCTTGTGAAGTGAATTGCCTCAACATACCCTTTTGTTAAATTTCGTGATAACAGGTCTTCAAAATCATCAGGGGGCAATCAATGCATAATCCTGGTTTTTCACATAAATCTAAAAACAATGCAAAAATGAAAACGACATAATATATTTAGAACCTACTTAATTCAAAGACTGTAAGAAGTAAAAAAAAAAAAAACTTCAGTGTTTCAATTATAGCAAATATGGAAGTATTGTCTTTATTATTACAAAATAGTAAATATAGCTTACATTACATGACTTTAAAAGTCTGCGGTGTGCTAAACTCATATCTTATTTGATCCCTTACAAAAAACCTATGAAGAAATTTAAAAAAAACAACAACGTGGTTGAGCAGTCTCTGTTTCTCCCCACCACCCACCAAAAGAAAAAGATATACACTGGATAATAAAATAAGAAAAAAAGTTCAAGGACTGAGGCAGCTAGATAGTGCAGTGGAGAGAGCATCAATTCTAGAGTCAGGAGCACCTGTGTTCAAATCCAGCCTCTGACACTTACTTGCTATGTTTCCCTGGAAAGTCACTTAACCCTGTTTGCCTCAGTTCCTCCATTGTAAGTGAGCTGCAGAAGGAAATGATAAACAATTCTAATATATTTGCCAAGAAAACCCCAAGTATACTCACTAAGAGTTGGACCCAAGTGAAGTAACTCCACATCAACGATTCAAGAAAACCCAAAAATTCATTAAATGACTCAGGAGTATGTAATTGACTTCCTACCCCAAAAATAAATTAATATATATGATTATGCTGTTCAAGATAGGAATTTTTAGTGTTCACTAGGAACCCAACTTTCTCACCCAACAAGCCAAGAACAAGGCTTTATGGTAATGGGCATACCATACCTGTAGGATATAGCTTCGTTTTAAAAAGGAAACAGAGCTAACTTTGGTGAGAAACGGACAGTCCTGATAAATGTCATTGTGGTATCCATGCATCCCTTTCAGACTAGATATTTTGACTATCTTGGACAATCATTAACTTAATCATCCTATGCACCAGGAAGAGAAGAAAATAAGTGATTACAGAATGTTTTGCTAAGAAAGTTATACTAGTCACTCCTATTAAAGCCTATGAGCTTCCCCCCAAAAAACACTAAGAAAATATCACTATCTGTCTAATCATCAAGAAGTCACATGACTATGAGAGGGGCTTAAAATAATCTAAGACATTTCTATTAGTGATCATTAAAAATTGGCATCTTTATGGCACGTGAACAAAATCACAAATGTTTTAGGTTTATTTTGCATGAGAAATCTTCACTGAGCAATGCAAATTATCAAGTATTTTTTAAGACTCCATTCTATGTCAACAATGTGAAGATCACTTCATATTTAACAATTACTAAACTATGAAAAACGCTAGGAAATGAGTACTATTATTATCCACATTTGACACTTGGGGAAACCAAGGCAGAGAGAAGGAAAGGATCTTGCCCTTGCTTATGAAGACAATAAATGTCTGAAGCCAGGTTTGAAATCATGTCTTTCTAACTCCAGAGACAAAACACTATCCACGGTATTACCTACCTGTAAATGGTAAAATTCTCTTCATTTTCTTCTAGTATTCTTATTTAAATATTTTGTCTCTCATTCAAATGCTAATTTGGTGTATATATATATATATATATATATATATATATATATATGTACCTCTATATAATATCTATTCACAATTATTGAATATGCTATATATTCAATTATGTGTTTAGCATTATAGACATAATATGTTTGCATTCACGTAAAAATGGAAACTGAACATATTTAATTTAAACTAAAATTAATGGCAGGTTGTTTCAACAAAGTGAAACATTCACTGAATTTGTTATAAATGAAATTAACTGGTATATGAGTAAGGAAAGAGGAGACGTTTAGTGAAATTCCACATTGTATAAGTTTTATTACATGGATATTTCCTGAAGAACATGAAGCACAGATCTACATAGGAAAACTAGCTTTGAAACGCAAGTGGACTTATTGTCAGTAAGATTATTTTACAGATCCATTTATCCCTTTTAAGACTATAGTTATGGGTGGGTGGAGCCAAGATGGTGGCTGGAAAACAGGGACTTGCATGAGCTTCCACCCCAGGTCCCTCCAAACACGGATAAAAAATGTCTCTGAACAAATTCTAGAACTGCAGAACCCACGAAATAGCTGAGGGAAGCAGGGCTCCAGCCTAGGACAACCTGGATGTGTGGTGGGTAAGGTCTATCTCACAGAGCTGGGAGCGGAGCAGAGCAGAGCACAGCGTGGGCCGCGCGGACCAACCAGACTGGGAGCCAGGCGGAACAAGCCCTAGCACCCTGAATCAGTGAGCTGTGGCAGTTACCAGACTTCTCAACCCACAAACACCAAAGACAACGGGGAAGGTTAGTGGGAAAAGCTGCTGCAGGGACAGACTGAAAGGAATTCCTGGTTTGGCCACTGCCCCAAGGGCAGCAGAGGTGGTGCAGCTACAGAACTACAGCTGCACAGCCACAGGCTCACCCGTCATGCAAGCTATGTCACCTGCTTCTGTTAGATGAATTTCTGCATGCCCTTTATTCTTGTAAACAGGTCCAGCCAATTATCTCACTCTTCCCTATGCCATATAAACACTGAAGTTTGCACCATATAAAATACATGGAGTAGTCACCTGATAAAGAGAACTAAAAAATAAATCGCTGGACACTATTTATTCATTCATTTATTTATTCATTCATTCATTCATTCATTCATTCATTCATTTATTTATTTATTTATTTATTTGTTTGTTTGTTTGTTTATTTATGAATTTTTAATTTAGGTAACACAATTCCCTGTGTGGCAGACACTGAGAAGATGTCAGGACAAAGTTTCAAACTCTATTGCAACTTATCTTTAAAATCCAGGGGAATAGACTATGGCAGGGTATTGCATATGGCACAATGCTCACTCCCAGAAGCTCTCTGCACTCTCATTTTACAACCGAGTATAGTAGAATGCAGCCTCCCAAAGGTCTTCCAATCAACATTTAATAAATACTTCACATGCATAATTTTATGTCATCCTCTCACCTTGCTATTCACCCCTCTACTACTTTGCCTGAGGGAATTCTTGGCAGACCTGATTACTTAGTAACTGCCTGTGTATTATATATATTTTTTAAAAACCCTGGGGAATGGATGGGGACAGAGTCTTTTCCCTGCCAAGGAGACACTCCAACATTGAAGCTACTGCTGGAAGGATACTCAGGCAATAGCTAATTCAATGGCCTCTTTATCAGTAGTTACTAATTACTATTGCTAAAATCTGTAACCAAAATGAAATGTCTCCCTAGGACAGCACAGTTACTAATCAACAATCAGAATCTGAACTCAAGTTCTGTGCTTTTAATTTGAATGTCCAAGCATTTCACCATTATTCACAAGCATCCAGAGTATCTGAGGCACAAAAGCAGAGGAACTGGCTCTTCCCAATTTGTAAAAAGTAAATTTTAAAATGTAGATCGGCCATGATAATTAGAGTGGTAGAAGTTAGCTGCATGGGAAAGAGTAAAGAAAAAGTCAGATGAAATGATGTAGGAGACAGGAATGAAAAGTCAGAGTTTGTATTGAAAGCATCTTCCATTTTGCCAGTCATAGCTACATCAAATGAAACTGGCATTAAATGCCTTGTGGGAAGCAGAATAAGGAAGTAGAAGAGGCCTGCATAGCAGTCAGAAGCACATTCACTCAAATCCAATCCTCATCAGTCATGACTTTGTGGCACTTTGAAAGTCACTCAATCTCTCTGGGCCTCAGTTCCTTCACCTCTAAAAGGTGGGCTTTAGATCAACTGCTCTGACCTCTCTGCTCTGAATCTCTGAGTCTGCCACAGGGAGAGAAATTAGGCTGTGTAGCATTTGCTTTAACAATCCCCACAGGAACTCAGCCTGTCATCTACATTCTTTCAAAGCCCCACAGTCTGTGTGGAGGAGAAGGGGCTATGCTCAAGCTGCAGGGCCGGAAGCCAGTAAGAGCAGCAGCCAGGGGTCTAAGGCCCATAGTGCTTTGCCTATGCAACAAGACAGTGAGGACTCTGAGTTTGCACAATGCAATTGTTGGACAGCTCACAGTGACTTTTCTAATATGTTGAGCCTGGATCAAAGATCAGAGATCAGAGCCTTCTGCTGCTCCTTGTGTTGAGCTCAGATTCAGAAGTTATAGCTCCCTTTCTCATCTAATCAGAAGGGGTATAATTAAGACCTAGTTTTCTCACAGGATTGTTACAGCACAGTATCTCCCGGCATGTAAACTATAACCTGCACCTACACCCACTCCCCTTAAGCTGGTTGGGGACCACTTTTGGGAGGGGACAAAAGCAGAGACACCAGAAAAATGCCTAGGAAATGATAATATGCCCTTGCTGTAATTTAAACACAAAATAATACCTGTTGAACTTCATCTGCAAGGTCTCTTCTGTATCCCAAACACAGAGACAACCTTCTAGATGAGATTTCTAGGAATCTCTGTGGCAGAAGTGGAAAGTTAATCACCACTCTGATCTGTGCTGCCCAAGCAGTGACTACAATTGTGTGTGGGTGTGTAAACAGGTGTGTATGTGTGCATGCGTGTGAGTATATGTCTTTTGTGGGAATGTTGAGGGCTGTAGTTATAGGCACAGTCTTTACTGAGCTCATCTCCCTCAAGAGCTGTAATTACCCTGTCACCTCAAAAACAAAAGTCAGCAGAAGAAATCTAGGATGTGTCTGAAGAAGAAACAACAGTATCTCTGGTAAAAATATGCATCAACAAAAATGATTAATTAAAATCTCTAAAGGGGCAACTCATTACATTTGTGAAACTTTTTTTTTCCCTTCTGTCTGATACTATGAAAGGAGGGCATAAAGGCCTTTCAAAGTCACAGGAACAATGGAAATAGTTATCTCTGAACACTAATATGTGAGTGTCCCAATTCCTGAAATGTAGATATCCTTGTGATTTTTTCTACAAAACCTTAATTGACCCTGTTGTTACTAAAAATAATTATAATTAATTTCACTTTGCACTAGTAGTCACAATAATCATTTGAAATCAACAGATTTAGTATCTGAAGAAAAAAATGATGATCGTACATTTTAGGAGTTTGTTTAAAGGAAAAAAAAACTAGATCACACATTTAGGGAAAATAGGATGAGTTAGATTGGATACATTGCTGTGCATATGAATTTGGAGAACAAAGCGAGAAGCAAAGCAAAAATTAGTCAAATTAAAAGTGAGGAGGAAGGAAACTATATCTTGCTAAACATGTTATAGAAAATTAAGTGATATCAATACTAAATATATATGCACAAAACAGTATAGCATGTGAATTTGTGAATCAGATGTTAAATGAGTAACAGGAAAATAGAGATGGTACAATTGTATTATTGGAGGCTCAACTTTACCCTCATAAAAGTAGATAAATGTAACAAAAACAAACAAGCAAGAAGTTAAGAAGATGAATGATTCTTTTCATATCATGTGATGCTCTGTATCTCTTGTTTGGTCACAAATTCTTCCCTACTCCTTAAATCTCACAAATAAACTATTCCTAGATCTCCTAATTTGCTTCTGATATCACCCTTTCTGTCTAAATCATGTACCCATTTTGACCTTATCTTCATATGTGGTGTGATGTTGATCTATTCCTAGTTTCTGGCATATAGTTTTACAGGTTTCCTAGCAGTTTCTGTCAAATAATCAATTTTTACTTATTAAACACAAAATTACTAATGCATATGTACCTAATACATTCCACTTATACACCACTCTATTTCTTAGGCAGTACCAGAATATTTTGATAATTATTGCTTAAAAATACCTGTTGAGGTCTTTACAAATGATTTTTGATGAGTATACTTTGCCCAGTTCCCCCATGCCTCAGCCATTTAATATTTTTGAGAAATGTGTAAAGCCAATCAATAAGTGAAAGATCTTTCTCTCTCACTGAATATGCTTCTGGTGGGGCCAACAAAAGGAGGCTTGATTAGAGACCAGCCAATACCTTACACTAACTAGATGTGAGGCCCCAGGCTGGTTAGCAAACTGGTTTGGGAGAGGCATGAAGCCCTCAGGGTTCTAAGGGGAGTTGCTAAGACCAGAGACAGTGGTATGTACGCTGACTTGTAGTCAATCAGTTGATGGCTAGGACTGTATAAGAAGAGAGAACGGAATTGGAAAACAGCAAAACTGACAGCAGCAGAGAGCTGCAAGATTCAGAAGCAGACATCAAGAAGACATTGAGGCAGCAGACACAAAGGGAGAGCCAGCATCTAGAGAAACTGCAGAACGGAAAGTGCTGAACAGAGGGGCAGAGCCAAGATGGCGGCTGGTAAGCAGGGACTAGAGTGAGCTCCGTTACCGAGTCCCTCCAAAAACCTATAAAAAATGGCTCTGAACCAACTCTAGAATGGCAGAACCCACAGAACAGCAGAGGGAAGCAGGGCTCCAGCCCAGGACACCCTGAATGGTCTCTGGGTGAGGTCTATTCCACACGGAGCTGGGAGCTGGGAACGGAGTGGAGCAGAGCCCAGCCTGAGCGGCGTGGACCATGCAGACCAGAAGCCGGGCGGAGGGGGCCCTAGCGCCCTGATTCAGTGAGCTGCTGCAGTTACCAGACCCCTCGACCCACAAACACCAAAGACTGCGGAGAAGGTTAGTGGGAAAAGCTGCAGGAGTGGAAGGAATTCGCAGTTCGGCTTCCAGCCCCGGGGGCAGCGGAGGTTGGGCAGCTACAGCTGTTGTTACTTCCGGCTCCAGGCCCACCTGGTGGGAGAAATTAAGTGGTGGATCAGAGCAGGGGTGCACAGCCTGCCGAAGATCTAAGCCCAGTTCGGGTTGGGGGTTCGTGGGGAAGGAGCAGTGCGGGTCTGACAGAGCTGGCACCTCCCCCCCAAACGTGGAACATAGAACTCATTAGTCTACAAGCAGTCATACCCCACTGAAAAATTCAAGGGTCAAGTTAGTTGGTTGGGAATATGGCCAGGCAGCAAAAATGCGCCCAGATTCAGTCTCAGACTTTGGATTCTTTCTTTGGTGACAAAGAAGACCAAAACATACAGCCTAAAGAAGACAACAAAGTCATAGAGCCTACAACCAAAGCCTCCAAGAAAAACATGAACTGGCCCCAGGCCATAGAAGAACTCAAAAAGGATTTGGAAAAGCAAGTTAGAGAAGTAGAGGAAAAATTGGGAAGAGAAATGAGAAGGATGGGAGAAAACCATGAAAAACAAGTCAATGACTTGCTAAAGGAGACCCAAAAAAATACTGAAAAATACACTGAAGAAAACAACACCTTAAAAAACAGACTAACTCAAATGGCAAAAGAGCTCCAAAAAAGCAAATGAGGAGAAGAATGCCTTGAAAGGCAGAATTAGCCAAATGGAAAAGGAGGTCCAAAAGACCACTGAAGAAAATACTACTTTAAAAATTAGATTGGAGCAAGTGGAAGCTAGTGACTTTATGAGGAATCAGGATATTATAAAACAGAACCAAAGGAATGAAAAAATGGAAGACAATGTGAAATATCTCCTTGGAAAAACCACTGACCTGGAAAATAGATCCGGGAGAGATAATTTAAAAATTATTGGACTACCTGAAAGCCATGATCAAAAAAGAGCCTAGATACCATCTTTCAAGAAATTATCAAGGAGAACTGCCCTGATATTCTAGAGCCACAGGGCAAAATAGAAATTGAAAGAATCCATCGATCACCTCCTCAAATAGATCCCGAAAAGAAATCTCCTAGGAATATTGTTGCCAAATTCCAGAGCTCCCAGATCAAGGAGAAAATACTGCAAGGAGCCAGAAAGAAACAATTTGAGTATTGTGGAAACCCAATCAGAATAACCCAAGATCTGGCAGCTTCTACATTAAGAGATCGAAGGGCTTGGAATGCGATATTCCGAAGGTCAATGGAGCTAGGATTAAAACCTAGAATCACCTACCCAGCAAAACTGAGTATCATGTTCCAAGGCAAAATATGGATTTTCAATAAAATAGAGGACGTTCAAGCTTTCTCAGTGAAAAGACCAGAACTGAATAGAAAATTTGACTTTCAAACACAAGAATCAAGAGAAGCATGAAAAGGTAATCAAGAAACGGAAATTGCAAGGGCCTTACTAAAGTTGAACTGTTTTGTTTACATTCCTACATGGAAAGATGATGTGTATGATTCATGAGACCTCAGTATTAGGGTAGTTGAAGGGAATATGCATATATATATATATATATATATATATATATATATATATATATATATATATATGTATATAAGTGAATGTGTATGTATCTATATATCTATGTGTATATGTATGTATGTATATATGTGTGTGTTTATATATGTATATATATATATATATGTGTGTGTATATATATATATGTAAAAGAGAGAGAGCAGACACAGGGTGAGTTGAAGATGAAGGGAAGATATCTAAAAGAAATAAAATGAAATTAAGGGATGAAAGAGCAACATACTGAGAGAGGGAGATAGGGAGAGATAGAATGGGGTGGATTATCTCACATAAAGGTGGCAAGAGGAAGCAGTTCTGTGGGAGGAGGGGAGAGGGCAGGTGAGGGGGAATGAGTGAACCTTGCTCTCATCAGAATTGGCTATAATTATCAATTATATAGTTTTTTTCATAAAACCACCTCTTTGTTTTATTTATTAATTCAATAGTTTTCTTCATTTCAATTTGATTAATCTTACCTTTGAATTTCAGTATTTCTCATTTGGTATTTAATTGGGGATTTCCAATTTGCTCTTTTTCTAGCTTTTTCAGCTGTATGCCCAGATCATTGATCTCTTTTTCCCCTATTTTATTCATATAAGCATTTAGAGATATAAAACTTCCCCTTAGAACTGCTTTTTTTGCATCCCATAAGTTTCAGAATGTTGTCTCATTATTGTCATTCTCTTGAATGAAGTTATTAATTATTTCTCTGATTTGTTCTTTGGCCCACTCATTCTTTAGAATTAGATTATTCAGTTTCCAATTAATTTTTAGCTGATTTTTCCATGGTACTTTGTTACAAATAATTCTTATTGCATCATGATCTGAAAAGTATGCTTTGACTACTTCTGCCTTTCTGCACTGGATTGTGAGGTTTTTACGCCGTAGTACATCATCAGTTTTTGAGTATTTGCCATGTACCGCAAGGAGGAAAATATATTCCTTTTTATCCCCATTTATCTCCAAAATTCTGTTTACCTCCTTAACTTCTTTCTTATTTATTTTGAGGTTAGATTTATCAAGTTCAGAAAGGGGGAGGTTGAGGTCTCCCAATATTATAGTTTTGCTGTATATTTCTTCCTGTAACTCCCTTAACCTCTCCTTTAAGAATTTGCATGCCATACCACTTGGTGCATATAAGTTAAACAATGATATTGCTTCATTGTTTATGGTGCCTGTTAGAAGGATGTAATGTCCTTCCTTATCTCTTTTAATTAAATCTATCTTTACTTTTGCTTTGTCTGAGATTAGGATCGCTATACCTACATTTTCACTTTAGCTAAGGTGCAATATATTTTACTCCAGCCTTTTACCTTTACCTGTGTGTATCCCCCTGTTTCAAATGTGTTTCTTGTAAACAGCATATTGTAGGATTATGGTTTTTAATCCATTCTGCTATCTGCTTCCATTTTATGGGAGAGTTCATCCCATTCACGTTCACAGTTATGATTTCTATCTGTGTCTTTTTTTCCATCCTATTTCCCCCTGTTTATGCTTTTATTTCTCCCTTTCCCCTTCCCCTCCTCAACAAAGTTTTGCTTTTCACCACCACCTTCCTCATTTTACCTGCCTCTTTATTCCCCTCCCTTATCTTACCGTTTCCCACTTGCTACTTCTCCCCTCCTTTCTGACCACCCCCTCCCTTTTTCCCCCTTTCCCCTCCTACATCCTGTAGGACAAGTTAGATTTCTATACTTATCAGGGTATGTTATTCCCTTTGTGAACTAGATCAGATGACAGTAAAGCTCAAATACTGCTCTTCTCCCTCCCTTCTTTCCCTCTACTATAATATGTTTTGTGCCTCTTCATTTGGTTTAATTTACCCTTTTCTACTACCTCCTTACCTCTTCTCTCATAGCCCTCCCTTTACATCCCTTACTTATGTTTTTTATCCTTATATAAATTATTTTATACAGGAATTCACAATTTATGTGTATCCCTTTCAATTGTCATAATAGCTGTACTGTTCTCAACACTGACATATATATGTGTATGTATATATATATATATATATATATATATATATATATATAATAAATATAAATAATAAATAATAATAAATAAATATAATAAACATACATAAGATGATATATTCCTACATAAAGATGCAAGTAATTTGTCATTATTGATTAATAATTGTGGGTGTTTTCCCCCTGTTTACCTTTTTATGTCTCTCTTGAGTTTTGTATTTGGAGATCAAATTTTCCATTGAGCTCTGGTCTTTTCATCAGGAAGGTCTGGAATTCCCTTATTTCGTTGAATGTCCATCTCCTTGCCTAAAAAATTATGCTTATTTTTGCTGGGTAGTTGATCCTTGGTTGTAGTGCCAGCTCCTTTGCCCTTCAGAATATCATATTCCAATTTCTCCTGTCTTTTAATGTGGAAGCTGAGAGCTCCTGCTTGATCCTGACTGTAGTTCAACGATATTTGAATTGTTTCTTTTTGGCTGCTTGTGATATTTTATCCTTGACTTTGTAGTTCTGAAATTTGGTTCTAATATTTCTTGGTGTTTTCAGTTTGGGATCTCTTTCAGGGGGCGATCGGTGCATTCTTTCAATGACTATTTTGCCCTCTGGTTCTAGGACCTCTGGGCAGTTGTATTTGATAATTTCTTTGAAGATACTGTCAAGGCTCTTTTTTTCATTGTGGATTTCTGGTAGACCAATAACTCTTAAATTGTCTCTCCTGGATATATTTTCTAGGTCAGTTATTTTCACAATCAGATATTTCACATTTTTTTTTATTTTTTTATTCTTTACATTTTGTTTTACTACTTCTTGATGCCTCACAGATTCATTAGCTTTCACTTGCTCCACTCTTCATTTTGCTTTTGAGTTTCCTTTTCCAATTGGCTGATTTTACCTCTCAGGGTGTCATTTTCTCTATTTAGATTCTGAATCTACATAGCCATTTCACCAATTTTTTTTTGTTTGTTTAGGGACTTGATTTTGTCAGTGGATTTTTTTTCAGTTTTTCCATTTTTTTCTTTTACTTCCCTAATTTGGTTTTAAAATCCTCCTTTAGCTCTTCCAGCAATGCTTTTTGGGCTGGAGACCAGTTCACATTACCTTTTGAGGTATCAGATGTAGCTATGGTGTCATTGCTACCCTCTTCCAAATTGGTATTTTCATCATGCCTGTCTCCATAAAAAGAATCAATGGTCCTTTTTTTGTGCTCTTCTTCATGTTGGTTAGTCTTTTCCTGGCTTTACAATAAATTTCTGCCTTTGGGGCTCAGGAATATCTGTCCCAGCTTTCTTATTCTGGGGATTGTGAGTCTAGTTGTTGGCTTTGTGAATTATAGCCTCAGGTTCCTGAGGTGTGGGGGACAGGTCTGGCTCCCTGATGTCTCTTTCTCTAGGGTTGCTCTCCAGCACTGTTGCTCTTCAGCAATGGTCTCAGCTCTTTATTGTTTGAGCTGTTGAGGACATTTCCCCTAGGGGAGCAAGATTACATCTGGGCTTCTGGTGTTGACCCCTGCTGGCTCTGCCCCTCTGGGACTAATGAACTTCTACGATTTGGCCACTGAAGCCCCACTTTTATTTCCTCTGTTCCAGCGTTCTTTTTTTCCGATGAATTCTCTTGGTGGGGGGTGGGGAAAGATTAGAGCCGTTTACCTGGCCATTATGTCTCCCGTTAGTTCAAGAAACCATGTTTCATACCTTTGGGCTAAAAGCCTCAGGAGTTGGTGTTTCATGGCCGGTGGCGTTGTGCTGCCTCTCGTTGCTTCCACAGACTGCCATCCTGTGTTGGGAAGTCTGGGGATCTCTGCCCATTTCGGGCGCCCAGCTTTCTCCCAGCCTGTCTCCCACATGGGTTTCCCGGCCAACCAATTCCGCTTTAGTGCCATTTGGAGCAGCTCCCCATGCCAAGCACTCTCCAAGCCTACAGATTCATTCCTTCAGCCTTCCAGACTCTCCTGGCTTGGAAATTTGCCCCACTCAGACTGCTCACAGTTTCTAACTCTCTCAAATCTGCTCAAATTCACTTTTTTATAGGAATCTGACAGACCTTGTGAGAGAGCTCCGGTAATATGCTGTTTTCATGCGGCCATCTTGGCTCCACCCCTCAGCATTGGACAATTTAAACAAAGGATCTACCTCCACCCAAACTTGCTAGAGTGGAAACAATGGGCAGCAAGTCATGTTAAATTACAGATTCCTTGTTAGGTTGGGTGGGGTCTGACCAAGATTGAGGAGAATAACTTTCTCAATCTCCAAAGACTAAATTTTCAAAATGAGGAATTTAGAAAAGGGGGGAATTCAGGATCTCCCCAAATCAATGATTATTAATAACTATTTCTCTCAGTTCTCTTCCCTTTCCCTTTAGCTATTTTGTTATTGTTTGTTGTTGTTGTTTGATCACTTAGTAGTGTCTGCCTTTACATGACTGACTTAGGGTTTTCTTGGCTAGCATACTAGAGTGATTGGACATTTCCTCCTCCAGGAGAGATATATGAGTTACATGGTATATAAACATAAACATATATATACACATATATGTGTACATATATGTATGTGTATATGTATATATAAATGTATGTATATGAGAATAAACGTATAAAATGTTATATAGATAGACATCTACATACAAACATAGATGTCAGATACCTGTCTAAATAGAAGAATCTCTCTATATATAGATCTAGATAGATGTATATCTAGATAGCTGTATATAGATCTATCTACATAGATACACAGATATGGATATTTTACAGATGTTGGTCATGATATTATTTCTCAAATTTGGAGAATAATTATCTTTCTGTTATAGTTATTCTTCAAGGTACTTCAGGGATTCAGATAATAGTTTCCAAATAAATTCTTATGCACATTCATTTTTAGATTATTCTCTAAAATTTTATGATATCCTGATCTGGGAGGCCAACTAATTCAACAGTTGTCAATACATGATTTTTATGATTTTTTCTTATTGAGAGTCAAGCAGTCTTATAGGTTACTTTGTAAGCAGGCAAATTGGTGAAATGCTCTACAACCTGGTATGGAGTAGTTTTCCTCTCATCTTGTATGTCTCACAAAGGCTAAGATGTTTTTTTAGTGGGACTGTATCATCCTGTTTAAAGTCCTCACAAATGAACATGAATATCATGGAAGCACTTATTTCTTTGAGAAATTCTTTTGGCTGAAGACTTAGCCAGGTGTTAAGTTTGTTTGATTTCTCCCAACTAATAGACATGCTAGTCATAAATATCTAAAGTCTCTTTTTCTCAGAGACCCAAAAATATAGGTCACAGAATAGTTGTGAATTTAGTTCAATCATCAATAAGCAGCGTATAAAATCATTGACATCATTCCCAGTGTATGTGTGTGTTTGTGTGTATCCAGTGAGATTCTTCTGGTTTCAGTGTCCATGATAAATTCAACAAAGTTTCACCAAATTTTCTTATTATAGATCACCTTCTGGATAACAAAATGCTCTTATAGACTTATGAATGCTATCCAGAGTTAATATATTCTATGATATTGTACTTTGAGGGTCTCTCCCTAATTCTAAATAGATCCTGAAAGCAAGTTCATACATGAATAAATACTTTTTCTTTAATACTTTGGCAAATGCAGAGTCCTTTAGGTTCCTTGTTGGGTATAGTTGGACATACTGAGTACTGAGATGCATCAATCCTGATATATGACACTTGTTCTTTCTTCCTCTTTTCGTAAGGAGGAAGACAGTGAGAACAATTTTTGAAAAGGTGCAAATACTTGTATTATCTAAGTAATTAGCATGAGTCTGTAGTAATTTTTGTTTCCTCCACAGAACTGGAATATTCCACTTTTTATTTTCTTGTTCTATTTCTTTAAAACCATTACATAGAGATTTCAGAGTCAAAGAGTGATATGCACTGGGTAGCACTATTACTTTCTGCTACCAATAGAAAGATCTGGAATGGTCTAGTGCAATATCACATTGTACAGATTCAATTTCTGCCCTTGTCTCATTGGTAAATATCCTTTAAAAAACAGAATGAGTGCTTTTTAGTCATTACATCACTTCTTTTCTGGTATCAGTTCATGTAATTCTTAGTCAACTGTCTTCACTAAACATTCATAGGCAACTTAAGCAAAGAAAGTTGGTTCATTAAAATAAGATTCACACATTATGCTGCATCTAGTCTGGTATATAAATCAACATTTTTTACAGGTTATAGCTCATCATATAATATCTGAGTTTGTCTACTCACCCCATAGCTCTTGGAGATAACCAGATTAATTTCAATTTCTTATTTGCTTCTATCATACGCAAACAAAGAAAATTTGCTGTTGTGCTTCACAGAGTTATTGAGATGGAAGGATTTTTGTAAAATTTAAACATCTGCCAAAAAAAAACCACAACCATTATTATTCCTGATTTCAACTACATTTCATTTTTGGATCTTACATAACATGGAGATTCTCACCCTCCTTAGCTCTCTACCTGCTATTTTGGACATTTTAATAATTAAGCGACTTTTTCTTGAATTCTTTAAGATTTATCTCTATGAGGAAGGTTTTTGCTTTTGTTGTTGGGCTTTTTGCTTTGTTTTTTTTTTTGGTTTTTGTTTTGTTTCATTTTTCTTTCTGCATGTATTTTACCTATCCCAGTGTCTTTGCACATAACAAGGTCATAAAAAAACATACTCAGGGAAAGGGCACCATAAACATGGGCTAGAAAGGCAGGAAGATGAGAGATATGGAGAAAGACAATGACAAAGACAAATATCTGCAGAATGTGGATATATTTCATGAAGAAACATTTTCTTTAAAAAAATCATTATTTTAAGAAAAAAAGGGAGGAGAGAGAGACAGACAGACAGACACAGATGCAGAGACACAGAGAGATGCAGCAAGACAGAGACAGAGGCAGAGGCAGAGAGCAGAGACAGAGACAGAGACAGAGCAAGCCAGCCATCCAGAGACAGATAGACAGAGACAAGGCAGTCAGAAACGGAGAAAGCCAGAGAATGAATCATAATTCTGAAACCTACTGGCTGACTGATTTTGAACAAGACATTTATCAACTCAGTACTCCAGTCATTTCCCTGCTAGAAAATTGTGAAATCATGGCTGAAATGCAAGAGAAGAGACAATTGTCTCCTTTGATGATATCACAAGTTTGGAACAAAAATGAGAAAACAAAGAAGCATTACTGGATATTATATAAAGCGCAGGTTTTCTATTGACCAAAAAATCATAAGGTCTGTTGACACCCTTTATATTTCAAAACCATGAGCAAAGCCTCAAGTTTACTGCCTTTGTTATTTTGTTGTAACTCTAGTCAGCCAAATAAAGTTATTTCTTTTGAGGAATGATACACAGATTACTTGTGCAAGAGGAATGCCTCAAAATAATTGAAGAATTGTGTCCTGATATTAAGATTAGATTTATATTAACATGAATTAATTTTCATACAAATTGAATTTTAAAAATTAATTAAAATAAATCAAAAAGTATCTCACTTTATTTTAAGGTACAAGTCAATGGAGAAAAAAATTGAAAATATTACTTTTTGACAGCTGTTCCTACCTTCAAGGTATGGGAAGATGGGTGAGTAGAGAGAATTATTTAGACTTGGCTAGGACCTTGGAATTTTATCAGTTCTAATCTGCATTTTTTTTTCAGACCAAAGGCTAAAATGAACAGAGTGTAAAGGACTTGCCAGTGGCTACACAAAAAGTATGTAGTATAGCCAGTAGTTGGACCTTCAATCTCTGACTCAAAATTAAGTATTCTTATTTCACCGTGGCACATGAACAGTCACACCCCATATACTGTCAATTCTTTTTTAAAATGTTGGTTAATTTTGCTGAATTGTATCTCTGTGTGTGTGTATGTGTGTATGTGTGTGGGTCTTTCTCTCCTCTCACTTTCTTTCCACCTTCTTACAGGCTCCATCTCTCATCATTTATTTTAACAAATATCTGCAGTATTTGGATGTATTTCACGAAGAAGAAAACAGATTGTTTTAAAAAAAATCTCTATTTAAGAGAAAAACAATAGTAAAATGAATGGTTATTAGCTAAATCTAGAGAAGAGAAGGCAGCAAGAAATAATTGCCAAATCTGTAGATTTTGTATTAAAGAAAAACAACATTTACAATTTCTGTGTAGACCTGTGCAATTCATTAACCTCACTGGCTGTTGGTCCTTAAAAATAAGTGTATTGAATTTGGTGACAATTAAGGTACCTTCCTTCCATGAGAGATGGGACCACAATTTGGAATTTTTACCAAACTTCAGTGAACATTCCCTCTTTTCTTTTGGACCCCAAATTTATTGTTGTTATGGACAAATACATATATATATATATATGTATATATATATATATGTATACAGACACCCACACCCACATGTGTGAGTGTGTGTGTGTGTGTGTGTGTGTGTGTGTGTGTGTGTGTGTGTGTAAAGAAGCAATAGCTTTGAAAAAGTGAAATCATCATTTTCTAAGAGAAACTTCACCTTTGCTCCAGTATTCTGTTTTAGGAATAAGAGATTTGGACTGAGTTTTTAGAGTTTATTTTTTTCTTTAAAATTCCAGGATTCTATGGTTTAAATGAGTTTATTCTGAGATCTTAATGAGTATAAGTGAGAATTTTTCAACCTTTTGAAAACACAATTGTGAATTTGTGAGTCATTACTGATTAAAATAAAGGGACTGACTATAGAGTAAGAGGAAGTAAAAAATAGGTATATGTATCACCCCCTCATTTTCACCTTTAGAATTTTCCGTTATAATAACAAAGGTAGAACTGACTGAATAAAAGCAGACAAAAATAATCATGAGCAACAGGATAACTTTGGTGGCTCTGATCTCTGGGGAGGAAATGGGGTTGAGGCTACTGTTATAAAAGTGTTGGACTTACCAATGAGGTCTGAACAAAACAAGTACATTCAAATTTTGTATAATTAAAATTTTTCAGATTTCATGTAATTGAAATTTTCCACTTCTCCATTCCCAAGCCCTCTTAATTCCAGGTCTTTCTCTATTTTATAATTTCCTGTTGGTCCTGTTTATAGCTTCCCTCGTGTATATGTGTTTGCATGTTGTCTCCCCACTCTCCTTATACTATAAGCTCCTCAATGGCAAAGAATGTCTTTTGGCTCTTTTTGTATCGCCATTTCTTAGGAAAGTGCCTGGTATATAATAGGTGCTAATAAATGTTTATTGAATGAATTAAATTTTTATTTCTATGTAGTTGATTCTCAGGTCTACATCTTCTGTAGTAACCTCCCTTGTAATCTATAGACTCAAATTAACAACTGCCTCTTGGACACATGAACCACAATATCTAGGAACATACAAGCTATTTTTAAGAAATCATCTTTACCTGGAACACCACCAACATCTTAGACACTCAGAATTGCATCCTTGGATTCTGCCCCACAATTTCCCAAACCGAAATTCTGGAGGATTGTTACTATTGTAATGACAAACATGTAAGATGTGTTGGTATGAAGCCTTCGCTGGCTTGATCTTTCAAATATGTGCAGTCTTCTTACACAATAATTATTTCCATATGCTCAAAGTTCCAGTTTGCCTGGACATCTTGCTTTCACTAACATTTAATAATTGATTGATTGGATCCATGCTTCTTCACTGGCCATCTGCCATGGCTGGAATAGTCTCCTTTTTCAGTTATCAACTTTTTACATATATCTAAACTTAGCGAGTAAACATTTTACATATTACTTCCAGCTTAGTGACTACTTACATTTATTGCATGAGCTATTTGTTTGTTTATTCATGTTTAGAAAAATCATCGCTTTACTATTATATTAATAATCAATTATTAAATTGTGATCTGGTAAACTGGTAAAAACTCAGCCTCTGAAGGACACGGATGTTTGTGAAGATTACCCCTACCCTCAAGGAACATGCTCTTCAATGTTGGGCAACACCCTACCCAATTAGAAGACCTAACTTTTGTTTAGAGTATAAGCAAAATCCAGTCTTGGTGAGTTCTTACCCTGGGGAAAGGAACCCTGTCCTTACATCCCTCCATTAGAATTTAGAGTGATCCAGCTAATGAAGGAGAAAATCAGAGTGGTCTGGATGGAGATGTATTCCTCTGTCTAGATTGCTGGAGATAGCTGAGTCTCATCATCAAACCACTCTCAAAGCAGCCCATCTCCTCATTAAATATCCATCAATTAAGGTTGATTTTCATTTGTTAAAGGCATTCCCTTAAAAAAAATAAAGCTTTCAGACTCTCCATGGGTCATTATTGGTTACCAAAGGAAACCACTGGCCAGCAATTTATTCATTTCTGGCTATCCTAAATAATGCAAGATTTAAGAAAATATGATGTAGAAAGACAGTGTGAGCACATACTGTTTGAAAAATGGTGCCATTAGACTTGCTTAATACAAGGGTGTCATAAGCCTTCAATTTGTAAAAACCATATGGAGCTTATAGTTGGGTTTTATGTAAGAAAAAGTAAGAAGTCCAGAGAAACTGGAACTATGAGTATGCAGAAAGAATTAAAATATAAGAAGATTGGAAACATCTGAAAGGATAAGTCTGTCAGGGGTCTTGCCAGAACATCTAATACTTTTGTCATGGAGATATTAAGGAGCCAAAAAAAGTTTATTAATTTCAGGGGGTGGGGAGCAGTTGGAAGCCAAGGTTATAAGGTGATTTCTTAGGAAGAGGCAATGAGTTCTGTTTTCTGTATGTGAAAATTTGTATGATCAAGTGGTGATTTGGTGATTTTAGATTGTACATTATGGGAGAGGATACTGCAGGATATATAGACCTGGGAATCATCTACATAGAAATGACAATTTAATTAATTCAATATATATTTATTAAGTGATATATTTATTAAGTTGTCTAAGTAGGCAGTCTCCTAAGCACTGGGGATACTAAAAGAGGAAAAAGGGAGACTGCCCACCTGGAACTTACAATCAAACAGGGGAGAGAACATTCAACTAAATATATACAAAACAAGGCATAAAATGGAAAAACAAGTGATTAAAGGTGAGGAAGCCCTATAATTAAGAGGGGTTGAGAATAGAGGAATGAGTAATTGTGATTAAGTGAAATTAAAAGTTTTTTTCAAAAACAAATTAATGGAGCCAAAATTAGGAGGACACAAGAAAATGGGAGAGAAAATTTTACAGAAGTTTTCTCTGATAAAAACCCCATTTCTTACATATATGTGGGACTGAACAGAAGTCATAAAAAGAGCCATTCCCCAATTAGAGAAATTCACATACAAATACTTCCAAGATACTTCCTCACATTTATCAGATTGGTTAACATCAGAGAAAAGCAATATAAAAATATTAAAGAGGATGTGGAAAAGTTAGGTCACCAGTGCATTGTTAGTGGGGTTGTATACTGGTCTAATCATTATGGATAACAATTTGCAACTGTGTTTGTGTCTTTAGAATTATCCAACAAAATAATAAAGAGAGAAGTGACTGAATAAAAATATACAAAGATGCTCATGAGCAACAGGATACTTTTTGGTGGCTTTGGTCTCTGTAGAGACACTGAATCTGAGGCTGGTGTTATGAATATGTTGGACCTGCTTGTGGTATCCATACAAAACAAGTACCGTGTAGCCACTGGAAATGGCCATGAACCCCACAAACACTATATCATAAAGTGACTTCCAGATTACAGGTTTTGAGGTAGTCATGGCATACCTGTGCACGGAACAATACCTTAGGTTCCTATTCAGCTTACTGTTTGTGTTGTTCCTGGTACCAATCACATTCAGAGTCATAACCACATATATCAACAGAATGAGTAAAACATGAAGACACTGGATGGAACAATGCAATGTGGAGCTCTGACTTAGAACTCAGCGTATTTGGGGATGCTGGAACAGAGGATATTGGCTTGGAAGACACTCAGGAGGCAGGTAATACAAATGGAAAAACCTTGGGACACTCTTTGCAGATAAACTATGATTTTACATTCAGTGTCAGCTAGGAAAATTTTCTGGAGACAAATCTGAATTGCCCACGGTACTCCCCTGAAGAGAATCATCATAATTTTGGAAAAGGCCAAATTAATCAAAATCATGCAAATGGTTCTTATCCTTTGGCGACTTATTAAATTAGACCTATACAAGTAAAGGAGTAAACCATTCCCAAAGACTCCAATTATAATCTGACCCATGTAGGAAACACACAGGAAAACATCAGATGATTCCACTCCTTATCATATTAGACAGAAAAAAATAGTATTCAGATCCAAAGTGACTTGGAAAAGAAGACAGAGCAGAAGAAGAGGCAGCAAGACATAATGGGTGGATCTGTAGATTTTCTAGTAAAACAACATTTAAAATTTCTGTCAGACACTCACTCTCTGTGTAGACCTGTGCAAAGCATTAACTTCTCTGGCCATTGGTTCTTAAAAATAAGTGTGTTGAACCTGGTGACAACTAAGGTGTCTTCCTCCCATGAGAGATGGGAGCACAATTTGGAATTTTTACCAACCCTCAGTGAACACTCCCCTCTTTTCTTTTGGACCCCAAATTTGTTGTTGTTGTGGACAAAATGATGTGTGTATAAAGGAGTAATAGCTTTGAGAAAGCAAAATCATCATTTTCTGATTAAGAGAAACTTGACCTTTGCTCTAGTGTCATGTTTTAGGAATGAGAGATTTGGACTGAGTTTTCAGAGTTAATTTTTTTTAATTCCATGACTCTATGGTTTAAATGAGTTTGTTCTGAGACCTTAATGAATGGGAATGAGAATTTTTCAACCTTTTGAAAACATAACAATTGAAGATTTGTGAGTCATTACTGATTAAAACAAAGGGACTGATTGTAGAGTAAGAGGAGGTCAAAATAACAGGGATATTTATCATCCACTCTTGTGTATCTTTAGAATTTTCCAGTACAATAATAAAGATGGAAGCAACTGAATAAAAGCATAGAAAGATAATCATGAGCAACAGGATGACTTTGGTGGCCTTGGTCTCTGGTGAGGCGACAGGGTTGAGTCTAGTGTTATGAAGGTGTTGGACTTGCCAATGGTGTCTGAATAAAACAAGTACCATGTAAGCACTGGTAATGGCCATGATCCCTAAAAACACTGCATCATTAAATGTCTTCAACATAACAAGTTTTGACACAGATACAGCATGCCAGTCTATATAACAATAGCCTAGATTTCTCGTAAGGTTATGCATTGTGTCATTCCTAGGGCCACTCACATTCAGAGGCACAACCACATCTGTCAACAAATTGAGTACCCATATGAAGACACAGGATGGAAGAGCCCACTTTGGGGCTCTGGCCTTGAGCTGTGCCCATTTGGGGCTGCTGGAACTGATGGCGATGGCCTGGAAGATGCTTAGGAGGCAGGTATTACAAAGGGAAAGACCTCGGGACACTCTTTGCAGATAAATTATGATTTTACATTCAATGTCATTCAGGAAAATTTTCTGAATACAAACTTGGATTGTTGATGGAACTGCCCTGAAGAGAATCATCATGATGTGGGAAAAGGCCAAATTAATGACAATCACACCAATGGGTCTTATCTTTTGACTAGTAATTAAATTAAAGGAATAGAGATAAAGGAGTAAAACATTCCCAAAGACTGTAATTATAATCTGAAGCAGGTAGAAAATACACAGGATACCATCATAAGACTGCATTCCTTATTTTCTTGGACAGAAAAAGGCTGTTCACATCCAGTGTGACCTGGGAAGGAAGAGAGAAGATTTTATTATAGAACCAGAAATTCAAAATGAGATTTCACCCATTTCTTACCAACATGGTGAGGTTCAGTAATCCTTGTTTTTTTATGGACATATAAAGGTTTAGAAAATACTTTACGTACAACAATTTTTTGAGTTTGTTGATGCAAATATTCTTATTCTGGGGCAGTGTAAAATGGTTGTACTTGTAAAATATAGATTATTCTTATTCTAATTATTGATAATAGCAGGCAATCTGCATAGGAACACGGTATCTATGTTTCAGACAGAATAGAACCAACCTCAGAGGCAATACCATTGCTTCATGTAATATAACCTATAGAGCTACACGAGAAAGGGAGAAAATGATCAACTTTAGGGACATTGATTGGCAACCTATATACAAACAATAGAGATAACATACATAGCCATGCATGTATAACTAGCATATGTGTATATATGCACATGTGTGTCTGTACATATATATATAATATATACATGCATAAACATACATATACATACACACATATTTATACATAATGTATACCCAAGTATATCTGAAAGAAAGAAGGTTGGAAGAAAAGAATGAAGGAAAAGACAAAATGATGCAAACAAGGAAAGGAGAAAAGAAGGAAGCATTTAGAAACCACCTACTATGTGTGAGGTAATCAGCTAAAAAGTACTCTGATAAGTAGATGCATTAATATTTCTATTATAAAATTGGGGAAACTGAGGTAGATGAGGTTCAGTGACTAGTCCAGTGACACAGCTATTAAGTGTTTGCAACTGGATTAGATTCAAGTTTTCTGACTCCAGATCCAGTCCTCTATCCACTGCTTCACTCAGTGCACTGGGAGAGGGGGAAGAAGAGAGAGGAGAGGAGCGAGCTGAAGAAAATAAATTATGGAAAGAGCTTTATACAGTTTGTAAATTATTGTTGATGCTGCTATGGTCATTTTTAAATTAATATTAGCATTATTATTAAATTATGTCCACATAATGAATTCTCTTTCATATCAACATAATGGTATTTAGTATGGGCTCATGGTCAACTAAGTAGAAAGATGTTATAATTACAATAAGAATAAGAAAATATCAAACTATACAGGACTTCTTTGTCATGCAGGATATATTCCCTACTTCTCTCTGATGAATTTCTGCATACCCTTTATTCTCATTGTAAGAAATGAACCAAACTTTTGTTTCCACAGAAAATATGTCATATGCCAGAAAACCTTGTATTTGTTAGGGAAGGCAGGAAAAAGGAAAGGATTAGAAAATTTGGGAATATTGATTAATACTAATCGGGACAAGGATATGGTTACCTGTTTATTCCCATATCTCTAGGGAAATAGTTCCTGCCTTCTACTTTAGATAAAACCCCCAACTTCAAAGGCCAGAGGAGAATTTCATTACTCTTCTTACATTAATGGTAAAGGAAGCTTGAAACATCCTGGATAGGCCTCTTAACAACTGGGTGATTTCTTTGAAGAATCTATGAATTGTTGTTCCTTTGTGAAGTAAGGTATAAAGAAAATGAGAAATGTAAACAAGAGTGGAAACCCACCTGGGGAGTGGGGGTGGGATCTAGGTATTTTTCAAATTGTGAACTCTGAAGTACCTAGCTAATAAGAGGCAGGTGGGAAATTCAAATTGTGCACAGTATAAAAAGTGTTGCATTCATCTGAGCTCCTGTACTTCATTAAGGGCGATACCCGTTTATTCAGAAAGAATAAATGTAAAATAAATATAATGAAAACTTTCCTGGCTTTCCAACAAGTATTGTTTTTCTTTTAGACTGATCATGTTTCTCACATTATAAACACATTAGGCCTATTATCTCACTCTTCCCTAAGCTCTATAACACTGAAGTTTGTTCCATATAAAATATAGAGAATAGTCATCTAATAAAGAGAACTAAGCCACTGGCTTCTATTTTTTTGGTCAGGGACACAATTCCCTGTGCTGCAAACCTTAAGGAGATGTCATGACATAGTTCCAAACTGTGTTGCAACTTGTCTTTAAAATCCAGGGGAAGAGACCATGGCAGGATATTAAATCTGGGCCAGTACTCACTACTAGGAGCTCTCTGCACTCCCCTTTTACAACCTAGTCTAGTATAATGCAGCCTCCCGAAGGTCTTCCATTCAACAGTTAAATAAATATTTCACATGGATTATTTTATGCTAGCCTCTCCCCTTTGTACTCACCCCTCCACTACTTTGCCTGAGAAATCCTTGGCAGACTTGATTGCTTAGTATCAGACTCTGCATTCTTCAAAGAACTTGGAGATTGAATGGGGAAAGAGTCTTTTCCCTGCCAAGGAGATACGTCAATATTGAAACTACTGCTCGAAGGATCCTCAGGCAATATCTAATTCAGTGGCCTCTATATCAGTATTGTTACTATTACTGTGGTATCTGTAACCAAAATGAAATCATCTCCCTAAAACAGCACAAGTAGTAATCAACAGGCAGAATCTGAACTCAAGCCCTGTGCTTTTAATTTGATGTCCATGCATTTCATCATCATTCATGGGCATCCAGGTATCTGAGGAACAGAGGCAGAGAGCTGGCTTTTACAAATTTGTAAAAAGTACATTGTAAAATGTAGAGTCACTAAATCTTAGACTAACAATGATTATTAAAATGGCAGAAGTTAGATTCATGGACAAGAGTAAAGAAAAAGTCAGAGGAAATGCTGTGGGAGACACAGATGAATGGTCAAAGATTCCGTATCGAGAGAAACTTCCTGCCTGCCAGTCAAAGCGACAATAAATCAAAGTGGCGTCAAATGCCATCTGGGAAACAGAATGGGGCAGTAGAAGAGGACTTCATAGCAGGCAGAAGTACATTCATTCATATCTAATCCTCATCAGCCATGACTGCATGTCACTTTGAAAGAGTCACTGACTCTCTCTGGGCCTCAGTTCCCTCCCTGTAAAATGTGGACTTTAGATCAACTGCTCTAACTTCTTTTCTTTTCTGAATCTCTGAGTCTGTATGACTGGCTCAGGGAGAGGGATTAGTCTGTGGAGCATTTGCTTTAATAGCCCCCACAGGAACTCAGCCTGTCATCCACATTCTTTCAAAGCCCTGCAGCCTGAGTCAGGGAGGAGGGGACAGACTCAAGCTGCAGGGCCTGAAGCCAGTGAGAGCAGCAGCCAGAGGGCTAAGGCCCATAGTGCCCTGCCAATGCAACAAGTCAGTTAGGACTCTGAGTTTGCCCAGTGAGGTTGTTGGACAGCTCATGATGACTTTGCTAAGACTGAATAGGCGATCAGAGCCTTTCGCTGCCCCTTGGGTTGAACTCAGATTCAAAGTTAGATTTCCTCCCCTGATCTGTTGATATTGTTGTTTGTCCTTCCTGAAGGGAACCATGACATCAGGGAGGTGATGTTCTGACGTGCAAGTGAATTCAATTTAAGTAAGGAAGGTGCAAAGTCACCAGCCTTACATTCTCCTCTGGAGCCATATGTGTCCAGTAGAGATTCATAAATCAGGACAACTAGAGGTTGCCCTGGATAAAGTAGGAGAACTTGGTCTTTTAAGCTATTATCTTTAACAGGACTCAGTTTGACTAAAGCAACCCCCACTCATTGATTAAGGCTAAGTAAGAAATAAGGTAGAGAATGGCATCTTTACCTAGTCCAAAAAAAATCAATTTGGGAGAGTAAGACACTCAGAGTTTCTAGTCCAAACAGTAAGAATTGCTATTTATGTTTACTCTGAGTCAATCAGGTCTCAAACAATGACCAGTCTTGGCTTGGCCTGGGACCTGTTCTTGGCTAATGGATGAGAGCTATATTGATTTGGGTTTTTAAGAGGAAAAAATGGTTGAAGTGATCAAAATTTGCATTCCTTTGGGCAGAGCATGTGCAGGTATGGATCTGCTATCCTGTAAAAGAGAGAGAGAGCGAGAGAGAGAGAGAGAGAGAGAGAGAGAGAGAGAGAGAGTTGGGTCAAATCACCTGATACCTTATCTAGCCAGGAAGGGAATGCTTTAATTAAGACCCAGTTTTCTCCCAGGATTGTTACTGTGCAGTATCTCCAACCATCTGAATCATAACCTTCTGAATGCTACACCCATACACACTTCTCTTAGACTTGTGGGGATAACCACATTTGGGAGGGGGAAAAGAGCAAAGATACCACAAAATTACCTTGGAAAGTATAATATGTCCTTACTGTAATTTAAACACAGAATAATATCTATTGAGGTTTAATGTACAAGGTCAGTTCTATATTCCAAATACAGAGAGAAATAATTGTTTCCTCCTGGATGAGATTTCTAGGAAACTGATCTCTGTGACAAAGGTGTAAAGTTACTCACCAGTGTGATCTGTGCTGCCAAAGCAGTGGCTAGAGTAATGTGTAGTGTGTGAGTGTGTGTCATGCATATGTATATGTATGTTATTTGTGGGGAACGGCAGTGCTGCAGTTATAGGCACAACCTTAACTGAGTTCATCTCCCCCAAGAGCTGAAATTATCATGTCATCTCAAAAACAAAAGTCTGCAGAAGGAATTGTGTCTGAAGAATTAACAACCCTCTGTCTCAGGGTTGCATCAGTCCTTAAAAGTGATTAATTAGACTCTCTAAAGGAGCAACTCCTGACATTAGTGGGAGAAACTTTTCTTTCTTTTTCCTGTGTTGACCTGAAGGTTTGGTTAAAGGAGGAAAACAAGTTGGTAATAAGTAAATTCATATTGTTTATTCCCTTAAAGCTAGCAGCATACATACATCTATGGAGCCAGGTGAAATCTGTCTGAACAAAAGAATGAGAAGGCTTAAATACATTTTAAAACAGTCCCAACTCAGCAAGTCTGTCCTACTGAAATTTATGATCTCCATATATGTTTAACCATGGTACAAGAAAAGAATTTTTCTTATTTCAATAGGTTGTAAATACAATAAGAGAGTTGACAAGGTGTCAATTGAAATTACAACCCAGGACGTCTGCATTTGATTTACCATTAATATGCCATAACATAGTATATGTCCACAAAATATTAGGATAAGAAAATTGCATTATTCAAGATAGTCTCAGGTTAAGGGTCTCACCCTTAATGACCCATAGACAGAGGAAAGAATGCTCTTAAGTCAGCCCCATATGGGCTTATTGACATAGGCAGAGGTATTCTCTGAGTAAATTCAGAGAACAAAGAGGCTTAGGTCCAGGTTCTTCTTCTGTTTGATTAGTTCAGGCTCTGGCCCTTATTGAGGTTATTAAATTAATATTAAATGATTATCACCCGATAACATGAAAGGAGGGGAATAAATACCTTTCAAAGTCATTGGAACAAAGGAGATAGTGATCTCTGATCACTGATATGTGAGTGTCCTAATTCCTGAAATATAGAGGTCCTGGAGACTTCCTACAAATATATGTGTGTGTGTGTGTGTGTGTATCTCTCACCATCTATTATTTATTTATATATGTATTAAATATATATATATATGAAATCAACTTTGTTTTTACAAAAAATAGTTAAAATTTATTTTGTGCTGCATTTTAGAGACATCATTTTTAGTCTCAACAATCATATGCATTTATTATTTTTATTATCTATAATTAGAAAAGGATCTTTTTATAAGATTTTGTTTAAAAGAAAAAAACTGGATGACACATTGAGGGAATTGTAGCACCAGTCAAATTGTATATATTTCTGAGTGTATGAGTATATTTTTTCTTTGTTTATTTTTTTAAGATGTGGAGAAATTCTAGTGATGGGGATGGGATCTGAATCCCTAAAGGAAGAGACCATATCTTTGAGATCTGGTCCCCCAAAAGGAAAAGTTCTTGTATTTCATGTGGCCCAGGTCCCTAGCTTTCCTCTGGGGCACCCTGACCTTCCCAGTTAATCCTTTCATTGTGGCCCTCTTTGTCTGCACCTGGCCCTACCCTAGACTGCCACTTCTTAATTCTACCTAGACCTCTTCTCTGTTCCCAGACTACTTGGCCACTCCTAGATCACATCCAGATTCTGATTGGTTAACAGTTTCAGAGGTGGGCTTTACAAAGAAAAGTTGGCTCCCTCCAATGAAAGTTTGGGAGTCACATCAGTTCACTCTTGGACAAAGACATTATTTCTACTCTGCGACCACCCCAAACCTTGGACAATTTAGAGAAAATATTTACCTCCACCCAAACTTGCTTGAGTAGAAGCAATGGGCAGTAAGTCATCTTAAGTTATAAATTCCTTGTAAGGTTGGGTGAAGTCTGACCAGGACTGAGGATAAAGTTAGCTCCATCTCCAAAGATTATGTTTTTGAAGTGAGGACTTTAGAAAAGGAAAGAACTATAGACCCCAAATCATTGAATTTTAATAACCATTTCTCTTAATTCTCTGTCCTTATTTTCCTTATCTAGCTATTTGTTGTTCCTGTTGTTTGGTAACTCAGTAGTGTCTACCTTTACAGAACTGACTTAAGAATTTCCTGGCAAGCATACTAGAGTGATTTGGCATTTCCTTTTCCAGGAGGGATATATGAGTTACATGGTACATACATTTACATATACATATATATGTATATATTTATGTATGTGTACATGTGTATGTGTATATGTATGTATAAAAGCATGCATGTGTGTATATGTACACACATATATGTATATATATATAAATGTGTGTATATATAAATATATATGAATAAATACATAAAACTTCATATAGGTAGATGTCTGGTAGAAAGATAAATGTCAGACAGATACTTGTCTAAATAGAAAAATCTCTCCAGATAGATCTCCAAAAACTGATTAATTACAATTTCTTATTTGCTTCTATCATACATTGATAAGCAAACAAAGAAGGCTTCACAGAGTCATTGAGAGGAGGCACTTTTTTTTGTAAAATTAGTCCCATTGTTATTCCTGAATTCACATATATTTCATTTGGGGACCTTACCAAACATGGAGTTTCTTACCCTCTGCAGCTCTCTATCTGCTATATTGGACATTTTACACATTAAGTTATATTTATTTCATTTCTTTAAGTTTTATCTCCATGAGGAGGGTTTTTGTTTTCACTTTTGTTTTTTGTTTTCTTTTCGGTTTCTTTTATTCATTTATTTATTTACTCATTCATTCATTCATTTATTTATTTGTTGCTGTAGTGGTTTTACCTATTTCAGTGCCTTTGCATATAACAAGATCTTAAGACAAAGAGCCATGACCAGTACTTTTTGTGACCAGGGCAATGGCACCATAAACATAGGCTAGGAAAGCAAGAAGATGTGAGAGAGAGAGAGAGAGAGAGAGAAAGACAGAAAGAGACAGAGAAAGCCAGAGAATGAATAATAATTCTGAAACCTGCTGACTGAGTGATTTTGAACAACCCATTAAACAGCACAACACCCCAAATCAATTTCCTACCAGAAAATTGTGGAATCAATGCTGAATTGCAATAGAAGAGACACTTGCTTATTGTGATGACATCACAGATTTGGAACAAAAATGAGAAAACAAAGGAGCACTGCTGGATAGTGCATACAACTTTGGTTTTCTGTGATTAAAAAAAAAACATTATAAGGTCTGTTGACACCCTCTAAATTTCAAAATCACGAGGAAGGAATCAACTTTACTACCTGTGATAGTATAGTTAGCCAAGTGAAGTTATTGCTTTTGAGGAATGATACACCAATCATTTGTTTAAGAGGAATTCCTCAAAATTGTTGCAGAATTGTGTCCTGATATAAAACATTAAGGTCAAATTTATATTGATGCGGCTTAATTCTCATACAAATTAAATTTTAAAACTCAAACAAAATAAGCCAAAAGGAATCTCAACTTTAAGGTTCAATGCAATGGAGAAGACATTTTGAATGTATGTGTTTACGACAGCTTTCCTAACTTCAAAGTATAGGAAATTGGGTGAGTGGAGAGAATTATTCAGACTTCGCTAGAACCTTGGAATTTGATCATTCCTACTCTGTATTATGTTTTCAGACCATAGTCTAAAATGAACAGAGTGTAAAGATCTTGCCAGTGTCTACACAAAAAGTATCTATTTGGACCTTGAATCTCTGACTCAAAATTAAATATTTTTATTTCACCATGGGACATGAACAGCTATGCTGTGTATACTGTCAGTTCTTTTCAAAATGTTGGTTAATTTTGCTGAGTTGAATCTCTCTCTCTCTCTCCCTCTCTCTCTCTCTCTCCCTCTCTCTCTCTCTCTCTCCTCTCATTTTCTTTTCCCCTTCTTACAAGCCTCATCTCTCATCATTTGTCTTAAAAAATAGCTGCACAATTTGGATGTATTTCTTGAAGAAGGAAACACATTTTAAAAAATCTCATTTTATTAAGAGAAAAAAAATATTGGCCAAATGAATAGTTATTAGTGTAATGATAATGTGATTAAAAATCATTCCTTCCCACTCAATAGACCTCATGTGGAGCCATTTAAGGGAAACTTGATTAGGGGAGGCTTGATTTTAGGCAGGCTTACATCCTTTACTTATTATGTGCAAAGCCCCTGACCCACACTCTTTTATTAGTTAAGTCACAAGAGGTGTGAAATTCTTAGGTCCCTAAGGCGATGTGCTAAGACCAGAGACAATTGTATGTGCATTGAGTTCTAGCCAATCAGATGCTGGCTAGGACTCTATATAAAGAGAGCCCAGAGTGTGAGAGCATCAGAACTGAGAGCAGCAGAATTGAGAGGAGAATTGAGAAGTGGACATCAAGAAGACTGAGACAGCCAGTGTGGAGAGATTTGAGAGCAAAGAGTGCAGACAAGAGAGTTGCAGAGATCAAAGAATTGAAAATCTACAGCACTGAGAGATTGGAGAAATGAGAATCCAGAGAATCTAGGAGATTTCAAGAACTCTGGGAACTGCAAGGGCTTTCAGAACTGCTGGAGAGGACTCATGCAAGCAGTTATGATTCTTGAGTGATTGTTTACAAGAAGGCCCTACCAGGGGGGTAAGGTTACAGAATGACTTGGTTCCTTCCTATAATACTGTGTTAAAATTTTCTTCACATTCATGTGGACTTACTGGTTTTGGAATATAATTACTGTTATACTGAGCCAAAGTTATTGGTCTTGGGATTTGATACTCTGGTGTCTAAATAAATGTTATACTTCTTCTGCCTTCTACCTAGAGAGTTTTTCATACTTTTTGATTCAGAACCATACAGACATGTTCATGGTCATGCCCAAGGTCATAAATCTTGCCTTACTTCTACAATTAGCTAAATCTAGAGAAAAGGCAAGACATAATGGGTAGATCTGCAGATTTTCTAGTAAGGAAAAACAACATCTATAATTTCTGTCAGAGGCTCACTATCTGTGCAAATGATTAACCATTCTGGTCATTGGTCTTTAAAAATAAGTGTGTTGAACTTGATGACAATTATGGTGTCTTCTTTCCATGAGGAATGGACCACAATTTTAAATTTTCACCAAACTTCAGTGAACATTCCTCTTTTTTTAATTTTGGACCCCAAATTTGTTGCTGTTATGAACACAATGATGCATATATAAAGGAGCAACAGCCTTGAGAAAGCAAAATCATCATTTTCTGATTAAGAAATACTTGGCCTTTACTTCAGTGTCCTGTTGTAGGAATAAGAAATTTGGACTAAATGAGTTTTTAGAGTTCAATTTTCTTTAAAATTCCATGACTCTATGGTTTTAATGCCTTTGTTCTGAGATCTTGATGAGTAAGGATAAGAATTCTTCATCCTTTTGAAAACATTGCAACAATTGAGGATCTGTGGGTCACTACTGATTAAAACAAAGGGATTGACTGTAGAGTAAGAGGAGGTAAAAAAAAAACAGGGACATGTATCAACCACTGGTCTTTATCTTTTGGATTTTCCGTTATAATAACAAAGACGGAACTGACTAAATAAAAGCATATAAAGTTAATCATGAGCAACAAGATGATTTTGGTGGCTCTGGTCTCTGGGGAGTTAATGGGATTGAGACTAGTGTTATGAAGGTGTTGGACTTGCCAGTGGTGTCTGAACAAAATAAGGACCATATAGACAATGGTAATGGCCACTATCACTAAATGTCTTCGACATAACAAGTTTTGACACAGGTACAGCATGCCTGTCTATATAACAATAGCCTGGATTCTTCTTAAGGTTGCTGATTGTGTCATTCCTAGGGCCACTCACCTGCAGAGGCACAACCTAATCTGTCAACAAAATGGGTAGCCATATGAAGGCACAGCGTGGAACAATCCACTTTGGGTGGCTCTGGTTTTGAGCCCTGCCCATTTGGAGCTGCTGGAAGTGCTGGTGATGGCCTGAAAGACACTCAGGAGGCAGGTATTGCAAAGGGAAAGACTTGGGACACTCTTTGTAGATAAATTATGATTTTACATTCAATGTCACTTGGGAAAAATTTCTAGATGCAAACTTGGATTGCCAATGGAACTCCCCTGAATAGAATCATCATGATGTGGGAAAAGGCCAAATTAATGAAAATCACATCAATGGGTCTTGACTAGTAACTAAGATGAGGAATAGAGATAAAGGAGTAAACCATTCCCAGAGACTTCAATTATAACCTGAAGCACCTGGAAAATGCACAGGATATTATCATAAGATCACATTCCTTATTCTCTTGGACAGAAAAAAAGGTTTTCAGATCCAAAGTGACCTGGGAAGGAAGAAAGAAGATTTTGTTGTAGAACCAGAAATTAAAAATGAGATTCCACACACTTCTTACTTATAAGGTGAACTTTAGTAATCCTAGTTTGTTATGGAGATATAAAATTTTAGAAATTATTTTATTCATATTGGTGTTTTGAGTTTTTTGATGCAAGTATTCTTATTTTGCATCTGTATAAAATGGTTGTATTTGTAGAGATTATATTTATTCTATTGTCTACCTAATGTGTCTGTTTATATTTTCAATTCTGTGTGTGTATATACATGTACACATGACTCATGTTAAGAATGGCATTGATGCTTTATAGGTTATCTTGAAACTGAAGAATGATATGATGAAGGTTTTACAGAAAAAAATAAATGCTGCAGGAAACACATTCAAGAAAACTGAAAAGCTTAGCCTCAGGAAGAGAAGGCTTCAGATAAGATGCCCTCCATTGTTGATTCACTCCCTATTCCTGACTTTCAGCAAATACTTAGATTTTTTTTTCAAGTTAAGAAAATTAATAAGAGACACATAGACTTTTTTATGCTTGGATCAAAATCCAACTTCACAATTCAAAAAGAGGCATGGTTAAATAATACTATGTAGGAATTAGTCACCCATTTAATAAGACAACCAAAGAAACCAACCTAATTCTATCCTGTGCTTCACTGACAAAATAACATCCAAGTGTAAGGATGGCATAATGCTTAACGTTGCACTGACAAGGCAACATATTTATCACTGTCTTTAGTTCTGACTAATATTATATAATATATACACATATATGTTCATTAATGTAATAATAACTACAATTTCTATAGCACTTTAAGGTTCGCAAAGCACTTTACCAGCTATCTCATTTGATGTAAAGGTGTTGTTTTGTTATATTTTTTTGTAAGAGATCTGTGATTTCATTGATGTAGGGAATTCCTGGTGAGAAAACTCCCATTATCAACAGAGACCAAGAGTTGCTTTTCAACACATACACACATAATTAATGTCATTTGTTTTACATCACACTCATTTC
Source organism: Trichosurus vulpecula (assembly GCF_011100635.1). Taxonomy (NCBI): domain Eukaryota; kingdom Metazoa; phylum Chordata; class Mammalia; order Diprotodontia; family Phalangeridae; genus Trichosurus; species Trichosurus vulpecula. Next base: position 260,417,943 of record NC_050578.1, on the reverse strand, counting down.
AGAATATTTACACACACACATACATACACACATGAACTTTCATACTCTTCTCATTCTCAAGCTTACCTTGAAGAGTGGGCTAACTTTGGATGTAGTATTTTACCCCTCACCGGACATCTTTAAGGAAAGGCTGGGTGATCCCTTGTGTATGATGTAATAAGATTTCTTTCATATATAGATTGGAAAAGTTAGCTTCTTAAATCCTTTCAAATTCTGAAATTCCTAGAGTAATGCAAGACTAATCTGGAATGGATTTTATGTTTAATATTATTATTAATAATAACAATAATAATAATAATAATTATTATTATTATTGTACTTCCTGAAAGACCCAGACCTATGTCTTTTCAAAAATGATGTTGCTGGTCTTTCCAAATCTCCATGCATGAAGATGAATGCTAGGGAGGTATGGTTCAGAGAGCTTTGAAATGATGGTGCAAGAGGTAAATGGGCTGAAACCCTCTTTGCTGCTCACTAACTATGTATCAACAAACATCATTTAACTTCTATATGTCTCAAATCTGTATTAGTAAATTACAAATAATATTGTTGGCTTACAATTTTTTTCAAAGATCAAGGGATATCATACATGTAAAGGACTTCAAAATCCTTTAAAATCTTTAAAAAATCAGTTTTCCCACTTAGAAAGCTACAAGGCAAAGATTTTCCTTAAAGTTATAACAGATATTTTGTTTTGACTCATGTTTAGAAGCATTTCCCTTGAAACACGTTGCTCCTTGGTATAATGCTACCTCCCATGGAAGCCACATGGCCAAAAATTAGACAGCTCTAGATACATCCTTAGGAATATAGTTGAAGAATTTGTGTTATCCTCCACCCCACAAAATAAATAAAATCACAAGGACACCTATGACTCTAAACCAGGAAATATAATCCATGGATACCTAAAAGTCCATAAAATGACTCAGAAGAATGAAATCAACTTCCTATGGGTTCTTAGTCATTGAAAAAAAGGAACTGAGCACCATCGTAAAAAATGTGGGCCATATCAATGTATAAGACTATGATGCCCAAGGTAGGAAACTTTAGTGCTTCTTTTATTTTTTGAATTCCATATTTTATTATTTAATATTACTTTTAGTTTTCAGTATTGATTTCCACAAGATTTTGAGTTACAAATTTTATTCCCATTTCTCCCCTCCCCCCAATCCAAGACAGCATATATTCTGATTATCCTGTTCCCCAGTCAGCCCTCCCTTTTGCCACCCCCTCCCCCCATCTCCTTTTCCCTTCCTTTCTTTTATGGCAAGACAAATTTCTATGCCTGATGGCCTGTATATCTTATTTCCCAGTTGCATGCAAAAACACTTTTTTTTTGAGCATCTGCTTTTAAAACTTTGAGTTCCAAATTCTGTCTCCTCTTCCCTCCCCACCCACCCTCTGTAAGAAGGCAAGCAGTTCAACAGAAGCCACACATGTATCATTATGCAAAACACTTCCATAACAGTCATGTTGTGAAAGACTGTATTTCCCTTCATTCTATCTTGTCCCCCTTTATTCAATTTTCTCCCTTGACCGTATCCCTTTTCAAAAGTATTTGATTTTCATTACCTCCTCCTCAATCTGCCCTCACTTATATCATGACACCTTTCTTATCCCCTTCCCCTAATTCCCTGTGGGGAAAGATACCCAACTGAGTGTGTATGTTCTTGCCTCCTCAAATCAAATCTGATGAGAGCAAGATTCACTCCTTCCCCCTCACCTACCCCCTCTTCCCTTCCAACAGAACTGCTTTTTCTTGCCACTTTTATGTGAGATAATTTACCCCACTCTATCTCTACCTTTCTCCCTTTCTCCATTTCTCCCTCTCTCCATATATTCCTCTCCCACACCTTAATTTTAGATATTATCACTTCACATTCAACTCACCATGTGCCTCTGTCTATATATGTGTGTGTGTGTGTGTGTGTGTGTGTGTGTGTGTGTGTGTATTCCCTTCAACTACCCTAATGCTGAGAAGGGTCTCATGAATTACACACATCATCTTTCCATGTAGGAATGTAAACAAAACAGTTCAACTTTAGTAAGTCCCTTATGATTTCTCTTTCTTGTATACCTTTTCATGCTTCTCTTGATTCTTGTATTTGAAAGTCAAAATTTTTATTCAACTGTGGTCTTTTCTTCCAGAAAGCTTGAAAGTCCTCTATCTTATTGAAAACAAATATTTTGCCTTGGAGCATTATACTCAGTTTTGCTGAGTAGGTGATTTTAACCCTAGCTCCTTTGACCTCTGGAATATCTTATTCCAAGCCCTTCCGTCCCTTAATGTAGAAGCTGCTAGATCTTGTGTTATTCTGATTGTATTTCCACAATACTCAAATAGTTTCTTTCTGGCTGCTTGCAGTAATTTCTCCTTGACCTGGGAACTCTGGAATTTGGCAACAATATTCCTAGGAGTTTACTTTTTGGGATCTTTTTCAAGAGGCGATTGGGGGATTCTTTCAATTTTTATTTAATCTTCTGGTTCTAGAATATCAGGGAAATTTTCCTTGATAATTTCTTGAAAGATGATGTCCAGGCTCGTTTTTTGATCATGACTTTCAGGTAGTCAAATAATTTTTAAATTATGTCTCCTGGATCTATTTTCCAGGTCAGTGGTTTTTTCCAATGAGATATTTCACACTGTTTTCCATTTTTTTCATTCCTTTGGTTCTGTTTTATAATATTTTGATTTCTCGTAAAGTCACTAGCTTCCACTTGCTCCAATCTACTTTTTAAGGTAGTATTTTCTTCAGTGGTCTTTTGGACCTCCTTTTCCATTTGGCTAATTCTGCCTTTCAAGGCATTCTTCTCCTCATTGGCTTTTTGGAGCTCTTTTGCCATTTGAGTTAGTCTATTTTTTAAGGTGTTGTTTTCTTCTGTATTTTTTGGGTCTCCTTTAGCAAGTCATTGACAAGTTTTTCATGATTTTCTTGCATCCTTCTCATTTCTCTTCCCAATTTTTTCTCTGCTTCTCTTACGTGCTTTTGCAAATCCTTTGTGAGCTCTTCCATGGCCTGAGACCAAGTCATATTTTTCTTAGAGGCTTTTGATGTAGGCTCTTTGACTTTGTTGGCTTCTTCTGGCTGTATGTTTTGATCTTCTTTGTCACCAAAAAAGATTCTGTAGTCTGAGTCTGAGTCCATTTTCACTGCCTGTTCATGTTCCCAGCCAACTACTTGCCTCTTGAGGTTTTTTTGTTTTTGTCGGGGTATGACTGCTTGTAGAGTAGTGAGTGTTTTGTCCCAAGGTTTGGGGTTTGTGTTTCTGTTTTCAGAGCTACTTCTACGTTTCAAACTCTGCCTCATCAGGGCTCCTTCTCCCTCAAGAACCACCAAGCAAGACAGCAACCCAGATCCAAGCAGGGAAAAGCAGGTTCTGCACTCCTGCTCTCATCTACCAATTAATTCCTCCCATCTGAAGGACCTGGGGCTGGAAGCAAGTGCAACTAGTGCTCTGGAAGCAGCCACAGAGTTGCACCACCTCTGTCTACCCCAGGGCTGGGGCTCATCATGCACTCCTCTCACTCTGATCCAGCAGTTTTTCCACTAACCTGGTTTGTTGTCTTTGATATTTGTGGGTTGAGAAGTCTGGTAACTGCCACAGCTCAATGATTGAGGGTCCTACCAACTGTTCTGCCCAGCTCCCAGTCTGGTTGGTCCTGGTGCAGCCCATGCTGGGCTCTGCTCTGCTCCCAACTCTGCATGAAAGACCCTTACTGGTGACTATCCAAGCTGTCCTGGGCTGAGGTCCAGCTTCCCTCTGCTATTTTGTGGGTTCTGCAGCTCTAGAAGTTGTTCAGAATCATTTCTACAGGTGTTTGGAGGGACCTGGGGGAGAGTTTAAGCAAGTCCCTGCTTCCCTGCCACCGTCTTCTTTACTGCTTCTTAGTGAACTACTTTTTTCACTTGAAACTAAAAACAAGGGCTTGTGAGCATGAGCATGCCACACATCCCAGAGCTGAGGATATGGCTTAGTTACAAAAAAGAGATAGAACTAATTTGGGAGATGAACTGAGAATTTTTTAGGTGTTGCTGTTGTTTACACATGTCCATTTTAGGCTAGATGTTTTTACTGTCTTGGACACTCTTTGACTTTATCATCCCATTCATTGGGAAGAGAGGAAAAGAAACTAGAATGGAATGTTTCACAAAGAGCATTTTAGCCTAGGAACTAACTTTTTTTTAAAGAAAATATTACTATCTGTCTCATCATGGACAAGTCACTTGACTTTGAGTATTGAATAGAAAATTTTGAATTGATCATGAAGAATTTGGTTTCCTATGGGGTCTGAACAAAATTATAAATGCTTGAAATTTATTTCGGATAAAAAGTCTTTATTGAGGGAGGCAAAGGAAAAAGTATTTTTAAAGTACCTACTCTATGTCAGACACTGTGAACATCACTATAAATTTTTAATCATTTTTATCCTACCTAAAACCCTAGAAGTGCGTTATTCATGTTTGACACTTGAGGCAAGAGAGGCAGATAGATGTTAAGTGGCTGGGCCATGGTTATCTAAATAATAAATGCTTAAGGGCAGATGTGACCTCACTTCTTTTTATTTCTAGACATATATCTTCATCCACTTCATTACATATATATATTTCACATGTATATGTATATGTTTGTATGTGTGTGTGTATATATACAAATATATGTATTATATATAGTGGTTGATTCTCTTAGTTTTCTTCCAGTATTCTTATTTTGTATAATATTTTCTCTACTTGAATTCATAATTTTGGCACAAATTCTTTATATTTTTTATATTGGCTTTATGATTTTTATATTTGTTTTCTGAAGAGAGATTTGCTATGTCTATTTTAATAGTGGCACAAAATAAGCAGCTTGGTGGAACATTTGATAGAATGTTAGTCATGAAGACCTGAGTGAAAATTCAGCTTCTGACAGTTACTGTGTTATCCTGGGTAAGCCACTTAATTTCTGTTTATCTTAGTTTTCACATTTGTAAACAAAAAAAAAACAAACAAAAAAACACCACAAGGATAACAGCAACTACCTTGCATGTTTGTTGTTAGTATCAAATGAGATAATAATTGTAGTGAACTTAGCACAGTGCCTGGCACTTAGTAAGTATTATATAAATATTATTATCACTACTGTTCTTGTTGATATTATTATTATTATAGTGTTCATTATCATTGTGTATAATTTTATTAAGATCAACTCCAATGTATTTTTTTCATTTATTTCTTAGTTTTTCTTCCATCCCTTTTTATTGTTACTGTATTTTGTTAATGGGAAGATCTTTCCCATATATTAATAGGCCCATGTGACTGCTTAAATCATATGGAAGCCTAGGTTACATGAATTTGAATCACATGAGCCTGGGCAATGAGGGTTGTGATGCCCTCTGACCCTGAAGAAGTGAATATATACTCTGAGGTTAGCATTTTGCTTTGGGGCTCACTCATGGGAAGAGTGTTCAAGTAATGTGGCCAGATGAGACTCTGGGTAGCTGTTAAGGAACTCTCCACTTTGAAAAACTTAAGTGCTGGTGCTTCTCTCTCTGGAAACTATGTATGTATTGCACCGGTCAGACAGCTAGAAGCCCTGTCTGTTCATCTTTATTTTTCAGTTTATACAATTTCTGCTTGTAATTTCTGTTTATATTTTCTCTGAAGTTCAAGGTGCTGACTTTTCCCATGAACTGAGTGATTTTTATATATATATAAATTATATATAATTATACATTAATAATTATCATCATATCAATACTGATATATAATTAAATATAATGTGATTATATTATAATATACAATATTATATTAATAAATTGATTAATGAAGAATAATAATTAAATATAATTTTATAATATATCTACATATGTATATGTGCATATGTATATATCTGTATATGTTTGATTAAAATAAGATCACTGGTCCCTTTAAATCTGATTTCCTTTATGAAAGCAGATCAAAGCACCCGTGCTAGAAGCTGTCTTGTGTGCTAGGGTTGTTAGTATTACACCCGCACAGCACCTGCAAGTGACATTGTTGTTACAGCAATGTTGACTCTATTTTAAACTGTCTGTTCTCTTTGAGAAAGCAGTATTGCAGTAGCAGAAAAGAAACATGCATTGTACACTTTTAGAGACATGAACATCCCAATTATTCTTGCAGACCATTTGTGCCCTACCTATGGTAGTAGCTTCTGAGCTTGTGTTTGTCTGATTGGTCGCAGCTGGATACACTGTATATTGACCCTGATCTTGTGATGTAATTTTGGTTTTATTTGAGTAAGAAGGACAACAAATGATATTTTAAACTCATTACTGGACGAAGGCCTCATCCCTGTACTTCTTTTTATGTTCCAAATGTCCTTATCCATTGTTGGTGCCCAATATCCACCTATTCAAAATGATATCAATTCTCCAGAGTTAGAATCCTTAATATATTTTCACTTTTTCCTATGGAGGTACATACACAGCACTATTACATTTGTAATCAAGAATGAGAGGATTTTCCTCTCCTACTAGGTGTCTGAGCTTTTTCTGCTAAATACTTTACAAAGGAAAGATTTCTCCTTTTTCTGTGTGTCTCAACCACTGGACAAACCTTACTTTGAACATTTTCTCTATCACTCTCTCTTCAGCCATTAGAACACTACAGCATTTACTCTCTGTCTCCCAGAGATACTAAAACATTAAGCAATTCTGACTTATTAGATAATAATATGCTATTTCCCCCCGCCCGCACACACACACACATCTTTGTGCGAGTACTCACCTCACGTACTGCATTTCTTGTCTTTTTCATGTTTTACTTAGCATTGTGGTGAGGGATATCTGTCAGTTCTTGCTTTAGCCATATACTTGGTTGTTGCCAATTCCTAAGCAGTGAAGAAAACTTACCCACTTTTGGTAATAACCCCAGTTCCATGCCAATTTTAGGGAATTACGCCCAGGATTATTTATGTGTTTCATATGCTTTGACATACTTTCAGAATTTAATTTAATTTAATTTAAAGAATCATAGTCACAGAGTATATAACGCTGCTGTGGCAAATGAATAGCATTCAAATAACTACTTTACAATTATATATAACATATTATGTGTACTGATATTTATTCTATATGCTGCATGCTTAATTATATATCTAGAAATATTGGCTTTATCCATACATTTTTATTATCATTACTTGAAAAAAATTGCAGCTGAAAACAGACAGTGATAACTAGAATATCATAATAGTAAACCCAGAGTATAGAAAATAATGCCACAAAAAGTTTGTGTCAACAAGATTAAATAACAACTGAATTTTTAATAAATGAAATTCACTGGTATATGAGTAAGAAAAAAATGAGAAGTTTAGTGAAATTCTTCAGTGGAGAAGTTTTACTATACAGGTCTATATTGAAGACCATCTATCACTGATCCACATAGTAAAAGTAGTTTAAAATCTCTTGAGAGGACTTACTGTCATTAGGATTATATTAGAACTCCATGAATCAATTCTTAATACTATAGTAGAGTTCAAAGAGAAACATTTTGCTGACTGCATTTTGTGAGAATATTTGACTAAAGACCACCAAAGGCAGCAAGATGGTCAAAAGAACCAGATTCATTTAGGGTGGAACACTGGTAAAATATTTTCATCCATAACTTCAAGATAAGATAGTTTCTAGTTGACATGGAATAATACCAGTCTACATCAACTTTCAAATGTAAATCTGAGACCCAAAGCCCATAGAAATTATGTGTGGAAATATAGACAGAATCATTCAAATGATTGAATAAATATGAAAGACTAGAAGAAGGGATGTCATAATAATGTGATGCAAAATACATAACAATGAAGTACAAAGGACCAAATTATATCTGCTAAAGTTATTGTCTAGACAGACAAATATGTGATCAATGCAAATGCATATTTCCTTTGGTAGTGACTGAATTTCAGGACATCAGCATCAAGAAAGGCACTTTGGATAATAAATGGAGACCACCCTGATTTTTTTAAAAAATAGTCGGGAAGACCTCATCTTTGTTGAAATCGGCCATTTCACACAATAACCCCCAAATCAACGTAAATTTAGAAAGGAGATTTTTTCTGTTGCAAATGTGAGGTAGAGGGAGACAAATCTATCAAGATAACTTGACAGACCAATTAACTTCTGTTTCAGACAAAGTTTATGTCCGTGGAACAGATATGGAGAAATAACCATTGGTATACTGACTGAATTCATTATAAAGTATTTAAACAAGATGGATGAATTGGAAAGATAATAACTAGGTAGTACAGATAAAACAAGATCTCTCAGATGAAGAAATTACAAGGGGAAATCAAGCAGAATCATGCATTTATAAATATATTCATATTATGTATAAAAAGAAAGACACTGAAACTTGCTCTCAACAAGGTAGAAAAGAATGTTTAAAAATATTCAAGGGAAACTGTTCCATTTAAAATAGCAGTTCAACAACATTGAAGCCCAGCTTGCTTCACAGTCAGACAGAGAAATACAAAAAAAAACAATTGTTTTGAGAGTAGCGGACAATGTAAATAGAAACACAGTAACTGTTTCAGACAGAAGAGGACCAACTACGGAGGCAGTAGATTTGCTGTTGACAACATAAACTTTAGTCTATTAGAGTGAAGAGAAAAACTATAAACTTTAAAGACATGGATTATTAGACCATATACAAACAATACAAATAACTTATAAACATATATACATCTATGCATTTTTGTGTAGCATACATGAGTACAAATTATATTTTTATGTAATGTACACTTAAGTTTAGCAAAGAGAAAGAAGATTGAAAGGAAGCATTTATTAAGTGCCTGCTGTATGCCAGGCTGTTTGCTAAATAAACAACTCTGGGAGCTAAATGCATTGTTTTCCCCATTTTACAGTTGGGGAAACTAAAAGAATAGAGTTTCAGTGACTAGTCCAGGGTCACACAGCTAGTAAATGTTTGAAGCTGGATTAGGATTCAAGTAATCTGACTCCAGATCCAGTACTCTATCTACTGCTTCACATAGTTCATTGGAGGAAGAAGAGACAGAGTCATGATATGGGGAGAGACTAAAGAAAAATTTTATGAGAAGAGAGGTTTATCCAGTTAGTAAATTAACTGTTATTCTTGCTATTATCAATGTTATTGTTATTGGTATTATTATTAAGTGACAACAATAAAGAGCAATCATTTAATGAATGAATCATATTTAACATCAAATAAATGGTATTTATTATAGGCAGGACTCATGGACAATTGACTGAGTAATTAAAATGTGTTATAATGATAATCACATGTAAGCAAATATCAAAATATATCCCATCTTTGTCTTAAAATCTGGTATGAAAATAGTCAAGAGAAAATGATAACAATTGGACAGAGGAGTAGTCATCTTTTCTACATATAAGGAAAGACAATTTTCAAAACCCTCATTATAACAGGATAGAACTTTGCACGCAGCAGGCCTAGTTTGTCATGCGGGATGTGTGCCCCATTTGTGTCACATGAATTCCTGAGGCTCCATTTCTTTTTCTCCCAAAAATATCTTTGGCCAATTATCTAACTCTTACCTAAAGTTTGCTCCGTATAAATTACCTGGTATAGTCATCTAATAAAGAGAACTAACAAAGCAACCTTGGTCTCTGTTTTTTCTACCTTAATTTAATGTGGCCAGGGCTTTGAGAAGATGACAGGAACAAGTTCCAAACTCTGTTGGAAATTTACTTCAAAATACATTGTGGGCCATTGCAAATGATATTGATCTATGTCTTCACACTGGACTCTGATGACTCGAGGAAAGAGTGAGCTGATGACTTTGCACAACTCTGCCTTACTGAAATCTTATTCACTTGCAAGTCCAGACATCACCTTTCTGGTATCATTGTTGCTCTTTGAGAACTAAGAAGGAAAAATGCCAACAACAATAAAAATACAGTAGAGGAAACCATGTCAATATTCTAAGTCATGCACAGTGCTTTCTCTTTGAAGCTCTTCCCTTTATAAACCAAATGAGTCTAGTTGAATACAATCTTCCATAGGCCTTGCAATCAAGGTTAAAATAAATGCTGAGAAAACACATGTTTCACATGCACAGTTTAGATCATACAACCCCACTCCACCCCCTTACACTGCCCCCTCCACTACTTTGCTGAGAAAATTCTTTTTTTATGGCATTCTGTTTTATTTAATATTTTAAGTTTTCAACATTGATTTCCACAAGATTTTGTGTTACAAAATTTCTCCCAAATTCTACCCTCCCCCCACCCCAAGATGTCATATATTGGGATTGCCCCTTTCCCCTGTCTGCCCTCTCTTCTGTCATCCCACTCCCCCTGATACCCTTTCCCCTTACTTTCTAGTAGGACAAGATAGAGTTCTATACCCCATTGCTTGTGTATCTTATTTACCAGTTGCATGCAAAAATGACTTTTCTGAGCATTTGTTTTTTGGAATTTTGAGTTCCAATTTTTTTCCCTTCTTCCCTCCCCACCCATCCTCCTTGAGAAGCCAAGCAATTCAATATGCATCATTATGCAAAACACTTCCATAACAGTCGTGTTGTGAAAGACTAATTATATTTCACTCCATCCTACCCTGTCTCTCTTTATACAACTTTCTCCTTTGACTCTTTCCCTTTTCAAAAGTGTTTGCTTTTAATTTCCTCCTGCCCTGATCAGCCCTCCTTTCTATCATCCCCTCTCACTTATCCCCTTTCCCCCCTATTTTACTGTAGGGTAAGATACCCAATTGAATGTGTATGTTATTCCCTCCTTAAGTCAAATCTGACGAGAGCACGATTCACTTATTCCCTTTCACCTGCCTCCTTTTCCCTTCCAATAGAACTGCTTTTCCTTGCCATTTTTACATGAGATAATTTACCCCATTCTATCTCCCCATTTCTCCTTCTGCTAACATATTCCTCTCTTCTCACTTATTTTTTAGACATGATCTCTTCATATTTAACTCACCGTGTGTCATATATATATATATATATATACACACACACACACATATACATACATATATACACACACATACATACATATATACATACATATGTGTATATATATGTACACACACACACACACACACATATATATATATGTATATATATATATATATATATACATATATATATATATATATATATATATATATATATTCCCTTCAACCACTGTAATACAGAGAAAGGTTTCATGAGCTACAAATATCATCTTTCCATACAGGAATGTAAACAAAATGGTCCAACTTTAGTAAGTCCCTTATGATTTCTCTTTCAAATTTTCTATTAATCTATGGTCTTTTCATTGAGAAAACTTGGAAGTACTCTATTCTATTGAAAATCCATACTTTGCCTTGGAGTATTATACTCAGTTTTTCTGTTTAGTTGATTCTTGATTTTAATCCTAGCTCCTTTGACCTCTGGGATATCATAGTCCAAGCCCTTTGATCCCTTAATACAGAAGCCTCTAGATTTTGTGTTATCCTGATTGTGTTTCCACAATACTCAAATTGTTTCTTTCTGGCTGGCTACAATATTTTGTACTTCAAAATGGAACTCGGGAATTTGGCTACAATATTTTTATTACAATATTTTTATTTTGGGGATCTTTTTCAAGAGGCATTTGGTGGATTCTTTCAGTTTCTATTTTATCCTCTGGTTCTAGAATATCAGGACAATTTTCCTTGATACATTCTTGAAAGATGATGTCTAGGCTTTTTTTTTTGATCATGGTTTTCAGGTAGTCAAATAATTTTTAAATTATCTTTCCCACATCTGTTCTCTGGGTCATGCTTTTTCCAATGAGATATTTCATATTGTCTTACATTTTTTTTCATTCTTTTGGTTCTGTTTTATAATTTCTTGACTTCTCATAAAGTCAGTAGCTTTCACTTGCTCCATTCTAATTTTTAAGATAGTATTTTCTTCTGTTGTATTTTGTACCTCCTTTTCCATTTGGCTAATTCTGCCTTTCACACCATTATTCTCCTCATTGGCTTTTTGGAGCTCTTTTGCCATTTGAGTTAGTCTATTTTTTAAGGTGTTATTTTCTTCAGTATTTTTTTGGGTCCCCTTTAGCAAGTCATTGACTAGTCTTTCATGATTTTCTTGCACCACTCTCATTTCTCTTCCCAATTTTTCCTCTACTTCTCTTATTTGCTTTTCCAAATCCTTTTTGAGCTCTTACGTAGCCTGAGACCAATTCATATTTTTTGGAGGCTTTTGATGTAGGTTCTTTGACTTTGTTGACTTCTTCTGGCTGTATGTTTTGATCTTCTTTGTCACCAAAAGAAGATTCTATAGTCTGTGTCCTTTCATGCTGCTTGTTTACGTTCTCAGCCAACTACTTGACCCTTGAGATTTTGGTCAAGGTATGATTGCCTTCAGAGTGGAGAGTGCTTTGTTGAAGCTCCAAGCTTCAGGTGGCTTGCACTGATATTTTCAGAGTTACTTCTATTCTGAGGTGTTATGATCCTTCTCTCCTGGCCTATGCTCTGGTCTGTGAGTGCAAGAACTTCTTTCTGCCATGGAGCTACCAGGATGATTGCCTCTTCACATTCACCACAAGCTCTGCCACACCAGTGCACTCCTCCTGCAAGAACCACCAACTAGGATCGTGACCCAGATCCAAGCAGGGCAAAGCAAGAGAACCCTGCCTCTGCACCATCAAAGTTCTCCCTGCACTTCCCCTCAGATCTGCCACTTGATTTCTCCCACCATGTGGGCTTGGGGCCAGAAGCAGCTGCCACTGGAGCTCTGGAAGCAGCTGCTGGAGCTTCTTGCTACTGCTGCCTGCCACACATGGGGCTGTGCAGTTCTCTCACCCAGATGCACCAGTTTTCCCACTGATATACAAAGTCATCTTTTGGAGTTTGTGGGTTGAGAAGTCTGGTAACTAATATGGCTCAATGATCCAAGGCTCTAAGGCCTGCTCTGCTCTATCTATTCCTGGTCTGGTCGTTCCTGGCACCATCCATACTGTGCTGCATTCTGCTAGCAGTATGGTATGATAGACCCTTCCCAGTGACCATCCAGGCCATCCAGGATGGAGACCTGCTTCCCTCTGTGATTTAGTGGCTTCTGTAGCTTTATAATTTGTTCAGAGCCATTTTAGAGGTGTTTGGAGGGATTTGGGGGAGAGCTTAAGCAAGTCCCTGTATTCCAGCCAGCCAACATATTGGCTCTGCCCAGCCTGAGAAAATTCTTGGCAGACATTAATTGCTTAGTATCAGCCTGTTTGTTTTTCCAAAGAACCTGGGGACCAGGAGAAGGCAGATTCCTTTCTCTGTCAAGGAGTCACTTCAATATTGAAGCTATTTTTGGAAAGATCTTTAGTCCAAAGCTTGTTCAATGGTTTTTTAATCATTACTGTTACTATTATTAATGTTAAAAGACAAAACATAAAATTTCCCCAAAATAGCAGCAGTAAGAGTCAAAGTCAGAGTCAGAATTTAAACCTGTATTGCTCTGCCTCTAGTTTGAGTGTATTCCCCATTACAACATGATCTATGCCATTTTAGGCAGAAAGGCAGAGAACTGGCTTTCTCAATTCATAAAAAGGAGTTTTTAAAAAGTATGAAGTCACAAAGTTTTAGCTTAACCATGATTTTCTTTAAGGCAAAACGTAAAGATCATGGAAACATATAAAAAAGAAAGAAAACAGAAAGAGGATGTATTAGGCAGGAATGAAAGGTCAAAGATTCTGCATTGAAAACAGCTTCCAGTTTCCCGATACAAGCTACATTGAAATCAAATAGGCATTGAGTGCCATCCCAGAAGGAGAACAGGGCTATAGAATAAGGGCTGCAATAGGAGTCAGAGAGCACCTGGATTCAAACATAGTTCCCCTCAACTCTGACTTTGGGCCACTTTGAGAAATTCCCTGAAACCTTCTGGGCCTCAGTTTCCTCACCTGTAACAGGAGAGCTTTAGACTTACTGCTGCTTCTTTTCAGCTCTGAATCTCTGAGTCTTATAGACTCTTAAAGACACTTGCACTAGGAGAGAGATTAGGTTGTGGAGCATTTGCTTTAACAAACCCCATAGGAGCTCTCAGCCTGGCAGCCACATTGTTTCAAAGCCCTGAGGCTTGAGTGGGGAAGGAGGGGCCAGGCTCAAGCAGCAGGGCCTGAGAAGCTAGTGAGAGCAGCAGCCAGGGTTCTAAGGCCCATAGTGCTCTGCCAATACAACAAGTCAGTGAAGACTGAGCTTGCACAGTGTGGTTATTGGACAATTCTCAATGACGTTTTTTATTACATTTAGCCTGGATCAGAGATCAGAGCCTTCCGCTGCTCCTTGCATTGAGCTCAGACTGAGAAATTTCAGCTCCTTTCCCCGATCTAGTGAGAAAGGGAAAAATCAGGACCTAGTTTTCTCTCCGGAGAGTTGTTGCAATGAAGCCCAGCACCTGAATTACACCCTTTTGAATGCTGTATCCTACAATATTCCCTTTAGCCAGGTTGGGGACTATATTTGGGAAGGGACAGAGGCAGAGACATCAGGCAAGCTCCCATGATAAGAAATATTTCTTTGCCACATTTTAAGGACAAGGTAATATCATTTGAGTCTTCTTCTACAAGGCCCCTTCTGTATCTCAAGCATTGAAATAAGTAATTCCATTCTCCTAGAATATATTTTTAGGAATCTTTTTCTCTGTAGCTAAGGCATAAATTCACTCACCATTGTGATCTGTGCTGTGACAGCAGGGGCTAGAGTTGGTTGTGGGTGCTGGAGTGGTAGGTATGGGTATGTACATATGTGTATGTATGTGGTTTGTGGGGATGGCCAGGTCTAGAGTTATAGGTAAATCCTTTACTGATCTCATCTCCCCTAAGAGCTATAATTACCAAGTCACTTCCAAAACAGGAGTCAACAGACAGAATATGGAATGTGTCTGAAGGAGAAACTATCCTTTGTATCAGGTATCCCTCCTCATCTTTGTTGCATTGGCTAATTTTATACAAAAACATTTCAATTTAACATAATCAAAATTATCCATTTTGCCTTTTGTAGTGCTCTTTATCTCTTCTCATATCATGAATTCTTTGCTTTTTCGTAAATCTGATAGGTAAAGTATTCCTTGCTTTCCCAAATTGCTTATAGTATCAGCCTTTATTCCTAAATCATGAACCCATTTTGACTTTATTTTGGTATATGGTGTAAGATATTGGTCTATGTCCAGTTTCTGCCCTACCATTTTCCAATTTTCCAAGCAGTTTTTGTCAAATAGTGAATTCTTAGCCCAGAAGCTGGCCTCTTTGTGTTTATCAAAGAGTAGTTTGCTATAGTCATTGACTTCTCCATCCTGTGTTCCTATCCTATTCCACTGATCCACAACTCTGTTTCTTAGCCAATGCCAGGTAGTTTTCATGACTGCTGCTCTATAGTACAGCTTAATATCTGGTATGGCTAGGCCACCTTCCGCTTTCTTTTCATTAATACCCTAGATATTCTAGACCTCTTGTTCTTCCAGATGAATTTTGTTATTATTTTATCCAGCTCTGTAAAATAATTTTTTGGTAGTTTGATTGGTATGGCACTGAATAAATAAATTAATTTAGGTAAAAATGTCATTTTTGTTATATTAGCTCAGCCTAATCATGAGCAATTGATATTTGTCCATTCATTTAGATCTGACTTTATTCACGTGAAAACTGTTTCATAATTATGTTCACACAAGCCCTGAATTTGTCTTGGCAGATAGAGTCCCAAATAATTTATGGTGTCTATGGTAACTTTGAATGGAATTTCTCTTTCTGTCTCTTCCTGTTGGGCTCTGTTAGTAATGTATAGGAATGTCGAGGATTTATGTGGGTTTATTTTATATCCTACAGCTTTGCTAAAGTTGTTTATTACTTCAAGTAGTTTTTTCACTTGATTCTCTAGGATTCTCTAAGTAAATCATCATATCATCTGCAAAAAGTGATATTTTAGTTTGTTCTTTGCCTAATCTAACTCCTGCAATTTCTTTTTTCTTCTCTTATTGCTACAGCTAACGTTTCTAGTACGAAATTGAGTAGTAGGGGTAATAGTGGACATCTTTGTTTCACCCCTGATATTACTGGAAATTCATCTAGCTTATTCCCATTACAAATAATGGTTGTTGATGGTTTTAGGTAGATGTTATTTATAATTTTAAGGAAGGCTCCATTTATTCCTATGCTTTCTAGTATTTTTAATAGGAATGGGTGCTCTTTTATGTAAAAGGCTTTTACATAAATGGTTTCTGCTAGTTTTGTTGTTGATATGATCAATTATGTTGATAGTTTTCCTAATATTGAACCAGCCTTGCATCCCTGGAATAAATCCTACCTGTCCGTAATGCATTGTTCTTGTGATAAGTTGCTGCAATGTTTTTTCTAATATTTTATTTGAAATTTGTGCATCAATATTCATTAGGGAAATTGGTCTATACCTGGTTTGGGTATTAATTCCATATTTGTGTCATAAAAAGAATTTGGTAGGACTCTACCTATTTTCCCAAATAGTCTACAAAGTAAAGGAATTAATTGTTCTTTAAATGTTTGATAAAATTCACATGTAAAACCATCTGGCCCTGGAGATTTTTTCCTAGGGAGTTCATTGATGGCTTGCTCAATTTCTTTTTCTGAGATGGGGTTATTTAGGAATTTTACTTCCTTTTCTGTTCACCTGAGCAATTTATATTTTTATAGATATTCATCCATATCCCTAAGGTTGTCAAGTTTATGGGCATACAATTGGGCAAAATAATTCCTAATTATTGTTTTAATTTCCTTTTCATTGGAGGTGAATTCACCCTTTTCATTTTTGATACTGGAAATTTGATTTTCTTCTTTCTTTTTTTAATCAAATTGACCAAAGGTTTATCAATTTTATTGTTTTTTTTTCATAAAACCAGCTCTTGGTTTTATTTATTAATTCAATAGTATTTTTTATTTCAATTTTATTAATCTCTCCTTTGATTTTCAGTATTCCTAATTTGGTATTTAATTGGGGATTTTCAATTTGTTCTTTTTCTAGCTTTTTGAGTTGCATGCCCAATTCATTGTTTTCCTTTTTTCTATATTTTATTCATGTAAGCATTTAGAGATATAAAACTTCTCCTAAAACCTGCCTTTCTTGCATCCCATAAGTTTTGGTATGTTGTCTTATTATTGCCATTCTCTTGAATGAAGTTATTAATTGTTTCTATGATTTGTTCTTTGGCTGACTCATTCTTCTGAATTAGATTATTTCATTTCCAATTAATTTTAATGTATTTTTCCCTGGTTCTTTATTACAAATAATTTTTGTTGCATCAGGCAGTCAAAGCAAAGGATGCTTTGAATACTTCTGCCTTTCTGCACTGGATTGTGAGGTTTTTATGCCCCAGTACATGGTCAGTTTTTGAGATTATACTTTTAACTCTCAAGAACTTTAAAATTCTTAGGGCAGGGGCAGCTAGGTGGCACGGTGAGTAGGGCTTTTCTCCTGGAGTCAGGAGCATTTGAGTTCACATCTGGCCTCAGACACCTGACACACTTATTAGCTGTGTAACCTTGGGCAAGTCACTTAACCCAAATTGCCCTGCTTTCCCCTTCCAAAAAACTTCTTAGGCAGTTAGGAGTGTACATAGGCACAATCAGCGTAAGTATGATATGATGATAACAAAATTAAATGGTTAAAAGTAGGGATACACTGGTAGAAGAGGGGAAGGAGAGATAGAATATGGTAAAATATGTCACATAATAGAGGATGAAAAGAAATTTTAGGATAGACAATAAGAGATTGTGGACAATGCTTTTACCTTATTCTTGTCAGAACTGGTTCGTAGAGGGAATAACATAGACACTTCATTGTGTATATAAATTTATCTTACCTTACAGGAAAGTAAATGGGGAAGTGCATAATAAAAGTGGGGTCTGATAGAAGGGAGGGCAGATTGATGGAGGCGATCATCAAAAGCAAAATACTTTTCAGGAGGAACAGGGGAAAAATAAAGTAAGATAGGAAATGAGATGAAGTGAAATACAAAGTCTGCGATCATAACTGTGGGAAAAAAATTTACAACAATTTTCTTTGACACAGGCCTCATTTCTCAAATAACTATGTCAAATTTAAAAAGGATACAGGTCATTCCCCAACTGATAAATGATCAAAAGATGTGAACACAGTTTTCAAACAAAGTAAGAAAAGTTATCAAGAGTCATATAAAAAGTTGTAAATCACTTTTGCTTAGAGAAATACAAATTAAAACAACTCTGAGTCACCACTTTTCACCTATTACATTGGCTTATGTGACAGAAAGGGAAAATCATAAACATTGGTGGGGATGTGAGAAAATTGGGAAACTAAAGCACTGTTGGTAGAGTTATGAACTGATCCAACCATCCTATAAAGCAATTTGAAACTATGTCCAAAGGGCTTAAAACCATGCACACCCTTTAGCCCACCAATACCACTACTTGCTCTGTTTCCCAAAGATTTAAAAGAAAGAAGACAGGAAAATGATTTAAATGTACAAAAAGATTTAAAGGAGCTCTTTTTGTGGTCACAAAGTCCTTGAAATTGAAGGGATTCCCATTAATGGGGGAATGGCTGAACAAGGTGTTCTATTTGGTTGTGATGGAAAACTATTGTACTATAAGAAATGACAAACAGGATGATTTCAGAAAAACTTGAAAAGACTTCTGTTAATTAATGCAAAGTAAAAGGAATAGAACTCAGATTAGAATGTACACCTTAATATTTCACAACGATCAGTTGTGAGTGGCTTAGCTAATCTCAACAATATACTGATCCAAGACAATACCTGAAGGACATACTGTAAAAAATGCTAACCATCTTCAGAGAAGGGATTCATGGAGTCCAAATGCACATAGAAGCAAACTGTTTTTCCCTTTATTTTGGGGGAGTTGGGAATCTATATTTTCTTTCACAACATGACTGACATGGAAATCTGTTTTGCATAACTGCACATGTATAACTTATATCACTTGCCTTCTCAAAAAGGGGTAGGGGAAAGTTCAAAATTGTAAATATGTATATATATATATATATATATATATATATTTTAATAATTATTTTTACTTATAGTTTAGAAAAATAAATATGAAAAACACAAAAATATAAAATAAAATTCACCCAATAAAATACACTGAATTACAAAGGGAACAAATTGTATCATAATTCTACACACACATAAGGAAGAAAGAAAGAAAGGAAGGAAGGAAGGAAGGAAGGAAGGAAGGAAGGACAGAAGAATGGAGGGAAGGAAGGAAGGAAAGAAAGAAGGAAGGAAGGGAGGGATGGATGGAGGGAGGAAGGGAGAAAAAATATCAATAGATAGATAAAATGATATTTAAATAAGTTCCATCACAAGTTAATATAATTTGATCTGGAATGATTTGATCTGAAATGATGATGTTAGGAGTAAAACATTTTAGGAGTATGTGATCCTTCATAGAATAGAACAGGACTTATGAATTTGGGTGTCACTGGTGATCATCACAAATGGGCTGATTGATTGAAAAGACATGGATAGAAAAGCGGTGATATGATCTGCCCAAGAAATGGTTCCATTAGAATTTTCTACATAAAGAATAAAAGGACCACTGATTATGTTAAAGCAGGCAAAGGTGGTCACCAGCAGCAAGATGGCTTTGGTGGCTCTAATCTCAGGGGTGACTCTGGATGAGAGGTTAGTGCTGTGAATGTATACAACTTGCTGTCGGTGTCTATATAGGAAAACTACCATGTAGACACTGCTGCAGGTCATGATACCCACAAGTAAACTATCATACAGAGACTTCCAAATATGAACTTTTAAAGGACTCATGGCATGCATATCTATAAGGCAGTATCCCAAATTCTTTCTTCCTTTATTTGTGCTATTGCTTGGACTAGTTACGTACAAGGGGACAAAAATATCCATTAACAGATTGACAACCCAACAGAACAGACAACAGGGTATGATACATTTGTGAGATCTGGCTTTGAGCAATGCCCATAAAGGGCTATTGGGACTAATAGTGATCACTTGAAAGACACTAAGCAGACTGATGCTGCAGAGTGAAAGGCCTCGGGACATTCTTTGGAGATAGGTAATTAACTTACACCCAATATCATCCAAGAAGTTTTCCCACCCCCAGATCTCTATGATCTTAGGTACTCCTCTGAAGAGAAGCATCATGGTGTTGACAAAGGCCAAATGGATGAGAAATGGGTCGACAGATCTTTTGTTATGTTCAGATTTGAAATTAATGCTATAAAAACAAAAGAGGAGACTGTTACCCAGGATTCCACTCATAAACTGGATCAGATAAATGATCCCCAGGACATCCTTGTAAGAAATCATCAGTTTTTTTGTCTTGAACAAAAAAAATCTGCCACAGCAACCTGAGTAAAGAAAAACATAGGGGCATTAAGATTATTTCAAATACAGAGATTTCCAAAAGGATATCACATCCTTTGAATAGTCAGTAGGAAGAACAATACACCTTTCATGTTCAGTGACTTGGGATATTCTATGTAAACAGTGTTTTCTTAGGTGTCTGCAGGAAAGTAGGTAGAAACAAATATTTCACATCATATAGCAAGATAAATTCCAGTAGATTACATGATTTAGACATAAGAAGAGAAATTTTAAAGAAATTAAAAGTGAAAGGAAGAAATTGCCTCTTTTGTATTTTTCTAGCATTTACATAGCACTTCAAAGTATTACAAAGCACTTTACAGATATCATTCATTTTATTCTCAGAAACCTTGGTAGATGCTAGCAATTCCCCCTTTTTGGTGTTGTTCAATCATTTTAGTCCTATCTGACTCTTTGTTACCCCATCTGGGGTTTTCTTGGCAAAGATACTGGAGTGGTTTATCATTTTCATCTCCAGCTCATTTTACAAATGAGGAAACTGAGGCAAACAGGGTTAAGTAACTTGCCCAGGGTCACAGAGCTGGTAAATGTCAGGATGGATTTTAACTCAGCTCTTCCTGACTCTTACTCCAGACCTGGTTCTCTACCCATTGTGTCATATAGCTGCTCACCTTTTCCCCTTTACTGATGAAGAAATTGAGGAAGAAAGAGGTTAAGTGACCTTGCTTAGTGCCACAAATCTAGCAAGAGTGCTTGAAATCAAATTTGAACTTTGGTATTCTTGTTTCTAAGTTCAGAGTTCTGTCGACTGGAACATCTAGCTTTTCATATCTTTTGATAAATGAAGACATCATGCTCAATCAAGTAAAGGAGATAAAATGTAGGCTTTTAGTATTTCATTTTTTCACAAGCAAAATAACAGCGTTAGAAGTGGAAGAGAAAACTGGGAATTTTTCAGTAAATCTTTCTGACACATATCACAAATTCAAATTCTTACAAGAATTTATTAATGTCTATGTCACAGGCACTGGGCAAGGTGATGAAGATACAAACAAAAAGTAGGGGGAGACCTGAGCCACAAGACATCACTTTTTAATATGGGAAACTACATATAAAAATCATCCTATCTAAGATAAAAACAAATAGTTTTGAGCATAGCTTTAAAAGGAAAGGCACCAGTAGATAGCAGATATAAAGTTAGGTGTGATTCATGGAGACTCATGAGCAACTTCTCAGGTCCAACATCCTCTGTCCACCTGAGCCTTGAGATCTCTGGACCACAGAGACCTGGAGAAAAAGCTAATGCTAGAAGAATTTGTTCAAAGATAGAGCTGCATGACTCTAGCCACAGGAGATCTTTTCCCCTAGTATATAGTCGCTTCTTTTAAACAACCACCAGCTTGACACTCTAAGTAAACCAATTAAGCATTAATAAATGAAAATGAAAATTAAAAAAAAAACTAAGAACCCTATATGAAGAAATTTTGTCAAAATAACCTCATCAAACTTCTCCCTCCCTCCCTCCCTCCCTTCCCCCCCACCTCTCTCTTTCTCAAAAAAAATTCATATACCTAGATTTTGAAAAAAAATCTGTCCTTCCATCTTTGAGGACACATGAGTGCTTTAAGCTAAAGATAAATATTAGAAAAAAATGGGCTAAAATCTATAGTAATTTTGGTGCTTGTAAGTTAATTGAAATTAAAATATCTAGTTTTCCTAGATAACAGTCTTCTTGAACCTGGACTGTTGAGCATACTTATTAATGGTATAAATAAGCAGATAGCTTATTCAATGAATTATAAAGTCATCATTAAGCTGGAAGTAATTTTTAAATGTTGGATGACCAAGTTTAGATTTTTAAAAAAAGATCCTGACAGGGCAGAACATGGATCCAAATCAAAGAAAATTAAATTTCTTTTAAATAAGTATCATCTTAAATTTACACATGCACTGCAGTTACACACCTAGATGAGGGATTCTGAAGTTTCCAAATTTCTTTCCCAGACACCCCTATGTGTTTAGCTTCTTCCACTTGGTGACTTGTCTGACTCTCCTACATCAGTGTGAGACCCAACTGTACTCTCTGTCTCTGTCTCTCTCTCTGTATCTCTCTGTATCTCTGTCTCTCCATGTCTCTGTGTCTCTGTCTCTCTCTCTCTCTCTCTCTCTCTCTCTCTCTCTCTCTCTCTCTCTCTCTCTTTTTATTTCTTCCTCTTTATTAATCTCTTTTTTTATTTTGAGGCAAAACCATGTATTCACTCACCAGTCTGGTTAGTCTGTGGAGAGCATGTGCATGTGTGCTGGGAATGACCAGGGCTTAAATTATAAAACATCCAAGTCTGAGCTGATCCCTCCCTAGCCTCCCCATCCCAAATACAATTATCATGTCACTGGCAGGAAAATAACACTGTCTGCAATGGGAATATGGAGTGTGTCTATAGAAGGAGTAAACTTTTGTCTCAGGTGCAAATTCTCATCATCAAGTATTAATTCATTACTATCCCTAAAGGATCCCTAATATGCAGAAAGGAGAGAAATTTTCATGTACTCTAAGACTGAAGCAAGGAGGGTGTGTGAGTCAGAGTCAAGAAGGAAGCGTGAAGGGGGATAGATTTGAAGAATTCTGAGAACTGGTGAAGGTTTGTGCAGAATTAGCACCCTGGGGCCAAATCTTGTTCTCCTGGGATTCTCCTCAGTGTGGGTAGTGTTAGCAAAGATATAGATTGCACAACATTTATACCTGTCCATACTATGAAACACTTATTTAGAGTTTGACGTGGGGTATAGCTCCCTTCCTATCTTTCTAGTCTTCTTATTTCTTACTCTCCATCACATACTCTTCTACCTAGTAACATTGGCCTCCTGGCTGTTCCATATAGAAGATGTCCCTTTTGTTGGCTCTGGGCATTTTCTCCAGCTGTCATTCATGAAGAAAATGCTCTTCCCCTCCTCTCCAACTATTGATCTTCTTGTGTTGCCCTTAAAGTCTTAACTATAATTCTACCTTTTCCAGAATGTCTTTCTCAACCCCTGTTAATTCTATCTCCTACTCTCTGTTAATTATTTCTTGTTTATCTATGGTTTGCTTTGCATATTTTTGTTTTTATGCTGTCTCCCCTATTAAATTATGAGCTTTTTAAAGACAAGGAATTTACTTTTGTTTCTTTTGTATGCGCAGAACTTAGCAGAGTGTTTGGAACATAGTGGCTGCTTGGTAAACATTGATTGATTGCATACATTTGACATGAAAACTAAATCAATTATGATGCAGTTTAATATGCAGGATCATCAAAGTCTTTATCCAGATAGAAATACATGTGTGTATATATATATATATATATATATATACACACACACACACATACATACATACACATATATACATACACACATATATAAATGTGTATGTATACGTATATGTGTATATGTGTGTACATATAAATATACATTTATATATATATATACACCAATGCATATACAAATATATATGTGTGTCTGCATATGTATGTATAAACTAAAAATATATGAAATTCAATTACCTTTTGAGGGTTGAGTAAGGAACTCTCTCTTACTAAGATCATGTTACCAAATCTGTAATCAAGTCATGCCATTTGTACCTTTGAAGCATCTCTCATATATGCCCACCTCCCACTGTGTTAACCAATCAGAGATGATTAAGCATACCTTAGGAAGACCTCCTCTTTGAAGGGCATATTAACTGTGACCCCATTACCATTAGGGGTCTTTGGTCTGAAAGAGATGGCCAAATGACCATCCTTTTATTAGTAATGTGCTGGCTTCATTAATAAAATGATTAAAATACTTGGAAACTATGTCTCTAGGGCATTTTTAATCAAAATAGAACAAAAGAACTGAAGTTTCATGTAATGCCCCCTCAATACCATCCTGGGAGCAGAACTTAGCTTTAACATACATTTAATAGTCTGGAAAATGAGCTAGCAAAAAACAAACAAAAAAATCTGTTGATATAAAATTACTATGGTAACAGGAAAGATCAAAAAAATTTCAGAAGAGAACAATGATGCCAAAAAGGGCTGCATGCACACCATTAAATAAAATGTGAATTGGTCTCAGGCCCTAAAAGATCTAATGGAGGAGTATATTATGAAGTCAGGATCATGATTTCAAAGAAAATCATATATATGCCTGAATGGTTCAGAACTGCAGGATATAAGAAATTCTCTAAGTAGAAGGCAGAAGAATTAAAGCATTTATTCAAGCTCCAAAGTAGCAGACCCACAAACCAGTGTCCCCAATTCAATATCCTGGCCAAAAGCTTCCAGGACCAATAAGTATGCCTCACAAGAGTAATCAGGAGGTTACAGAAAAACAGGATGACATTAAACCAAATCATATTCGTGTTTTCCCCCTCCAGTAAGAAGATTACCCACTGGCCTCAAGCCCTTGCTCAGCACTCTCTGGGTCTGCGAACAGGTCAGCCCTGCTACCAGCAACACCTGTTGCTTCAGCTCCTTCATCTTTGGCTTTGGCCTCAGCTGGCTGTCGCCGTCGCTGTTGCTGTCACTGCTGCTGCCACTGCCTCTGACATGTCTCAATCTCCAAGCTATGTTCTCTCCTTTTACACAATTTCAGATGTCATCAAGCCTCGTCTGAGTTACCAGAACTTAAGCTCCTATGATTGACCCACATCGACTTAGCACCTAGTAATTAGGGATTTGGGGCAAACTTAGGAGCACAGATCTAATGGGACCTTCCTTAGTTGGCCCCACTCCCTTAGTTGGCCCCACCTAGGGCCCCACCTTAAGCCTATTCAAATGGGCAGGAAAGAGCTTCTCACATACTGACTGCCTTAACAAGGAGTTCAAAGAAGAATTTTAAAATCAAATAAGAGAGGTAGATGAAAACATGGGAAAATAAATAAGAGTGATATGAGAGGAAAATAATGCCTTAAAACCAGAATAGGTGGAATGATAAAAGAAGCACAAAAATCCATCAAATAAAAGAACTCTTTAAAAAGCAAAATTAGCCAAATGGAAAAAAGAGATACAATAGCTCACTGAAGAAAATAATTCCTTAAAAATTAGAATTGGACAAGTGGAAGCTAATGACTTTGTGACACAGCAGGAAATAATAAAACAATATCAAAAGAATGAAAAAAATGGAAGAAAAGTGTGAAATGTTTTATTAGAAAAACAAGTGACTTGGAAAATAGATACAGAAGAGATAACTTAAGAATTATTGAATTACATGAAAACTATGATGATAAAATAACCCAGCCATCACCTTTCCAGAAATTACCAAAGAATGCTACCCTGATATCCTAGAACAATGGGGCAAGATACAAATTGAAAGAATCCACAGAACAAAAAGGAAATAAAATATAATAGATTCAATAAAATTAAACTGTTTACATGGAAAGACATTAAGGACTTTATCACTATTAAGGCAGTTAAAAGGAAGTGGGTGTGGGTGTGAGTGTGAGTTGACTATGATAAAATGATATCCAAAAAAATAGCAATAAGGGTGAGAAAGAGGGATGCAGTGGGAGATCGGGGAAAGGAGACATATGTTGAGGTAAATTATCTCTCATAAAAGAGACATGAAAGAGCTTTTACAGTGAAGAAAAAGATGGGGGAGATACATAGCATTACATGATGTAAAATGTATAATTTTGATTATATTAAATTATTTTTTCTACAAACAAAACCAATGCAGCCAAGATTAGAAGAAAAACAGAAAACTGGACAAACACTTATAGCACGTTTCTCAGAAAAAGCTTTCATCTCTCAAATATGTGAAGAACTGAGTCAAATTTTATTAATAGGGGTCATTACCCAAGTAAAAAATGGTCAAAGAATATGAACAGGCCATTTTCAGATGAAAAATCAAAGCTATTTATAATCTGATGAAAATGATTTAAATCACTATTCATTTAGAGAAATACAAATTAAAACAACTCTGGCTAATATCATCAAAAAGGAAAATGACTCATGTTGGAGGGGATATGGGAAAATTGGGACACTAATGAACCATTGTAGGAGTTGTGAAGTTCAGGAGATCAATTTGGAACTATGACCTGAGGGCTGTAAATCTGTGCATACCCTTTCATCCAGTAATAGTACCACAAGTTTTGGGTCCCAAACAGATCAAAGAAAAGGAAAAAAAAAACCTATTTCTATAAAGATATTTATAGCAGCTCTTTTTGTGGTGGCAAAGAAATGGAAATTGAAGAGATGCCCATCAATTGGGGAGTGGCTAAACAAGCTGTGGTATATGATTGTCATGAAATACAATATTATGCCGTAAGAAATGACAAGAAGGATACTTTCAGGAAAAAAAAAAACCTGGAAAGACTTACATAAACTGATACAATGTGGTACATATGGTGTCCCTTGGTTTTACCAGATTAGAAACACTTGTCTAACCATAACCTTCATGGTAAAGCCAAACTCTGTAGAAACGCAAGAGAATAAGACAAGTTTGAGTTACTTATTCCACATAGGATTTCACTCAATGGCTCTCAGGGTTCTGTTCTATTGATCTGACCTTTGGAATAAAGAAAAGAAAAGGAAACAAAACAAACAAACAACACTTCTGGTCCAGTATTTCAAGTAGTATTGTGAGAAAACTAAAAGCAAAAAGAATAGGGTCAAGAGGAAGAAAACTCAGAAGATTGGAGTCTTCACGGTCTACCTACTATTTCTAGTCCCATCATATGCTCCTAGTTTACTGTGTATCTTGTATTCTTAACAATTTTTAATTCCTGTTGGAGATTATATTTCACCCTCTAAGTTGTACGCTCTGCCAATGCTGAAGGACAGTGGACATACCCAAGCCTTTTCTAAGGAAGAAGGAAGTTTTGAGTTAAAGGTATCATGAACCTTTCCATAACAAAACAGTGTCAACTCAGTACCATCAATGTGACTTATTGTGGGTTATTGGTTCCAGAAACCTATTGTTCTTCCTTATTTAAAGGGGAAGGATGGCATAATATATCTTTTCTAATAATATCATGTATGTAGAAGATAACTGATCTCTAGTATCTCAGTGTCCCCAAACTCTATGTTCTGGAGCATCAAAAAAAAAAAGGCTAGGTAGACTGAGGAGATTTTATCTACGTGGGCTTCCAGGCATAAGTTTCCTATAATACCAACACCGTGAAATAATTAATAGAATTAAAGAGCATCAATATGGATATTTTGGGTCATGTGTGAATTGCATTTAAGTGAGGCAGGTTGTACAAATTCATAAGCTTCACTCTCTCTTCTTCCATGATTGAAGTCCAGTGGCAGGACAAAATTCAAGGTGACTGGTGATGGCCCTGAAGGCAATGGATGGTGTAGATACCAAAGGTAGATTAGCTATCATGAAAAGGGCTCAGCAAACCCTCACACCCGAGGGTGAACATCCCATATACTCCAGCAGATAAGTGGTGCAACCAACATTGGAATTGGGAAGATTTCTTTTCCTGAGTTCAAATCTGATCTTAGACACTTACTAGCTATATGACTACATATAATCAAGTAACTTAACTCTACTTGCCTCAGTTTTCTCATCTGTAAAATGAGCTGGGAAGGAAATGGAAAACCACTCTGGTATCTTTGCCAAGAAAACCCCAAATTGAGTCATGCACAGTCTGACACAACTGAAAAACATAAATATATAATATAATATAAATTGAAATCCATAAAATTACAAACTGTGGCTACTATTTCTCTTGACCTTTATCTCTACTCTCAGAAACCATTTACCAGTATATCCCCTGTTCCTCTACCAAAATACAAAGGCACCAAAATTCTAACCTGACTCATACTTATGGAAGGATGTAACAATAATGTTGCGAGTAGCTGTTGTGGAGGCTTAAGACCAATGACACCAGCACACAGAAGGGCTGTCAAAACAGATTCTTTGATATGCTTTTCTAAGGAAAGCAACTTTAAGGGGTGTATTGGGGATCAAGATGGGCTCTTAGCACTTATTATTGTTTCTCCTTTGTTTCCTCTGATTAATTCAGTGTCTTTGATTGAGTCTTATTAACCCCAGGCCCAAACCCATATCTATTAGGTGATAAGCCTAGGTGGGCATGAAGCTTCCAAGCTCCTAGGGGGAGGTGCTAACTCCAGAGCCAATAGTGAGAGCTTAAATCCTGGTCACTCAGATGATGTTTGATGATGGCTAAAGAGTGCATAAAAAGAGAAGATAGAGCTATTTGCTTAGGCCTCTCACTCTTGGCATTGCGCTGATGTGGGGACTTTGGGCAGCTGTAGCTAAGAGCCCTCCAGTTTGTAAACCCAGATGTTTGGACTTTGTTAAACTCTGGCAACTATGTATTGAGGTTTGAATCAGGCAAGGTTTGTCTGTTGATGTTTGTAATTTGTTTATGTTTGCTCTTCAGGGTGCTGGCTTTTCCCCTTGAACTAAGTGAATGATATGTGTATGTTCGATTAAATTGAGATTGTTAACCTCTTAACGTTGCTTTCCCTAGTAAAGCAGATCAAAAGATCTGGGCTTGCAGAATTCTATGAGCTGGTTGTTGTTGGTTTTACACCCCCACAGCAGCTGCTAGCAAATTGTTGCAACAAAGGGTTAATAATCTCACTTTAATTAAACATACATTTACCATTCACTTAGTTCAGGGGGAAAAACCAGCACCCTGAACTTCAGAGCAAATACAAACAGAAATTACAAACAGAGACAATGTAAACAGAGCAAACACACAGTTAACAATAGACAAGGCTCTAGCTGTCTGACCAAAAAATTATGTAGTTACCAGAGAGAGAGGCACCAACATCTGGGTTTTCAAAGTAGGGGGGCTCCAGCGGCTACCCAGAGTTTCATCTGGTCAAACCACATTTCAATCTTTCAGTGAGTGAGAACCCCAAACAAAATGCTAACCTCTGAGTATATATACTTTGTTCAGGGTCAATGGGCACCACAATCATGTAACTCACAACCATGTGAACTAGGCTTTCTTGTTTCTTAAGCAGGTCAAAGACTCTTGATTCAATCAAAGAAACAAAGGCAAGACTCATCAAAGGCACTTGTTTACCACAGTGCTCCAAAAGAGACAACAGTGAAAAACAAAAAGTTCCACCCCAGTTTCCATTACAGAGGACTCCATGAATTAACTTACACCATGAAATCAAAAGTTTAGGTAAACAGAATTCTATGATCAGGAATCCCTCTCCCAACAATACTCAAGGACTCCCATCTTTTTCTCCCTCTGAAACTCAGCCTCACCTCACCTTCCTTTTCCCCTAAAGCAGAGAAAAATTGCCTTCTCTCCTGCTCACAGGGTCTTCTTTGGAGTTTCCAACTAATTAATAAACATTGTTAATGGGAGCCTAACGCAGAAGGGAAAAGATAATTGTTTATCTTGTTGCTTTCTATGCACAGCACAGATTTATTGTGAGGACAATATTAATTTTACTGCAAGTGACATGATAATAACAGCTCTGCAGGGAGATGATCTCAGATACAGTTAAACTTATAAATTGATAACCCACCCCATACGTATCTACAAAGACAGAGGGAGAGGGAGAGAGAGAGAGAGAGAGAGAGAGAGAGAGAGAGAGAGAGAGAGAGAGAGAGAGAGAGAACAGAGACAGAGAGACAGAGAAAGACAGAGACAAAGAAACAGAGACAAAGAAACAGAGAGAGATTCCTTGCTACAACTTTATCTATTGTTGTGGTAAGGCAGACCAACCAGGTAAGTGACTCAATCTCAAAGACAGAAGTCTAGAGGGAAAGTTTCTTTCAAGAAAAGGAAACCATGGCTTTGGGTCTCTAGGTGCTAGTATTGGGAAGATGCCACAATCTTTGCCTAAGTTAGCATGATGCTCTATATTTGAGTCAGAAAGTGTTTAACTTATTTTGAGGTGAGGCTGAGGCATCTCCTTCTGTTGCTTCTCTCTTCTGGGGCCTTCTGGTATATTTCATATACCTTCAGTATATTTCAGATAAAAGTAGACTTCATAAGCATGGCATCCTAAAGGAGAATATTTCTGCCCCAATGAAACAGAATTTAAATTTTTCTTTGTTCTAATCAATCATAACCTAGAGAGCTGATGATAGTATCTGTGATTATTATGTCTGATACTGGCACAAGGACAGAAGTCTTAGAATTAAATTAAAGCCTCTATCAGAGGGGAGGGAAAGCAGGTAACATCTAAGGACTTGACAGAGGCTTGACACAGTCTTAACTCTCTTGGTGTTATTTACAGATAGTTTGCATGTCAAGACACCAGGATTTTTTTCAGGCCATTCAGACTTCTAATATCTAATGTGTCACCATTGTCATAGTTTCCTCCGCTGTGGCAAAGGTGGCCAATTGGTGGAAAGTGTTCTTTGGAACATGCTTGGCCATACAAATGCTCCTTAGGCTGCAGAGGTGACTCTTTTCCTCTATTCTGGAGTCCAGGGACTTCTAGATATCAAAGCCTAGATGACATTCAAATATCCAGATTGCTCCGCATGCAGACATAAATGTGATACAGGGTCTAAAACTTTGCCTAGGGCATTAATTTTAGAAAATGAGTGCTCAGAATGTGCAGCCCTACCTCATAGAAAGAGCAGAAGTTAGCAAATAGTTACCACGAATAGGTACCTAAAAGAGGAAACTGACAATGCATAATAACAACCTTTGCCAGCAGTTATGTAGAGTACATTCCCTGTAGTATTTGCTTCAACACATGCAATGACTCTACAAGGTACATGCATCTATTATCACTTTACGTACATTGTAACTAAGAAAAAAAATTAAGTAAATTATTCACGGTCACAAAGCTAATTATTATCTCTGCGGGATTTTACTTCTGGTCTTTATTACTCCATGTCTTATGCACTGTCCATTAGCATTCTCTGACCTACTGTACAGTGGCCCTTTCTCTTCCTTAAGGGAAGATAGACTTTTTCTCTTTTTGTATGAAGCAGAATAAGTCATCCTTATGTCTCTCCTCCACTTAGTCTTTACTCCCCTGCCCTTTATCTCCCCCTCCATTGTTTTTCCCTCTGTCACTGTCCAGCATCCTCTGTGCTCCCAGGCACATAAAGACTATAACAAAACAGTGTTTGATATATTCTCTTACTTCATAGATGCATCTTTATGGATAGAGCAAACAGGCTGGGGCCAATGTCTGTCTGTGAATCATGTCACAAAAAATAATCAGGAGATATGGATTCAAATTCTGGTTTTGCCATTTACCTCCTTAATGACCTCTATTAATTCCTTGTCTTGGGGCCTCTGTTTCTTCTTTGGTAAAAAGAAGATAATGAATCAGAAAGCCTTTACATTTACTTTTTGCTCTGTTTTCCTTCACTTGAGAGAAAAGACTTAGGGATTTTTTATATCTATGCTTTGGTAACAAAAACAGGATGCTCACAATTCAAGAGTATCTCTCAGAGATCTCTGCTGGGTTTCAAGGTTGGGGTGGCTAAAACATTCTCATTATAAGCATATCATTTCAGTGATTCTTATTTCATCTAAGTCAGGAGTTATGGGAGACATCCTTGCCTCATATTATTGTGATATAAAGAAGAGTTGAAAATATCTGTGAAGGTCATTATATATTTGCCGATATTATTTGGTTTTGCATCAACATGTATAAGGTGAACTTCTTAGTTGGAAGAAGTATTTATTAAGTGTCTGCTGTGGGCCAGGAACTAAACTAGCTGCTGAGGACACAAAAACTAAATGACAGATGCATTGGGAATGGGGAACAATACTTCACCAATAATTAAAATTCATAAGAGGTGAACATAAATGATTTGGATGTGAGAAGGAGCACAAAAACTGAGAACAAAAAGTTTATTGTACAAAGGGACATTTTATTGACCTTAAAGAGAGTTAGGAACTCTGAAAGTCAGAATTAGTTAGGATTTTCTCATTCCTTTTTTTTTCCACGTGTCTTCATAAATTACATTTATTTTAAAGAGAGCCACATAAAGAATTTCCATTGGTAAAAGAAAGTGGTCTAATATGCTTGTACAAAATCAGATTTTGGGTGCAATCACCTGGCAGACATGGGGTATACATCATTTAAAAAAAAATCCATTAAGCCCCATCTGTTTGCAGAGACGGGTGCAAAGGGCTGAGGGAAATCACAGGTCTGATAAACTAAGTCTGTTTTCACAGAAATGACAATCTCACATTAATGAAAGAGACAAGAACAAAAAGTAAAAATGCCAAATTGAACCTGATAAGAGTATGGGAATTATATAAACTGCATTCTCTATGTTTGCAGGAAGGAAACAGATTATTTCATAGTAGTAGAAATATTTTTAGAATTTTAAGTTTTACAAAATAATTTCCTCATAATAACCACATTCTTTTTTCCCAATCAACCCTGACTGAATGAGGGAAGAGATGGCCACAGCTGATTTCTTTGAGTATTACTGGTTATATGTGAAGAATCTTCCTACATAGCCCTTCCCCCAATGAGCCCTAAACAAGAAAGGGTAAGATTCCCCATAGTAGATGAGAGATCCTAAGAAAGTTTTGACTCAAAAAGCCAATAAGATCATTTGACACTTTGTAGGGAAGTGTAGAAAGGTTGAAAGATACTTAATGGTTTGTGATTTGAAACTGCATTGCAAACAGATACTGAGAATGTCACATTTGAAAAGCCTAATGTGGGATACAGAGAAATAAAAGGAGACATTTCCTCCTCATTAGTTTATAATCAGTTTTTTTTTAGAAATAATTGAAAAATGGAATAAAAAAATCCAAGATTTATATAATGGTCCAAGGCAAAAGAAATACATATTATTTGCCATGGTCTAATGGTGTAATACTTGCAGCATCTTGTAGTGAGAGAAAGGATTATCTTCCAAGAAGAAATCCTTAATTGTGTCACTATACTTCATCCCTGTCAAACATCATGTCAAGTATAGTGCTCAGTTCAGGGTACCACAACTTAAGAAAAGAATTGATGAGATGAAGACTATCACAAGAGTGAAGGGTCTTCAAATCATGTCATAGAAGTATAAATTGAAGAAAATGAGGTGGTTGTTCTTTGGACTGGAAAAGATAAGACTAATGCTCAGATCGGGCATGATTTGAAGGGCTTTGGTGTGAAAGAGGGATCATATTTGTTCTGTTGGTCATGGAGAACTGAAGTAAGAGGATTGGGTGGATACTGCAAAGAGAAAACGTAGGCTTTATTTTCAGGGGAGATGGGGGATTGAACAAAGAGATCGTCGAACCAAAAACCACCCCACCACCACCACTGCCACCACAAGAAAAACAAGGAAAAACCCACTTCTTAACACTTAAACTGTTGAAAAGTAGATTGGGCTTCCTAATGTAATGTTGTATCTATTTTGTGGGAGGTCTTCCAATGAAAGCAATTCAACTAATTTTCAGGCATAGGAATGCTGGGGGATTCCTTTCAGATATGGGGTTGAAATATGGTTGTGGCCAGAGTGGCCTTTGTTTTCTTTGAGTGACTCAGTTTATCTCATTGAGCCTTGCTGGGCCATGCCTGGGAGCAGAGAACTTCCTGTGTGACCTCTTCCGGGCCAGGAAGCCCAGAGACTCATGCCTGTGAGCAGAGAACTTCCTGTGTGATGAGTCATGGGGCTGGCTGAGGGGAGGCGTTGACTCCAGAGCCACGCCCTATTGGATGTTAACCTAGGGGAAGGGGCCAACTCAGGAACCAATCGGCTGGTCATTCAGGAGGTGCTTGATGATGTCAAAAACTCTATAAGAGGGGAGAAGATGGCTTGAAGACTCCTTTTCCTTTTCCGGTTGGAGCCAGAGACACCTACAGCCAAAGCTGACGAAGCTGACGCAGGAGCTGCTGGTAGCAGAGCTGACCCACGTGCAGAGTGAGGAGTGCTGAGCAAGGACTTGTGACCAGTGGGTAATCTTCTTACCGTAGAGGGGAAGCATGTACACGATTTTGCTTTATACCATCATGCTTCTCTGTAGCCTCCTGGTTACTCTTGTGAGGCGGACTTATTGGGCCTGGAATCTTTTGATTAAAATATCAAAATGGGGACGCTGGTTTGTGGGTCTGTTACTGAGGAGTTTAAATATATGCTTTAGTTCTTCTGCCTTATATCTAGAGAATTCCTTATATCCTACGGTTCCAAACCTTCCAGACATATATGAGATTCTCTTTGAAATCGTAAATTCTGCCTTCATAATACATTTGGCGACGACATGGATGCGAAAGCTAGGTGTAAGATCTCTATTTAGAAGCAGAAGAACTTCAGAGGAAGAGATGAATATCCCAGGGTGGGAGGATCCATTTTATTCCTCCCTAGCAAAGGAATTGGCAAAAAAAAAAAAGCTGGACCCTGTGAAAACTGGGAACCAAGGCAACGGAGAGGAGATTCTAAGGATTTGTAAAGGTGTTTACAAGAGGTTGGGATTCAGTCAGGGGCATCACTATCTAGGCCAAGCTGGATAGTGTTATCAACCTACTGGCTAGTATATGAAAGACTGAGATTAAGTGAAAGGGATGGGGGCAGTCCTACCCCACGGCAAGAAGGGGAGTCTCAGACAGCAGGAGAGCAAACTGCTACTCAAGAACCTACTGACTCAGGTGAGAACTTTTCTTTTAACATGGCTAGGAGCAACAGGAGGCCAAATAAGCCAAGAGTGCATCCCAATTCAGCCCAGACCAAGCCTGACTGCCTGCTTTGTCCCTGCCATGGTGGCAGGGGAAGCGAGTGGGGGCAAAATGAGACAATGTTAGGGGCTGAGACAGAAAACTCTAGTAGGGTTCAGGACATCCCTCGCACAGAGAATGGAAGATGGTTAAATACTCAGACAAGCGTTCATCCCATAGAAAGGAGGAGAACAGAAACCCGAGGTGGCAATTTAATTATGAGGGAAATTCAGGAAGATTTCTCACCACAAGAGGTCACAGATATTTTGAGTAGATTCAGCCAAAGAGTAGGAGAACCATTAATATCTTGGATGGTAAGATTCAGTGATCAAGGGGCCAGTGGAATATTAGTAGATAAGACGGACTGTATGAGATTCATAGGTATGAGCCACGATCCTCTAGTTCAGCAAGCTTTTAGGGAACATCATCAGAGAGCAGATGATGCTAGCAGGACTACTCTGTTGGTGTTAGCTGCTGCGAGATGCAATAAGAGATATACTACTGATTCTATGTGGCCCACTGAGCACAGACACTGGTATTCATTTAAAGATTGTATCATGAGACTAAAGGAGGAGGTAATGAAGACTGCTATCATGACAGGAATTGCAGACAAGTATTACAATGATCCCATGGGAATCCCTCATAGGAATGTAATAATTAGGACAGCTCCCCCTGCTTATAAACAACTAATTTTGAATCTGTTACTTGGGGAAGTAGGGAGCCGTCTTACAACAGTGATAAATAAGATTTTACCTTTACATGACTTAGGAGTCTGGGGAAGGGATAGATCTCCTCGAGAGAGAAGTGTGAATAGCCAGCAAACTTGGTGCCAAAATGGAGTGAAAAGGAAAGAAATGTTCACTGCTCTACTGAGAGCAGGGGTAGGTTTTGAAATGAAAGATGGCATTCCAACCAGTGAATTGTACAGAATGTACCGAGATAAAGGACCCGATAACAGGAGAGATAGGGAAATAAGAACTGCTCCTGCAAATGCTACAGATGGTGAACCTTCATACCCAAGTGAATCACATGCTAGGGAATACTAGGAAACAGGCCAGGCCCCAGCCCAAATTAAGGAAATACGTAAGCTGGATTGCAGACCTCACATTAACTTGACCATATATTGGAAAAATGGGTTAAGTATGGTAACTAGGGCATTAATAGACACTGGGGCTGAGGCCACCCTTATCTATGGGAATCCAGACAAGTTCAGCCATGGAACTCCTATTACCACCACAGGACTAGGAGGGACTGAAATATCAGCCAGGCAAGTTAAATTGGTGATGAAAATTGGACAATTGCCCAAGAAAGAATATAGTGTGGTTATTGTGCCTATTCCTGAATACATCATTGGAATAGACATTTTGAAGGGTATAACCTTAAATTTACCTGAAGGGAAATACCAATTTGCTGTGAGGAAAATAGGCATTAATGCAGTCTTAGTGGGGAAAATCAAAATGGATCCAATCACTTTGCCTGAACCTTCTGAAGTAATTACTTTGAGGAAATATCGTGTGCCAGGTGGGCAAGATGAAATTGCCAACAAATTAAGAGAATGTGTTGAAGCAGGAGTGTTAGTCCCTACAACTACTCAATGGAACAACCCTGTCTGGCCAGTCCGAAAGTCAGATGGGACATGGAGGATGACAGTAGATTATAGACAGCTGAACAAAGTGACTCCTCCCTTGTATGCTGCTGTTCCAGACACGGTTACTTTAATAGAGAGAATACAAAAACATGAAGGGACTTGGTATGCAGTTATTGATTTGGCCAATGCCTTCTTTATGATCCCAATAGACCCCAAGCAATGGAACCAGTTTGCTTTTACTTGGCAAGGCTGACAGTGTACATTTACACACCTGCCGCAAGGATATATTCATAGCCCAGCTATTTGCCACAGGATTGTAGCTGAGCATTTAGATGAATTAAAGCTACCTGGTGTACAGCTTACACATTACATAGATGACATCATGATACAGGGAAAGAATGTAAAAGAAGTGGAGGAGAGTTTAGCATTATTAATTGACCATATGAAAAACAAAGAATGGTAAATAAACCCCGCAAAGGTTCAAGGGCCAGCTCAAACTGTAAAATTCTTGGGGATACAGTGGAATAGAGGACTGCAAGAAACTCTCCCACAAGCTCGACAAAAAATCCTGGATTTTCCCACCCCTACTGATAAGAAAGAGGCCCAAAAGTTCATAGGGCTATTTGGTTATTGGAGACACCACATCCCACATTTGGGACAGATTTTAAAACCCTTGTATAAAGTCACCAGAAAGAAATATGAATTTGATTGGGGCCTTGAACAAAGTAGAGTTTTTGAGGAAGCAAAGGCTGCTATACAATTAGCTCTGGACTTATGGCCTATGCAAAATAGGCCAGTGGAGTTACAGATGACTGTACAAGATGACTATGCAAATTGGAGTTTGTGGCAAAAACAACAGAGCTGAAGTGTACCTTTAGGCTTTTGGTCAAGGAAACTGCCCTCATCTGGAGTGCAATATACACCTTTTGAGAAGCAGCTGTTAGTTGCATATTGGGCTTCAGTAGAAACTGAGCAACTAACTCTGGGTCATAAAGTGATATTAAGGCCTGGAATTCCAATTACGACTTGGGTAATGAGTACCCCAGCTTCTCACAGAATTGGACATGCACAAGAGGCGAGCATAATCAAATGGAAGTGGTATATTCAGAATAGGTCCAGAGCAGGCAAAAGTGGAGTTTCTGCTTTACATGAATCTGTGGCAAACATTGACACTGAGAG
This sequence comes from Trichosurus vulpecula, assembly GCF_011100635.1. Taxonomy (NCBI): domain Eukaryota; kingdom Metazoa; phylum Chordata; class Mammalia; order Diprotodontia; family Phalangeridae; genus Trichosurus; species Trichosurus vulpecula. Next base: position 260,380,260 of record NC_050578.1, on the reverse strand, counting down.
GAATGAAAAACCCTTTGAATCTAAGCAACAGATGGTGCCATACTTAGTGAAATGGAATAATGGATATGATGGACTAAATGTAGAACAGAAGAAACACGCTTTGTTTACTGACAGGACAGCAAAATATTTAGGACAGAAGAGACATTGGAAAGCAGTAGCCTATAACCCCTGTAGTAGGCGAACTCTGGAAAGTTCTGGGATAGGTGGAAGTAGCCAGTATGCTGAACTGATGGCAGTGCATCAGGCCATCAGAATGGAGAAAGGAGGACAGTGTCATATACTTACTGACTCATGGGCGGTAGCTAATGGATTAGCTACTTGGATGCCTATATGGAGGAATCAGAATCGGGAGATTCATGGCAAACAAGTTTCGGGTAAAGAGTTATGGGAAAATATATGGGACATGTCTTTGGTTACGGATTTGTCAGTTTTTCATGTTGATGCTCACGTGACCCTGACCACACCAGAACGTGAGTACAATGCACACCTGCATCAACTAGCAATCTTCTGTGAGGAAAATAGGCATTAATGCAGTCTTAGTGGGGAGGGCTCTATCAAGGTTGTCTCTACCTTTAGACTATAATATTCTGTGATATTTAACAAAGTATTTTATAGTTACCTGAAAAAGGAAAAAAAAAGGAAAATCACAGATCACAAGTTTTATTTAAAAAAAAAACTTACAAAAATAAAACCATTTTAAGCAAAAAAGGACACAAATGTGAGAAATCAAGGAAATCAACTATTATAGATAGACGACATGAAAGCCAGCCTTGAGGTCAGAAATGCCTGGGTACAAATTGCACATCTGACACATACAGGCAGTAATCTTAGAGGGAAGATATTAGCAGTGGCGAATGAGGATTATTTGTTAAGGGCTCCTGTAGAAGATGGAATCTGAGCTGAGAAGTGAAGCATGAACATGAAGAGTAAGAACATTCAAGGCTTGGGAGATCAATTGTGAAAAAGCAATGGGGGCAGGTAGGTGGCACAGTGAGTAGTGCACCAGCCCTGGAGTCAGGAGGACCTGAGTTCAAATTTGGCCTCAGACACTTGACACACTTACTAGCTGTGTGACCTTGGGCAAGTCACTTAACCCCAATTGTCTTGCCTTCCCCTCTCCAAAAAAAAAAAAAAAAGAAAAAAGCATTTTATATCTGATCCTAGAAGTAATAGGGAACCGTTAGAGTTTAGTGAATAGTGGATACAGTGTGACATTGTTACAGCTAGGTTTCAGGAATATCACTTTAGCAGATGAATGGAATGTGGATAGCAGTGGGGAGAGACATAAGGCCAAGAAAGTAACCAGTAGGCTATTGAAATAATCCAGAGAAGAGGTTATGAGGAACTATATCAACTTAATGGCTATGTGAGTAAAGAAGAGGGGATATATATGAGAGATGCCAAGTCCAAAATAACATAGTTTAGCCACAAAATGCATATGTGCAGTGAGTTCTACAAAGGAGTCAAGGACTGATAACAATTTTATGATTCTGGATGACTAGGAAAATGGCATTACTCTGAATATTAATAGGACACTTCAGGAGATGGGGGGTTTAGTGGGAAAAGATATAGAGTTCTGTTTTAGACAGATCTTGAAATATCTATGGAATGTTCACTTGGAAATATCCAATATTAAGTTAGTAATACAATATAGTGGATTAGGAGAGAAACTAAGACTATATAAATAGAGCATAACCTAGCAAGTTTGTTTATCTTTTTCTTGAGATCACAAAAATAAGTGCCAAACTATTTTGAGATGTATAGGATATTTTTCTCTTTCTTTGATCTCTCTGGAACTTTGGCCTAAAGTCATATTGCAAAATCAAAGCTGCTTTTGACCTGTCAGGAGCATAAGCTTATGCACCAGTATTTATAAAAGGAGTTCTAAACTTTTTTGGGTTGTGGACCTACTCTCAAATGATTTCTGTAAATGTATAATATCAAATATATGGGATTAGTAAAGAATGTAATTAAATTCAAATGAAGTGTTTTTCCCCATAAATCTTTATATATCCCCAGAAAATCTACGCACAGCCCCTTTCAGGAACCTGTATTTGTCAGGTCAAGAATCCTTGATTTTTAAGCTAAACTAAATAGATCACTCTGTTTCAGAGCTTCCAAGGTGGTGAAGAGCTTCCATTGATTAATCAATCAAGTCAAAAGCATGCAGGTACTTATTACATAGCAATATTTAATGGGGATGAAAAGAAATATTTACGGCCATTATTTCCAAAGTTTAGGTATAGATGCCTACTGTACTGTGTACTGTAAAATCCAGCCTCCCTGCTAACAGAATTAATAATTCCTAGTAGACAGAGATCTCCATTTTTCTATGTGTGTGTTTTTTAGCCTGACACCTATATCCAACAAAACTGGAGATAATTGTATTTTAAGATTTTTTTTAAGTTTTCAACTTGCTTTGTATTTTGATACTTTGATAATCCATTGTCCCTAAACATCTTAAACAGATTTCAAAGTGCTTAGTCATTTTGAATCAAAATAAACTTTTACACCATATTTGTGGATATCATAGATGTTGGGAAGTCAGTGTAAGGAAACTCTATCCACCAATGCAGATCAATAACTTTTCTACAAGTTATAATCAGGCATTTTACTGGAGGCCAGAACAGTTAGCTTTCTCTAGTGCTACCTAATCAGTATATGGCAGGGGCAGGACCTAACTTCTTCTCAAGGAATAACTTGGGCATTTTCTGGGCAAAATAAGTGGGCTCCAAGTCAAGGACTCACAGGGAAATCTTAAGACATTGTCAGTCTGGAATAACAACGGAAACTGGACAGAGAGCATAGGGAGGAAAGGAAAGATAACAGGGTGACATCTGCCGACCCGCTGTGCCACCTCTCAACACACACACACACACACATACACACACACAAATGGGACTGATACTTTTAAATGACAGGCAGTATCCAAATTGGCCATTCCTGGAGAAGGCCTTTGGTCTTTTCTCATTCATAGCTACAAACATAACTATCTCTGTAATGAACCAGGCAGGAAGAACAAAGTTCTTGATTTGTCTAGTCAGTGTTTTTGAATATCTGCTAGCTCTAACTCAACAGTAAAACAAAAGTCTGTCTCTTTTTGACCTGTTTGGCAAACCAGAGCCTATTTTGGAACATCTGCATGGGCTCCAAAGTCTTATGTGAAAATGAACATAAGTACTGGGTCTGGCCAGTTAAATAGTACCTAAACATGAGGTATTAAAATTTCACAGAGCAAGTGATTAATAAATACTCTTGATGGATCAGTGTGCCACAAACACTTATTTGTGATCCCTCTCCCTTACTCTTCTGCATAGAGGGTAGTACAGAATTCCATTGTGAAACTTTGAGTCATTAACTGTCACAATGTCCTTGTTTCTTCCAGGTTACTTTGGATCTGATGGAAATTCCCCTGCCCAAGGCATCTAAAGAATGACTTTTCTTTATGAAGTCCTTAGAATTCTCTATCTCAATCAAATTGTTATTGGGATTCTAGGGAACTCTTTCCTCATATTCCTATTCAGTTTTAGGTTCAGCATAGGTCAAAAGATAAAACCTATAATTCTGATGCTCATCCATCTACTCTTTGCCAATATAATTTTCCTTCTTTTCAGAGGAATCCCAAAAATAATTGAAGTTTGGAAGTTAAAACATTTTGTGGATTACACTGCTAGTAAAACCATCTCTTACCTGCAGAGAGTGACCAAAGGCATTTCCCTCTGCAGTTCCTGCCTCTTGAGTGTCTTCCAGGCCATCACCATCAGTCCAAGTAATCACATGAGACCAGAGCTCAAAGCAAGAGTTCCAAAATGTGTCTTACCCGGCTGTTTATTCTGCTGGATTTGTAATCTGGTGATGGATATAGTTGTGCCTGTATATGGTACTGGTTCAAGCAACACAACACATGGTAAAGAGAGCTGGCATATTGGTTTTAATGCTTTAGACCTCTATCTAATCAAGACTTTAATATTCCTTATTTGGAAATTTGTTTATGATAGTGTCTTTGTGGTTCTTACAGCCATTAACAGTGGTTACATGACATTTGTCCTCTACAGGCACCACCAGCGAATCCAAAACATTCAAGTCACTGATCTGTCCCACAGGAGCTCCCCAGAAGTCCGAGCCACAAAAACTATCCTGCTACTGGCCAGCACCTTTGTCATCTTTAATTTAATTAGTTCCACGTTTATGATTTATATGACCTTTACAAAAGTAGCCAGTCTTGTAGTACTTAATGTTTCTGCTTTTCTTTCTTTGTGGTTCCCAACAGTCAGCCCCTTTATTCTCCTCAGCAGTAACACCTGGATCACTAGGTTCTGCTGCATTTGTTGAGAGATCAACAAGCTGTCTCCCTCTGACTCCAAAACTTAAACTAAGGAGAAGCAAGGAACTTTAGCAGTGTAAAGAATATTGGAGAATAAGAATTTCAAAGCCCTCATTCTATTGCTAGTGAGATCTCAGTCTCTAAGATTGAGGATCAAATTTATTTCAAGCAATATAGATTATTTTCTTTTATTTTAATTTCTCAACTAAAATGTTTTCTGCACTGGCCACTGTGTCCAAGACAACCACGCACTGAGGTTATTCACAGTAATTGAGAATACAATTCTCAGTGATGCAGTGAAGGATAAATCCATTTCCAGGCTGGAATCTTAGAATGTCTTTAAATCTGATCACATTCCTTCAAACTCCATTCTCCCCATCCTTTATGACATCTTTCTGGCACATTCACAAGTGCCAAGCATAGAAGATAGCCTTGGATTTCTTGTGAGATAGGGATTTCACTATAAACTTTGTAACAGTCTCATGGATGAACTTGGTCACAATAACATTAATCTTCCTTTCACTCTGCTCCATGCCCAGGTCAATGATGTAAGCAAATACCACTTTTAATTCCTCCAGGTGAATTTTTTTTTTATTATTTTAGACTCAAAGTCCAGAACACAACTACAGATTAAAGAACAGAAACAAAAAAAAAACATATCATAAACTTAAATATTGGAACTTAAGAAAAGGGGAAAAAGCATGTCATGTGCATAGCATTACCTGAGAAGATTCAAAATAGATAACAATGGATTTTCATTTCAAGAAAGCCTGTATAAATGATACAATGTGTTTTCAGAACTGTCCATCTTTTATTCTTTGTAAATTTTCTTTCGTTCTCTGCTGTGCAATTTTTTACTTTGTTCTTTTTCTCCCTCCCCCCAACCCTCAAAAGGTACAATTAAGTTTGGATATGTCTCCCTATAACTATAGATATGTACATCCGCATATATACATAAACATATGGACATATGCATTCCCAAACAAATTCTACTACTTATCTTTGTTTTTAATGTACATGTATATCTCTTGTTTCCTGTCCCTCCTGCCTCCTCTACTTTACTTCTACCCATCACCTTGCCCTCCTATTACTTGCTTACCCCTCTCCAAGGATCACTCCTCTATCCTCCCACTTCCATAAATCTAAACACCCTTTTACACCCCTCTTTTACCTATTCCCTCACCATCCCCTCTACAGATCCCTCCTTGTCCTCTCTCCCTCCCAATGCCCTACATTTTATTTCTTCTGATTTTGGACTTTTATACTCTTCTAAATATTTATATATTGTTCCCTCTTACACCCCTTCCCAATGAAATTAGGTTACCAGAACCACTAGCCCTCCTCTCCCATCTAATTCCTCTGTGTCAAGTCTTCCTCTTGTACCCCATTTGTATAAAATAATTACTCTTTTTAGGTGTTCCTAAACAGTTTTACTTGTTAAAATTCATATCATACTCAGGCTTTCTCCAAACTTTCTTATGAGCTATGCAATTGTTAATAAGAATCGGAGACCCATAGTCTACATTTTACATACATAAAAAGCAAATGATCTATCCTTATTGAATCCATCATAATCAGTCTTTGGTATGTATCTTATATTTTCCTTGCCTCTTGTTGTGTAATGGAAAGTAAAGTGGAACATTTTCTTGCCTTTTGTTTTGGAGTGCTTCTCAGTATTAAGGCAATCAAGTGCTTTTGAGGCATGCCTTTGTTTGAATCAAGTAGTAAAGTGGTACTTTTTGTTGTCTTTTGTTTTGAAGTGCTTCACAGTACTAAGACAATTAAGTGCCTTTGAGTATTGCCTTTATTTCAGTCAAGTCTTTGATTGATTCAAGAGTCTCTGATGACCTGCTTAAGTCACAGGAAGGCCTAGGTTAAATGGGTTTGAGTCACATGGTTGTGACATCCTCTAATTCTGAAGAAGTGTAGAAGTGTGTGTGTGTGTGTGTGTGTGTGTGTGTGTGTGTGTGTGTGTATGTATATATGTATACACACTCACACATACATTCTCTAAGGTTAGCACTTTCCTTGGCGCTCACTCACTAGAAGAGTGTCACATGATTTGAAAAGACAAGACTCTGGGTAGCCATTAAGGAGCCCTCCCAGCTTTGAAAAACCCAAATGTTGGTGCTTCTCTCTCTGATAACTATGTATACAGTGTCTTGGTCAGACAGCTAGAAGCCGGTCTGTTGATTTATGTTATTTTGTTCTGTTTATATAATTTCTGCTTTTATTTTCTGCTTGTGTTTTCTCTGAAGTTCAGGATGCTGATTTTTTCCCCTGAACTAAGTGAATGACATGTATGTTTAATTATAGTGCGATTGTAAACCCTTTAAAGTTACTTTTTTTAGAAAAGCAGATCAAAGAACTATGCTAGCAGCCCTGCTATGTACTGGTGTTATTGGTCTTACACAGCCACGGCAAGCAGCATTGTTACTACAATGTGTCAAATCTTCTATTAAGTTCAGAGTATTTTTCTATTTTTTTAACAAAGACTTGAAAGTTTGAAAGTTGATCAAATGTCCTTTTTTCATGCAGGAGTATTCTTAACTTTACTGGGTATGATATTTTTGGCCTGAGCCCCAGTTTTTTTTGTTGTTGTTGTTGTTTGTTTTGCTCTTCAATGTGTAGTGTTCCAAGACCTGCAATCCTTAAATGTCTTTGCTAATAGGTCTTGCGTGATTCTAATTTTGGCACCATCATATTTAAATTGTTCTATTTTGTTGTTTTTGATATTTATCCTTGAGCTGGGGATTTCAGAATTTGACTATGATATTCTTATGAGTTTTTCTCATAGGATCTCTTTTGAGTGTTGATTGAAGGATTTTTTTCTGTTCTTATTTTACCCCCTTGTTCTAATGCTTCAGGATAATTTTATTGAATTGTTTCTTGTATTACTTTTCAAGATTCTTATTTATCATAATTTTCAGTTAGGCTGATTATTATTATGTTTTCTCTTTTTGATCTATTCCTCAAATTTGTGATCTTTTTTCTTATAAGATATATCACTTTCTCTTCTATTTTTTTCATTATTCATATTTTGTTTAATTATCTCTTCCTCTTATAATTTTGCTGGCTTCAGCTTGCCCAATTCTAATTTTCAAGGTATCATTTTCTTCTTTAAGGCTCTGTATTTCCTCTTCTAATTGGTTAACTTTCCTTTCATAACCTTGTTGTTTTTCTTGGATTATTCTTTTTCTTTTAGTTTTTCCTCCTTTTCTGTCATTTGATTTTTGAAGTCTTTTTTAAGAACATTTATTAATTCTTTTTGATCAGGTGACCATTTGGCATTACTCTTTGTGGGTTTGTTTACTTCAATATCCTCCTCTGAAGATGAAACCTGGTCTTTTTTATTCCCGTAATAGTTTTCTATGGTTGGATTCTTTCTCCTTTTCCTGTGCATTTTTAGTGGTCATAGCTTAATTTTGTAATCACCTCTAGCTGTGGGGTATGGTGGATGATGCCTCTTGCCCTAGATCTTCAGTTCTCCCCTCTAGCCTGGAAACAAAGCTAAACATCCAACTTCCTTTAAGTGCCCACAGCCAGGGGCTTTCTGCCCCATTTATCCTCCACTCATCTGGATTCTGCTGGTCTTTGCAGCACAGCTGAGTCTGGCATTCCTTGTCAGCCAAGTTTCCCTCCATCTATCCTGGCTCAGATGCCCTACTTACCTCACTATTCGGAGGTGGGGGGTGAGTTCCAATGGCTGGGGCTAAGGCAGCCTTTCAAATCAACTAACCCCAGGGCTTGCCATTTGTTGCTAAACCAGACCCTACTCTGGAGGTGTTTACTCTTCACAGGGACCAAACTTTGTCCTGGGATTTTTTTTCTGATCTCAAATTGTCCCAAAAAGACCTCTGTGGTGCCCCTATTCTTATTTATTATTACCAGCACTTTGTTCCCTCTAAGGTGCTCTTTTGTTGGGGAAAATCTTGAGAGCTTGGAATTTTCTGACCTACTCTGCCATCTTCCCAGAATTCTCTCCTCCAGGTGAATTTTTTTTGTGAGTATATCCCTAGCCAAAATCCCAGGATCAGAGAAGTAGAGACTTGGAAACAACCTTTGAGACCAGTGGTTCAACCCCTAACATATCCCACAAAGTGCCATAGAACCTCTGTCTACTCTGAGGAAGGTTATCTAGCCCTTCTCAGGGAAGCCCTTCACACTCTGGGACAGTTCTAATTTTAAGAAATTGCTAGCAAACTTGCCTTTTTCTCCTACTTCTGCACTTTGCTCTTTGTCTTGCCCTCTGGGAAAAAACTGAAGGGACAAAATTCCTCTTCCACTTTGCAATCATCCAAATAACTCAAGACAGCTTCTCCACCCCAACCAGCCCCTGTTAACCTCCATCTTCTATCATCGAGGCTAAACATCCTCCCTGCCTTCTTCAACTGAATCTTGTAATCTCACAACACATTCCCAGGGCCCTCTGCCCCTCTGTTGGGTCTCTTCTAGACACTCTCCAGCTTATGTGACAAGTAAAATGTCTGAGAGACAGAGTTTCTGGGAAAATTGTAATCAATTTTTATTAAGTACAGTTGCAAGTAGTCAATAAAATAGGCTCGTTTGTTCCTCTCAGTGGCCAAATAGCCTTAACCTGTGGAGGCTAAATACTTATGAATCCTTTGGAAAAAGGGGTGTAACTGAGGGTGAAAATCAACTTTGCTTGGTTAACAAGCAAAGAGAGAGCTCATTATGCTGAGGGTATGCGAGTTGTTTTATTTGTCCATTTTCAAAGAGGACCATGGCGTCAGCAAAAGTGATGACATTACTTGCAGTTCACTTTGATTTGAGTGAAGGAGGTCTGCGCAAGGTCAACAGTCTCACTTTCTCCTCCAGAATCATCTGGATCCAGTGACCAGATATATTCATCAGGATGACTGGATGTGTCCCACGATGCAATGGGAGACCCTGGCCCTTTTAGACTAAGGCCTTTTCACCTACTCAGAGTGAAGTAACACCCATTCAATGAATAGGCCTCTTTAAGAAGTGAGTCAAGGACATGATTCTGATCCATTAGTCTTGGTTGAAGAGCCTTCTCAATACCTAAATCAACCTTTTTAGGGTAATCTAGACCAAAGAAAGAATCCACTTTTACCCAGAACTGTTTAAGTAAAATGCGATGGGGCAGAATCCAACAATTAACTTACACTAAAATATTTTTACCTTTTGAACAGATTTGAGTTTTCCCAGCAGGATGCCAAAGATTTCATCTTTTTATCAACCCTGCCCTTCAAAGGCTAACTGAATAACCTACAGGTGCTCATTTCTAAATGAGGAAAAGGAAGGGCAAAAATCTTAGTCCTAATTCAATGAGTGTCTATCAATATAGGAGAGAAATAATCATTTCTCTCACTTATCGATATTCTTTATAACCGTGTCAGACAAAACTGAGCACAATAAGTCCAATGGGTTCTAATGATGGCAGAATAGAGTGGGAACCTCACTACCCAATTCCTTGATGTTAAGTTCATCTTAATATAGCACTTATGTCTTTTAGATGTTACATCATACACAGCTGACATGATTAAGTACTCCACTAAAGGCCTCAGAACTTCTTCAGTAAAATTGGTACCCCCCTATATTATACTTGTGAAGTTGACTTTGTTATTTGTACCTAAGTAATGGACTTATAACTTATCCCAATAGGATATTATATTAGTTTGGTTTTGCCCAAAGCTCTAGGCTGCCACAGTATTGTTATGTCTGAAATCTGTAATAGAGTTTGCAAGTGATCACCCCTATATTTGTGATATCTTCAAATAAGATGAAACATCTAAGATTTATTTAAATCATTGATTAGAAATTGTCAACTAGTACAGATCTTCTGGGTACTCTTCTGTAGGTTTGATGTCATGTTATACTGAACTTTTAAAAACTACTATGTGATTATAGATATCTAACCAATGCTGAACCCATCTTATCCTCTACTACCTAGTTTGTCTCAAGCAATCAAGGAATAAACATTTTTTAAGTATGCACTATGTACTAGGCAGTGTACTAAGGACTGATACATTTAACTGTTGTGTACATTTTCTGTATTTATGTATGGGTACCTAGGAGTCCTTTATATCTTACAAGTATTGGATTCTTCATTTTCTATGTGATGGAATAAAGGACATTCTACATCTAATATAAATTTAGGACCTGTAAGGTCTGAATGGGAGGAAGCAACAAATTTTAGCTGTGTCTACAAAACCTGCACCTGAACTATATATTTTCAAGAGTAAACTCTGGCTGTGGACATCAGTCAAAGAAAGAAAATCATGTTTTAAGATGAGTCCAAGATAAGATGTACTCAGGGTGATGGCAGGGATTGTGGGTCTTTCAATCATGGATTAGTAACTGACTGAATAAATCTATTATTTTACATAGCTATGCCACATTTATCATGCTTACTCAATGTACCTATAAGCAATAACTTTTTTTTCACATTATTCAACTTGCCTTCATTTCTGTAAAGAATTTTTTCATGGTTACATTGTTCCTGTATAAGGTTTTGTAGACGCTCAAACATTTCTTGCTTTCTGTATTTATTTTAATGGAAATTCTCATTCTATTTCCTCTCTGATCAAAAATAAGATCAGAATTTTGAAGACCATAAATAATCTCTGGTGAATGAAAGATAAGAAAGAAAGATAAAAAAAGAAACTGGGTAAAAAGATATGTTGTGCTGATTATGATCAGTGATTCTCACTTCGTGACAAGAAGGTGAAAAATTAATATGAAGAATGAGACTCACTCTTTTGGACATGGTCACTTGACTAAAACTTTTCCTTCCTTTTGGGAGTGAGCAGAGGAATGGGAACATGGGAAGGAAAACAAAATGATGAGTAATAAAATTAAACATATGTCAGCACATGTTGAAGTCATGTTATTTTCCTTATTTTTTAACTATTTCCTGAGAGTGACAGAATGTAGGACATACTGTGGACAAGATTTATCAAGGTCTTGGCAATGTATTTGACAGTGAATCCTCTGATATCTTTATGGGCAAAAGAGAGTTCTTACCTATAAATAAAAGTTAGGAAGTGTTCAAAAAATGATCAAATGCTGGTGAAAAAGAGTAGTCCTTTTAAACTGAATCGAAATGTTAAATCTTAGGAATTTCTACTTTAAATTGTACTATTTAATAATTTTATCAATGACTTGAATAAAGAGGCAGATACCTGATGCATGAAATTTTAGGTAGACATTTTCCTTAAAGGGACATCTCACGTATTAGATGATGGAATTTGAATGGGAAAAGATCATGTTAGAAAAATTAATGTTAGAACTTTGAAACAAATAGAAGACATTTATCATTGAGAAATATTGTGTTATACCGTACATATGAAGAGTTTCCAGCAACATACTTAGTAATGTGAAGTTCCTGGATCTCAACACCAATTACTATGCCTCTAAGGGGTCTACCCTAAAGTCCCTATTGTATCCCCAACATTAAAAGAAAGTTATAGTTCTCCCAGAAAAGCCTCTTTCCATCCAAGTTCTTTCTCTAAGGCTAAAATATATAGGCACTCATCAGGGTGATTCCTGACCATGGGTCAGTCAACTTTGGACATGTTGGGGACAATAAAATGTGAAGTTATAAAACAACCTACTGTGTTGGTAATTAAGGTGGGACATATTTACTGTTTTGCCTTTTGTTTGTGTTGTTGTGTTTGTTGGTGTTGGCAATCAAAATGGGCTCTTAGCACTTAGTTCAACCAAGTGCCCTTGAAGACTTTGGCCTTTATTTCCTTGATCAAATTAGTAGTCCTTGATAACCTCCTTGCCTCAAGGGAAAGCCTAGTTTACACGGGTTTGAGTGATATGTTTGTGACATCAGATGCTTTTTGATGACTTTAGGTTGTATGGGTGAGTCACATGTGTGACTCACCTTTGACCCTGAAAAAGGTATAAAATAGGGGTTGGCTTTCTCTTTTTCCAGAGCTCTGACCCACAGCAGTGGTGGCAAGTGTAAATCTGGGCCAGCCTTTGTTATGTGCTCCTGAGCTGAACTTAGATGTTGGTGAGTCTGAATTGTATTTGGCCTGTCTGTATATTTTTGTAATTTGTTTGTATTTGCCTTGAAGTTCAGGGTGCTGTCTTTTTCCCCTGAACTAAGTGAATGGTACTTCTCTGCTGATTTAAAGTAAGCTTGTTAACCCCTTAACATTGCTTTCCTTAGTAAAGCAGATCAAAAGATCCTGGGCTTTTGCAGTGTTATGTGAGCTGGTTGCTGTTGATTTTACACCCCACACAGCAGCAGGATTGTTGAAACAGAGCACTGAGGTAATCAAGTGACTTTGTTTCTTTGATTAAATCGGGGAGTCTTTGATGTCCTGCTTAAAGAATAATAGAGCCTAGTTCACCTAGGTTTGAGTTGCATGGTTGTGATGCCTGAAGAACCTGCATATGGTTTGGATTCCCATGGTTGTGATAGCCTTTGACCTTGAACAGAGTATATAAACTCAGAGGTTAGCATTTTGTTTGGGGCTCTCACTCACTGGAAAAGGGTCATGTGATTTGACTAAATGAGACTCTGGGCAGCCATTGTTAAGAGACCCCCTGGCTTGAAAACTCAGATGTTGGTGCTTCTCTGGTAACTATGTACTGAGATGTTTGGCAGAAAGCTAGAAGTCTGTCTATTGGTTTATGTTATTTGATCTGTTGATATTTTGTGTTTGTAATTCCTATTGGTATTTGCTCTGAAGTTCAGGCTGCTGGCTTTTCCCTCTGAACTAAGTGAACTATATATGTATGTTTGATTAAAGTGAGATTGTTAACCCCTTAAGGTTGCTTTCCTTAGAAAAGCAGATCAAAGAATCTGTGCTGGCAGCTCTTCTGTGTGCTGATGTTGTTGGACTTACACAGCCACAGTAGCAGCAAGCCAAATTGTTGTTACACCTACTCTGAGCTCCTTCTGTCAAAAGATCCTTTTCTATCTACTCTTTTCTAGTAGATTGCCTCCTCTATTATCTCTATTCTGGCACTAGTCTTCTATAATTTATTTATTTATAATTTATAAATCATAATTTATTCTATTTGTTGCTTCTATACTGGCAGAAATATGCCCATATCACCTCTCAAACTTGATACTCATTGACTGAAGAATAAACAAATTTTAGTAAATAAATGTAATTAAATATTGCCATGCTGCAAGAAATGGTGAATGTAATGATTGAAGAGATGCATGAAAAGACTTCCATGAAATGACACAGAATGCTGTAAGCATAGCCAAGGAATATAAATGACAATAGATGACTAAAATAGGGTAAATAGAAAGAAAAAGAGCTCAAAAGTAAATGCTACAAAATTACCAATAACAACTATAACTAGAAAGAAGAGATATGAGAAGACATTAATGGCCCATTCCCTTGTAGAGGGAAGATATCCACACCTGTGTTTCATTGTACCTATTTTTGAAGTCTATCAATGTATTTATTAATTTTGCTTATATATAATACTTACTTATACATATATTTGCATATATTCAGATATGTGCACATACTGGTTTGCACACATAGACACATATACTGCATATTTGATTCTAGTTCCTTCATCATCTCCTTTTTCTGTTTTGTTAATTTAGGTTTTCATGTATTAGAACATAAATGAAGATATACATATCTTGTATATGTGTATGTCTATCAATATAAATTAACAAAATAGGAAAGGAGATTTAATGAACTAAAACTGTGTTTTAATAAGAAAAGCAACAAAAAAGCACCAAAGAGAGACTAATGCAATTTCAAGGAGAAATTGGTAAAATTGAAACCAAAAAGACTGTGGAAATTGTTTAAACATCTCACACACCAAGAATTACAAAACTGACAAGCTTCTAGTCACACTTATTACAAAGAAGAGGATATAAGGGCAAACACCAAGCATAAAAGCAAATAAACAATGTGATATCATGAGGCAGAAAAATAATTTTTAAAAAATCTGAATGTCCTATACCTAGTTACAGGCTAACAAAACTGAAATCACAAAATAAATATAAGAATGTCTTAAAATGTAAAATATTCAAACTAATGGAAGACTAATTGGAAATCTTAAATAATTCAATGTCAGAAAGGAAATAGAGCTATTCAATAAGGAACTGCAAGGGAGCAGGAATGGGGCAAGAATTACTATTCATGGTAGCTTCATAGAAGAACTCTATGAAATAAAAAATGGTACGAATAGTAAACAATTTTTTCCACAAGTGATAAAAAAGCACTCTAGCCTACTTCATTTATGAGCCAAATGTAATCCTATTTGTTAAAGGGAAGGACAAAGCAAAGAAGAAGAACTAGAGTCCAATATCATTGATAAATAGCAATTTTAAAAAACAATATAAATGAAACCACTTGAGACAACACCAAGTCATTCAAGAAATAAAATATTATGACCAATTTAGTCTTATAATGAAAATTCTAGGATGGTTCAATGTTAGGGAAATAATCAACACAATGCATCATACTTAAAACAAAAACATTAAAAACATAATTATTTCAATAAATTCATATTCCTTTAACAAAGCACAACAGTAATTTCTGTCACAAACACCTAGAAGTACGACTTATGTCTATCAACATATATATTATATGACTTGTGTATACTTAGGTGTTTAGTGTCCCTTTTTTACATATCACACAGTGTCTAAAACCAAGAATAAGTATCATATGTAATAGAGATGCATGGTAAGCTTTTCCAGGAAAATAAGAACAAAACAAACATGTCTCTTCTCCCTATGAGTATTTTATATAGTTTTGCATATGTTAACAGCAGTGATAAGACAAGAGAAAGACATTGTAGGTGAAAACAGAGGTAAAGAAAACATAAAACCATCCCCATTTGTTAATGGTATGAATAAAAAGAAAATTCTAAGGAATCAGCAATGATACTAATTGAGACAATAGTATTAGCAAATTTGAAGGTTACAAAATAATAAACCATTAAAAATAGCATTTCCATATACTAATAACAAATTGCAAGAGGCAATGATAAAACAGAGAAATGTCATTCAAAGTCATTTCAAAATTCATCGACTATTTTGAAAGCAAACTATGAAAGATCACCCAATGTTAATATAGATTCAATTACAAAATGCTCCTTGATGAAAACAAAAAATCTAAGTAGCCAGAGAAATAAATATTCAGTGCTCCTGGCTGGCCCATTCCAATATAGTAAGTGATTAATACTATTCAGTTTGATTTCCTATTTTAAAGCAATGTACAATTAAAACCCTTGAAGGAATATTTTACAGAATCCAATTGTTGGCAGTGCTACACTTGCAATCAAGAAGCCCTGAAGCCTTTGTTAGATACTTATTAGATGCGTCAGCCTCAGTAAATGACATCTATTTTCCCAGCCTGAATTTCTTTCTCTTTAAGAGGGAAATGATAGTTGCATCTACTTCAAAAGGTTGTTTTGGAGATGAGAGATAATAAGTGCAAAAGCACTTTGCAAATTGTAGTTGCCAGCTATATAAAAAAGAAAACTCATTTGGAAAACCAAAAGATACAGAAAATCAGGGAAAATGATGAAACAAAAAGAAGAGTTAAGGGAGGGCTGTTATTTCCAAATGTAAACTATATGTAAAATATTGGCTTAAAATATAAAAATAGATAAATGAGATTGTTCAATCCTGAGAACTAGAAACAATGGAATACAATGACCCAGTATTAAACTAAATGCAACATATATGAATTGGCAAAGACCTCCTTATCTTTCAAAAAAACAGCCTGGGAAAACTAGAAATCAGTCTTGCAGGAATTAGGCCTAGGCAAACAACTTTACCAAATTCCATGACAAATTCAAAATGATTGTTTGTGGTTCAGTTGCTTTAGTCACATGTGACTGTTCGTGACCCTCTTTTGAGTGTTCTTGTCAAAGATACTGGAGTAGTTTGCCATTTCCTTTTCTAGCTCATTTTACAGGTGAAGAACCAATAAAAATAAGCATAAGTTACTTTTCCAGGTGTCCAAGGTGTCATAAACTCATGAAGAGAGTCTTCCTGACTCCAGGCCTGAACTGTATCCAGTGTGCCACCTAACTCCCTCAAAATGTGTATTAGAACCTAGTATTTACAATAATGCCATAAAGCTTAGAAAAAAAGACCAGATCTTATTTTCAGGCATATAAATAGTAGATATATTCTTAAAGAAAAAAGACAGAGAGGCAATCATGAAATGTAAAATAGATGGTCTTGAAGGCACAAATTGAGTAACTTCAGCACAAACAATATAAATGGCCTGGCCCTTCCTAAAAAGTAGTCAGCTCTTGTTTTAAAAGGTTTCATGCTCCATGAAAGAAAAGATATCTCCTCAATTCTATCAGTGGGACTCATTGGGGGTCACTCAAAATGAAAACATATTGTTCCTTAATCAACTATTGGGCATAAGGTACTATCCCTTCTTTGCCCATTCACATGGCTGGAAGATACCTATTCCAACATCAGGTTGTCCCTCTTCCCCATGTTCCAGAGCATCAAGAGAAAGACAGGTTGACTGTGCACATTTTCTCTATTTAGGCTTCCAGTCTTTGGCTTCCTTTAATGTCAACATCACAGAATTGTTATGAACATGATAATAGACAAAATAAGTAATAGAAATTATAAAGTGTCAACCTTAATGTCAGCCATTATTTCACTTACCTTCAGTTTGAGCTCCATAGCCATCACCCCCTGAAAACCACTGATATCAAAAGTCTACCATTTTGACCCACTCATCCAGAACAGTCGATACGAATATATGCCATCAGCACCAAAGATGTAGGAGACCACACAGAGAGGAGCCCTCTACACTCTGCAAGGATGCCTGTCTTCCTCTTTGTGACACAAATTGGCCCTCACTTCACCCTTCTTTCAAACACAGAAAACTTTTTTTTCTCCTAGCTGCTCACTGGTGATCCTTTGGAGTTTAAAATTAATCAAAAAGAATTGTTAGTGGGATTTGGTACCTTAGAAAAAAAATTGGTTTTGTTTCTATGGATATATTAAATATTGTCTATGAAGACTATTAATTTGTCTACAAGTGATATGATAATCACAGGTCAGAATAGAGATGATTTCAGACTTAGTTTAATTTATAATTTTGGCGTTTGCCATACTCACCCGCATGCGTATCTACATAAACACACACACACACAAACACAAACACACACAGAAACAGTTCACTAGTCTCCTTTCTCCTAAGCTGGAGAGTATATTTTCTGACCTCTCTCACCCAATAGATATTGCTCCCACGACTTGACAGATTGTTATCAATCACTTGCCATTGTCTATCTCTATTCTAGATTTGATGTAATTTGAGGCGGGTGTGTTTGGAGGGAATTGGGAGGGAGGGAGTAAGGAGGTGGGCTGGAGAAGGGTGTCCATTCAGACAGATCTGATTGTTCTCTTACTTTGGGATCAAAAAGCATAGAAATGCAAATCATCTTGGAAACTAAAGTTTCTAGATTAGTAAATTCAAATTATGGTATGTCTCAAAAGTTTTGTGCAGTTTTTGAAAACATTTTATTTTTCCCCAATTACATGCAAAAAAAATCTTTAATTTTTTTTTTAAGATTTGAGTTTCAAATTCCATCCCTCACTTTCTCCCTCAACTCCACCCTCCCTGAGATCCCAAGTATAATGTTACTACAATTTGAAGATATTCCTCACCTGTTAATAAGCCTAACATGGAGCCCATTACGGGAAGCTTGATTAGGGGAGGCTTGTTTGTAGGAAGGCCCACACCTTTAGCTAATTTCTAATTAGGCACTGGGTCATGAGGGTTGTGATTCCCTTTGGCTCTAAAAAGGGTATATATACTTTGAGGTTAGCATTTTGTTTTGGAGCTCACTCATGGGAAGAAGTTTCCTGTGATTTGGCTATATGAGACTCTGGAGAGCCATTAGGGAGCCCTCCGACTTTGAAAACAGAGGTGTTGGTGCTTCTCTTTCTGGTGACTATGCATGTATTGCTATGGTCAGACAGAAGCCCTGTCTGTTGGTCTTTATTACTCTGATTGTAATTTCTGCTTGTAATTTCTGTTTGTATTGTCTCTGAAGTTCAGGGTATTTTCTTTTCCCCTGGGCTAAGTGAATAATATATATGTTTAATTAAAGTAAGTTGTTGACCACTTTAAAGTTGCTTTCCTTTGGAAAAGCAGATCAAAGAACTTGTGCTAGCAACCCACCTGTGTGATGGTGTAATTGGGCTTACACCTCCACAGGATCTGCGAGTAGCATTGCTGTAACAGCAAGCAATCGGATATAGGCTAACCATGTTATCATGTGAGACATTTCCATAGTAATCATTTTTCACTTTTAAGCTCAGCTTTGACACACACCAAAACTTTTGAAACACACTGTATAGGAGTTTAGAAATTTGGTGTGTGTGTGTGCACGCGTGCGCATGTGTGCATATGTGTGTATGTTTTTGAATGTGTGTGTTTCAAATTCTAATATCTTTTCCAGCTCCAATAATGATCATTTGTTAAAGGACAACCATCTGTTTATTCCTCAGATAGCCCAATTACTTCCTCTTCAGAGAGAATGTAAGATCTCTTACATAATGTCAGTGCTCCAATGTCTCTTTCTCCTCTGTGTGGCTTTTCTTATACTTTTCTCCAATACACTAACAGACAGTTAGGATGCCCCTCAATCTTTCCATATTTTTATTACTTTCTTGTTGAATTGTTTTGTTTTGTTTTCACAGTGAAGTTCCCTTTCTAATTTCAATAACAGGAATATTTCATTCCTTCTGCAGAGGGATCTTCTACATCTGTACAAAGTAGGGAGTGAGAGAAGAGCTGGCAATCAGAAATGATGAGATACATCAGGAAGGGGAAAGACTCTGTGGATAAATTCAAGGACTGGGAGGAATGTAAAATATACTGTATCACTGGAAATTTAAGCCTTCCTATGTTGGGCTACACTGGAATCAGGAGATAAAAATTAATCGGGGAATGTATTGATTTTTTTACCTTCTATCCTTCCTAAGTACAGTGGGAAAAACAATTGAAGTTTTCTTTGGTTAAAAGTGTACAATTTAGGGAACTCTATGTGCCTATACCACTAGATACCATAGTTTATAGAGAGTTGGGGCTGAGTCAGGAAGATTCATTTTCCTGAGCTCAAAGTTGGCCTGAGATACTTCCTATCTCTGTGACCCTGGGCAAGTCACTTACTCCTGTTTGCCTCAGCTCCTCTTCTATAAAAGGAGCTTGAAAAGGAAATGCAAGCCACTCTGGAATTTTTGCCAAGAAAATCCCAAATGGAGTTCAAAATAGTTGGAAAGAACCGAAATGCTGAACAATGAACAGTGAGTCTAGAAGTTGTAAGCATACAGGATTATAGTTTGAATATTATGTAATATTTTTATTCTTAATTCTTGGAGAAGAGGAAAACTTAATATTAGTCTTTCTTTTCTTGTAAGGAGAGTATGCTATTAGGTGAAGATCAAGAGACTAGGCCTCAGTGAAATAAAATATAGATAGGAAGTTTGGTAAGGCTAATAGAAGGGAATTTGGAGTAGGACTGCTTGGCAAAGTCCACCTGGGCCACGCTGACCACATCTCCTAGACTAATGAGGTAGTGTGGGGACTTAGAAGGATTTTGAGCTTTAGGATAGGAAGTGATCTCTCTGATAACAAGAGAGAGTCTGCTAATCCTCTCTCATTTCTATTCAATGAGATGGATATTAGAACCCCAAAATGAAATAGAAAGTGCCTTTAAGTAAGAAGGTCTTCTATTTGAACAGCTAGCTTAGTGGCTAACAAGAGCACGTGATTGTTAGATTCCATCCTACAAAAGAGACAATAAAACATTCAGAAGTGAAGGGTGAAAAATTAGAACAAGACTCATCTGAAGGAAGACATGAGAAAAAACTCCACTCCACTTCTATGCAGAGGTAGGAGATAAACAACTATGGTTCATTTTATATATTCTAGACTTTGAAACATTAACTGCTTTTTAATTTAGTTTCCCTTTTCTCATT
Organism: Trichosurus vulpecula; assembly: GCF_011100635.1. Lineage (NCBI taxonomy): Eukaryota > Metazoa > Chordata > Mammalia > Diprotodontia > Phalangeridae > Trichosurus > Trichosurus vulpecula. The sequence continues at coordinate 260,359,987 of NC_050578.1, read as the reverse complement.
TATTCTCTTTTATTTTTTTTTAATTTGGACCAGCTCTCCACAAAGAGATACTGGAAATAAAGTAGGAAGAATTGTCATGATACCAAACAAAAAGCTAGCTTTAAAATTTGATCTAAACCAATAAATGTTTGTTGCCCATTAAATGACTGAACTAAACAAATTGACTCACTGACTTGAAGAAGTAGTGATTTTCCTGTTGTTCACCAGCAATCTTCTGTATACGATTCAAAGACAAGTCTTCCTAATCCAATCCAGAAGTTTATAAATGACTGGAAGCTGACTGAAGAATTCAAGATGCAATGAATATCTGAGACCCTTATGTTGTGAACAGTTTAAGGGCAGGGACTGTCTTGTGCCTTTTTTCTATGCCTAGGGCAAAGCACAACCCCTGAAACAAAGTAGGAGGTTAGGAAATATATTTTCACTGACTGAAAATGTAAGTGCTTTTAGGCTTATGGGGTGATGGAACCTTATCTTTCCCTTAGCATAGCTCATCAGCCATCCATGCTGTGGGGAGCTTCACAATCTGACCTGAGAAATTGTGTTTCCATTTAAATGGCTAAATAGATAGAGTGCTAGGCCTAGAATCAGGAAGACTGGAATTCAAATCCAGCTTCAGATACTTCAGTCATTATATGACCCTGGGCAAGTCCCTTAAACTCTGTTCCCTTTAGTCCACTAGAGAAGGAAAATTTTAACCCACTGAATTTTCTTTGCCAAGAAAACCTCATTGGTAAAATTAGAGGGCAAGGTGCCATGGGGTCAAGAAAAGTTGGACACTACTAAGCAGCAACAATTTTCCTTCATTCTCTTATCTGAAAAGTAAGGCAACTGGTGTGGATTAAAGTGGGAGATACAAAGAAGAGATCCAACTGAAAATAACAGAAAGAGGTATTCAAGGAAATGGAAGAGATAAAAGCTGAGCAGAATACTTAAGGAACATGTACTAGGGGCCTCACTAATGGCCAACTCCAAAGAATCCCTGTCTTCATCACCTTGGAACCTTAGCTCATCCTCATGTGCCCCTTCCCTCATCAGACACAGAAAAAGTTTCTGTCCCTGATGCTCCCAGGTGCTGTTGTGTAGATTCCAATTAATCAATAGTCATTGATGGTGGGGATTTGCACCTGAGACCAAAGTTTGCTGATTCTTCTCACACAACCCTTATTCCCCAGGCAGACCTGCCATTTCTCTTACAGGTGACATGAAAATCACAGGTCGATGACATGAACATAATCATACCCATCCCTATATCTGGAATCCGAGTCTGTTTTCTCTGCACATACACACATCTATTTCTGTGGCTCTAACATTCCTGTGGCAGTAGAGACCAGCTTTGGTAAATGACTTAATTTCTTATCCTCAGAAACTGAAATTATTCTGGAAAGAGACCCTTTCAAAAGAAGACTATATTTCCAAGTCTTTGGGTGGTAAAAATAAAGCAGAAACATCATGGAAGCTGTCTGCACAGATCTGTTGCTATCTATAGGAAATAAGTGGCGGGGAAGGAAATGTGCCTATTATGTGGGCTCAGCTTATGCTGCCTGTTTTTTTCTCCTGGGCTGTGACAGTGGAATGAGTGTAGGCTCAGATGCACGGGGTGCTGCCTTGGTTGTTTTCCCAACTTGAGCCCCAGAAAGTGCTAGTCTAGTCACAGACTGAAGAGATTATGGATGGTGACAGTGAGGTGGAGTTGAGGGGAAGGAGGACAGAAATGGGGATACATAATTATTATGCCTGAGCCCAGCCTGTTGAGTAGGACGTATCCAGATTCATATAAACCAGTCTTTGTACATAGAGAAAGAAGGGACCAAAGATGTGGTGACCTTGCAGAGTAGGCACAGGGTTTTGATTGTATTGTTGGGTTGGGAGGACAGCATGACTTTGATCACATTTCCACCTCCTCATCCCAGCATGTCTCTCACACCCATCATTGTCTTCTCTACTATGATAAAATTTGAGCCACAAGCTCATTCTTGTTGGCACAGAACCAGTTCTGCATGTGCTTTGTTCCTGTTCATACCCTTATTATTCTAAAATTAGAGCCTCACTTTAGGGGCCTCATTTCATCCAACTCTTATAGTTTACAGATGAATACCCTGAGCCCAAAAAAAAGAGGCTTACCCAAGGTGACAGAGATAGTAGAACCAGACCCTGACCTCAGTTGCTGTGATTCTAATTTCAGGATCCTTTCTTCTATCAGAGTGCCTTTATTATATTATCATACTATATCATATTATATTATATTATCATACATGCCAACTGTGAGCCTCTGTGATTGCCTCTGAGGATCCTTCTTTCCTGTCTCCTCCAGCCTTTCTCTGCACCTGTGAAGCATCCTCCGTGCTCCCAGTCATTTGATGCCTGCCTGTCAGTAAGAGTTGCAACTTTCTTACTTTTTAAGAACTGTTCCTTGCACACGATTTGGTACTTGGTGATTAGGGGCTAATGTACAAGACAGAATTAAAAGAGCTATTAAGTTGGAAAAAGAAATTCAAATATTGACTCAGCTCTTTATTGACCACATGTCTCTCCAAATATTCTCGTCTTCTACCCCAAGTTTCTTTGGTTAAAAACAAATGGTGGCAGAAGGGTAGTTTGGGCAATAAAACCTTAATAGCCATGCCATCTCTAGATCTTAGGTTTGCCCTTCCCTCAGAGAGAAGAGGCTCAAGGTTTTGTCCCCTTTTTCCTTTGCTCATATACAGAATGAGCCAAAGTCACACCACACAGTCCTCTACCCCTCACCCATTTTGTCAAGATTAGTTTTCTTTTTAAGGACAAATCATAGTTGGTAGTCTCTGAGGGGTGGGGGTAAATCACCAAATCAATGTTTGAAAACCTTGATATTTTCTCTTTGAAAGTATTTTAAAGTGATGAACGGACAGAGACTACCTAGGTATCTACTTCACTTGGAGTGCTCCTTCACAAGTAGACTTTACAAATGCGATATGTTTAAAAACCAAGAGGTCTCTTGGGTGTGGGGAGAAAAACAGCTAAAGGAAGTCACCAGTCAAACACAGGCAGGGTATCAACCCCCAGCTAAGCCAAGTAGAATCATTAGCTTCCTTCAAAAATTAGCCCAAGTGCCCCATCCTGAGGAAGACCTTTGCCTATGTTCCTTTTTAATGTGAACTTCCATCTACCCTCTTTGCTTCTCTTAATTATCTATTTTCATGTCAGCTTTCCCAGTAGAAAGTGAACTCCTGGAAAACATTATCTCTTTGTGGCCTGCTTAACATGCTTTCTGGCACATATTAAGAATTACTTACGTGTTTATTGATTGTCTGACAAAATATTATTTGTTAAGATATTATGTGCAAAGCATTGTAGATTGGAGATACCAAGTTTAGCTGAAACTCAGTTCTATTTCTCACTTACTTGACAACTGAGGTGCAGGTTAGAAAGAGATATATAAATAAATCTGCTTCTAAGCAGAATAAAAGAACAGGAGGTAGAAAGTATCATCCTGAGGTGAGGACTAGAAAGGACAAAGAGATGATCTATTTTCTAAGAAGGCTCTGAAGCTTACAAAGTTCTTCCCTCCCAATAGCACTGGGAGGAAGAAAGAACTCGATATTTTCTGCTTGCTGCTGACTGCTTGAAGGGAGGGATATTAAAAAAAAACAGCTTTCCTTGAGATGTGATGGAACAGCCAATAATATATTTTTCATAGTCTGTGCAGGAAGTAGAAAGTAGCTTTTATGTCAGAATGCTAATGTTTGCTAGGAAAATGAAGGTAATGGTTGCTATTTCTATATCTAACTGGGATGTGGGAAATTTAGCTCATTCATATTTTTATTGAGTACTGCTACATGCAAAGAATCTTGGGACATATTAAGAAGATACTCTCTATTCAAAGAGGCTCAACATCTCTTTGTGGAAGGAGAGAACAAGCAAGTGAAAACAGGATAAAAATGTATGACTGTAACTGAATCAGGGGGGTGGCATACTGGATAGAGGGCGCACAGGAGATACGGGAAGAACTGAGTTAGAAACTGCGTCAGACACCTACTAGTTGTGCGATGTTAAGCATCACCTACCATCCTTCTGCCTCAGTTTTTCATATATAAAATTGATATAATTACACCTATTTATCAAGGCTTTGTCACAATTGGATGCAGCAATAACGTGTAGGGCGCTTCATAAGTTCAAAATGCTATATACAAGTTAATATTATGTATATAATTATTCTTGTTATTAAAATTTCCAAGGAAACAGCAAAAAAAAAAAAAGATTTAACCTAAAGCAATACCTGGTTAATTGCCAAATCACCGTTATAAAGGATGATACCTTCACAAGTCTGATAAATGCCTTGGTCGCTATCCCCGTCCTTCTTGAAATTCTACTTTTTATTCTGTTCTTCATCCATGAATCCCAAGTTTCTCCCATCTTACAAGGATCTCAGCTATACTTCTTTTATGCCACCTCGGCATAACTTCCTTGAAAATGAAGGTAAAATGTTTGGCTTTGAACTCTCATTCTCTGGCTCCAGGCCTATTGATCTCTGTATTGTATCACAGTGTCTCTGCATACATACATACATAAATACATACACACACACATACACACACACACATAGATAGATAGGCAGACAGATAGGTAGATCTATCTGCATGTTGATATACAGACTAATGTGTCTTCCCTCTACTGATATATATTATCTATCTCTATATTTTGTGTATGTGTGTGTGTGTTTGTGTGTGTGTGTGTGTGTGTGTGCGCGCGTGTGTAATACCCAGATCTTCAAAGGTTGATTTTATGGGTAAAAGTTTAAAAAGGATCCTAAAAAATTAAGATTCTTCTCTCTTGGTTTTTCTCTCCTCTCCCTCCCCTTCTCCCACCCCTCCTTCCTCCTCCCTACTCACCTTCCCCTCCCCCTCCCCTTTCCGTCTCCCTCTCCCTCTTCCCCCATGGTGGTAATAACACCTCTACTGAGGTAGTCAATTGTTATTTTTTACATTAGCAACATCACTGGTGCTGATAACACCCTGCTATATTCCCTTATACCCTCACATATGGACTATTTCAGTAATGGGCTTCTTGGTCTCAACGCAATATGTCTCCCTCAACTTCAGTCCATATTCCATTTGGATGTCTAATTGATCTTCTGTAACAACAATGTCGCTTGCAGCTACTCTGGCTGTTTAAGGCCAATAGCACCGGCATACAGGAAGGCTACTAGCACAGCTTGATCTGCTTTTCTAAGGGAGGCATCTTTAAGGAGTTAACAATCTTACTTTAATTAAACATACACATATCATTCACTTAATTCAGGGAGAAAAGCTAGCACGCTGGACTTCAGAGAGAATACAAACATAAATTACAAGCAGAAATTATAAACAAAGAAAAATAACAAAAATAAACAGACAGACTTCTGTCTGACTATAGTAATACATACACAGCTACCAGAGAGAGAAGCACCAACATCTGGATTTTCAAAGCCAGGGGGCTCCTTAAGGGCTACCCAGAGTCTTATCTGGCCAAATCACACTAATGCTCTTCCAATGAGTGAGCCTCAAGCACAATGGTAACCTCAGAGTATATATGCACTTCTTCAGGGTCAGAGGGCATCACAACCATGTGACTCAAACCCATGTGACCTAGGCCTTCCTGTGACATAGGCAGGTTGTCAAAGACTCCCAATTCAATCAAATACTAGATTGAGACAAAAGGCAAGACTCAAAGGCACTTGGTTGCCTTAGTGCTGAGAAACACTCCAAAAAAAAGAGCAAAAAGCCCCACTTTGCTTGCCATTACATCTTCCTAAAGCACAAGTCTATTCATGTCACAAACACACATCCTCATTTATTCATTTTCAGTAGTTCCCTATTTATTACAGAATCAAATTTGAAATCCTGTTTGGTTTTCAAAGCCTTTTAAAATTCACAGTTTTTAAAGCAACCTTGTTGCTCTCTAACTTTTCAGTCTTATTAGTGTACATACACACACACACACACACACACACACACAATGTGACATCAAGGTCTTTCCTGTTCCTCAAACTAGATGCTAAATTTCCTGAATCTGAGCTTTTATGCTCGCTGTCCCCCAGCCTGGAAGCCATCTCTGCTCATTTCTTCCTCTTGGTTTCCCTGTTTGAATTCAAGTCTAAGCAGACATCCAGCCTTCTGTAATAAACTTTTCCTATCACCTTAATTGCCTATGCCTTCCTTCTTTTTATTATCTCTACTTTATTCTGTATAAATTATTATTTCCATAGTTCTTTACTTGTCTCCCAAAGTAGATTGGAAGCCCCTTGAAAACAAGAACTCTTTGTTATCTCGTTTAGCATTCCCAGGGTTTATTGCCATGTCAGGTGTAATTTAGCTGCTTAACCAATGCTTCTTGGCTACCAGACTGACATAGATATCAGTGCTATATCTGGCTAATTTCTTCAACTCCCCAAGCTATTCTTCACCGTATCTATGATTACCCTCAGTCTTCCACCAGGATCTAACCTGAAATACAATGACCTTATTCAATTTCCATTGTTCCTATTCTCATGAATGAGAAAATGATACTTCTTCATGAATTATAAGACTCTTCAATTTGGTATTATATCTTGCTGGACTGATATTGAAAGTATCCTCTTCAACAGATTCTTGGGAATTTGGTGGATTTTAGGACCCAGCGAGTAGGCACATTCCCTAAATACTTTTAGAGTTAGAGTTCTAGTTGGAAACTGAATGCATTTCCCCAACATACTTAGATTGACCGTAGAATAATTTGGAAAAGTGGCAAATTATCCTCAAAGGCATCATGTTTCCTGTATGTTGCATGTGTCACTTTAGTTCCTTCCAATGTGCAGGGGTAGACAGCTTGTCTCTCCCTACAGTGAGACATATGCACCATGATGATTCATGGAAAAAACTCTTGCTTTCTCTACTTTTTAGCCTAAAATTCAACAATAATTTAAATATACTGAGACACATAAGCTGGAAAAATCTTTCCAGTTCAGCATGCTGTATTCTACATGGTACTGGCAATAATTACATAATTAACATCAGATATGGTTAATAAAGATACCAATTTGTTTTCTTTGATCTAATATAGTTCCCTTGTTTTTTACTTTTGTGACTTAAAAAAATTGTATTGACTGAAAGTATACTTACAACTATAGATTTTTTTTCATTTACCATTTGCTGAGTAAATTTTGTTCATTTCCTTTTCATTCTTTGTTTTTCCTCTTAAAATGTGTGTTTTATGTGAAATTACTTTTTAGATTTAGTTTTTATGCAACCAAATTCATTTTTAAAAATAACAAAACAGAATAAGCACTGGTACAAAATAGGATATTTTGATATTCTTCTCTCAGAGCTGGACAAATGTTACAGAAATACTAAAAAGGAGGAGAAATGTGGACCTTAAACCTGGGGGATGTAGAGCTGAAAGAATTCTAAATCAAAATATTAATGTATATATACATGTTTATATAATATCTATATAAACTCATATAACATCAATATAATATGTAATAATATAATAAAATATGTGAATGCACACGTATGTATCCACATAAGTATGTGTAACACTTGTTTGTATATTTATATGTTTTTATGTGTGTATATATCACACATACATATGTGCACTTAAGTTTATAGCTATTTGGTATAGGGGGGTACACACATCACACATCTATGTGCATGTATATGTATATGTAAGCAATGCATGGACATATGTTCATGCTCACATCCTCACGAGCTTGTCTGTATACATAAACACATGCATATGAATATGTGTTTGTACATAACACACATATCTGTGCACATGTGTATATTAACACATATTCTGGTACATTTTCCTTTTTTACATATGAGTATATACATGTATGTAGATTGGCAAAGAAAGATTGATATAGAGACAGAAATAAAGAGATAGAAATAGAGAGTGACAGATATCGATACCATATGATGCCATTAATAAAATAGAACATGTGCTTAGGTCAAGATAAAATAGAAGTAATGATGATTATGTGGAAATGTTAAATATAACCTTTAGGGATAATAAAAGAATCAATACTGAAAATTGATTGAAAAGATTCAGATTTCAGTGGAGAAAATAAGGCCTTCCCAAATAATCCCAAATGCAAGTCCTGACATCATCTTCCTAAAGTCCCAGTCCTCTTTGAAAATGAAGGGCAAACAACAAAATACAAGAGAAGAAAGTGAGGCTGAGAAACTTTAATTGACCTGATTAGATTTGTGTAGCTAGTAAATATGTGAAATAGGTTTTGAACTCAGGTCTTCCTGATTACACATTCAGTACTTTTTCTATCATGCCACCTAGATGCCTCCCATAAATTTCAGTGGAGGAACAGAGGCTGGATAATTGCAGACATCTAGATAGAGATAGAAACACATGGTTATAATGAATTCACATAAAAAAGGTACAGAAGTGACAACTACTCAGCAGGCAACACTCCCTAGACTGGCTTTGATCAGATTAAAATATAATTGGAAAATGTTAAAGAAACAAACAAAAAAATTACAATAGAAACTGGGTAATGCTAATATCAATATGTAGCTCACCAAGACCATCATTTAGGATTTAAAAGCCACATTTCTACTTGAGTTTGCCACCACTGGTCAAGCAGAACTCAGAGTCCAAGAAGTCAGTCAAAATAAGCAGGAGCAAGTGGGTCCATAGAGATACTACCAAATTATACTTTTATCCTCTAGAGATTCGAGCAGAAAATATCTGGGCATTTATAATGGAAGAGAATTTTTTTAGTATGGTTGTTAAGTGATTTTTTCTCATTGATTGGAAATAATTTTATTAGCTTGAGTTATTTTGGAAATGATGGTGATGAATTGATTATCTGAGACCGATTGGAGTCAGCCAGGTCATACAATGTATACACTGCCCATCCCTTCAGCAAGAAGTGAGTTCTAATATAGCTTCATACATTTACTAGCTTTGTGACCATTTGGTAAGTCACATAACCTCTCTTGGTCTATTTCCTCACTTGTAAAGTTTGGATAATAATACTACTCACTTCTACAATTGTTGTGAAGATCCGCTGAGATAATAGTTGAAAAGCACTTTGCAAACCTGAAAAGAATATACAAATGACTTTATTAGTAAGAATAATTGATACCAATTATTATAAATTTAGGAGAGGAGGCCACCTCATTTGTTCCAGTGTATAAAAAAGGAATCACTTTCAAGGAACCTTTACTGTCTGAACCAGAGAACATCAAAGGTAAGCATAGCCCCAGGTCCCAGAAAACAAATGCATATGTTGTTGTTGTGGATGTTGTTGCTGTTGTTTTAAATAGTGCAGACTTCCATACTAAGGATTGCAAGATCCTCTTCTCTCCAAGAAGCTAATATTACCATGACCTCCACCTTCAGTCTTTTAAAATCTGGATTTTCACGTGGGTTTTCTAAATAAGCATTCCTAAGCATGGGGATATCACAAAATTCCTTTCTCTCTAGAAGACTAGTTCCCAGAATTCTAAAATTGAGTTTCCTCAAAACAAAACTCCAAGACTAGAACTGCCCAAGAAATTCTCTCCATGTATAAAGGAAGATGGGTTCAGAAATTCTTGTCACTTAATTACATATTTTCTTTTCCCCTGACTCCTATCTCTCAGGCTGAGAGTCTACATATTTGCTTTCTAAAACTTGCATCAGTTACCTGGGCTCAAGAATTTTCTTAGTTCTTCATGTAGGAGTACATATCTCCTAGGATATGGCAAAGAGGTTGCATACATCATGGGAGCACATTGTACTCCTGCATCCTGACTACTTTTTTATGATTAATCATATTGCTCTTTGGTTCTCCTAGAGAAAAGCAGAAAGTGCCAATATAATCTATCCCAAATGATTCATGCCCAGTCAATAAGATACAAATGAAGTGTGAAACAAAACTTCACAAAACTAGTAACCTCAAAAAGTTGATCATAGACCTACCAAGATCATCCTTAATAGTCTTATACCAAAGCAATGACTATTTTTAAATGTTGGGTGGGATAGGGAAGATGGAAATGCTATATCAATTTCAGAGTTACCAAGATGAAGAATTCCGCAGAGTCCATCCATCTAGCCTAACATCAAACTGACCACAAATCCTCACTCTAACAAAGCCAATGAGGCACTATTCAGCCTCCCCTTGAATACTGTTAATGATGGTAAACACACTGCTTCTTGAGATAGCAACTTTCAAATTAAAAATAAAGAACTTCTAGACCTCTTGATGGATTTTCCTTGAAGTAAGTCAAAATCCGGCTCTCTGTTTTCACCCATGGTTTTCAGGTCTTCCCTCTAGGTACTGATGGGAGAAAAGCAAACTCTCTTCCACAGATCAGTACTCCAAATACATGGACACTTAGCTATTATTCTCCTAAACCCAACTGTTTCCATGGTTGTCAACTTCAATTCATTTTGCAGTGGTATTATCTTGAGGTCCTTCATTAGTCCATTTTCCATCTTTCCACATGCTCTTAATAATATGAAACCCATTTTAAAAATGTGTGCAGAAGTGAATGTCCTAATACAGCTAGAGTCTGAGCATGAAAGAATGTATTGACTTACTCAACTCTCTTTTATTGAACATTATTACTCCAGACACGTAACCTCACATTCAAAGAGCATTTTACTGCCTATGTCATACCAGGCAAAAGTGAAGAAGACACAATGGCTTTGCCTTCTGGGCATAATTTTGACTGTTCACTTTTCTCCCATTTTCTCAAGGTAGAATAGAAGAAATATAAGGTGAAAAATTGAGGAATCTTGAGCTTCAGAATAATTTGGCAAAGAAAGAATACCTGAATTAGATTTTAGCCCTCAGAAATTCGACTTGGAAGTCAATACAAAATACTTCACCTCCAATGAAAAGGAAGTTTGATGCAAAGAAGAGACTTAATCCTAAGAGAATTAAGTAGGTAAGATATTTTTCCTTTTTCTAAGTATCTTGACAAGTGAAACTTACAATCTTCTGTAGGAGGGACAGAAGAACAAAATGTAAGTCTTTCTGCCAGCCAGAGGAATGGGCTTTCCTCCACTGTTCCAAAAGTACTTGAATGAACGTGAAGCTAAATTGGCATAGCAAAAACCAGGTTTTCCATAAGGAAGAGATAGCCAAGGATTTCAGCTGAATGAGAAGCTGTAAGCAGTAGCTTGATTACATAGCAAGCAATGTCTGTTTAAAATTCTGTCCTTCTATAAAGTTCACCATAAAAATGGGGGAAGGTCTAAGTCCATAAGGAAGCGGGCACGATACCAATGGAAAGCATGATTAGAGGCATGATTTATTTTCATCATGAATGAATGTAGGTTAGTCAGAATTCCTTTTTTTTCTCCTCAGATTGATTTGGATTGGAGAACAATTTTTGTGTCCAAAGAATGAGTTCTCATTATGAAGTTGTGAAGACTGTCTACTTGTTACCTGTTACAATTGGAGTACTAGGAAATGGTTATCTAGTATACAATTATGGTTTTCATTTCATCACTCAGACAAGACACAAACACATAGATATAATTCTAATTAACTTGGTCTTTGTCAATACCATATTTCTTCTCTTCAAGGGAATCCCTATGGTTATTGATTTTGGGGGTTTAAATTATATTATGAATGATGTTATGTGTAAGATTATAATTTACCTACAGAGAGTGTGTCGAGGCCTTTCTCTGTGCAGTACCTGTCTCCTGAGTGGTTACCAGACAATTGTAATCAGCCCTACTAGCCCCAAGTGGGTAGCCCTGAAAACTAGAGGCCCCAAGTACTTCTTTCCCTTTTGTGTTCTTGGTTGGATCCTCAATATGCTAATAGATGTTGCTCTTCCTGTCTATAAAATTCTTCCAAGGAATAGCACAAATATTAAAGGGAGAAATAAACTAGATTATTGTTCTTTAAAGCCATATGCCAAGAATACTTTAGAAATTCAACTCTGGAAGTCCATGTATGTAATTACGTTTGTGTCATTCATGGTCATTACCAGTGGTTATATGGTTTGTGTCCTGTACAGACACCGTCAGCGAGTCCAACATATCCATAGCACTGCTTTCAAAGCTGGAGCCTCTCCTGAGATCAGAGCCACCAAAGTCATCCTGATGCTGCTCATCATTTTTTTCCTCTTTAACATAACCTGTTCCTTCTTTAATGCTTATGCTGGTAATTCTGAAGTAACTGGAACCTGGGCACTACATATTTCAGCAATTATGTCCATGTCTTTTCAAATAGTCAGTCCTTTTGTGTTGATCAGCAGTGACAACAGGATTCCACAGATACCCTGTAGTATTCTGCAAAGAATGAAATACTTATCAATCACACCCTTATCAACAATATCACATCAAACCTTGCAAGAGTCTTAGAATCAAAAAACAAGTGAGTTGGAGCTACCATTCAAGGTTGTCTAGCCCAATATCCTGGAGATAATGAAGCCTAGGATAAAGATGATACTAGATGCAAAAGGATTTTCTTTTGTTCTGTTTTCTCACAACTGTGTTCGCCTCCTTGTGGGCCACAGTTTCTTTGGAATGTAGAAAATAGCTAAGTACCCATTGAAAAGTGGCAACACTTTTAGGTTTGTCTTGGAAATTTCTTTGTATGTCATTAAACATCTAAACACATTTTCCTTCTGACTCTCCATCCTCTCTATTGCCATACACGTCTGAATTTCAAGGGGGAATGTCTTATGAAAATTAACAGCATTGGTTCTTGTGCCAGGCATAGTACCTACTATAACCTTTTTAAGACTTCAGGATGAAACTGATCACTAGAAATCTCCCCACCTTACGCCTGATATGAAATTATTTTCTTGTCAGCTCCTGGAGAATATTAAAGTAGTATTGGTTTTTATAAAACAGTAGCCTTGAGTTTGGTTTGAAAAAGTTTGTGGAACTTGATCCCTTTGGGGAAGACTCATTAAACTGTTGTCCTGAGAGGCTCCTAAGAAACCTCAGAGCCGATACGACCAGAGGGATTTGCAATACGTCCACATGAAAGTCTCAATCATAACACCTTTCTTTATTTCTTTCAGTTCATGGACAAGCACACACACAAACACACACATGCTATTGATTGTTCCACGTAAACGAATATTTGTACTTTATAATTGCAATGATAATATCAAGAATGATGCTTTCCCTTGAGGAAAAGGATAGATAGCTTCTATGATTAGTTTACAAACTATATGCTGTGGCAAGGAGGACCCAGATATTCAAGAGTTCCTTTCTAAACCTGGATCTGACATCTACTTTGAAATTGTGTGCATGTCTCATCACCATTTGGTAATTTACTTTCTTCATCTCTACAATGGAATAAGGATCCCTTTTTCTTTCCTTTGCTGTCTGATTCAGAACTTCAAGTTAAGTCATAGAAATGCAAAGGAGCAAGGGTCCTAAAAGGTCATTTTTTCGTATACCTAACCCAGGCTGCAGCTGTGGGTATGGAGGAGTGAGCTCATGCCCAGTGAGTATGATACTGCAAAGACCAAGGACATTTTTGGCACACTGTGTCTGGGGGCATTAACAGAGGTTTCCTGAAGGAGAGGAGCCTCTGAATTTGAGCCCTATTACAGATTCAGAAAATCACATTAAGGAGGACATGAGGCCTTGAATACGATTACTCACAACCCAGAAGTAAAACCTAGTTAGAACAATAAACCGGTAAAATAAAATGAAACAAAATACAAAATAGGTATGCAAAGGAAGAAGAATTTGATGATAGAGAACTGCTATGGTATAAATGAAGATCTAAGTTCATATTCAGGAGAAGATATGGAGGTAAAGAAAAGGGACTTCTATTTCAAAAAGTCATGTGAATTGGTCATAAGACCAAAAAGAGTTCTTGGAAGAAATTTAAAAAATTCAAAAATCAAAAAGATTGAGGAAAATTTTAGAAAAAATAAAAGCAATCCAAGAAAATTATGAGAAAAAAGATAACCAATTAGGAAAAGATATTCCAAATATTAAGGAAGAAAATAACTCCTTGAAAACTAGAATGGGGAAGCAGGATCAAAGGGCATGATAAGATACCAAGAAGTGGTAAAACTAGGGGAAAAAAGAAGACAATCTGAGAGACAGCACTAGAAAAAGAACTAACATGGAGAACAGATCAGATCAAGGAGAGACAATAGAATTGTTGGAATATGCAAAAGTTATGATCAAAAAAGGAATCTTGATATAATATTACAAGAAATTGTTAAAGTGAATTGATTTGAAATTCTAGAGCAAGAGGGTAAAATAGAAATAGAAAAAAAAATCTATTGTTCACCATGTGAAAGAGTTCCCAGAGGGAAAACTTATAAGAATTTCATAGCCAAGTTACAAAAATTCCATGTTAAGGGGAAAATATTGCAACGAACAAGAAAATTATAAGAGACAACAACTTGAATAATATAGTGAGGCAGTCCGGATTTGACAAGAGCTGGCCATTTCTCCACTACAAGACCATAGGATTATATAGTTATCTCCACACTGTGACATTCCCCATTGCAATTTCTATAGATGATGGATTGGTAAAGAAATTAAGTGGGAATTTGGGTAGAGCTTTATAAAGTCTCAAATGATACATGAGTGTCAGTGGATGACATAGAGCCTATGGCCAAATTCTTTACCCATATTTCATAATAAGATACTATACACAACTAATAGAAGAAAATGAAAAAATACAGCTTCTTCTCTGGCATGAAGGTAGGGTGAAAAAATTTCATGGAGATTTTATGCCCCTCACCCTTGTAATGTGGATATAATAATTGTATTCCAAAAAACAAAAGAGATTGGATTGTAAGCAAAAATAATTTATCCCAGAAACTTGAAAATAATCCTGAATGCAAAAGAATGGAAATTTGACAAACTGAAAGATTTTCAGGTTCTTGTGACAATAAGAGTATAAATCAATGGAAAATTTAACATAAACAATCCAGAGGAAATATAAGTAAAATATTAAAGACAAGTATAAGGGATTCCTTAAGGTCAAACTATTTACTTACTATACATGCTATACATGAAAATGTCATCAGCATTCCTGAAACTGTCACCATTATTAATAGAGTCTGAAAGAAATGGTGGGGCTGAGTTGGTTATAATGGGGTGGTAATTGGTTAACTTTCCTTTCCTAACCTTCTCTTTTTTCTTGGGTTGTTCTTTTTTTAGTTTTTCCTCTATGTCTGTCACTTGATTTTTAAAATAACTCTTTTTTGAAGAACTTCTATAAATTCTTTTTGGTCAGGTGACCATTTGACATTACTCTTTCTGTTATTTTTTCCTTCAATATCCTCCTCTGAAAATGGGCCCTGGTCTTCTCTATTCCCACAATAGTTTTCTATGGTTGGATTCTTTCTTCTTTGCCTGTGAATTTTTAGTGGTTATAGCTTAATTTTTGTAATCACATCTATCTGTGGAGTATGCGGGATGATGCCCCTTTCCCCAGATCTTCAGTTGTCCCCTCTAGCCTGGCACCAAATCCAAACATCTAACCTCCTGGAAGTGCCCACAGCCAGGGACTTTCTGCCCCACTCATTCTCCACTCACCAGGTGTATGCTCTTTTCTTTTGGACTCTGCTGCTCTTTGCAGCACAGTTGGGTCTGGCATTCCTTGTCAGCAGAGTTTCCCTCCATCTATCCTGGATCAGATGCCCTACTTACCTCACTATTCGGGGATGGGGGGGGCAGTTCCAATGGCTGTGGCTGAGGTAGACTTTCAAATCAACTAACCCAAGAGCTTGCCATTTGTTGTTAAACCAGACCCTACCCTGGAGGTGTTTACTCTTCACAGGGACCAAACCTTTTCCTGGAATTTTTCTTCTGATCTCAATTTGTCCCAAGAAGACCTCTGTGGTGCCACTATTCATATTTATTATCACCAGCATACTGTTCTCTAGAAGGTGCTGTTTTATCTCTTTTGTAGGGGAAAATTTTGAGAGCTTGGAATTTTCTGACCTACTATGCCATCTTCCCAGAATCCTCTCCTACAGGTGAATATTTTGGGAGTGTATCCCTAGCCAAAATCACAGCATCACAGAAGTAGAGACTTGGAAGCAACTTTTGAGACCAGTGGTTCAAACAATACCCAGAAGGATTCCCAACCCTAATGTATCCCAGAAAAGACCATAGAGCCTCTACTGTGAGGAAGGATATCCAGCCCTTCTCAGGGAAGCCCTTCACACTTTTGGACAATACTAATTTTAAGAAGTTGCTAGCAAAATTGCCTTTTTTACTACTTCTGCACTTTGCTCTTGTTATGCCCTGCCCCCCTCTCCAGTTTCTCCATCTTGTCCCAGTTCACCCCACTGTTTGTATTCCCATCTCCACGGACCCCACTGTTTTTGTTCCCTTCTCCATGGAAATAATCCTGCCGCAGCTTGTCCTAATGTTTCTGTCCCCATCTCCATGGAAATGTGATTGTGTTCTTTCCCTTTAAATACTCTATCCCTACCCCTTACTTGCTGCTGTTTGATTTGAATAATTACTTCAAGCAGTCGTGCACTTCAATAAATCCACATCTAAATTTATATCCGGGTCTCACTTGCTTTTTTTTCAGCACAACACTCTTTGTCCTGCCCTCTGGGAACAAACTGAAGCAACAAAATTCCTCTTCCACTTTGCAACCATCCAAATAACTTAAGGCAGCTTCTCCACCCCATCCATGCTCAGCTAACCTCCATCTTCTCTTATCCAGGCTAAGCATCTTCACTGCCTTCTTCAAATGAATCTTGTAATCTCACAAAACGTTCCCAGAGCCTTCTGCCCTCCTGTTGGGCCTCTTCTGGACACTCTCCAGCTTATGTGACAAGTAAAATATCCAAGAGACAGAGTTTCTGGAAAAATTATAATCAATTTTTATTAACTATAGTTGCAAGTAGTCAATAAAATAGGGTCATTTGTTCCTCTCAGTGGAACCTTGAATACTTATAAAGCCTTTGGAAAAGCAGGTGTAACTGAGGGTGGAAATCAACTTTGCTTGGTTAATAATCAAAGAGAGGATGAATATTAAAATGAGCTGGGCTCATTATAATAAGGGTCAGGGAGTTGTTATCTAAGAAACACTGAACCCATCTTATCCTCTACTCCCTAGTTTGTCTCAATCAATTCATCAAGGAATAGACATTTTTAAGTATGTACTATGTACTGGGCAGTGTGATAAGCAGCAGGGATCTACCTGTTTCCGTGATACCTTTAACTGCTGTGTATGTTTTCTATATTTTTGTTGGGGTACCTGGAAGTCCTTTATATCTTACATTTGGATTCTTCATTTTCTATGTGATGAAATAAAGTACATTCTACACCTAATATAAATTTAGGACCTTTAGAGTCTGAATGGGAGGAAACCACAAACTTTAGTTCTATCCACAAAACCTGCACTTCAGCCATATATTTTCAAGGGTAAACTATGGCTGTGGACATCAGTCAAAGAAAGCAAATCATGATTTAAGGTGAGTGCAAAGTAAGATGTAGTCATGGTGATGGCAGGGATTGTGGGTCTTTCAATCATTGATTAGTGAGTACCTGAATAAATATATTATTTCAGATAGCTATGCCATGTTTGTCATGCTAACTCCATGTATCTATAAGCAATAACTTTTTTCACATTATTTAACATTCCTTCATTTCTGTAAAGAATATTTTATAGTTATATTGTTCTGGTGTATGTTTTTGTAGACTCTCAAGTATTTCTTGCTTTCTGTATTTATTTTAATGGAATTTCTCATTCTATTTCCTCTCCGATAAAAATATCAGCATTTTGAAGACAACAAAATATCTCTGGTGAATGATAGATAAGAAAGCCAGGATAAAAAAAGAACACTAGATAAGAACACATGTTGTGCTGATTATGATTAGTGATTCCCACTTCGTGACAAGAAGGTGAAAAATTGATATGAAGATTGAGACTCACTTTTTTGGACATGGTCACTTGACTAAAACATTTCCTTCCTTTCTGGAGAGAGCAGAGGAATGGGAACATGGGAAGGAAAACAAAATGATGAGTAATAAAATTAAACATATGTCAGCACATGTCGAAGTCATGTTATTTTCCTTATTTTTTAACTATTTCCTGAGAGTGACAGAATATAGGACATGCTGTGGACAAGATTTATCAAGGTATTTGCAGTGTTTTTGACAGTGACTCTTCTGGTATCATTATGGACAAAAGAGAGTTCTTACCTATAAATAAAAGTTAGAAAGTGCTCAAAAAATGCTCAAAAGCTGGTGGAAAAAGAGTTGTCATTTTATTTATTTTTTTGTTTAGTATTTAATTTATTTAATATATTTAGTTTTCAGCATCGATTTTCACAAGAGTTTGAATTACAAATTTTCTCTCCATTTCTACCCTCCTGCCCACTCCAAGATGGCGTATATTCTGGTTGCCCCTTTCCTCAGTCAGCCCTCCCATCTGTCATCCCACTCCCCTCCCATTCCCCTTTCCCTTCTTCTCTTGTAGGGCAAGACAAATTTCTACACCCCAGTGCCTGTGTATCTAATTTCCTAGTTGCATGCAAAAACTTTTTTTGTTGTTGTTGTTTTTGAACATCTGTTTTTAAAACTTTGAGCTCGAAATTCTCTCCCCTATTCCCTGCCCCACCCCACCCACCCTCCCTAAGAGGGCAAGCAATTCAACATAGGCCACATGCATATCATTATGTAAAACCCTTCCACAATACTCATGTTGTGAAAGATTAATGATGTTTTGCTCCTTCCTAACCTATCCCCCTTTATTGAATTTTCTCCCTTGACCCTGTCCCTTTTTGAAAGTGTTTGTTTTTGATTACCTCCTCTCCCATCTGCCCTCCCTTCTATCATCCCCCCCTTTTTTATCTTCTTCCTCCTTATTTCCTGTGGGGTAAGATACCCAACTGAGCTTGTATGGTATTCCCTCCTCAGGTCAAATTAAATGAGAGCAAGATTTACTCATTCCTGCTCACCTGCCCCTTCTTCTCTTCCTAGAGAACCATTTTTTCTTGCCACTTTAATGTGAGATAATTTACCCCATTCTATCTCTCCCTTTCTCCCTCTCTCAATATATTCCTCTCTTATCCCTTAATTTGATTTTATTTTTTAGATATCATCTCTTCATATTAAACTCACCCTGTGTCTCTGTCTACATATATATATATAATATATATATGTATATATATACACACACACATATATACATATACATACACACATATACATATATATACACCTACACATATACACACATAGACACACACGTATGTATACGCATACAAACATATATATACATATACATATATATATATATACATATATACACACACATATATGTGTATATATATATATATGTGTATATATATATATATGTGTGTGTGTGTGTGTGTGTGTGTGTGTGTGTATATATATGTATATATATATATATATATATATATATATATATATATGAATATTCCTTTCAGCTACTATGATAGTCTGGTCTCATGAATCATACACATCATCCTTCCATGTAGGAATGTAAATAAAACAGTTCAACTTTAGTAAGTCCCTTAAGATTTCTCTTTCTGGTTTACCTTTTCATGCTTCTCCTGATTCTTGTGGGTGAAAATCAAATTTTCTATTCAACTCTGGTCTTTTCACTGAGAAAGCTTGAAAGGCCTCTATTTTATTGAAAATCCATATTTTGCCTTGGAGCATGATACTCAGTTTTGCTGGGTAGGTGATTCTAGGTTTTAATCCTAGCTCCATTGACCTCCGGAATATCGTATTCTAAGCCCTTTGTTCCCTTAATGTGGAAGCTGCTAGATCCTGTGTTATCCTGATTGTTTTTCCACAATACTCAAATAGTTTCTTTCTGGCTGCTTGCAGTATTTTCTACTTGACCTGGGAGCTCTGGAATTTGGCGACTATGTTCCTAGGAGTTTTCTTTTTGGGATCTTTTTGAGGAGGTGATGTGAGGATTCTTTCAATTTCTATTTTACCCTCTGGCTCTAGAATATCAGGGCAGTTCTCCTTGATAATTTCTTGAAAGATGATATCTAGGCTCTTTTTTTGATCATGGCTTTCAAGTAGTCCAATAATTTTTTAATTATTTCTCCTGGATCTATTTTCCAGGTCAGTGGTTTTTCCAAGGAGATATGTCACATTGTCTTCCATTTTTTCATTCCTTTGGTTCTGTTTTATAATATCTTGATTTCTCATAAAGTCACTAGCTTCCACTTGCTCTAATCTAATTTTTAAGGCAGTATTTTCTTCAGTGGTCTTTTGGACCTTCTTTTCCATTGGGTTAATTCTGCCTTTCAAGACATTCTTCTCCTCACTGGCTTTTTGGAGCTCTTTTGCATTTGAGTTAGTCTATTTTTTAAGGTGTTGTTTGCTTCAGTATTTTTTTCAGTATTTTTCTGGGTCTCCTTTAGCAAGTCATTGACTTGTTTTTCATGGTTTTCTTACATCATTCTCATTTCTCTTTCCAATATTTCCTGTACTTCTCTAACTTGCTTTTCCAAATCCTTTTTGAGCTCTTCTATGACCTGAGACCAGTTCATGTTTCTCTTGGTGCCTTCTGATGTAGGCTCTTTGACTTTGTTCGCTTCTTCTGGCTGTATGTTTTGGTCTTCTTTGTCACCAAAGAAAGATTCCAAAGTCTGAGACTGAATCTGAGTGCATTTTCGCTGCCTGGCCATGTTCCTGGTCAACTTACCTGACCCTTGAGTTTTTCGTAGGAGTATGACTACTTGTAGAGCAAAGAGTACTTTATTCCAAGTTTGAGGGAATGCGCCATTGATTTCAGAGCAATTTCTATACAGCCAGCTCTGCCACACCAGCACTCCTCCTTCACGAAGAACCACCAACCTGGACCTGACAGAAATCTTAAGCGGGCTCTGCACTCCTGCTCTGATCTGCCTGGGGCTGGAAGTAACTGTAGCTGTAGTTCTGTAGCTGCATTTCCCCCCCTGCCCCTGGGGTGGTGGCTGAGCCAGGAACTCTTTACCCCACAGCTTTTCCCACTATCCTTTTCTGTTGTCTTTGGTGTTTGTGGGTTGAAAAGTCTGGTAACTGCCACAGCTCACTGATTTAGGGTGCTAAGTCCTGTTCCACCTGTCTCCTGGTCTGGTTGGTCCTGCTGCCACCCACACTGAGCTCTGCTCCCCTCTGCTCCACGCATGATAGACCTCATCCAGTGACCATCCAGGCTGTCCTGGGCTGGATCCCAGCCTCTCTCTGATATTTTGTGGATTCTCCTATTCTAGAACTTGTTCAGAGCCATTTTTATAGGTTTTTTGGAGGTCTGGCAGGGAGCTCACACAAGTCCCTGCTTTCCAGCTGCCATCTGGGCTCTGCCCCCCAAACAACAAGAATAGTCATTTTAAAATGAATCAAAATGTTAGATTGTATGATTTTCTACTTTTAATAGTACTACTTAATAATTTTACCAATGATTTGAGTAAGGATATGTGAAAATGTAACTATATATTATGCTTACAAAGACATCTCACATATTAGATGATGGAATTAGAATGGGAAAAGATAGCGTTACAAGAATGAGTTTTAGAACATTGAAACAAATAGAAGATGACATTTATCAATGAGAAATATTGTGTTATACCTCGCATATGAAGAGTTTCCAGTTGCATGCTTGGCAATATGAAGTTCCTGGATCTCAAGACCAATTACTATGCCTCTAAGACGTCTTCCCCAAAGTCCCTATCGTATCCCCAACATTGAAAGCAAGGTATAGTTCTCCCAGAAGAGACTCTTTTTCCCCAATTGCTTTTTCTAATGCTAAAACACATAGGCACTCATCAGGCTGATTCCTGACCATGGAGCAGTGAACATTTGTACGTGTTGGGGAAAATAAAGCATGAAGTTATAAAGCAACCTACTGTATTAGTAATAAAGGTGGGGCATATTTACTGTTTTCCCTTTTGTAACACTAAAGTAATCAAATGACTTTGTTTCTTTCATTAAATCTGCGAATGATTGATGACCTGCTTAAAGACAAAGAAAGCCTAGTTCACATAGGTTTGAGTTGCATGGTTTTGATGCCTGAAGAAGCTTCATATGGTTTTGAATCCTATCGTTGCCCTTTGACCTTGAACAGAGTATACAAACTCAGAGGTTAGCATTTTGTTGGGGTTCTCACTCACTGGAAAAGGGTCGTGTGATTTG
The DNA here is from genome assembly GCF_011100635.1 of Trichosurus vulpecula. NCBI lineage: Eukaryota > Metazoa > Chordata > Mammalia > Diprotodontia > Phalangeridae > Trichosurus > Trichosurus vulpecula. The sequence continues at coordinate 260,337,919 of NC_050578.1, read as the reverse complement.
ACTAGTTGAGACTCTGGGCAGCTGTTATTAAGAGCCCCCCTGGCTTGAAAACTCAGATGTTGGTGCTTCTCTGGTAACTATGCACTGAGATGTTTGACAGAAAGCTAGAAGCCAGTCTACTGGTTTGTGTTATTTGATTTGTTGATATTTTCTGTTTGTAATTCCTGTTTGTATTTGCTCTGAAGTTCAGGGTGCTGGCTTTTCTCTCTGAACTAAGTGAACTATGTATGTATGTTTGATTAAATTAAGGTTGTTACCACCTTAAGGTTCCTTTCCTTAGAAAAGCAGATCAAAGAATCTGTGCCGGCAGCTCTTCTGGGTGCTGATGTTGTTGGAAATGTATAGCCACAGTAGCAGCAAATCACATTGTTGTTACACCTACTCTGAGCTCCTTCTGTCAAAAGATCCTTTTCTATCCACTCTTTTCTGGTAGATTGCCTCCTCTATTATCTCTATGCTGGCACTAGCCTTCTATAATTTATTTTATTTATAAAGTATAAATCATAATTAATTTATTCTATTAGCTACTTCCTTACTTCCAGAAATATGCCCATATCACCTCTCAAAACTGGATACTCATTGACTGAAGAATAAACAAATTTTAGTAAATAAATGTAATTAAAAATTGCCATACTGCAAGAAATGGTGAATGTAACGATTGAAGAGAAGTATGAAAAGACTTACATGAAATGATACATAATGCTGTAAGCATAGCCAAGGAATATATATGACAATAGATGACTAAAACAGGGTAAATAGAAAGAAAAAAGACTCAAAAGTAAATTCTACAAAATTCCAAATAACAACTATAACTATGAACAAGAGATATGAGAAGACATTGATGGCCCGTTCCCCTGTAAAGGGAAGATATCCATACCTGTGATTCATTGTACTTATTTTTGTAGTCTATCAATGTATTGATTAACTTTGCTTCTATAATACATATAAATATATTTACATATATTCAGATACATGCACATACCTCTGTATATACGCAGAGAAACATATTGCATATGTGATTTTAGTTCCTTAATCATATCCTTTTTTATTAATGTAGGTTTTTATATATAAAAACATAAATGAAGCTGTACATATCTTATATATGTATATGTCTATCAACATAAATTAATGAAATAGAAAAGGAGATTTAATGAACTAAAATTGTGTTTTAATAAGAAAAGCAACAAGTAAGGATGAAAGAGAGATCACTGACATTTCAAGGAGAAATTGGTAAAATTGAAACCAAAAAGACTATGGAAATTGTTTAAAACACCTCTCACACAAAGATTTACAAAACTGACAAACTTCTAGCCACAATTATTACAAAGAAGAGGGTATAAGGGCAACCAAACATAAAAGCAAATAAACAATTTGATTTCATGAGGGGGGAAAAGAATTTTTAAAAATCTGAATGCCCTATACACAGTTATAAGCTAACAAAACTGAAATCATAAAAGAAACATAAGAATGTGTTAAAATATATATTACTCAAACTAATGGAACACTAATTAGAAATCTTAATTCAATATCAGAAAGGAAATAGAGCTACTCATAAAGGAAATAAAAGGGAGCAGGAATGGGGCAAGAATTACTATTCATGATAGCTTCACAGAAGAACTCTATGAAATAAAAAAAAATAGTATGAATAGTAAAGATATTGTTTCACAAGTGAGAAAAAAAGCACTCTAGCCTACATCATTTATGAGCCAAATGTAATCCTATTACTTAAAGGGAAGGAGAGCAAAGAAGGAGAACTATAGTCCAACATCCTTAATGAATAGCAATTTTAAAAAAATGTAAATGAAACCTCATCAGACAACAGCAAGTCATTCAAGAAATACAATATTATGGCCAATTTATTCTTATAATGAAGATGCGAGGATGGTTCAATGTTAGGGAAGTAATCAACATAATGAATCATATTTAAAACAAAAACCTTAAAAGCATAATTATTTCAATGCATTCATATGCCTTGGACAAAGCAGAACAGTGATTTCTGTCACAGGTACCTAGATGTATGACTTTTATCTATCATGATGTATATTGTATGATTTGAATGTACTTAGGGCTCTAGTGTGACTTTTTTACATAACACACAGTATCTAAAACCAAGAATAAGTGTCATATGTAATATAGATGCACGGTAAGCTTTCAGGAAAATAATAACAAAGCAAATAAGTCTCTTCTCCCCATGAGTATTCCATATAGTTTTGGATATGTTAACAGCAGTGATTAGACAAGTATAAGAAACTGTAGGTGAAAACACAGGGAAAGAAAACATAAGACCATCACCATTTGTTAATGATATGAGTACACAGAAAATCCTAAGGAATCAGCAACAATACTAATTGAGACAATAGTATTAGCAAATTTGAAGGCTACAAAATAAACCCTCAAAAATAGCATTTTCATATACTAATAGCAAATTCCAAGAGGCAATGATAAAAAAGAGAAATGTCATCCAAAGACACTACAAAATTCGTCGACTATTTTTGAAAGCAAACTATGAAAGATCACCCAATGCTAAAGTAGATTCAATGACAAAATGCTCCTCAATGAAAAGGAAAATCCATGTAGCCAAAGAAATAAATATTCAGTGCTCCCAGCTGGAGCATTCCAATAGAATAAATGACTATTACTATTCAATTTGATTTCATATTTTAAAGCAATGTACAATTAAAACCCTTGAAGGAATATTCTGCAGAATCCAACTGTGGGCAGTGCAAGACTTGCAATCAAGAAGCCCTGAAACATACCTTTGACACTTAATAGCTGTGTCGCCCTCAGTAAATGACATCTGTTTTCCCAGTCACGATTTCTTTCTCTTTAAGAGGGACATGATAGTTGCATCTACTTCACAAGGTTGTTTTGGAGATGAGAGATAATAAGTGCAAAAAAAGTTTGCAAATTTTAGTTGCCAGTTATATAAAAAAGAAAACTCATTTGGAAAATCAAAACATACAGAAAGTCAAGGAAAATAGTCAGAAAAAGAAGAGTTAAAGGAGGCCTGTTATTTCTAAATGTAAACTATATGTAAAACATTGGCTTAAAAACATAAAAATAGATAAATGAGATTGTTCAGTCCTGAGAACTAGAAACAATATAATCCAATGATGCAGTATTGAACTAACAGGAACATATATGAATTGGCACAGACCTCATTATCTTAAAAAATATAGCCTGGGAATCCTGGAAATCAGTCTTGCAGGAATTAAGCCTAGGCAAACAACTTTACCAAATTCCATGACAAATTCAGAATGATTGTTTGTGGTTCAGTTGCTTTAGTCACATGTGACTCTTCATGATCCTCTTTTGAGTTTTCTTGTCAAAGATACTGCAGTAGTTTGCCATTTCCTCCTCTAGCTCATTTTACAGGTGAAGAACCATTAGAAATAAGTACAAGTTACTATTCCAGGGGTCCAAGTTGTCATGAACTCATGAATAGAGTCTTCCTGACTCCAGGCTTGAACTGTATCCAGTGTGCCACCTAACTCCCTCAAAATGTGTATTAGAACCTAGTATTTACCATAATGCCATAAAGCTTAGAAAAAAAGACTGGATCTTATTTTCAGGCATATAAATAGTAGATATATTCTTAAAGAAAAAAGAGAGAGAGGCAATTACAAAAGGTAAAATAGATGATCTTGATGGCACAAATTGGATAACTTCAGCACAAACAATATAAATGGCCCGGCCCTTCCTAAAAAGTAGTCAGCTCTTGTTTTAAAAGGTGTCATGCTCCATGAAAGAAAGATAGCTCCTTAATTCTATAAATGGGAATCATTGGGGGTCACTTAAAATGAAAATGTATTGTTCCTTAATCAACTATTGGGCATAAGGTAGTATCCCTTCTTTGACCATTCACACATCTAGAAGATACCTATTCCAACATCAGGTTGTTCCTCTTCCCCATGTTCCAGAGCATCAGGAGAAAGATAAGTTGACTGTGGACATTTCTCTATTCAGGCTTCCAGTCTTTGGCTTCCTTTAATGTCAATATCACAGAATTGTTATGAACATGATAATAGACAAATTAAGTAATAGAAATTATAAAGTGTCAACCTTAATGTCAGCCAGTATTTCACTTAACCTTTATTTTTGAGCTCCATAGCCATCTATCCCCTGAATACCGCTGATACCAAAAGTCTACCATTTTGACCCATTCATACAGAACAGTCCATATGAATATATGCCATCAGCACCAAAGATGTTGGAGACCATACAGAAAGGAGCCCTCTACACTCTGCAAGGATGCCTGTCTTCCTCTTTGTGACACAAATTGGCCCTCACTTCACCCTTCTTTCAAACACAGAAAACTTTTTTTCTCCCAGCTGCTCACTGGTGATCCTTTGGAGTTTACAATTAATCAAAAAGAATTCTTAGTGGGAATTTGTACCTTAGAAAATATTTTGGTTTTGGTTCTATGGGTGTATTAAATATTGTCTATGAAAACTATTAATTTTTCTACAAGTGACATGATAATCACAGGTCTGAAGGGAGATGATTTCAGACTTCGTATAATTTATAATTCTGGTGCTTGCCATACTCACCCCCATGTGTATCTACATAAACACAGGTACACACACACACGCGCGCGCACACACACACACACACAGAGTTAACTTGTCTCTTTTCTCCTACGCTGGTGAGTATATTTTCTGACCTTTCTCACACAACAGATGTTGCTCCCAGGACTTGATAAATTGCTATCAATCATCATCATCATTGTCTGTCTCTATTCTAGACTTCATATCATTTTAGGTGGAGGTGTTTGGAGGGAAATGGGAGGGAGGGAGTAAGGAGGTGGGCTGGAGAATGGTGTCCATTCAGATAGACCTGATTAGTCTCTTTGGGGTCAAAAAGCATAGAAATGCAAATGATCTTGGAAACTGAAGTTTCTAGATTAGTAAATTCAAAATATGGTATGTCTCAAAAGTTTTCTGCAGTATCTGAAAATATTTTATTTTTCCCCAATTACATGCAAAGAGATCTTATTTTTTTTAAGATTTGAGTTTCAAATTCTATCCCTCACTTTCTCCCTCCCTTCTACCCTCCCTGAGATGGCAAGTATAATGTTAATACAATTTGATGATCTTCCTCACCTGTTAATAAGCCTAACATGGAGCCCATTAATGAAAGCTTGATTAGGCGAGGCTTGTTTGTAGGAAGGCCCACACCTTTAGATGATTTCTAATTAGGCACTGGGTCAGGAGGGTTGTGATTCCCTCTGGCTCTAAAAAGGGTATATATACTTTGAGGTTAGCATTTTGCTTTGGGGCTCACTCATGGGAAGAGTTCTCCTGTTATTTTGCTAGATGAGACTCTGGATAGGCATTAGGGAGCACCTCCCCGGTTTTGAAAATACAGATGTTGGTGCTTCTCTCTCTCTGGTAACTATGTATATGTTGCTATAGTCAGACAGTTAGAAGCCCTGTCTGTTGGTCTTTATTACTCTGATTGTAATTTCTGCTTATAATTTCTTTTCTGTGAAGTTTAAGGGGTTGACTTTTCCCCTGGGCTAAGTGAATGAGATACATGTTTCATTAAAGTAAGTTGTTGACCACTTTAAACTTGCTTTCCTTTAGAAAAGCAGGTCAAAGAACTTGTGCTAGCAACCCACCTGTATGCTGGTGTTATTGGTCTTACACCTCCACAGGATCTGCAAGTAGCATTGCAAACAATTTGATATAGGCTAATCATGTGAAACATTTCCATTATAATCATTTTTTTTTGCTTTTAAGCTCAGGTTTGAAATACACTAAAACTTTTGGGACATACTGTGTTGAGTTTACAAATTTGATGTGTGTGTGTATATTTTTGTGTGTGTGTTTTGCAAATTCTAATATCTTTTCCAGCTCCAATAGCCATCATTTGTTAAAGGACAAGCATCTGTTTTTTCCTCAGATTGCCCAGTTACTTCCTCTTCAGAAAGAATCTAACATCTCTTAAGTAGTGTCAATGATCCAATGTCTCTTTCTCCTCTGTGTGTCTTTTCTTATACCTTTCTCCAATACACTAATGGACAGTTAGGATGTCTCTCATTCTCTCCATATTTTTTATTATTTTCTTGTTGAATTGTTTTGTTTTGTTTTCACAGTGAAGTTCCCTTTCTAATTTCAATAACAGGAATATTTCATTCCTTCTGCAGAGGGATCTTCTACATTTTTACAAAGTAGAGAGTGAGAGAAGAGTTGGCCATCAGAAATGATGAGATACATCAGGAAGGGGAAAGAGTCTGTGGATGAATTCAAGAACTGGGAGGAATGTAAAATACACTCTAGCACTGGAAATTTAAGCCTTCAAAAGTTGGGCCACACTGGAATCAGGACATAAAAATGAGTTGGGGAATGCATTGATTTTTTTTACCTTCTATCATTCCCAATTAGAGTGGGAAAAATTGAAAACTTCTTTGATTAAAAGTGTTCAAGTTTGAGAACTCTATGTGCCTATACCACTAGTTACCAGAGTGGATAGAGAAATGGGACTGAGTCAGAAAGATTCATTTTCCTGAGTTCAAAGTTGGCCTCAGATACTTCCTAGCTATGTGACCCTGGGCAAGTCACTTACTCCTGTTTGCCTCAGCTCCTCATCTATAAAAGGAGCTTGAAAAGGAAATGCAAGCCACTTTGGAATTTTTGCCAAGAAAATCCCAAACGGAGTTAGAAAGAGTTGGACAGAACTGAAATGCTGAACAACGAACAATGAGTCTAGAAGTTGTAAGCATACAGGAATACAGTTTGAATATTATGTAATATTTCTATTTTTAATTATTGGAGAACAGGAAAACTTAATATTAGTCTTTCTTTTCTTGTAAGGAGAGTACGTTATTAGGTGAAAGTCAAGAGACTAGGCCTCAGTGAAAGAAAAGTGTAGGGAGGAAGTTATATAAGTCCAGTAGAAGGGAATTCACTGTGAAGCTGGTTGGCAAATACTACCTGGGCCACACTGACCATATCTCCTATACCAGTGAGGTAGTGTGGGGACTTAGAAGGATTTTGAGCTTTAGGATAGGAAGTGATCTCTCTGAAAACAAGAGAGAGTCTGCCAATCCTGTCTCATTTCTGTTCAATGAGATGGAGATTAGAACCCCAAAATAAAATAGAAAGTGCCTGTAAGTAAGAAAGCCTTCTATTTGAACATCTAGCTTAGTGGCTAACAACACCACATGATTGTTAGATTCCATTTTAAAAAAGAGACAACAAAACATTCAGACGTGAAGGGTGAAAAATTAGAACAAGACTCATCTGAAGGAAGACATGAGAAAAAACTCCACTCCACTTCTATGCAGAGATAGGAGATAAACAAGTATGATTCATTTCATATGTTTTCTGACTTTGAAATATTAACTAGTTTCTTTGTATTTAGATTCCCCGAATCTCATTTTTTTCTTTTAAAATGTTTTGTTTTTTTTAGTTTGGACTAGCTCTTCAGGAAGAGATACGGGAAAGAAAAAAGAGGAATTGTCATGATGCCCAACAGAAAAATAGCTTTAAAATTTTATCTAAACCAATAAATGTTTGTTGCCCATTGAATGACTGGACTAAACAAATTGACTCACTGACGTGAAGTAGTGATTGTCCTGTTGTTTACCAGCAGTCTTCTGTATATGATTCAAAGACAAGTCTTCCTAATCCAATCCAGAAATTTATAGATGACTGGAAGCTGACTGAAGAATTCAGGATGCAATGAATATCTGAGACCCTTATGTTGTGAACAGTTTAAGGGCAAGGACTGTCTTGTGCCTTTTTTTCTATCCCTAGGGCAAAGCACAGCCCCTGGAAGAAAGGAGGAGGTTAGGAAATGTATTTTGGCTGCCTGAAAATGTAAGCGTTTTTAGGCTTATGGGGTAATGGAACCTTATCTTTCCCTTAGCATAGCTCATCAGCCATCCATGCAGTGAGAAGCTTCACAATCTGACCTGAGAAATTGTATTTCCATCTGAATGGCTAAGAGGATAGAGTGCTAGGACTAGAATCAGAAAGAAGGGAATCCAAATCCAGCTGCAGATACTTCAGTCATTTTATGACCATAGGCAAGTTACTTAAACTGTGTTCCCTTTAGTCTCCTAGAGAAGGAAAATCATAAGCCACTGAATTTTCTTTGCCATGAAAACCTCATTGCTAATATTAGAGTGCTTGGGGCCATGGAGTCAAGAAAAGTTGGACACTACTAAGCAGCAAGAACTTTCCTTCTTTCTCTGACCTGAAAAGAAAGGGAACTGGTGTAGATTAAAGGGGGGAGATACAAAGAAGAGGTTCAACTGAGAATAACAGAAAGAGGTATTCAAGGAAATGGAGGAGACAAAAGCTGAGCAGAATACTCAGAGAACATGTACTAGGGGCCTCACTAATGGCCAGCTCCAATGAACCCCTGTCTTCCTCTCCTTGGAACCCTAGCTCATCCTCACTTGGCCCTCCCCTTACCAGACACACACAAAAAAGTTTCTGTCCCTGATGCTCCCAGGTGCTGTTGTGCACATTCCAATTAATCAATAGTCATTGATGATGGGGATTTGCACCTGAGACCAAAGTTTGCTGATTCTTCTCACACAACCCTTATTCCCCAGGCAGACCTGCCATTTCTCTTACAGGTGACATGAAAATCACAGGTTGATGACATGAACTTAATCATACCCATCCCTATATCTGGAAACCCAGCCCTGTTATCTCTGCACATACACACATCAATTTCTGTAGCTCTAACAATTCCTGTGGCAGCAGAGTTTGGCTTTGGTGGACGACTTTATTTCTTATCCTCAGAAACTGAAATTAATGTGGAAAGAGACCTGAACCTTATGGGAGCTGTCTGCACACATCTGGTGCTATCTATGGGAAGTAAGAGGTAGGGAAGGAAATTAGCCTATTATGGGGGCTCAGTTGATGCTGCCTCTTTTTATTACTAGCCTTGTCATGGAAATGAGTGTAGGCTCAAATGCATGGGGTGCTTCCTTGGTTGTTGTCCAAACTTGAGCCCAAGAAAGTGCTAGTCTAGTTAGAGACTGAAGAGATCATGGATAGTGAGAGTGAGGTGGAGTTGGGGGGAGGGAGGACAAAAAATGGGATTCATAATTATTATGTTTGAGCCCAGCCTGTTGAGTACGACATATTCAGATTTATGTACACCAGTCTCTGTATACGGAGAGAGAAGAGACCTAAGATGCAGTGACCTTGCAGAGGAAGCACAGGGTTTTGATTGTCTTGTTTGGTTGGGAGGAGAGCATGACTGATCACAGTTGTACCTCCCCATCCTAACGTGTCTCTCACACCCATCATTGTCTTCTCTACTATGATAAAAGTTGAGCCACGAGCTCATTCTTGTTGGCATAGAACCAATTCGGCAAATGTTCCTGTTCACACATTTATTATTCTAAAATTAGAGCCTGGTTTTAGGGGTCTCATTTATTCCAACTCCCATAGCTTACAAATGAATACCCTGAGGCCAAAAAAATGGCTCGCCCAAGGTCACATAGATAGTGAGAAGCAGAACCACACCCTGACCTCAGTTGCTGTGATTCTAATTTCAGGATCCTTTCTTTGTACCACAATGCCTATAATATATTATCATACAACTGTTCAATGCTGATGCAGAACCAAAATGCCAACTGTGAGCCTCTGCGATTGCCTCTGAGGAGCCTTCTTTCCTGTCTCCTACATCCCTTCTGTTCACTTGTGTGGCATCCTCCAAGCTCCCAGTCACTTGATGCCTGCCTCTCAGTAAGAGTTGCAACCTTCTCACTTTTTACAAACTGTTCCTTGCACAAGATCTGATGCATGGTGATTAGGGGCTAATGTATAAGACATAGTCAAAATAGCTATTTAGTTGGAAAATGAAATTTAAATGCTGGCTCAGCTCTTTACTGACTACATGTCTCTCCAAATATTCTCCTCTTTTATCTCAAGTTTTTTTTTTTTTGGTTAAAAACAAATGTGGACAGAAGGTAGTTTGGGCAATAAAACCTTAACAGCCATGCCATCTCTAGATCCTAGATTTGCCCTTCCCTCAGACAGAAGTCAGTAATTGATAGTCTCTGAGTAGTGGGGGTAATCACCAAATCAATGTTTGAAAACCTTGGTATTTTCCCTTTGAAAGTATTTCAAAATGAAGTACAGACAGAGACCACCTAAGTATCCACTTCACTTGGAATGCTCCTTCTCAAGTAGAATATGCAAATGGGCCATGTTTAAAAATCAAGAGACCTCTTGGGTTTGGGGAGAAAAACAGCTAAAGGAAGTCACCAGTTAAACACAGGCAGAGTACAAACCCCCAGGTAAGCCAAGTAGAATGGTTGGCATCTTTCAACAACTAGCCCAAGTGCCACATCCTGAGGAAGACCTCTCTGTTGTACTACAGCATCTCTGCAGATAGAGATAGATATAGACATAGAGGCAGATAGAGAGACAGAGATAGAGATAGAGATATAGAGATATATACATAGATGGATAGATTGATAGACAGAGAGATAGATAGGTAGATCTATCTAAATGTTGGTATATAGACCTATAGGCCTTCCCTCTATTGATATGTATTATCTATGTCTATATTTGTTTCTGTGTATTCCCCCAAAGATCCTTAAAAATTAGGATTCTTCTTTCTTGTTTTTCTTCTGCTTCTCTCTCTCTCTCTCTCTCTCTCTCTCTCTCTCTCTCTCTCTCTCTCTCTGTCTCTCTCTCCCTCTCCCCCACTCCCTCCTTCTCTCTCTCTCTTTCTCCCCATTGTGGTAATAATCAAAGATTGTGAAATTTATACTGAGGAAGAGTCACTTTTTAATTTTTTTTTATTTTTACATTAGGAACAACACTGGTGCTGATAACATGCTGCTACATTCCCTTATGACCTCAACTCTGGACTGTTGCAGTAACTGTCTTCTTTGTCTCCCTTGTATGTCTCTCTCAACTTCATTCCATTTTCCATTTGGATGTCTAATTGATCTTCTGTAACAACAATGTTACTTGCAGCTGCTCTGGCTGTGTAAGGCCAATAACACCAGCACACAGGAGGGCTGCTAGCACAGGTTATCTGGTCTGCTTTTTTAAGGGAAGCAACTTTAAGGAGTTAACAGTTTTACTTTTACTAAACATACATATACCATTCACTTAGTTCAGGGGGAAAAAACTAGCACCCTGGTCTTCACAAGAGAATATGAACAGAAATTACAAGCAGAAATTATAAACAGAGCAAAATAACACAAATTAATAGAAAGACGTCTGTCTGACCATAGCAATACATACATAATTACCAGAAAGAGAAGCATCAACATCTGGGTTTTAAAGCTGGGGGGCTCCTTAAAGGCTATCCAGAGTCTTGTCTGGCCAAATCACATTAATGCAATTCCAATGAGTGAGCCTCTAGCAAAATGCTAACCTCAGAGTACATATATACTTCTTCTGGGTCAGAGGGCATCACAACCATATGACTGAAACCCATGTCACCTAGGCCTTCCTGTGACTTAAGCAGGTCATCAAAGACTCTGAATTCAAACAAAAACTCTTGGTTGAAACAAAAGCAAGACTCAAAGGCACTTGATTGCCTTAGTGCTGAGAAGCACTGCAAAACAAAAAAGAACAAGAAGCCCCACTTTGCTTACCATTACATCTTCCTGAAGCACAAGGCTATTCATGTCACAAACACACATCCTCATTTAACCATTTTCAGTAGTTCCCTATTTGATCCAGAATCAAATTTGAAATCCTGTTTTGTTTTTAAAGACTTTTAAAAACCAAATTTTAAAAGCAACCTGGCTGTTCCCTACCTTTACAATCTTATTAGTACACATACACGTACACACACACACACACACACACACAATGTGACATCAGCCTCCTTTCTGTTTCACCAACTATATAGCAAATTCCTGAATCTGAGTTTTTATACTTGCTGTCCCCCTCCCGGGAGGCCTTCTCTGCTTATCTCTGCCTCTTGGTTTGTCTGTTTGACTTCAAGCCTAAGCAAAAATCCAACCTTCTGTTACAAGTTTTTCCTACCACCCTCACTCTCAATGCCTTCCTTCTCTTAATTATCTCTAATTTATTCTGTGTAAATTCTTTTTTTTCTGTATAAATTATTATTTCCATAGTTCTTTACTTGTCTCCCAAAGTAGATTGGAAGCCCCTTGAAAACAAGAACTATTTCTTATCTCGCTTTGCATTCCCAGGGTTTACTACCATGTCAAGTGTAATTTAGCTGCTTAACTAATGCTGCTTGGCCACCAGAATGACATAGATATCAGTGCTATATCTGGCTAATTTCTTCAACTCCCCAAGCTATTCTTCACCGTATCTATGATTACCCTCAGTCTTCCACCAGGATCTAACCTGAAATACAGTGACCTTATTCAATATCCATTATTCCTATTCTCATGAATGAGAAAATGATACTTCTTCATGAATTATAAGATTTCTCAATTTGGTTTTATATTTTGCTGGACTAATATTGAAAGCATCCTCTTCAACACATTCTTGGAAATTTGATGGATTTTAGACCTCAGGGAGTAGGCACATTCCCTAAATACTTTTGGAGTTAGACTTCTCGTTGGAAACTGAATGCATTTCCCTAACACACTTAGATTGACCTCCGAATGATTTGGAAAAGTGGAAAAGTATCCGCAAATGCATCATGTTTCCTGTATGTTGCATGCATCACTTTAGTTCCTTCCAACGTACAGGGGTGGAGAGCTTGTCTCTCCCTACAGTGAGGCATATACACCATGATGATTCCTGGAAACAAAATACTCTTTCTTTCTCTACTTTTTAGCCTAAAACTTAGCAATAATTTAAATATGCTGAGATGCGTAAGTAGAAAAATCCTCCCAGTTCAGCATGCTGTATTCTCCATGATCGTGGCAATAATTACATTATTAACATCAGATATACTTAATAAAGATATTGATTTTTTTTGATTTATTTAATTAAAATATAGTTCCCTATTTATATCTTCTGTTACTTAAAAAATTGCAGTGTCTGAAAGTATTCTTACAACTATAGATTTTTTTTTTCCATTTACCTGTAGCTGAGTAAATTTTGTTCAAAATTTAATTGTCATTCTGTCTTTGGTTTTCCTCTTAAAATGTGATTTTTATATTAAATTACTTCTTAGATTTACTTTTTATGCACCCAAATTCATTTTTTTAAAATCACGAAAACAGAATAAATATTGGTATAAAATAGGATATTTTGATATTCTTCCCTCAGAGATGGACAAATCTTACAGAAACACTGAAAAGAAGGAGAAATGTGGACCTTAAACTTGAGGTATGTAGAGCTGAAAGCATTCTAAATGAAAATATTAAGGCACATATATTTATATATATGTATATATATATATATATATAAAATTATATAAGCATAGTTGTAGAGGTATGAATATGAATATGTGTGTACATGTATGTTTATGTATTGTATATGCATATGATAAGCATGTTTTGTGGATAAATTTATGTAATATGCATATAAGCTCATATAACTATATTATATGTTATAATACAATATATGAATGCACACATATGTATGCACATAAGTATATATGAAATATGTTTGTATATTGATAATTTTGTATATGTGTATAGATCACACATACATATGTGCACTTGAGTGTATAGCTATTTGGTGTATTAAGATATACACATCGCACTTCTATGTGCAAGAATTGGCATCATCTTCCTGAAGTCACAGTACTCTTCAAGAATGAAGGACAAACAACAACATCCTGGAGAAGAAATTGAGGCTGAGAAACTTCAATTGACCTGATTAGATTCACATAGCTGGTAAATATCTGAAGTAGGATTTGAACTCTGGTCTTCCTGACTATACATCCAATATTTTTTCTATCATGCCACCTAGATGACCGCTAAATTCAAGTTGAGGAACAGAGACTGGAGAATTGCAGACATTTAGATAGTGATAGAAACATATGGTTATAATGAAGTCACATAAAAAAGGTACAGAAGTGACAACTACTCAGCAGGCAACACTCCCTAGACTGGCTTTGATCAGATGAAAAGATAATTGGAAAATGTTAAAGAAACTAAAAAAATTACAATAGAACCTGGATAATGCTAATATCAATATGTAGCTCACCAACACCATCATTTAGGATTTAAAAGCTACATTTCTACTTGTTTGCCACCGCTGATCAAGCAGAACTCAGAGTCCAAGAAGTCAGTCAAAATAAGTAGGAGCAAGTAGGTCCATAGAGATACCATCAAATTATATTTTTATCCTCTAGAGATTTGAGCAGACAACTTCTGTGCATTTACAATGGAGGTGATTTTTTTATGGGTGCTGGGTGATTTTGTCTCGTTCATTGGAAATTGCTTCATTAGCTTGATTTATTTTGGAAATGATGGTCATGAATTGATTATCTAAGACTGCTTGGGGTCAGCTAGGTCATACAATATATACATTAACTATCTCTTTAGGAAGAACTGAGTTCTAATATAGCTTTATGCACTTACTAACTTTGTGACCTTAGGCAAGTCATACAACCTTTCTTGGTCTATTTCCTCTTTGTAAAGTGTGGATAGTAATAATACTTACTTCTCACAATTTCTGTGAACATCCACTGAGATAATAGTTGAAAAACACTTTGCAAACCTGAAAATAATATATAAATGACTTTATTAATAAGAACAATTGATAACAATTATTATTAATTTAGGAGTAGAGGCCATCTCCTTTGTTTCAGTGTATAAAAAAGAATAACTTTTGAGCAACCTTTACTGTCTGAACCAGAGAACATCAAAGCTAAGCACAGCTCCAGGTCACAGAAAATAAATGAATATGTTGTTGTTGTTTTAAATAATGCAGGGTTCCAAACTCAGGATTTCAGGTTCCTCTTCTCTCCAAGAAGCTGACATGACCATGAACTCCCCCTTCTGTCTTTCAAAAGCTGATTTTTTTTACTTGGGTTTTCTAAATAAGCTTTCCCAAGCATGGAGATATCCCAAAATTCCTTTTCTCTCTAGAGCACTAATTCACAGAACTCTGGAATTGAGTTTCCTCAAAATATAACTTCAAGACTAGAGCTGCCCAAGAAAGTCTCTCCCTATATAAAGGAAGATGAGTTCAGAAATTCTTGTCACTTAATTATATATTTTCTTATCTCATGACTCATTTCTCTCAGGCTGAGAGTCTACATATCTGCATTCTAAAAGTTGCATCAGTTACTCGGGCTCAGGAATTTTCTTAAGGCTTCAGGTAGAAGTACATATCACATAAGATATGACAAAGAGGTTACATACATCGCAGGAGCACACTATACTCCTGGCTCCAGAGACTGTGTTTATGATTAAACCTATTACTCTTTGGTTCTCCTACCAAAAAAGCAGAAAGGTCCTATATAACCTGTCCCAAATGATTCATTCCCAGTCAAGAAGATGCAAATGAAGTGTGAAATAAAACTTCACAAGCCTAGTAATCTAAAAAAAGTTGATCAAAGACTTTCCAAGAGCATCCTTAATCATCTTACGTCAAAGCAAGGATTATTTGTATATTTGGGGTGTGATATGGCAGATGGAAATGCCATATGCATTCCAGAGTTGCCATCCTGGTGGGTTCCACAGAGTCCGTCCATCTAGCCTAACATCAAACTGACCACAAATCCTCACTCTAACAAAGACGGTAAGGTACCGTTCAGCCTTCCCTTGAATACTGTTAGTGATGGTAAACCGACTGCTTCTTGAGATAGCAACTTTCAAATTAAAAATATAGAAATTTTAGATCTCTTGATACTTTTTTCTTGAAGTAAGTCAAAATCTGGCTCTCCCTTTTCACCCATTGTTTTCAGATCTTCCCTCTATGTACTGATGGGAGAAAAGCAAACTCTCTTCCACAGATCAATGCTACAACTACATGAACACTTAGCTATTATTCTCCTAAACCCAACTGTTTCCATGGTTGTCAACTTCAATTCATTTGGCAGTGGTATTATCTTGACGTCCTTCATTAGTCCATTTTCCAACTCTCCACCTGCTCCTAAGAATATGAAAGCCATTTTAAAAATGTGTGCAAAAGTGAATGTGCTAATACAGCTAGAGTCTAAGCATGGAAGAATGCAATGACTTTCTCAACTCTCTTTTATTGAACATTATTACTCCTGACATGTAACCTCACATTTAAAGAGCATTTTACTGCCTATGTCATACTAGGAAAAAGTAAAGACACAATGGCCTTGCCTTCTGGGTATTATTTTGACTCTTCCCTTTTCTCCCATTTTCTAAAGGTAGAATAGAAGAAATATAAGGTGAAAAATTGAGAAATCTTAAATCTCAGCATAATTTGGCAAAGAAATATTACCTGAATTAGATTTTAGCCCTCAGAAATTCAACTAGGACGTCAATACAAAACAGTTCACCTCCAACAAAAAGGGAGTTGAATGCAAAGAAGAGACTTAATCCTAAGAGAATTAGGTAGGTAAGATCATTTTCTTTTTTTTCTAAGTACCTTGACAAGTGATACTTACAATCTTCTGCAGGAGAGTCAGAAGAACAAAAGATAAATCTCTGTGCCAGTCATAGGAAAGGGCTTTTCTCCCCTGTTCAAAGAGAACTTTTACAAATGAACATGAAGGTAAATT
The DNA here is from genome assembly GCF_011100635.1 of Trichosurus vulpecula. Taxonomy (NCBI): domain Eukaryota; kingdom Metazoa; phylum Chordata; class Mammalia; order Diprotodontia; family Phalangeridae; genus Trichosurus; species Trichosurus vulpecula. The sequence continues at coordinate 260,321,350 of NC_050578.1, read as the reverse complement.
GGTATAGCAAAAATTAGGCTTTCACTAAGGAAGAGATAGCCAAGGATTTCAGCTGAATGAGAAGCTGTAAGCAGTAGCTTGAATACATAGCAACCAATGTCTGTTTAAAATTCTGTCCTTCTATGAAGTTCATCATAAAAAATGGAGGAAAGACTAAGTCCATAAGGAAGCAGGCATGATACCAATGGAAAGCATGATTAGAAGCATGATTTATTCTCATCATGAAAAAATGTAGAATAGTCAGAATTCCATTTTTTTTCCTCAGGGTGCTTTGGATTGGAGAACAATTTTGTGTGCAAAGAATGAGTTCTCATTATGAAGTTGTGAAGACTGTCTACTTGTTGCCTGTTATAATTGGAGTGCTAGGAAATGGTTATCTAGTATACAGTTATGGTTTTCATTTCATCACTCAGACAAGACACAAACACATAGACATAATTCTAATTAACTTGGTCATTGTAAATACCATATTTCTTCTCTTCGGGGGAATCCCTATGGTAATAGATTTTTGGGGTTTAAATTATATTCTGAATGATGTTACGTGTAAGATTATAATTTATCTGCAGAGAGTGTGTCGAGGCCTTTCTCTGTGCAGTACCTGTCACCTGAGTGGTTACCAGACAATTGTAATCAGCCCTACTAGCCCCAAGTGGGTAGCCCTGAAAACTAGAGGCCCCAAGTACTTCTTTCCCTTTTGTGTTCTTGGTTGGATCCTAAATATGCTAACAGATGTTGCTCTTCCTGTCTATATAACTCTTCCAAGGAATAGCACAATTATTAAAGGGAGAAATAAACCAGATTATTGCTTTTTAAAGCCATATGGCAAGAGTACTTTAAAAATTCAACTCTGGAAGTCCATCTATGTAATTATGTTCGTGTCATTCATGGTCATCACCAGTGGTTATATGGTTTATGTCCTGTACAGACACCATCAGCGAGTCCAACATATTCACAGCACTGCTTTCAAAGCAGGAGTCTCCCCTGAGATCAGAGCCACCAAAGTCATCCTGATGCTTCTCATCATCTTTTTCTTCTTTAATATAATCTGTTCCATCTTTAATGCTTATGCTGGTAATTCTGAAGCAACTGGAACTTGGGCACTACATATTGCAGCAATTATGTCCATGTCTTTTCAAATAGTCAGTCCTTTTGTGTTGATCAGCAGTGACAACAGGATCCCACAGATACCCTGTGGTATTCTGCAAAGAATGAAATACTTATCTATCACACCCTTATCAACAATATTATGTCAAACCTCTCAATAGTCATAGTATCAAAAAACAAGGTAGCTGGAGCTATCATTGGAGGTTATCTAGCCCAATATCCTGGAGATAACAAAGGCCAGGATTAAGATGATTTTAGATGCAACAGGATTTTCTTTTGTTCTGTTTTCTTACCACTGTGTTTCCCTCCCACTTTTCCTTGGAATGTAGACAATAGCTAAATTCCCATTGAAAAGTGGCCACACTTTTAGATTTATGTCTTGGAAATTTCTTTGTATGTCATTAAACCTCTAAACACATTCTCCTTCGTCCTCTCTATCCTCTTTATTGCCATACGCATGTCTGACTTTCAAGGGGGAATGTCTCATGAAAATGAACAGCACTGATTCTTGTGCCAGGCATAGTCCCTCCTATAACCTCTGTAAGAGTTCAGGATGAAACTTATCACTGCAAATCTCCCTGCATACACCTGATATCAAAATATTTTCTTGTCAGCTTCTGAAGAACATTAAATAAGTGCTTTTGGTTTTTATAAGTCAGTATCCTTGTGTTTGGTTTGAATAAGTTTGTGGAACTTGATCTCTTTGGGGAAGACTCATTAAACTGTTGTCCTGAGAGGCTCCCAAGAAACTTTAGAGCAGATATGACCAGAGAGGTCGGCAACATGCCAGCATGAAAGTCTCAATCTTAACACCTTGCTTTCTTTCTCTCAGTTCATGCACACGCACACACACAAACACACACAAGATATTGAGTGTTCCATGTAAACAAATATTTGTACTTTATAATTTCAATGATAATATCAAGAATGATGCTTTCCCTTGAGGAAAAGGATAGATAGCATCTTAGAATAGATTAAAAATTACATTCTGTGGCAAGGAGGACCCAGATATTCAAGAGTTCCTTTCTAAACCTGGATCTGACATCTACTTTGAAATTGTGTGCATGTCTCATCACCATTTGGTAATTTATTTTCTTCTTCTCTACGATGGAATAAGGATCCCTTTTTGTCTACTTTGCTGTCTGGCTCAGAACTTCAAGTTAGAAATCAAAAGATGCAAGGTTCCTAAAAGGTCATTTTTTCGTATTCCTAACCCAGGCTGCAGCTGTGGGTATGGAGGAGTGAGCTCCTGCCCAGTGAGTATGATACTGCAAAGACCAAGGACATTTTTGGCACAGTGTGTCTGGGGGCATTAACTGAGGGTTCCTGGAGGAGAGGAAATGTTTCAACAATCTGGCTAGCAGCTGTTGTTGGGGTGAAAGACCAACACAAGCCCAACAATAAGAATGCTGCCAAAGCCCGGGTTCTTTTGATCAGCTTTACTAAGGAAAACAACTTTAAGTGGTTGACAAGTTTATTTTAAACCAGCATACAGACATCATTCACTTAGTTCAGGGGAAAAAGCCAGCACCTTGAACTTCAGAGCAAAATGAAAACAAAGTACAAACACTGACAGACAGACCTCATCTGATTCAAATCCCAATACATAGTTACCAGAGTTTAACAAAGTCCCAGCATCCAGGTTTATGAGCTGGAGGGCTCTTAGTTACAGCTGCCCAGAGTCTCCACATCAGCGTGCCACCAAGAGTGAAAGCCCTGAGCAAAAAGCTCTGTCTTCTCTTCTTATACCATTTCAGACATCATCAAAGTTCATCTGAATGGGGCGTAGAAATTTATCTTGCCCTACAAGAAAGGAAGGGAAAAGGGATGGGAGGGGAGTGGGGTGACAGAGGGGAGCGCTGATGGGGAACAGGGCAACCAGAATATACGCCATCTTGGAGTGGGGGGGAGGGTAGAAATGGGGAGAAAATTTGTAAGCCAAACTCTTGTGAAAATCAATGCTGAAAACTAAATATGTTAAATAAATAAATTGATTAAAATTAAAAAAAAAAACGTTCATCTGAATGGCCAGAACGTAGGCTCCTATGATTGGCTCTTGAGTTAGCACCTCCCCTTAGTACCCTGGGAGCTTTATACCCACATAGACTTAGCACCTAATAGGGCTTTGGGCCTGGGGCTTAGCACCTAGTAAGACTCCATGAAATACACTGAATTAATCAAAGGAAACAAAAGCCAAATGCTTCAAGGGTACTTGGTTGAACTGGGTGCTAAGAGCCCATTTTGCTTACCAACACAGGGGTCTCTGAATTTCAGTCCTTTGACAGATTCATAACATCACATTAAGGAGGACATGAGGCATTGAACACGATTACACATAACTCAGAATTAAAACCTAATTAGAACAATAAACTGCTAAAATAAAATGAAGCAAAATAAAAAATAAGTAAGCAAAGGAAAAAGAATTTGACCATAGACAGATGCTATGGTTTAAATGAAGATCCAGGTTCATATTCAGAGGAAGATATTGAGGTAAAGAAAAGAGACTTCTATTTCAAAAAATCATGTGAATTGGTCACAAGACCCAAAAGAGTTCTTGGAAGAACTTAAAAAAATCAAAAATCAGAGAGATTGAGGAAAATTTTAGAAAAAATAAAAGCAATCCAAGAAAATTATGAGAAGAAAGATAACCAATTGGGGATAGATATTCAAAATATTAGGGAAGAAAATAACTCCTTGAAAACTAGAATGGGGAAGCAGTATCAAAGGGCATTATAAGACTCCAAGAAGTAATGAAACTAGGGGGAAAAAACAAGACAATCTGAAAGATCACATTAGAAAAAGAACTAGCCTGGAGAACAGATCAGATCAAGGAGAGAAAATAGAATTGTTGGACTACCCAAAAGTTATGATCAAAAATGGAATCTTGATAAAATATTACACGAAATTGTTAAAGAAAATTGCTTTGAAATTCTAGAACGGTAGGGTAAAGTAGATATAGAAAAAAAAGCTACTTTTCACCATGTGAAAGAGATCCCAGAAGGAAACTTATGGGAATGTCATAACCAAGTTACAAAACTTCCTTGTTAAGGGGAAAATATTTCAAGCAACAAGTAAATTAAAAGAAAAACCAATTTGAATACTGTAGTGATGCAGTCAGGATTTGACAAGAGCTGGCCATTTCTCCATTACAAGACCATAGGTCTTAGAAAATTACATAGTTATCTCCACACTGTGACTTTTCCCATTGCAGTTTCTATAGATGATGGTTTGGTATAAGAAATTAAGTGGGAATTTGGGTAGAGCTTCATAAAAGTCACAAATGATACATGAGTGCCAATGGATGACACAGAACCTATGACCAAGTTCTTAACCCATATTTTATAATAACGTACTATACTCAACCAATAAAATAAAGTGAAAAAATACAGCGTCTTCTCTGGCATGAAGGTAGGGTGAAAATTTTCATGGAGATTTTATTCCCCTCACCTTGTAATATGGATTTAATAATTGTATTTCAAAAAATAAAAGAGCTTTGGTTGTAAGCAGAAATAATTTACCCCAGAAACTTGAATATACTCCTGAATGCAAAAGAATGGAAATGTGACAAACTGGAAGATTTTCAGGTATTTGTAACAATAAGAGTCTAACTCAATGGAAAATTAACCTAAACAATCCAGAGGAAATATAAGTAATGTAAATGTAAATTATAAAGCAATTGCAAATTAAATAAATTAATCTTAAAAATGAGAGAGTTAAAGAACAAATCATGGAAACAGTCAAAAATTTCATTAAAGAGAATGCCAAAAAAAATCAGACAGCTTATCAGAACCTATGGGGTAAAGCAAAAACAGGTATCAGAGTAAAATCCATATTTCTAAATGCTTACATCAATAAAATATTAAAAGAATAAAACAAGGAGTTAGGTATGCAATTTAAAAAGTAGAAAAAGAAAAAAAATCTTTAATTAAACTTTAAATTGGAAATCCTAAATAAAATAGATGAGATTCATAAAATTACCTGTGAAAAATTGGACTAAAACTAAAGTTTCAATAAAATAGATAAACCATTGGTTCATTTGATTTTAAAAAAAGAAAGAAAACTAAGTCACTAGTATCAAAAATGAAAAGGGTTAACACAACACTAATGAAGATGAAACTAAAGCAATTATAGGGAGTTGTTTTGACCAATTATATAACAGCAAGTATAACTATTTAAGTGAAATGGAAGAATATTTACAAAAGTAAACATTGCCCATATTGGCAAAAGAGAAAAGAATATCTAAATATAACTATTTTATTAAAAGAGGCTCAACAGGCCATAAAATGAGCTTCCTAAGACAAAAGCACCAGGACCATGTATTTACAAGAGAATTCTATCAAACATTTAAAGATCAATTCCAATATTACATAAATGATTTGGAATGAAAGGCAAAGAAGGGATCTTACCAAATACCTTTTATGAAACAAATATGATAATGATACCTAAACCAGGAAGAGTTAAAACAGAGAAAGAAAATTATACACCAATTTCATTAATACATAAGGAAGCAAAAATCCTAAAGAAAAGAGTAGATAAAAGATTACAATACAAATTACAAAGATTAAATATTATGACCAAGTGGGATTTATACCAGGAATGTAGGGATGGCATAACAAAAAGAAAACCATTAAAATAATTTATTGTTTTAGTAATAAAAGTTAAAAATACATGATTGTATTAATGGAGAGAAACTTTTGATAAAGAACAACACTCATTTCCATTAAAAAGACATGAAAGAATACATATAAATGGATTATCCCAGCAAGTGATTTTTAAAATTACCTAACACCATCAGCAAACATTATTTGTACTGAAGCCTTCCCAGGAAGACATGATGTGACATAAGAATGCCCATTGTACACAATATTGTTTGATATTATATTGGAAATCATTGAAAAGGTAATAAAAAATAGACAGAGAAGGAAACAGAATACAGAATGAGGTAACAAAGCTATTTTTCTTTGTAGATAATATGATACTATACTTGAAAAATCTCAAAGAGTCAACTAAACAGTTACTTGAAAAAACCAATAACTTCAGCAAAATAGCAAGATATTAAGTAAATCTATATAAATGATCTGCATTCCTATATATCATATACAAAGCACTGCAAAAAGAGATAATAAAAGATGGCCCCCTTAAAATAATGCTAGACAGTATAAGATACCTGAGAGCACACCTGCCAAAAGGAACTATATAAACATTTAAAAAAAGTTTCATAAAATGAAATCAGATTCAAATATTTGGAGAAATATTAATTGTTCCTGGGTAAAAAATAGCCAATATAATAAAAACACAATTTTACCTAAACTAATTTATGCATTCAATGCAATCCAACTTAAATTATCAAAATTATTTTAATGAATTTAAAATGATTACAAAATTCATTTGGAATAACAAAAAGTCAATCATATCAAAGGCACTTATGAAAAAATGTAAAGGAAGCAGGTTAGGCAATGTCAGATCTTAAAGTAATTGATAAAATTGAAACCAAAAAGATCCCAGAACTTATTTGAAACATGTAGGACAAAGACTTACAGTATTGAAAGACTTTTAGCCATGATTTTAAAAAGAAGGTGTAATATCAACCAAACAATATTAAATAAACATGGTGATATCACAAAAAAATGAATAAAAATTTTTGAATGGATTGTACACAGTTATAAGCTAACAAAGGTGAGCTCACAAAATATAGGGATGCCTCAAAAATACAAAATATTCAAAGAAGCTAACAGAAGACCAAGTAGAAATCTTAAATAATTCAATATCCAAAGGAAATAGAGTTATTCATAAAAGAACTACAAGGTAGCAAGAATGGGGCAAGAATTACTAATCATGATAGTTTCACAGAAGTCTACCAAACCAAAAAAACAAGTACCAAAACTAAATACATTTTATCACAAAGACTGAGAAAGAAAACACTGTAGACTATTTCATTTATGGGCCAATAGTGGTCCTAATGTCTACAGGAAAGAAGACAGCAAAGAAGGAGAACTATACCCCAATATCATTAATGAATTAGAATTTAAAAATATAGATGAAATCTCATCAGAAAATAGCAATTTATTCAAAAAGTAAACTATTATGATCAATTTAAAATTGTACTCAAGATAGTAGGATGGTGCAATATTTGGGAAACAATAAACATAATGAAGTATACTTAAAACAAAAACATTAAAAATATAGCTATTTCAATAAATTCATAAAGAAATCTTTGACAAAGGCAAAACAGCAATTTATGCCCCAAATACTCAGAAGTATGGGCATAGTGTGACTTTAAAAAATCACAGTGTCTAAAACCAAGAGTAAGCATCATATGTAACATAGATGTGCTGTAAGCTTTTCCAGTAAAATAGGAGCAAAACAAGTATGTGTCCTCTCTCCATGAGTATTTTATATAGTTTTGGATATGTTAACAGCAGTGATAAGACAAGAGAAAGAAATTATAGGTGAAAACACATAAAGTCATCGTCATTTGTTAATGGCATGACTGTTTAGAAAGAAAATCCCGAGGAATAAGCAGAGGTACTAATTCAGACAACAGTTTCATGAATTTGAAGGCTACAAAACAAACCTGCAAAAACAAATAGCATTTCCATATAATAGTAACAAATTCCAAGAGGCAATGATAGAAAGAGAAATGTCATTCAGTCACTTAAAATTCATCAACTATTTGGAAAACAAATTACCAAAGCTCACTCAGTGCTAATATAGATTCAATTACAAAATACTCCTTGAAAAAATAAATAATACTCCCAGTAGCTAGAGAAATACATATTCAGTGCTCCTGGCTAGCCCGTTCCAATATAACAAGTGACTATTAGTATCAATTTGATTGCTATTTTAATGCAATATATAATTAAAACTCTTGAAGGAATATTTTACAGAATTCAATTGTTGGCAGTGCTAGATGTGTGATCAAGAAGCCCTGAAACATGCCTGTGACATATATTAGCTGTGTCACCCTCAGTAAATGACATCTCCTTTCTCTGCCTCAATTTCTTTATCCTTAAGAGGTAAATGGTATTTGCACCTACTTCACATGGTTGTTTTGGAGATGAGAGATAAATGCAAAACCACTTTTTCAAATTGTAAATACTAAGAACATAAAAGAAAAAACAAAAATCCATTGGGAAAAACAAAAGATACAGAAAATCAGGAAAAAAATTAAAAAGGAAGAGTTGAAGGGGGGATATTGCTTCCAAATTGAAAGCAATATGTAAAACATTGGCTTAAAATAGCAAAAATAGATAAATGATACTGTTCAGTGATGAGAACCAGAAACAGTGAAATTCAATGATCCAGTGATAAACTAACTGGACCATATATAAACTAACAAAGGCCTCCTTATTTGATTAAAAAAACCTGGAAAAAACTAAAAAGCAGTCCTGCAGGAATTGGGCCCAGACAAACAACTTTTACCTAATTCCATGACAAATTTAAAATGAGTGTTTGTTATTCAGTTGCTTCAGTCATGTCTGACTCTTCATGACTGCATTTGGAGTTTTCTTGGCAAATCTTTGATACTGGAGTGGTTTACAATTTCCTTCACCAGCTTATTTGACAGGTGAGGAACCAAGGCATACAAGGTGAAGTGACTTCCCCAGGTGTCTGAGGTCTGAAGAGAGTCTTCCTGACTCCAGTCCTGACACTCTATCCTAGCTCCTTCAAAATGAGTATTTGACACTAGAATTTATGATAATGCCACAAAAATAGAAAAAGGGGCAGATCATATTTTCACACCTATGAATAGTTGATATATTCTTAAACAAGGGAGAGAGACAAATACAAAAGGAAAAATAGATAATCTTGATGGCATAAAATTGAATAACTTTTATACAAACAATATTAATGGTCTGGCCCTTTCTAAGAAAGGAGTTAGCTCTTGTTATAAAAGGTGTCATGCTCCATGAAGGAAAGATATGTCCTCAATATTATCCATGGGACTCTTTGGGGATCACTCAAAACTCAAAATTTATTGTTGTCCCTTAATCAAGTATGAGGTATTAGGTAGTATCCATTCTTTAATCATTCAGACAGTTAAAAGACACCAATTCCAACATCAGGTCATCCCTCCCCATCCCACCCATGTTCCAGACCATCAGGGTAAAGGCAGGTTGATTGTGGATATTTTCTCTATTTAGACTTCCAGTCTTTGTCTTCCTTTAATGTCAACATTGCATAATTGTTATGAATACAATAATAGATAAGTAATGAAAATTATAAAGTGTCAACCTAAATGTCAGCTATTATTTCACTTAACCCTCATCTTTGAGATCCATGGCCATCTATCCCCCAAAACCATAGAAATCCAAATTCTACCATTTTTACCAATTCTTGCAGAAGAACTGTTCATATGAATATATGCAGTCAGCACCAAAGATGTAAAAGACCACACACAGAAAAGCCCTCCACACTCTACAAGGATCCCTGTCTTCTTCTGTGTGACATAGATTGGCTCTCACTTTACCCTTCTCTCTACACAGGCAGAGAAAACTTTTTTTTTCTCCCAGCTGCTCACTGGTGCTCCTTTGGAGTTTAAAATTAATCAATAAGCATTTTTAGTGGGTATTTGTACCTCAGAGAAAAGTTTGTTTTTGGTGCTACTCTATGAAGACTATTAATTTTTCTACAAGTGACAAGATAATCACCAATCTGAAGGGAGATGATTTCAGACTTGTTTAATATATAATTCTGGTACTGGCCATACCTTTCCCCTATGTGTATCCACATAAACACAGAGATACCTACACACATTTATTCCTGCAGCTCTACCTACTGCCTGGCAGGAGAGTTTAACCTGGTAAGTGACCCTAAGTTTAACCACAGAGACAGCTTGATAGAGGGAAATTTTCTTCTAAAAGAAGGAAACCAGGGTCCTGAGTCACTGGGTGTTAGGAATTACACCAAGAATTAGCCTAAATATGCACGGCGCTTTCTCTTATAGGAAGCAAGAATTCTGTGCCAGATATTGGGAAAGAACTGAGGTCTCTGCTTCTCATTTCCCTGATCTCGTTGCCATCTAGATTATATCAGGGATTATGTTCAGGGTTGGACTTCATGAGCATGACATCCTAAAGGAGACGACCTCTGCCCACAATAGCAAACTCATGAATAATATTGATCCTATGCAATCATAACCTACTTAAATCATAAGAAATTGTTTTAATTATGAACTATGAATACAGTTTGAAGACCAAGGGTTTCACAGCTTTAAACTCTATTAAACAGAAGTGAAGAAAGCTAATATTTAAGGACCTGACAAAAGGAGCTCACAGCCTGGTATTACTACATTTTTAGATGTTATGGATTATAAAAACAAGGGAAGCCAGACTTTGTCACTCTTGTTCCAGGCATAAAAACTTCCTATTTGTGACTATGGTGAGCCTTCCTTTCCCTGTTCTTGGTCTATCCCTCTCTTATTATTTTCTTCGAAACTGTCTAGCACTTTTTGTGCTTCCAAGCCCCAGTTTCTCCTTTGTCAAAAAGGTACTGGATCACATGACCTCTAAGTGTTCTTCCCTATGTCTTTATTGAGAAAGGATTTTGTACCTCTTTTCATTGGAAACTAACAAAGCAATGCTCTCTAATTCCTGACAATCTCCCAGTTCTCCTTGCTGGATGGAAGTTTGGATTTAATATAACCCAACTCAAGTAAAGCATGATGATATTTTCTCCTGAGCAGGAATTGTGAGGCTGACCTATATTAGATAAGGGAGATTTAGATAAATAATGACAGAGAGCATATATGAAGAAATCTCTGTATATTTGAAGGCATTGGTATATGCTAATATTTTTAAAAGTAAAATACAATTTAATTTATTTTAAGAAGTGTATAGTATAAGCCAGAAATTCTGCTAGATTCTTAGGATACCAAAAAAAAAATTACTGTTGGCTTAAGGGAAAGGAAGCAACATGTATAGCTAAGTAATTATACTTGAGAACAGGGACTTTCTTTTGTCTTTTGTTTTATTCCTACTATTTAAATACCACGGTGCCTGGAGCACAGAAGTTACTTAATAAATGTTTTCCAACTGGCAATACATGCATAAATGAATGCATGAAGACATATAAATATACATATGTTTTCGTATAAATGCATATATATATATATGGTATATGGAAAATACAAAGTATTTGAGGGAGAAAAGAGTGAAAGTACAACTGAGAGGTTCAGCAAAGGAAAACTGGAGAAAATTGACAATTGAATGGGAATAGGAAATCCAAGAGCCTGAGGGTAGAATGAGAAGTTTTCAGGAACGAGAGAGAGACAGAATGTACAAAGGGAGATAAGTGGAAGATGATATGCTTTTATGAGGAACAATGAGACATTCAGTCTGGCCAGAACTTAGATTACATTGGGGCAAATATTGTGAAATGAAGCTAGAAAGATAGGACTGAGTAGCGTTGGACATTTTAATACCACCAAAAGAATTTGTATTTAATCCTAGTGGTGATTGGAATCCATTAAATCTCTTGAGCAAGGGACTGAAGAGGTCAGACATGAGCTTTAAGAATATCAATCTGGCAAAAAGTTTATTTTAAAACAAATTGCGCATTTTTAAGTAAATGTTCTTGAAATTTGTATTTATTTAAAGACTACTAAAATAATTGCAATTAGAGCAAGACAAATGGGAAGATGTATTTAAAGAAAAACATATTCTGGGAGCAGTCATCCTGGCAGACACGAAATGCACATCTTCCCCAATATCCTTTCAATTTGTTAAGTCCTGACTGTGTACAGAAGCTGATGTAATCTGCGGTGGCAGGGAGAGATAAAAGTTGAGATAAAATCCAGGCTTTGTTACCCTAAAGTTGACCATGTTAAATAAGGGAAGGAGGTTTACTAGATACATATCAAAGCCAAATAAAACAAGATAAAATCATAGGAGTGATACAAACAATGTACTCTCAGACAGCCCAGGAAGGAAGTATTTCCATGTTACTTTTGTTTTTATGGGTTTTTAATTTGCTTTTTAACAATAATATTTATTTGGTACTCAAAATAAACATATTTTGTTCTCTCTCTCTCTCTCTCTCTCTCTCTCTCTCTCTCTCTCTCTCTCTCTCTCTCCTCTCTCTCTCCCCCTTTCTCTAATCAAATGAATGAGGGAATTATATAAATAATTAATTTTTTGAGAGTTGTAAGTTTTATAAGAAGAATCTCCTTACATTATTATTCTTCAAAGCAGGAACAGGGAAGATTCTCTGGAATAGAAGAGACTCTAGAATAGTTTTTAGTTCAAACAAAGTAGATTGTCCCCCACCCCACTTCCAGGGTCAAGTCTACAGGTGTGCACACATGCACAGCTGGTACTAACTCCTTTAAATGAGAGCAATAAGCCAACTCCCACAACTTCACTCCTAGACTTTCAAGCCATTTCCTCAATGGTATGGTTAGCCACCTTCTTGTCCAGGAGAAACCCCCATTCTCCTGATGGATTGTCATTTCTTCCATACCATTATTCCAGAAAAAGCCCCAGCTAATTTTGTTTCACTTCCATTTCTCCAGACATCCCCCTTTTAGGTTCCCTAGCTTCCTTTCTCCTAAGCAGGGTGAGTGTGGTTTTCTACCTCTCCCACCCAAAAGATGTTACTACCAGGACTTGATGAGTTGTTACATCTATCACTTGCCATTATCTACCCCCATTCTAGATTTCATGTCATTTTAGGGTTGTGTTTTTCTTGGGGGGGGGTGGGAAAGGACATGGAGGGAGTAGGAATGTGAGCTGGAGAATGGTGTCCATTCAGATGGATCTGATTGGTCCCTAATTATTGAGATCCAGAGTCATGGAAGTGCAAATAAGCTTGGAAACTAAAGTTTCTAGATTGGTAAAAAGGCAGCATGTCTCAAAAGTCTTAGTGTAGTTTTTAAAAGTAATATTTCATTTTTTCTCATTCACATATTTAAAAAGTTTTTGACCTGTTTTAAGGTTTCAGTTTCAAATTATGCACTTCTGTCCCTAAATCCCCTTCTCCCTCTCTGAGATAGCAAGTAATCTGATATAGGTTAAACATATGCGATCATGTAGAACATTTTCGTTGTAGTCATTTTGTGCTTTTCAGCTCAGTTTTGAAGTACACTAAAACTTTTGGAACACCCTGTGTAGAAGGTTAGACTGTGTGATGTGTATCTGTCTGTCTATCTGTCTGTCTGTGTAGAGAGGGGTAGAAGGGGGCAGCCAGAAGGGAAGAAGAACAAGAAGGAGAAATAACCATCACTAGGGAATAGATGGCTTGTTGGATTGCAAAAATGAAGACCAAGGAAAATAAAACATCAGATCTGAACTATAGCACACATTTTCCCCTACATCAAGCAAAATCTGACTCATTACATCTAACTATTTATTCCAGAGTTTGTCCAGAAGGACTTAGAAGAAAAATGTTAATCCCTTCTCTATGTGTCAGACAAGAAAATCTGAAGACCTAACCATCATGTTCCTATCCTCAATCTTTTTTTATTTAATTCCTTTACCTGACCCCCACATAGGCTAGCTCTCAGTTGGTACTTGGTTCTACTCCTTGTACTATCCCAGGCTTTTTGTCTTGCACCTGGAACTCTTCTTTTCCAATTGCATGGGCCCAAGTCCCAGCTTCATCCCTATCCTGGAACCTGCCATATATTGCCCTCCAGCCTCCTGACTAAGCGCTATCTACAGTGCCTTGATGTCTTCTAGATATCTTCCTATATTTATCAGGCCTTGAAAAATCACTTACTCTAACTTTTGCCTGGATTAGCCAATCAGAACTTGGTCTGGTGCCTTTTCTTTGGCTTTGGTGCATTAATTATGGGAAGGGAGATGTGAGAGCATCTGGGTAGTACTACTCTTTCGTTTTCCATCATCTTGGCAGGTTGCTTGTATCCCCTTTTTCTAAGCCAGAATTTTAGTAATAGTAACCATATTGATTTGAGGATTAATCAGAATGAAAAAGAAGCAAAGTTTATGAAGAACAATATACCTGCCTCTTATCTTTTGATTCATGCTGTGACAAAGTTCTGAGCACCATATCAGAACAATAGGCTTTTGAGGTCTTCCCTATTCCAGTTTTATTCTCCACTACTCAGCAATGTGGATCTTTACATCTTTTCTGCTCAGGCTTCAGTCTTATTCACATTTCTTCCCCCATGCTTAAGCCATATTTTCCACTCCTAGAATTCTTACTCTAAATTTCTACTTCCTTTGCATTCTCACAATAGTTCTTTTCGGATTAGGCTTCCTTAACTAATTCAGCCTTCATGGTTCATTTTAGTTCTCTGAGGTCTTCTGATATTTATCATTAATATAATATCAGGTCAATAACACTGTGTTGTATTATTTGTTGTGTCTTCTTTTTCCCCATACAAATTTTAACTAACCTGAAGGCAGACTCTTAATAATGTATAATGGCAAAAAGCTATGGATGTAAAGATAGGGGGCTTTAATATGAGTCTCAAGGCCTACACTAATAAGGCATATGAAACTGTGTAAACCATTAAATACCTGTCAGGCTCAGTTTCCATAACTGTAAAATCAGGATGATTAATGTGTGTACTATCCCTCTCACAGATTTAAAAAAATTTTAAAAAATAATACAGAAAGCACTTTCTAGTCTACATGTATTAATTTAGGTTATATAAGCTTGAAAAGAATCTTCATCCCAATTTCCACTCTAGACAAGTCAACTCTTCAATGTGGCCAGCTATATGAACTCTCCAGGATTCTAGAGGTACACCTGAGGGATTTTGGGGTGTTCCTATTTTTCTTTTTTTAATAAATGAATTTATGTTTTAGTATTTAAAAATCACTTCCACAACTTTTAAATTTTCTCTGCCTCCCTCTACTCCCTCATTCTCAAGACAGCATGCAATCTGATATAGGCTCTACATACATATTCTTGTTAAATATATTTTCATATTAGTCATGTGCAAAGAAGAATTGGAATGAATAGGAGGAACCATGAGAAAGAAAAAAAAAACTAAACTAAACAAAACAAGAGCAGATAATACGCTTTGATCTGCATTCAGACTCCATATTTCTTTCTCTGGATTGGGGATGGCATTTTCCATCATGAGTATTTTGGAGTTGTTTTAGGTCCTTGCATTGCTGAAAAGGGCTAAGTCAATCAAAGTCAGTCTTCACACAATATGACTGTCACTATGTACAATTTTCTCCTGGTTCTACTCACTTCCCTCAGCATCATTTCATAAAAGTCTTTCCAGGTTTTCTGAAGTCCACCTGCTCATCATTTCTTATATCACAGTGGCATTCCATTACATTCATCTACCACTACTTGTTCAGTCATTCCCCAATTGATGGGCATCCTCTCAATTTCCACTTCTTGGCCACCACAAAAAGAGCTGCTATAAATATTTTTATACATGTGGATCCTTTTCACACTTTTATAATGTCTTTGGGATACAGCCCTAAAAGTGGTATTGCTGGGTCAAAGGGTATGCACAATTTTATAGCCCTTTGGGCATAGTTCCAAATTGCTCTCCAGAATGGTTGGTTCAGTTCACTACTCAACCAACAATGAATTAGGGTTCCAAATTTCCCACATCTTCTCTAGTACTTATCATTTTCCTGTTTTGTCATGTTAGTCAATCTAAGTGTGACATGGTAGCTCTATGTTGTTTTGATTTGCATTTCTGTAATAAATATATAGGTATTTTTCTAATGTTATCAAGTGGAGCCCCATTCCCATGAATTCTCCAATAATTGCTGCTCTAGTTTATTTTAACA
This sequence comes from Trichosurus vulpecula, assembly GCF_011100635.1. NCBI lineage: Eukaryota > Metazoa > Chordata > Mammalia > Diprotodontia > Phalangeridae > Trichosurus > Trichosurus vulpecula. The sequence goes on along the minus strand of NC_050578.1, from coordinate 260,305,523 downwards.
AATTCACTAAAATTAGCCTTGAAAAGGAATATTTACTGAGATGCTACAGCAAGAAAAGGTGTTACAGTTAAGGGGGGTGAGATAAGACTGAACTGGAGTAGAAACACTTTCCTATCTATAACTTCCATCTCTGAAAGGCATAGTCTCAAACATGATGCAATTTAAATAAGGCATTTACCTTTGAAGTTCATTACCACAAGTGGCATAGCCAATGAATGAATTGATTTTGACATTTCTTGGTGGCCTTTGTCTAAGTCAGATCAAACACATCCTTCAGGACTTTGTTCCTCATGGTAAGCTGGAAAACTGAGCATGTACTCTAGGTCACATTGGTTTGTCATTCTGACCTCTGTAACTTTACAGGGTAGTAGCTGTCTCAAATATCTTTTCACCTAAAAGTGAGAAATAACAAATTTGAAATGCACAAAACAAGAGGCCTACATTTCTAGGCAACATGCTAGACCCTCATGGGGACAGACCAAGGCATCTCCCAATTCAGAGGCTTAAAGGAAATCCCTCCTGTATTGCAGTAAGTAAGGGAAAATAAAGGTGGCCACGTTGGACAGCCCTTGTCTTCCAAATGCACATCATTTCTGCCTCAGCCAGTCAAAATTCTGCCTCTTAAACGTATAGCTATCAAATCAGAACCAGTTACACAATGCCTATTCATTCTTCAAAGTAAGCATGAGGATTTAATCAGCTGCACGTTGTACACATTCTAGTAAGCAATGCGTTTGTGACGTGCCTTATTATATATCAATGTGCTGTAATTTTTTTATAATAGAAATGAAACCCTTAATAATGATTTCACTGGCTGAAGGATTGGTGGATCTGTGTTCTGTGAACATTTTCATACCCTCATCTATTTCCCACCCATAGGCATAGTTTTTTTTTTCTGTTTCTCATGATCTAGGTGAGAAGAAGAAGGCATTTTATTGGAAAATCTTGAGTCATTAACTGCCATATTGCTCTTTATTTTCCCCAGGCTTCTTTCTATCTGGTGATAATTCTTCTGACAAGGACATCTAAATACACTATTGATGTCTCCTGATGAAATCCTGAGGATTATCTACCTGAATCAGATAGTAATTGGGGTACTAGGGAACTCCTTCCTCATATTTATATATAGTTTTAAGTTCAAGAGTACTCACAAAACAAGATTGCGAATTCTGATTCTCATCCAATTTCTCTTTACCAACATCCTGATACTTCTTTTCAGGGGAATTCCCAAGGCAATGGAAGTCTGGGGGTTAAAATATGCTGTGGATTCTACAGGGAGTAGATTTCTAACCTACCTTCAGAGAGTGACTCGTAGCCTTTCCCTCTGTAGTTGCTTCCACCTGGTTATCTTCCAGGCCATCACCATCAGTCCAAACAGCCCCATAAAAGCAGAGCTAAAAACCAGGGCTCTGAAGGGCATCTTTCCCTCCTGTCTGACCTGCTGGGTCCTGAATCTACTGATAGATGCAGTTCTGCCTGTCTACATCATTGGTTTCAGGAACAGAACACAGAGTAATGAGGAAGAGAACATTGGATTTAGTGCTTTAGACCTTCATGCAAAGAAGACTAAAAGGTTCCTAATCTGGAAGTTTCTTCATGATGGTTTTTATGTGGGTCTCATAGCCAGCACCAGTGTCTATATTGTGCTTTTCTTGTGCAGACATCACCAGCAAGTTCAGCACATTCACATCACTACCCAGTCTCGAAGAGCCTCGCCAGAGATCCATGCTGCTACAGCCATCCTGCTACTGGGGAGCACCCTTCTTAGCTTTAATTTAATGAGTTCCATTTTTGTGATGTATATGACTTTTTCTAAGGTTTCTAGTCCTGTTTTGCTTCATGTCTCAGTTTTTCTTTCTCTGTGCTTTCAAATAGTTAGCCCCTTTATACTGCTCAACAGTGACACTCAGATCATGAGATTCTGCTGCGCTCATTGGTGGATGCAAAGACTATGGGGAGAAAATTTGTAATTCAAAATGTTGTGAAAATCAATGCTGAAAACCAAATATGTTAAATAAATAAATTGAATTTAAAAAAAATAAAAAAATATATTAAATATTAAAAAAAAATTTAAACCAGAAACTTACAGAATGGTAAAAGTAGCACACTTTAGCAGTGGAAGAAATGCTGGATAAAGTCAACTTGAAAGTTCTCATTCTACTGACAGGGAAATGGGGCAAGATCAAACTTCTTTCAAATTATTAAAAACAATTCTCAGCTCAATTATTTTCTATTTTGAACATTTACCTCAAGAAAACCATTTCCTGAGCAAGTTATCAATAGCTTTATAATGCGATAAAAGTTATACAGTATAAAAATAGGGGTCTACTACTCAGTGACGGATAGATGTAGTACCAGACTGGAATCCTAGAAACTTCCTTAGATGCGGCCAATTCAATTTCCTTTTTCCTTCTAACTCTATCAACCACACTCTGGTCACCAAAACCTGTTCTCCAGAATTCTGAAAACTGCCAATCATGAAATAATGACCTGTATGGATATCAGTAGCAGATCTCTTACCAAGCATAGTACCCAATGTACACATTGTAACTGAATCTTCCAGGCAAACTTGTCCACCAAGAGGCATCTCTGAGCCTTGGTCACTATCATGTTAAATATCCCTTTCATACTGCACCTTTCCCAGTTTAATGACAAAGATAAACCATTTTAAAAATAACTCTCTAAGTAATTGTGTCCTATGAGCATACCCCAGCAAAAATTATATAATCCCAGAATTTGAGAGTTGAAAGGGACCTTGATGACTATCTATATCAACCCATACACAAAAGGAATTCCCAATACAATATATCAGCTAGATGATATTCAAGGAAATAAAACTCCTACATGTCCAGGCAGCCCATGCCACTTTATACAGATTTAATTCTTAGGAATATTTTTTCTTAACATCAAGTGTAAACTTCCCTCTTCATAGCTTTCATTCCCTGCTCCTGATTCTGGCCTCTTCGAAGCAGCTGAACAAGCCTAATCCCTCCTCCATTTGAAAGCTATTTAAATACTTCAAGAAAGCAATCACCCTCTAGTCTTCTGTTCTCCAAGTTAAAGAGCTCCTTTTCCTTCACATAAATCTGATATAAAATGGTACTGAAGCCCTTCAGCCTCCTGCTTAGACTCTTCTGGACACTCCAGCTTATCAATGTCCTACTGAAATTATTCTGTGCCAAAATGAGTAAAGCATTCCCCAAGCACAATAATGAGGGCAGAGTCCATAGGCTGATGCCTCCTTTTACTGGAAGCTAACCCCATTTTATAACAGGCCAAAGCAGCAATGATTTTTTGGGCTGCTACATCACACATTGCTAAACCAACTTGAAATATTTAACCCCTAAAAGCCTCAGAACTTTTTTTTTAATTCTTGCTGTTTCCAAGTGATAGAATGCACATTTACCCCAAATGAATTTCACCTTATTGGATTCAGCCTTTTTCTCTAGTATGTGAAGACCTGACCATAAGACTTTGTTAGCCATCATTCACAGTCTTAAATTTTCTGTAAATTGTGTGAACATATTTCATGCAAATATTCACATCTTTAAGAAAAGTATTCAATAGTGTAGGTCCCACTAGCCCAGTGCCTAAAATGGTACTTGGCACATGGTGAGCACTTAATAAAGGCACATTGAAAGAATAAGGGGGTGGGGTGAATTTTTGTAACCTATTTTTAAGTAGCAAACATCTGGGGAAATGAGTTCAATTTGTTACTTGGGTTTTTCAAGAACAAGAAGGCTTCATTCATTTTTTTAAAAAATAGTTTCTGCATGTCTTTGTTTTCACATCTGTCATTTTGGATGTTCCCCGCCTGCCACCTGCCACTCACACCAGAACCAAACACTACACTGTAACAAAGGAAAACCATTAAGCCCAAGCCACCAAAAGAGAGACTGTATCTGAGGACATGTGCAATGCTGTTCTCTCAGAGTGCCCTGCCATCATAGTGCCTTGTCCAGATTTCAAGCAGATCAGGGAGGCAAGATTCCTCATCTTTCCTCCTGATTCTTGGAATCATTGTCATAATTGTTGTCCTGGTTCTGCTTCCTTTTGCTGCCTTCTTCATTCAAATCTTCCTATGGTTCCTGGCTTGCTACTATGCACTATTTCTCACTGCACCAAAATATTCCACAGCATTCTCATACCATAATGTGTTTAGGTATTTCCCAGCCAATGAACATAGACTTGTTACTACCCCCCAAATATTACTTCCAATACTTTAAAAAATAGTGGAGCACCCTGCACAGTTCTCAGAGAGCCTGCCCTACACATATTATGCATGTTGACATTGAACATTTAACTTTTATCATCCACACAGCTAATCAGCTATGAATTTGTCTGACTGTGTTCTTGTGTAATCGATGTTTGTTTATTTCATCAGCCAGCATAGTAAAAAAATAGCTTATTAAAAAGTTTTGCTAAAATCTAGGTAAATAAAATCTATAGTATTCTGCTCATTCCCTCTGCTCATCATGGAGAAAAATTAAACTAAATTACTTTGTCATGTTCTATTCATGAGAATTTTGCCAAGAATCAAAATCAAGCTAATGGGCTTGGAATTTTCGGCATTCACAATTTCCTTTCTTTTTTTCTTCATTTTTGAAAATTGGGATAACATTGATCTGTAACAATTTTGTCATTCTATCATTTTTCTGTTCTTGAAGTCATCACTGAGAGTGGCTCAGCAATCACATCTATTTTTCCCTCTTTTTTTCTCTTTTTTATTATTTTATTTTATTTTACCAGAACACAGACACAAAATAGAAAAAAAGAAACAAATAAGTTTCATAAACTTAAATATTGAAACTTAAATATAAAGTAAGAAAAAAAAGCATGTCATGTGCATAGCAGAACATAGGAAAGGATTCAAAATATGTAACACTAAATTTTAATTTCAAGGAAGCCTGTATGACACATAATACACCTTGTGTTGAGAATTGTCTGTCTTTTCTTTGCTTCCTTGTGTTTTCTTTTGTTCTCTGCTGTGCAGTTTTTAACTTTATTCTTTTTCCCCTCCCCCCTCTGCTAGAAGGCTAAAATATAATTTTGATAAGTTTTTTTGAAGACATTGGCAAAAATGTTAACTAACAAAGAGCTGGGAAGTGCAACTAGATGTCTCCCAGCAGGCCAACATGGGTCCATCTAACACTAATAAATCAGTTTTGTTTTATAGAAAACAAAATGCTTTAAATCAGTATTGATCAGAGAAATGTAAGTCAAAATGACTCTGAGATACCACCTCATACCTATCATATCGGCTAAGGTGGCAAAATAGGAAACATAAATGCTGAAGATGTGGGAAAATTGGAACACTAGTATATTGATGGAGGAGTTGTGAAGTGATCCAACCACTCTGCAAGGCGATTTGGAACTATGCCCAAAGGGCTATAAAAATGTGCATACCCTTTGACCCAGCAATACTACTTCTAGGGCTGTATCCCAAAGAGATCACACAAGTGGGAAATTGAACAGTATAAACAAAAATATTCAAAGCAACTCTTTTTGTGGTGACAAAGAATCTGAAATCAAGGGGATGCCCATCAGTTGGTTAATGGCTAAATATGCCATGGTATATGAATGTAATGAATTACTATTGTGATATAAGAAAAGAGGAGCAGACACACTTCATTATAACCTCAAATGACTTATATGATCTGATACTGCATGAAGGCAGCAGAACCAAGAGAACATTATGCACAATTACAGACACACACAGTATCTTTGATAGACTGTGTACTTCTCATCAATGCAAGGTTCAAAGACAGCTCCAAAATACTCATGATGGAAAAAGCTATTCACATCCAGAGAAAGAATTATGGAATCTGAATGCAGGTTGAGGCAAACCATTTGCTCTCTTTTTTTTGTTCTTTTTTTGTTTCCTTTCTCTTTTTTCTCATGATTCATTCCATTGGTTATAATTCTTTTTTACAACTTGACTATTAGGTAAATAAATTTAATGCGAAGGCATATGTAGAACATTTATCGAATTTCATGCCGTCTAGGGGAATGAGGGAAGAGAGGGAGGGAAAGAAAATTTGGAACTCAAAAACTTGTGGAACTGAGTGTTGTAAACTAAAAATTAAAAAAAAATTAAATTTATTTTTTAAAACAACAAAAAAATTTAAAAACATGTGACATTGATTTTTATAAAACAGTATAGTTGACTTTGGTTTGAATAAGTCTGTGGAACTTGATCCCTTTGGGGAAGACTGAATTAATTATCCTCCTGCGAGTCTCCTAACAAACTTCAGATCAGATATGACCAGATGGGATGGCTACATGCTAGCATGGAAATCTTAATCTTACCACTTTCTCTCACACTTTAAGTGTATGTACACACACACACACAGACACACACATGCACACACATACACACATGCACACACACTATGGTGAGTTTTAAATATATAAATATATTTCATAATTGTAATGATAATATCCAGAATGATAGTTTCCTTAGAAGAAATGCAAAGATAGCATCTAGGATTAGTTTAGAAACTATATGCTGTGGCAAGGAGGATCCATCTGGTTTCTTCCTAAAGCTGGATCTCACATCTGCTTTGAGACTGCGTGTAAATCTCATCACCATTCCATAATTTATTTTTCTCATCTCTACAACAGAATAGGAATCCTTTCTGTTTCCTTTGCTGGCTGGTTGAGAACTTCAAGTTAAATCATAGAAACTCAAAGAGGGAAGGATCCTAAAGGCTCACCTTTCACACTCATAACAGAGCAGGAATTTCCTCTCTACCAGCCTAAAAATTTCAATCTACTCATGAGGAATTCATAAATTCTTCACATGAACAAGTCTACTTAGAGACAGCTCTGATTGCTAGGATGTTGCTTTCTAAACACTGACATTTTCCCCTATGCAACTGTCATTCATTTATCCTAAGTTGTCCCCTTGGGCCTACAAAAAATCGACTTTCCTCCACAGGATTGTCTCAAAATACTTGAAAATTACTACTGAGCTCTTGCTAAATTTTCTCTTGTTCAGAATAAACATCCTCATTTGCTTTAAAATTCGGTCTTATGAACTGCTGACAACTATCCACATTGCTCCAAATACACTCTTTTAGGGTATCTCTTTACAGAAATGTATCATCTGATAGTATTTTAATATTCATATGTTGCCAATGTGTTCTTCTTTCAGCTAAGTGGCACAGTGGATAGAAGGCGGGCCCTGGAGTCGGGAGGACCTGACTTAAAATCCTGCCTAGAACATTTCCTATTTTTTTCATTCTGGCCAAGTCACTTAACTCTGTTTGCCTCTGCTTCCTTTACCTATAAAATGTGCTAGAGAAAGAAATGGCAAACCAGGCCAGCATCTCTGCAAAGAAAACCACAAAATACAGTCTTTGTAAAATAAATTTAGTTTTTATTTTTCATTTACAACATTCCATCCCACAAGATTTGGGTTCTAAATTTTCTGTCCCTGCCTCTCCTCTCCTCTTCCCCCAAGACGGCATATAATCCAATGTAGGTTCTACATTGGTTCTTCACATTGAACTTATTTACTTAATAGTCCAGTTACAAGGAAGAATTATAACCAGTGGCATGAATCATGAGAAAAGAGAAATGAAACCAAAAAAAAAGAAGGAAAAAATGAGCAAATACTTTCCCTCCATCTGCATTCAGACACCATAATTCTTTCTCTGGATGTGCATAACTTTTTCCATCACAAGTCTTGGAGCAGCCTTGAACCTTGTATTGATGAGAGCAGTCAAACCTATCAAAGTTAGTGCTTACAGATACCATGGGTCTGTAAACATGGACCCAACTGGACAACAAAAAGCAACAATTCACGTAACACCATTTTTGATAAGCAGATCTAGTTGGGTTCACTCCACAGAACACCATACTTCTTGATAGCTATACAGCCTCTTCTCATTTTATAGCTTCATTTTGTGTGTCCTTTTTTTGTGTCCACTAGATAGCTCCTTTAGGGGAAGGACTTTCTGTTTTTCTTGTTTGCATCCCCAGCAGTCAGCATAGAAGTCATGTCTGAGTCTTACTTGACCCCACAGACCATGTCATGCCAATACTGTCTATGTTTTCTTTTTTTTTCACAAAGATATTGGATTTATTTCCCATTTCCTTCTCCAATGCTTGGCATATAGTAGGGGCTACATAAATGCTGATTGTATTGAGTTCAAGGAAATTGAATTAAAAGGTAGAATAGCTCAGTAGAACCCTCAGGATACCTGCACAAAGGCCCTCATTACCATCAGTCCTCAAGAATCTCTGAATTCCCCTCCATAAGACCCTGACTCATCCTCACTTCCTCTCTGTTTCTGTCCCTGCTGCTCACAGGTGCTCCTCTGGAAATTCCAATTAATCAATACTCATTGTTGATAGAGATTTGCACCTGAGACCAAAGTTTGCTGATTCTTCAGACACATCTCAGAATCCCTATGGACATGCTGTCAATGCTCCTGCAGATGACATGAAAATAAGAGGTCTTAGAAGAGATGAGCTGAGACCTAACTCTGACTATATCTGGAGTCCCATTCCTGCCCACTCTGTACATACACACATCAATTCCCCACCCATTCTTCTTGCAGCAGAGATAGACTTGGTAAGTGACTAATTCTTAGTCTCAGAGACTGAGATTGATTAGGAGCCTTTTCTAGGAAAAGGTGATATTCCTGTGTATTTGGGTGCTGGAGAAAATGCAGGGATGTTGTGGACTATGTCAATGTAAGTATGGTGTTATCCTTCAGAAGGACAAGGGACATATTGTCTTCTATGGTGGTTCAGTTGATGTTGCCCCACTCCCCCCTCTCTCTCTGTCTTTCTGTCTTTGTCCTTCCCTATATCTCTGTCTCTGACTTTCTCTGTCTCTCATTCTCTCTATGTTTTTGCATCTCTCTTGGTCTCTCTGTTCTTGTCTTTCAGTCTCTGTGTGTCTGTTTCTCTGTCTCTCTTTTTCTGTCTGTCTGTCTCTGCCTGTCTCTGTTTCTCTCTCTGTCTGTCTCTTCACTCTCTATCTCTCTCTGGCTCTCTCTCTGTCTCTCTCTCTCTGTCTCTCTCTGGCTCTCTCTCTCTCTCTCTCTCTCTCTCTCTCTCTCTCTCTGTGTGTGTGTGTGTGTGTGTGTGTGTGTGTGTGTGTGTCAGTGTGCATCTCCCTCCTTCCCTCTCTCTCTCTTCCTCTCTCCCTCACCCTTTCCCTCCCTCCTCTGCTTTAATCTAAACCTAGACAGGCAGGGAAATAGGTATAGGCTCAAATGCAGCAGGTACTGCCTCTTAATTATTTTGTCCCAAAAGAACACTAAGAAATTGCTGGGATACTCAAAGCCTAAGGAAATCTTAGATGGTGAGGCCAAGGTGTGTTGGGAACTGGGGGTAGGGAGATTTGTCTTAATTCTCTAGTAGGAGCCCAGCCTGATGAGTAGGACCCACTCAGTTCTACCTAACAAACATTTGAAAAGATGAAAGAGGTACTTAACATGGTTTGGAGTCGTGCCTGCCTTTCAAAGCTTTGGCTTCAGCTCCTTCATCCCCCAGTATTATCTTCTATACTATGAGAAAATGTTGGCAACGAGCTCAGTTCCCATTGGAATACAGGCAGTTGTGGACATATTGTTTATATGACAGTACTTTGTCTGTTCTCAATACAAGAGTTCTAGGTTTAGAGCTGAAAGGGGCCCCATTCACTCTGACTTTCTCAGTTTGCAGATGAGTATCTCGAGGAATGCATTTAGGGTTTTTTCTGTGTGACCCTGTATGTGTCACTTAACTCTCATTGCCAGAGAGAGAGAGAGAGAGAGAGAGAGAGAGACAGAGAGAGAGAGATGCTCAAAGTGATGTAGATAAGTAGCAGAGCTTTTTTTTCCAATATTTCATTATGTGGTGTTAAATGTTAATGCCACACTGCTATATAAACCTCCAGCAGGCTATAACAACAGTATCTCTGAGTCTTCATTTCAGTCTCCTCTCTTCTTTCTCTTTTTCTCTCTGCCCCTTCCATGATGCTCCCTGCTGCCAGTTATTTGATGCCTAGTCTTTGGTAAGATTTCCTGCCTTCTCATGTTTTACAAATTGGTCTCTGCAGTAAGGGGTACCCAGCCGGGTTGCCAGGTTTACTGAGCAAAGAAAAATCAAAGCTGAGTTTCACCTAAACCACCAATCATTGACTTGAAAATATGACAATATAAGCACAAGGTAAAAAGAGACATACACACAGACATACAGACACACACACACACACACACACACACACACACATATATATATATATGTATGTATTCCTCACATAGGGATGATATTATATGTTTCTTGTTTTTTATCATGTTTAGCAACATATCTGTGTGTATGTGTTGATAGTCTATTTATCTACATAATTCCAAACAAAATAAAAAGAACAAGATACTTACAAGGGGATCTGTATATTATGCATCTATGTATATACATACATATATGTATATATAATGATAAGAACATGGGCAGCTAGGTGGCACAGTGGATAGAATGCTAGTCTTAGAATCAAGTAGACCTGAGTTCAAATCCAGCCTCAGACACTTTCTAGCTCTGGGTAAGTAACTTTACCCTGTTTGCCTTAGTCTCCTCATCTCTAAAAGGAGCTGGAGAAGGAAATGTCAAACCATCCCAGTATATTTACCAAGAAAATCTCAAAAGGAATCAGTTGAATGTGACTGAAAATGACTAAACATTAAAAAAGCAGAATAAAAGAATAGGCGACATTAAAATGTTATCCCTGTATGAAAACCTAGAAAATAGATCAATTATTTTCTAAGAAGACATCAACCTATGATTGTAAAGCTTAGAATGTTATTCTCTCTTTGACAAATATAAATGAAGTTAAACTGAGACAGGAAGTTTAGAGCCGATTTAATTTATTAGTAAGGTTAACAGTTAACAGTAAAATGAGTCTTTAACTTCTCAGCAAGCCAGAAGATCTTGAATGAGGGCAGACATGTCATTTTTACAGACAAAAGGAGGAGCATCCAAAAACTAGAAGGCTAAATTGTATTCTAACTTTCATGGGCTGTGCAGGAAGCAGGAAAAAAAGAGGTTTTATTCTCTGTGGTAAAAGGAAGATGTGAAAGCTCAATGATGCAGTGGAAAGAGAACTGGCCAGGAGCCAGGAACACCTAAATTCAAATTTGACCTCAGACACTTACTAGCTGTGTGACCCTGGGGCAAGTCACTTATTTTTCCCAATTTATCATCTGTACAGTGGGGACACATTATAGAAGCAAATGGCAAACCACTTCAGTATCTTTGCCAAGAAAACGCCCTGGACACAAAGAGTCAGACGCAACAAAAGAACAAAAAAATAAAGTGGCAGGGGCCCTTTAATTCCACATGCCAGAGGGCTGTAGAAGTCTCCCTTAGAAAATGAGGGTAACGATCATCATTCCCATATCTGAAGGGTTTCTTGGAAATTTAGCTAATTCATCATATTTTTGTGTACCTGCCATAAGCAAAGCATTATGAAACATACTAAGAAAATTGTCTCTATCCAAAATATCTAGCAGTTTTATTCTGAAAATAGGGAAGAAGCAAGTGAAAATAGGATAAAAAAGTATGATCAAATGACCAAATCAGTTGGGTGGCACACTGGGCAGGCACTAACCAACAGGGTTCTGGACTTACGTACAGGAAAGGATGACATAGAAACTGCCTCCAACACCTACTAGCTGAATGACATAAGGCATCATTTATCCTCTTTCAGCCTCAGTGTCCTCATCTCTAAAATGGATACTATCACACCTACTTGTCAAGATTCTCCTTAACCTTTAAGGAGACAATATGTATAAAATGTTTTATGACATTTAAAATGCTACACAAGTGTTATATTAGGATTGTTATTAAACAATCCAAAACTCCAATAAAGATAAACCAAAGCAATAACTACCCAATCACCATCACAGACCAGAACAGCTTCACAGGTATGGCAAGATTCCTACACACACCCTCCTCCACAGTCTGATTTTTAGTCTATTCTTTATCCACGAATCCTCAAGTTATCCCTTTTCCCATAAGAATCCTCTATACTGACTTTATCATATAATAGTGAGGACCCACATTTCACAAGGCCCACATGTAGTGAAGACCTATCTTCCACATGTAGCATAAGGGTGTCATTTTGTGCCTGAAAAAGAGGAAGAAGAGACATCTCTAGTTTTTGTTCTTCGCTCACTTCTCTGGAGAAGACTCTATTCCCTAGAAGGAAATTGGGTATAAAGGGTACTCTGCTCTTTTCAGACAGAATGAACATCACACCAGAATTAGATCTTTTTGCTCCCTCTAAGTCCTCAAGTGTGGCTCTTATTTAAACATTTTTAAAATGTATTTTTAGTTTTCAACATTTACTTCCACAAGATTACAAGATTTTGAGTTACAAATTTTCTCCCCATCTCTATCCTCCCCATCTGCAAGATGGCATGCATTCTTATTGCCCCTTTCCCCAGTCTTTCCCCTTCCCTTCTATCGACCCACTCTCCCTCCCCATTCTCTTTCCCCTTACATTCTTGTAGGGCAAGATAGACTTCTATACCCCATTGCCTGTATCTTATTTCGCATTTGCAGGTAAAACATTTTATAACATTTGTTTTTAGAACTTTGAGTTCCAAATTCTCTTCCTTCTTCCCTCCCCTCCCAACCTCCTTAGGAAAGCAAATAATTCAATATAGTTATACATGTATCATTATGGAAAATACTTCATAACACTGTTGTTGTGAAAGACTAACTGTATTTCCCTCCATCCTATTCTGTCCACCTTTGTTCAATTTTCTCCTTTGACCCTCTTCCTTTTGACAAGTGTTTGCTTTTGACTACCTCCTCCCCCAAATTGCCCTCCCTTCTATCACCCCACTTTTATCCAGTTACCCTCTACTGCTCTGTAGATTAAGACACCCAATTGAATGTGTATGTTATTCCCTCCTTAAATCAAATCCAATGAGAGCAAGGTTCACTAATTCCCTTTCACCTACCCCCTCTTTCCTTCTATTTTAACAGCTTTTTCTTGCCATATTTCAGTGAGATAATTTACTCCATTGTATCTCTCCCTTTCTCTTTCTCCTTAAGTGAGATAATTTACTCCATTATATCTCTCCCTCTCCTTCTCTCACTTACCCCTTAATTTTATTTTTAAATATCATCCTTTCATATTCAACTCACTCCATGCTCTCTCTCTCTCTCACTCTCTCTCTCACTCTCTCTCTCTCTCTCTGTCTCTCTCTCTCTACATATATAATATATATATATATACACATATATATGTATATATATAGGTGTGTGTATACATATGTATATAGATAAATATAGATATAGATATAGATAGAAATATACAGATAGATATAGATATAGATACGTGTATGTATGTGTGTATGCATATTTCCTTAAACTACCCTAATAATGAGAAAGGTCCCAAGAGTTACAAATATCACCTTTCCATGTAGGAATGTAAACAGTTCAACTTTAGTAAGTCTCTTATGAGTTATGAGAAGGTTAACCACCCGTAGTCTAGAGCACGTAACCTGGTGCAAGCTAACTTCTAATGACTATTTCATTATTTTGGGGAAAGAAGTTGTATATCCAAAGTTTGACCCTTTTTCCTCTACATACCAGTTCCAAAATGACCACACATTTAACACTTGGCAAAGAAAAGTCATTCATCCAAATCAGTACCAAAACAGAAATCAGAGAAGGTAGCATAGTAGAACGTACATGAGCCAATACAGAGTGAAGGAGCTCTCCCATCGGGAATGAGGTAACTCAACTTGACTGAGAGCGAGTCCTAGATCACACCCAAGAGGAACTTCCCCAAAGTCTCTAGAGTAGCAAGTGGGGCAGAGTAAGATAATGGAGCATGCCAGCTCCCCTCATATCTTCTCAGAGTCTTTCCCTTCAGCAGCCTAAAGTGAGATTGGTCTCATCCATCTTCTCTCTCAAAGGTAGAAGCCAGAGGTTCCCAAAGCCTGAAGTGACTTGAAACTTGAAGAGAATTCAAAGAATATTCCTGAACTTAAAATTGGTTTATAAAAGACTGGAGAGCTCTTTCTCCTTTTCTAACCAACTCAGCCCCAGCGCTCAATCAGTGTAGGGGATTAAGCTCACTCACTGAAAAGAAAATTTCCCACCAATGAGCTCTGGGACTGAAGTTACTATAAGACTGCCACATGGAGAATCTAAATGGATTCCCCAAGGATGAGTAGATAATAATTTCCAGGGATCAGTTAGAACCCATTTCCCTAACTCTAGATCCATCAATCAATATTGCAACACACTGCCACGGCAGCTGTCATTGTCCATTGTCATATGTTCCCTAGGCCTTTCAACATGCTATTTCCCTGCTTCAGCTTCTCTCAAGGTTATCAATGCCCTTCTAAAATATCCACAGAAATTAGTAAGACATTCAAGCTGTGGTCTGACCAGGAAAGAAAATATTGGGGTTCTTACCTTCCTGGTCCTACACCCTACACCTCTTTGAATATAGTCTAAGATTTCAATAGTGGTTTAGTGGCTGTGTGTGGGTATATAATACATATGTGTATAATACATACACATATGTGTACATATGTGTATATAACATATACACACTCTATGTATATATTGTACACATAGGTGTAATATATCTCCCCATACACACTGACAGACAAATATACATATATATGTATATATGTGTGTGTATGTATATATATAATATATATATATATATTTATATATATGTTTGTGTGTGTGTATATATATGGGGAGAGAGATATATCTCCCCCACATACACACACACATATACACATACACCTATGAGTACATAAGAAAAATGGCAAGCAACAAGAGAATTCATTGTTTGTCAATGTCTGCAATATTGTGTCAACAGAGGAGAAAGATTACCTCATGAACTATTTGAAATTTTATGTTATATCCCTATCCATGTGCCTCTCATAATGGATCAGGTTCCTTGACATCAAGGACTTAGCACTACTGTATCATCTCCCAACCTCATCCCCAGGACCTTATCCAAAGCTAAAAGCACAAATCACAGAAGAGGGAGAACTAGGATTGGATTAAGAGGGTTCATTTTCAGTTCTTTCTCCAATACTTACTAGTTGCGTGAAACTGTGACAGCCAGGAAGCATCTGGGAGTTTCAGCATCCTTGATTTGACAGTTTTTGAAGTATCTACAATGTGGGTGAAATCATATTTGCATCATTGACTTCCAAGAAGTTCTAGAAGGAAAGTGTTTTCTAAAATGGGTCTATACCTAACTTAACTTGGTAGAATTTTTGCTTCTTAAGGGAAAAATAAGGAAATTGTGGAATCTCATCAGGAAGCTCAGCCTGGGATAGTCAGAATTGCATTTTTTCTTTCCCAGGTCATGTTGGATTGGGGAGCAGTTCTACTAACAAAATCTTCTAAGGAATGAATATCCATTATGAAGCCATCGGGACTGTCTCTCTGATGCAGACCCTAATTGGATTCCTAGGAAACTTTTTCCTCATTTACCATTTCATTTTTCATTTCATCTCTCAAAAGAAGCCCAGATGCATAAACCTAATTTTTATCCAACTATGCTTTGCTAATGCCATTTTTCTTCTTTCTAGGGGAGTCCCCATAGTAATATTTTCTTGGGAGCTCAATAATTTTCTCAGTGATGCTGAGTGTAAAATCATAGCTTATCTACAGAGAGTATGCCGGGGGTTTTCTCTCTGCAGTACCTGCCTCCTTAGTTGCTTCCAGGCTATTGCCATCAGCCCCAGTACCCGATGGTGGGTAGACCTAAAAGTTAAGTCCCCAAAGGCCATCATTCCCTGCTGTGTTTTATGTTGGATCCTCAATCTCTTAATGGATGTTGCTGTTCTTGTGTATACAACTGGACTAAGACAGAATAGCACAAAGATTAAAAGCAGAGACAAACAATGGTTTTGCTCTGTTGACCCATATGCCATGAATTCACTAAAACTTCAACTCTGGAGGTCTTTTTATGATTCTGTGTTTGTGGTTTTAATGGCTGTTACTAGTGGATACATGGTGTTTCTCTTGTACCAACATCACCAGCAAGTCCAGCACATTCATAGCACCAACTCCTCCCCCAGAGTCTCCCCTGAGATTAGAGCTACTAAAGCCATTTTGTTGCTGGTGAGCACCTTTTTCTTCTCCAACTCAGCATGTTCAGTCCTTACTATTTATGCATCTTTTTCTGAAGTACATAGGCCTTGGCTGTTCTATGTCCCAATGACTCTTTCCATGTCTTTTCCTGTAGTCAGTCCTTTTGTGTTGATCAGTAGTGAGACTCATGTCCCTTGGGAATTCTGTTGCTTTCTCCAAGTAATAAAAGGCTCAAGTGCTACATCCAGATCATGCCAAATACACAGAGAACCACAAAACCAAATATTGGGAAGTAGATGGGAAAATTGAAGATCATCTAGACCAATCCATTGGGGCTTCCAGAGCCCAGGATGAAGATTATTTTAAATAAGAAAGATTTTTTACCCTCACCAATAGGCACATGATACATGAGCCATTCAGACAAGGACCACATTACCTTGGAAAGCAAACGATAACTCAATACACACTGAAAAGTGACTACTGTTTCAGGTCAAGATCTTGAAAACCTTTATATATGGCTAAAGACAACAAGCCATTTCCAAAAAGAGCTGAGTGTTGGCTGCAGAATCAACATTCAAACTGCAGTGCTGAGGAAGAATTTTGAGAATCCCTTGAATAGAAAGGAGATCAAATCAGTCAATAATTGAAGAAATTAATTCAGACTGTTCATTGGAAGGACAAATACTGAAGCTTGAATACTTAGGCCACATAATTAGAACACAGGATTTATTGGAAAAGACTCTGATTTTGGAATAAATTAAGGGCAAATGGAAATGGGGATAGCATAGGATGAGATGGATAAAGAGTGTCATGGAATCAATAAACATGAGCTTGGAGGGACTTCAGGAGAAGGACTTGGCATACTCTGGTCCATGTGATCATAAAGAGTCAGCCATGACTGAAGGACTGAACAAAAACAACAAACAGCAGGTTTTATGAGATTGTCCATTTCGTCTAGCCTGATATTAGCACAGAAGGAAATATATCCACATTGATTTGGGCAAAATGCTTTTCACAATATGAATTCATACTCATCTGCTTCTCTGGCTGATTAAACTATATAGCTATAATGCTGGTTATGGATATTTCTATGGTCATAATTCATACTTGCATTTAGAAAAATTTGATAACTTTTTTTCAGAAGAAATAATACTAAATGACATCAACCCAAAACTCTCTGCTTCTCAACTTTGAACAAAAATTAATTTTCTATCTATCTCTTTGAAATGTTATCTTAATAGATCTAATTAATCATTCCAATTTGTCAATATTTGAATCTCTATTTAGTCATACTACATCATAAATGCCTCTCATAATGTAGTGCCACCTTCATACTTAATACATCTTGCATTTGTGCTTCTTTCAAATCCAGTCTGGGATGCTAGCTATATGACTCTCAGCAAGTTACTCACTTGCTGCTTGCCTCAGTTTCTTCAAGTGTAAAACAGAAAAGAAATGGAAAACAGAAATATGAAAAAATAACAGCACTTAAATTGCAGAGTTGTGAGGATCCAATGAAGTGCCATATGTAAAACACTTAGCACAGTGCTTGGAGTATCACAGATGCTATAGAAAGGCTTGTAATCTTCCCTTCCTTCATGAAATTAATTAAAATTCTGCCAGCACAAGTCCCATGCAACACTACCCTAAAGCTCTATCTCAAGGGGAATATAAGTTTTTCATTGAGAATCATGGGTTCACATGACTGAAAAAAGTTTTGGATTCATCTAATTATATTTTCCTCTCTCTCCCAAATCTCTATTGTTGTAAACAATGTTGTGCTGAAAATTTTATCTGATATCTGAATATATCCAAGTTATAATGTGATTTCATTACTCACTGGATAAGCCAGGATGATACTTCTTTACTCTAAAAATATTCGTGTGTAATTCTTCAACTAATTCAGATCCTAATATTGCTACAATTGATGAGTGCCTATAGCCCTAAAATTTATTATTTTGTGAATATTCTTCAATTTTGGAATGAGGAACTCGATGAAGCACTGATGTAGGATATAAATGAATGGAAAGATTGTTATATATTAAAATGCAGAGGGACCTTTCAGATCTGTGGATAAGGGCAGAATTTATGACCAAACAGGGGATAGAAAGGATCCCAGAATGAATAATGGAAAATTTTCATTACAATAAATTAAAAGGTTTTGCACAAACAAAACCAATGCAATGAAGAATAAAAGGAAAGTAGGAAAGTGAGGGAAATTTTACAGGGAATTTTTACAATAAAAGTCTTGTTTTTTTCAGATGTATACAGAATGTAATCAAATTTATAAAAGTGTAGGTCATTCTCCTGATGATAAACGGCCAAAGGATATGAAGAGGCAGTTTGCAGAAGGAGAAAGCAAAGCTATCTATAGTCAAATGAAAAATTCCCTAAAATCACTATTGACTGGAGAAATGCAAAATAAAATAACTGATTTACAACCTCATATCTATCATATTGGCTAAAATGACAAATGAGGGAGTGGATGTGGCAAAATCAGTACACTAATGCAGTATTGATGGGGCTTTATATTGATCCAACCATTCTGGAGAACAATTTAGAATGATGCCTAACAGGCTATGAACTGTGTTTATTCCAGAAATATGGGATATTTAACCCAGAAATAACACTACACACACACACACACACACACACACACACACATGTAGTAACCCAGGATTCTGCCACAAGTACCCCTGTTCCTTGATTCGGAAATAAAATTCAGCAATGAGTACACTGCCACCATAAGCAGAGCAAACGTTCTGCTTTCTTCTCCACCTCTTCTGCAGAGGGTGAGGAGGGTTATGTTTGTGTCTTATTGCTTATTGCCAAGTATAGGGCCAGAGGCCAGAAGCAGATGGTGGACTGTAGCAGCAGCAGCAGCAGCAAAGAAATTTCTGAGGGGATGCCAGAATACAAGTCTATGTCAGCTTTCTATTAGTCAAAAATTTAATTATCATTCTACATGTAATAACACTTTGCTTTTTGCATGACTAGATCACCTAACACATACGTTAAAAACAAAATGAAATGGGTCATAATGCAAAAGCAAGGGGGGAAATATTTATTAGAATGTTCACCCTACCATTTACACAGGGCCAGAATCCTAGTCCTCTCTTCATTTGTGTTCTTCCAACCTTGTGGAGAAGAGGAAATGAAGGCAAATCAGAGGAGTCATGGCACAAGTGTTTTAGTGAGCAATAGACTAGAAAGTTAATGAATACTCTTGCCTTCTGTTACCTCTAACAAGCAAAACAGAGTGAATAGATTGCCTGTGGATATGATGCAGAGAAGCCGTTGGTAGCCACAGAAAGACACATGAAAGAATATTGGATTCTAAACTGGCCTAAAGCCTAAAGTACATTCGGAAGTCTCTTGGAGGACTTAACTACAAAACAGAATTTGAGATGAGTTAGGAAACTCTCTATCCACTACAATCCTCTGCCTCTTCTGGATGATATGTCCTCTTCAGCTTTTCATGACCCTGTAGGCCCCTGGTCCTTCTATCTGTCTGACTGTTCTATTTTCCTCTGAAGATTCCTCATCCATATCATGGCCAATAAAAGCATCCCACAATCCCTTCCTAGGCTTTTTCTTTTCTCTCTGCCATTTCACTTGATCAATACATCGGTTCCCCTAATTTCAATTATGCTGTCTACAAACAGTAACAACAATCGTAATGATAGAAATAATCACTCACATTGGAATAGGATGTTGCAGTTTATAAAGTGATTTCACCACAAAGTTATGCACAAGGGTAGGAAAAGAATTAGGACATTACTATTACTGTGAAAACGAAGACTAAGGTATGTAATTTGCTTGTTTGTGATGTTTTCTTTAATTTTTCTCCCAACATGGAGATATCCTTGGCATGTTCCTAGTACTTTCATGTGTCATTGACAGTAACTCAGCAATTACATTGGCTGAGTCTTTCAGTGCCTGAGATTATATTTGTCCTGAGCTAACTGAAGTGAATTCATCAAGACAAACCATGTTATTTCTTATTATACTTCATTACTTATCTTTCACATTAATTCCCCATTTGCATTTTTGTTCTGTCATTTTTAATGAAAAGGTCCATCCATTTACAAAGAAAAAAATAAACCAATTAAGAAGTTTTGCCTCCTCTGATGGTGTCAATCATCATTGTCCAATCTACTTCAAACAATAGCTTGTTTATTAATTGGATGATACTTTTAGTCCCAATACAGATTTGAAAAGCCCTTTTACCTAATTTTATTGTCACTTGCCAGTCTTGGATCCATTTTCTGCAGGGGGCCTAGATGTCCAAAATTCATTTCCCTTCAGGCACTGTTTTATAAAATATTTTTATTTCTTTAAATATTTCCCAATCACATGTACACGTTTTAATAATCTTTTTTTTATTTTTTATTTTACTTTTTCTAGACTTCAAAACCATGTCTTTCCCCAATTAAACATTTCTTACATTTTTACCTCTCATGTTATATTAATAAGTTACATCCATCCAGGGCCATGGTGAAGTCATTAATATCATCCTAGTAGGTCTCAGTAAAATATTTGAAGTCAAATTCTTTAATTAGGATATCTGGTTGCTCTTGCTTGTTGACCAAACTGTGAACACATGATGTTGTATATGGGTGTGTGTATATATATATATGTGTGTGTGTGTGTGTGTGTGTACATATATATATATACATATATATATATGTCTATATGTATATGTGCATGTGTTCACCCATATAAATACAGTAGGGTCATAGATATATATCCTTAATCATTTCAAGGTGTTTGCCTCCTGTGAATTTCTAGATGTCTCAGTTTCTCACCTTCTATTTATTCTTCCTTGCAGCTTTTCTGAATGGCATGTAAGTTAGATTATGAAAATTATCAAAATTGGATGAAACTTCAAAAAAATAATGATTGCTTGGCCCACCACAAATTTGTTTTTCATAATACAAACTTGGCCTTCACTGCACCAAGGCAATCCCTTTACCTAACTCTAATCAATACAATATCAAATTGAACAAACTAACATTTCCAAACCTTTCTGTCTCTGTCCAAAACTCCCACTGTTCCCTTCTTCCCATCCCGATTAGCTGAAAACCTTTTTTTTTCGCATTTCACTAAAAATATTCCCCAAAACATCCCTCTTCTGCCTCTCCTCAACTCAAATCACTAAAGTGCCTTCCACCAGTACCTTTTCCTTTATCACTGCCCCACATAAAATTGCCCTTCTTGTCAGGGCAAACTGATCTTTGCACAACAATGATGTCATCCCATCCTTTCTTCTCTAGTATATTGACACTTTTATCTTCCTCACTCTCTCATTAATTTTCCATCTCTCCCTCTCTATTGGCTGCCTCTATGTCTCCTGAAAACAAACAAACCAAGTTTCCTGCATTTTGTAAAACCATCCTTTGATCCATTCTTCCTATGTAGCTACTATGCTATATTTCTCCTCCCTTTCATAATTAAACCACAGAAAGTAATTTTCAATCAATGGCACCATTTGTCTTCCTCAAACTCTTTTGTTAATTTTCTGAGGTCTGAGTTCTAGGTTCAACTAAAACTATCCCTTCCTAAATAACTAAAATGTTTTCACCCAGAAATCTAAGGGCCTTTTCTCATTCCCTATCTTGATTTCCTGATACCCTCTGAGACCATCAATCACTCTCTTCTTGATTTAAACTTCTCTCTAGGTTTTCATGTCATTATCTCTTCTGGTTCCCCTCCAATTTTTTTAGCTACTTTTTTTCTCATTCTCCATTCAAGTACTCTCATCCTTGCTTCATTTACTAATGGTGGATCTTCACTCAATCCCACCCCAGAGGAAATGAATAGATGAAAAAAAGGAAATAAAAAATGATATCATTAACAACTTTAAATGAATGGAGAATATGTAACTTAGAAAGGCTGGGGAAAAATTGTGCCTAAGTGATATCTCTATACATTTTTTAAAGTTTTGAATGAAACAAGGTACAGAAGAAAACATAAAGGGAGATTTTACTTGACTGCTTAGTGGAAAGGAAAAAGAAAGAGGGCAGGAAATGAATAGCTAAATAAAAACAAGAAAGAAAAATGAACTAATATGTGAATCTCCCAAAACAAGGTAAAACTGTAAGAAACAGAGATGGGTGATAGACACTAACTAACTGCTCAGGGCATAAGAACAGTTGGAATATGTTTTCCTTACACCTGATAAAGATAAAGTAAATGGAGAAACATAATCTTGGCTTTATGAGGAAAAGGGGAAATAAGCATAATTTTAAATAAATATTAGTAAAATGAAGAAAGTATAAGTCTAACTTTCATAACTTTAAACTTGAATGGGATAAACATTCCAATTAAAGAATAAGAAAAATAAATTAGATTTAAAAAACATAATATTTTGCTTAAAATAAAAGCATATAAGAGAAATAAACACATACACCAAATAAAATTGAATAAATGAAAATAAAATAAAATAAAATATTTATGTGCTCCAAAGTCTTACGTGAATACAAACATAAGTACTGGATCTGTCTGGTCCAACATTACCTAAACATGAAGTATTAAAATTTCACAGAGCAAGCAATTAATAAATACTCTTGATGGATCAGTGTGCCACAAACACTTACTTGTGATCCCACTCCCTTACAGTTCTGCATAGAGGATAATAGGGAATTACATTGAGAAACCTTGATGTTGTGCCATAATGTCCTTGTTTCTCTCAGGTTACTTTGGATCAGATGGAAATTCCTCTGCCCAAGACATCTAAAGAATGAATTTTGTTTATGAAATCCTGAGAATTCTCTATCTCAACCAGATTATTATTGTAAAGCATTTGGAAAAAGGTGGGTGGCACCTGAGGGTTAAAATCAACTCTGATAGGATAACAAGCAAAGGGGGAATGAATATTATAATGAGAGCTGGGCTTATTGTAATGAGAATCTAGGGGACATGGTTCTGATCCCTCAGTCTTGGTAAAAGATCCTTCTCTATACTCAAATCATCCTATATAGGGTAATCTAGACAAAAGGGAAAATCCACTTGTACCCAGACCTGTCTAAGTAAAACACAATGGGCCAGAATCCATCAAGTCACGTAAACTGGAGTTTCTTTATGTTTCAAATAAATCTGAGTTTTCCCAGTAGGATTCCTCTGTCCAATATTTTTTGTCTTTATTAGCCCTGCCCTTCAAAGGCTGACTGAATAACCTACACATGCTGATTTCTAAATGAGAAAAAGGAAGGGGAAAAATATTAGTTCTAATTCAATACTTTGCTATTAATGGAGGAGAGAAATAATCATTTCTCTCACTTATCAATATCCTCCTTAAGCTGTGTCACACAGAATGGAGCACAATATGTCCAATTAGTCCTCATGAGGACATGAGTTGTGCTAGTATTTTGTTTTGTTTTTGTTTTTTCACTGCTTCAATTCTTATTTAGCCTTAATCATTGAATGGTCATTGCCTTAGTCAAACTGAGACCGGTTAAAGACCTTAGCTTAAAAAGTCCACAGTCCTCCACTGCATGCTGGGCCATCTACAGCTGTCAAGATCTAGACCTCCCCACTGGAACCAGGTGACTCCAGAGGAAAAAGTGAACTTGGTGACTTTGCAAAGCCCTCCCTCACTTAAATCCAACTCACTTACATATTATGGAATCACCACCTTGATGTCACAGTCTTCTTTGAAAACAGAGGACAAAAAACAAAAACAAAAATAAAGAGGGCAGAATAGAGTGGGACCCTTACCACCCAATTTCTTGAAGGTAAGTTCATCTTAAGGTAGCACAAGGTAACGTGAAGTCTTTTAGCTCTTGTATCACACACAGCTAAAATGATTAAATCCTCCACTAAAGGTCTCAGAACTTCTTCAGAAAAATGGGTGTGTGGAGCAGCTAGGTGTCTAAGTGGTTAGAGCACTGGCCCTAGAGTCAAGAGGACCTGAGTTCATATTTGGCCTCAGACACTTGACACACTTATTAGCTGTATGATCTTGGGCAAGTCGCTTAACCCCAACAGCCCTGCCTTCCCCTTTCCAAAGAAACAAATAAGAAAGGAAAAATGGGTGTCTTTACATAATTTATTCTTGTGAAGGTGACTATTTTTTTGTGCCTAAGTGAAAGATTTTACATTTTTCCTATAGGACATTATCTTAGTTTGATATTGCCCAAAGCTCTAGGCTGCCACAGGGCTTTTATATCTGAAATCTCTAAGAATTTGCAAGTGATCACTCCTATACTTATGGTATCTCTGAATTTGATAAAATATCTATCATTTTATTTAAACGATTGATTAAAAATTGTCAATTAGCAGACAGAAGGTGGTGCTGTGAAAGCAGGGAATTAGCCAACCTCTCCTACAAATTCTGTGAGATAGCGCTAAAAAAGTGAATCTGAGCAGATTTGAGAGAGCTAGAAGCCACTAGTAGAGTGAGGTGGACAAATGTCACAGCCAGGAGAGTATGCAGGGTCAACAAGATGGATCTGTGGGCTGGGAGAGCACACAGCATGATGCTGCACCAGACTATACCAAAACCGGAGCAGTGGTGGAACCTAGCCAGAGAACCAGGTTGGGAGAGTACTGGGCATCTAAGTCATACCTGAATGAGAGCAGGAGCAGGCCAAGGGCTGAAGTACCAGCTACAGTGGTGACCCCCAGCCCTATCAGCTGATGACGGGAGTCTACTGGCACTACAGGAGACACCAGCACACAGCCTGTGGCCATGAGAGCAACCATTCCCGAGGCTTGCAGTCCACAGTCTGCATGATTGAAACTTGCCTTCTTCAACTTTCAGGGGCCATGATGACCAGGTAAAATAGCTCTCTTCTCTCCTTTCCTCACCCAGAGAATACTGCCCTGGGAGAAACCCTGGAAGAGAGGAGCCACAAGTGAGGCTTCAGTAACCTTTTAATATGAGAAGCTGTGGAGGCCCCCTCTTGGAGTGGTGGAAGGAGATTAGAGCAGGAAGAGAGGTCTCCTAGCAGGCTCCACCTCAGCAGAAGAGCAGGAGTTCCTGAGCCCAGGGGGCGGGGGGGGGGGGGGGTGGAGATAGCAAGTGTCAACACCAAGACCCCAGAGGTGCCTTCACACAGTCAGGGGAAGTGGCAGACACCACCCCCAGACAACTGCTGAGACCACCCATGCCATAGCACAGCCTTTGGGGAAGAGGAAACTTCCAGCAGCCAGGCCACCCCTCCCTCATACCTCACACCTGGAGCTTCAGTGTAATACAGACGAACTCAGAAAGTCATCACCTGGCCTTGGACTTGGCATACCAGCCAGCCCTAGCTCAGCACCAGGTGAGTGGCAACATTATGTAGCCTCTGGCTCACAAAACCAGAGGCCGCAGCACACAAAGCCAGTAATCAGGCCCCCAGTTCCCAGCACAAGAAACTTGAGACAGAGCCCCCCTGGACCCCAGAAGAAGAGATCCACTTTAAAAGCCAGGAAAAAGGCAAACACCATGAAGAAACAATCCAGAAAACCAAAGATTACTGACTTATTATGGGGACAGAGAACATCAAAATACCAATTCAGAAGAGGACAGCATTGATAGTACACCCACATCTGAAACCTCAAAAGGGAAAGTGAATGGGTCTCAAGCCCAAAAAGCATTCCTAGAAGAGCTCAAGGAGGATTTTAAAAACCAAATTAAAGAAGAAGACTGAATATATTATCCTCCTGGAGTATCTTAACAAACATCGGATCAGATATGACCAGATGGGATGGCTACATGCTAGCATGGAAATCTTAATCTTACCACTTTCTCTCACACTTTAAGTGCATGTACATGCATACACACACACACACACACACACACATACACACGTGCACACACACTATGGTGAGTTTTATGCATGTAAATATACTTCATAATTGTGATGACAATATCCAGAATGATAGTTTCTATAGAAGAAATGCAAAGATAGCATCTAGGATTAGTTTAGAAACTATATGCTGTGGCAAGGAGGATCCATCTGGTTTCTTCCTAACGCTGGATCTCACATCTGCTTTGAGACTGCGTGTAAATCTCATCACCATTCCATAATTTACTTTTCTCATCTCTACAACAGAATAGGAATCCTTTCTGTTTCCTTTGCTGGCTGGTTGAGAACTTCAAGTTAAATCATAGAAACTCAAAGAGGGAAGGATCCTAAAGGTTCATCTTTCACACTCATAACAGAGCAGGAATTTCCTCTCTACCAGCCTAAAAATTTCAATCTACCCATCAGGAATTCACTAGTTCTTCACATGAACAAATCTACTTAGAGACAGCTTTGATTGCTAGGATGTTGCTTTCTAAACACTGACATTTTCCCCTATGACATTGCCATTCATTTATCCTAAGTTGTCCCCTTGGGCCTACAAAAAATTGACTTTCCTCCACAGGATTGTCTCAAAATACTTGAAAATCACTACTGAGCTCTTGCTAAATTTTCTCTTGTTCAGAATAAACATCCTCATTTGCTTAAAGGTCTCTCTTACAAACAGATGACAGCTATTCACATTGTTATAATTACACTCTTTTAGGGCATCTCTTTACAGAAATTTATCATCTGATAGTATTTATAATATTCATATATTGCCAATGTATTCTTCTTTCAGCTAAGTGGCACAGTGGATAGAAGGCGGGCCCTGGAGTCAGGAGGACCTGACTTAAAATCCTGCCTAGGACAGTTCCTAGTTTTGTGATTCTGGCCAAGTCACTTCACCCTGTTTTCCCTCTCCTTCCTTTATCTATAAAATGTGCTAGAGAAAGAAATGGCAAACCAGGCCAGCATCTCAGTAAAGATAACCACCAAATGCAGTCTTTTTAAAATAAATTTAGTTTTTATTTTTTGTTTACAACATTCCATCCCACAAGATTTGGGTTCTAAATTTTCTGTCCCTCCCTCTCCTCCCTCCTTCTCCCAAGATGGCGTATAATCCAATGTAGGTTCTATATTGGTTCTTCACATTGAACTTATTTACTTAATAGTCCAGTTACAAGGAAGAATTATAACCAGTGGCATGAATCATGAAAAAAGAGAAATGAAGGAAAAAATGAGCAAATACTTTCCCTCCATCTGCATTCAGACTCCATAATTCTTACTCTGGATGTGCATAACTTTATCCATCACAAGTCTTGGAGAAGCTTTGAACCTTGTATTGATGAGAGCAGTCAAGCCTATCAAAGTTAGTCCTTACCATGGGTCTGTAAACATGGACACAACTGGACAACAAAAAGCAACAATTCATGTAATATCATTTTTGATAAGCAGATCTAGTTGGGTTCACTCCACAGAACACCATACTTCTTGATAGCTATACAGCCTCTTCTCACTTTATAACTTCATTTTGTGTGTCCTTTTTGTATCCACTAGATAGCTCCTTTAGGGGAGGGACTTTCTGTTTTTCTTGTTTGCATCCCCAGCAGTCAGCATAGTGCCTGGCACATTGTTCCATCATACAAGTCATGTCTGAGTCTTACTTGACCCCACAGACCATGTCATGTCAATACTGTCTATGTTTTCTTTTTTTTCACAAAGATATTGGATTTATTTCCCATTTCCTTCTCCAATGCTTGGCATATAGTAGGGGCTACATAAATGCTGATTGTATTGAGTTCAAGGAAATTGAATGAAAAGGTAGAATAGCTCAGTAGAACCCTCAGGATACCTGCACAAAGGCCCTCATTACCATCAGTCCTCAAGAATCTCTGAATTCCCCTCCATAAGACCCTGACTCATCCTCACTTCCTCTCTGTTTCTGTCCCTGCTGCTCACAGGTGCTCCTCTGGAAATTCCAATTAATCAATACTCATTGTTGATAGAGATTTGCACCTGAGACCAAAGTTTGCTGATTCTTCAGACACATCTCAGAATCCCTATGGACATGCTGTCACTGCTCCTGCAGATGACATGAAAATAAGAGGTCTTAGAAGAGATGAGCTGAGACCTAACTGACTATATCTGGAGTCCCATTCCCACCCACTCTGTACACACATACATCAATTCCCCACCCATTCTTCTTGCAGCAGAGATAGACTCGGTAAGTGACTAATTCTTAGTCTCAGAGACTGAGATTGATTAGGAGCCTTTTCTAGGAAAAGATGATATTCCTGTGTATTTGGGTGCTGGAGAAAATGCAGGGATGTTGTGGACTATGTCAATGTAAGTATGGTGTTATCCTTCAGAAGGACAAGGGACATATTGTCTGCTATGGTGGTTCAGTTGATGTTGCCCCACTCCCCCCTCTCTCTCTGTCTTTCTGTCTTTGTCCTTCCCTATATCTCTGTCTCTGACTTTCTCTGTCTTTCATTCTCTCTATGTTTGTGCATCTCTCTTGGTCTCTCTGTTCTTGTCTTTCAGTCTCTGTGTGTCTGTTTCTCTGTCTCTCTTTTTCTGTCTGACTGTCTCTGTCTGTCTCTGTTTCTCTCTCTGTCTGTCTCTTCACGCTCTGTCTCTCTCTGTCTCTCTGTCTCTCTGTCTCTCTCTCTCTCTCTCTCTGTGTCCGTGTGTGTCTCCCTCCTTCCCTCTCTCTCTCTTCCTCTCTCCCTCACCCTTTCCCTCCCTCTTCTGCTTTAATCTAAACCTAGACAGGCAGGGAAATAGGTATAGGCTCAAATGCAGCAGGTACTGCCTCTTAATTATTTTGTCCCAAAAGAACACTAAGAAATTGCTGGGATACTCAAAGCCTAAGGAAATCTTAGATGGTGAGGCCAAGGTGTGTCGGGAACTGGGGGTAGGGAGATTTGTCTTAATTCTCTAGTAGGAGCCCAGCCTGATGAGTAGGACTCACTCAGTTCTACCTAACAAACATTTGAAAAGATGGAAGCGGTACTTAACATGGTTTGGAGTCGTGCCTGCCTTTCAAAGCTTTGGCTTCAGCTCCTTCATCCCCCAGTATTATCTTCTATACTATGAGAAAATGTTGGCAACGAGCTCAGTTCCCATTGGAATACAGGCAGTTGTGGACATATTCGTTATATGACAGTACTTTGTCTGTTCTCAATACAAGAGTTCTAGGTTTAGAGCTGAAAGGGGCCCCATTCACTCTGACTTTCTCAGTTTGCAGATGAGTATCTTGAGAAATACATTTAAGGTGTTTTTCTTTTCTGTGCGACCCTGGTCATGTCACTTGACCCTCATTGCCAGAGAGAGAGAGAGAGAGAGAGAGAGAGAGAGATGCACAAAGCGATGTAGATAAGTAGCACAGCTTTTTTTTCCAATATTTCATTATGTGGTGTTAAATGTTAATGCCACACTGCTATATAAACCTCCAGCAGTCTATGACAGCAGTATCTCTGAGTGTTCATTTCAGTCTCCTCTCTTCTTTCTCTTTTTCTCTCTGCCCCTTCCATGATGCTCCCTGCTGCCAGTTATTTGATGCCTAGTCTTTGGTAAGATTTACTGCCTTCTCATGTTTTACAAATTGATCTCTGCAGTAAGGGGTGCCCAGCTGGGTTGTCAAGTTTACTGAGCTAAGAAAAATCAAAGCTGAGTTTCACCTAAACCACCAATCATTGACTTGACACTACGACGATATAGGCACAAGATAAAAAGAGACATACATACACACACACATGCACATACACGCACACGCATATATATGTATGTGTATATATATATATATATACATATATATGTATATATATGTATATATATTCCTCACATAGGGAACATATTATGTGTTTCTTGTTTTTTGTTATGTTTAGCAAAGTGTGTGTGTGTACGTGGGGATAGTCTATTTATCTATATGGTTCCAAACAATAAAAAGAACAAGATACTTACAAGGGGATGTATGTATTATGTATATGTATATAAATACATACCTGTATACCTGTATTTCCTCCAACTTGAAGGAGATAATATGTACAAAATGTCTTATAAGCTTTACAATGCTATACAAGTGTTATTATTAGGATTGTTATTAAACAATCCAAAAGTATAATCAAGATAAACCAAAGCAATAACTACCCAATCACCATCACAGACCAGAACAGCTTCACAGGTACGGCATGATTCCTACACACACCCTCTTCCACAGTCTGATTTTTAGTCTATTCTTTATCCATGAATCCTCAAGTTATCCCTTTTCCCATAAGACTCCTCTATAGTGACTTTATCATATTGTAGTGAGGACCCACATTTCACAAGGCCCACATATAGTGAAGACCTATCCTCCACATGTAGCATAAGGGTGTCATTTTGTGCCTGAAAAGGAGGAAGAAGAGACATCGCTAGTTATTTTCTTCCCTCACTTCTCTGAAGGAGACTCTAATCCCTAGAAGGAAATTGGGCATAAAGGCTACTCTGCTTTTTTAAGACAGAATGAACACCACACCAGAATTAGATCTTTTTGCTCCCTCTAGGTCCTCAAGTGTGGCTCTTATTTAAACATTTTTAAAATGTATTTTTAGTTTTCAACATTTATTTCCACAAGATTACAAGATTTTGAGTTACAAATTTTCTCCCCATCTCTATCCTCCCCCCTCCCCAAGATGGCATGAATTCTGACTGCCCCTTTCCCCAGTCTTTCCCCTTCCCTTCTATCAACCCACTCTCCCTCCCCATTCTCTTTCCCCTTACATTCTTGTAGGGCAAGATAGACTTCTACACCCCATTGCCTGTATCTTCTTTCCCAGGTGTAGGTAAATCATTTTATAACATTTGTTTTTAGAACTTTGAGTTCCAGACTCTCTTCTTTCTTCCCTCCCCACCCAACCTCCTTAAAAAAGCAAGTAATTCAATATAGTTATACATATATCATTATGCAACACACTTCCATAATATTCATGTTGTCAAAGATTAACAATATTTCCCTCTATCCTATTCTGCCCACCTTTGTTCAATTTTCTCCTTTGACCCTCTTCCTTTTCAAAAGTGTTTGCTTTTGACTACCTCCTCCCCCAATTTGCCCTCCTTTCTATAACCTGCCTTTTATTCACTTCCCCTCTACTGTTCTGTAGGGTAAGATACCCAATTGAATGTGTATGTTATTTCTCCTTAAACCAAATCTGATGAGAGCAAGGTTCACTCATTCCTTTTCACCTACCCCCTCTTCCCTTCCATTTTAACAGCTTTTTCTTGCCACATTTCAGTGAGATACTTTACTCCATTGTATCTCTCCCTTTCTCCTTCTCCCAGTATATCTCTCTCACCACTTAATTTTATTTTTAGATATCATTTTTTCATGTTCAACTCACTCCATGCTCTCTCTCTCTCTCTCTCTCTCTGTATATATATATATATATATATATATATATATATATATATATATATATACACACACACACCTATGTATGTATAGATAGATAGATAGAAATATACAGATAGATATAGATATAGATATATGTATATATGTATGCATATTTCCTTCAACTACTCTAATACTGAGAAAGGTCGCATGAGCTACATTTCCATGTAGGAATGTAAACAGTTCAACTTTAGTAAGTCACTTATGAGTTCTCTTTCCTGTTTACCTCTTCATGCTTCTCTTGATTCTTGTATTTGAAAGTCAAATTTGCTATTTAGTTCTGGTCTTTTCATCAAGAACACTTCGAAGTCCTCTGATTCATCCACATTTTTCCCTGAAATATTATACTCAGTTTTGCTGGGTAGGTGATTTCTTGGTTTTAATCCTAGCTCCTTGGAAATCTGGAATATCGTATTCCAAGCCCTTCAATCTCTTAGTGTAGAAGCTGCTAGATCTTGTGTTTTCCTGACTGTGTTTCCACAATACTCAAATTGTTCCTTTCTTACTGCTTATAATATTTTCTCTTTGACCTAGAAACTCCGCAATTTAGCTACAATATTGCTAGGAGCTTTCTTTTTGGGATTTTTTTCAAGAGGCAATTGTTGGATTCTCTCACTTTCTATTTTATCCTCTTGTTCTAGAATATAAGGACAGTTTTCCTTGATAATTTCTTAAATGATTATATCTATGCTCTTTTTTGGGCCATGGCTTTCAGGTAGTACAATAATTTTAAAATTATCTCTCCTGGATCTTTTCTCCGGGTCAGTGGTTTTCCGGATGAGATATTTCACATTGTCTTACAATTTTTTCATTCTTTTGTTTCTCTTTTTATAATTTCTTGATTTCTCATAAAATCACTAGCTTCCACTTGTTACATGCTAATTTTTAAGGCATTATTTTCTTCAGTGATCCTTTAGACCTCCTTTTCCATTTGGCTAATTCTGCCTTTTGAGGTAATCTTCTCCTGATTGGCTTTTTGGAGCTCTTTTGCCATTTCAGTTAGTCTATTTTTTTAAAGTTGTAGTTTCTTCAGTATTTTTTGGATCTCCTTTAGGAAGCTGTTGATTTGTTTTCACTATTTTCGTGATTTTCTTACATCACACTCATTTCTCTTCCCGATTTTTCCTCTACTTCCCTTATTTGATTTTCCAAATCATTTGTGAGCTCTTCCATGGTCTGAGACCAATTCATATTTTTCTTGGAGGCTTTTGATGTGGTATCACATGTGGAGGCCAAGGGTTAAACACCCATAGTCTAGAACATGTAACCTTGTGCAGGGTAACTTCTAATGACTATTTCATTATTTTGGGGAAAGAAGCTCTATATCCAAATTTGGCCTTTTTTCTCTAGATACCAGTTCCAAAAAGACCACACATTTAACACTTGGCAAAGAAAAGTCATTCATCCAAATCAGCACCAAAACAGAAATCAGAGAAGGTAGTATAGTAGAATGTACATGAGCCAATACAGAGTGAAGGAGCTCTCCCATCGGGAATGAGGTAACTCAACTTGACTGAGAGCGAGTCCTAGATCACACCCAAGAGGAACTTCCCCAAAGTCTCTAGAGTAGCAAGTGGGGCAGATTAAGATAATGGAGCATGCCAGCTCCCCTCATGTCTTCTCAGAGTCTTTCCCTTCAGCAGCCTAAAGTGAGATTGGTCCCTTCCATCTTCTCTCTCAAAGGAAGAAACCAGAAGTTCCCAAAGCCTGAAGTGACTTGAAACTTGAAGAGAACTCAAAGAATATTCCTGAGCTTGAAGAATGTTTATAAGAGACTAGAAAGCTCTTTCTCTCTCCTTTTCTTACCAACTCAGCACCAGTGTTCAATCAGTGTAGGGGATTAAGCTCCCTCACTGAAAAGAAAATTTCCCACCGATGAACTTTGGGACTGAAGTTATAATAGGACTCTGTCACATGGAGAATCTAAATGGATTCCCCAAAGATGAGTAGGTAACAATTTCCAGGGATCAGTTCGAACCCATTTCCCTAACTCCAGATTCATCAATCAATATTGCAATGCACTGCCACTGCAGCTGTCATTGTCCATTGTCACATGTTCCCTAGGCCTTTCAACATGCTATTTCCCTGCTTCAGATGCTCTCAAGGATATCAATGTCCTACTAAAAATAGCCACAGAAATTAATAAAATATTCAAGCTATGGTCTGACTAGGAAAGAAAATACTGGGCGTCTCACCATCCTGGTCCTACACCCTACTCATCTTTGAGTATACTCTAAGATTTCAGTAGTTGTTTAGTGGCTGTGTGTGGGTATGTAATACATATGTATATAATATATATATACATATGTGTACATATGTGTATATAACATATATACATATGTGTAAATATGTGTATATAACATATATACATATGTGTACATATGTGTATATAACATATACACACTATATGTATATATTATACACATATGTGTAATATATATCTCCCCATACACACACTGACACTTCCCCCACACACACGCACACACATGCACATACGCCTATGTGTACATAGGGAAAAACATGGCAAGCAACAAGGAAATTCCTTGTTTGTCAATGTCTGCAATATTGTGTCAACAGAGGAGATAGATCACCTCATGAACTATTTGAAATTTTATGTTATATCCCTACCCATGTACCTTTCATAATGGATCAGGTTTATTGACATCAAGGACTTAGCATTATTGTATCATCTCCCAACCTCATCCCCAGGACCTTATGCAAAGCTAAAACCACAAAACACAGAAGAAAGAGAACTAGGATTGGATTAAAAGGTTTCATTTTCAGTTCTTTCTCCAATAGTTATTAATTGTGTGAAACTGTGAGAGCCAGGGAGCATCTGGGAGTTGCAGCGTCCTTGATTTGACAGTTTTTAAACTATCTACAACGTTGGTGTAATCATATTTGCATCATTGACTTCCAAGAGGTTCTAGAAGGAAAGTATTTTCTAAAATGTGTCTATACCTACCTTAACTGGATAAAATTTTTGCTTCTTATGGGACAAATAAGGAAATTGTGGAATTTCATCAGGAAGCTCAGCCTGGGATAGTCAGAATTGCATTTTTTTCCTTCTCAGGTCGTGTTGGATTGGGGAGCAGTTCTACTAACAAAATCTTCTAAGGAATGAATTTCCATTATGAAGCCATCGGGACTGTCTCTCTGGTGCAGACCCTAATTGGATTCCTAGGAAACTTTTTCCTCATTTACCATTTCATTTTTCATTTCATCTCTCAGAAGAAGCCCAGATGCATAAACCTAATTTTTATCCAACTATGCTTTGCTAATGCCATTTTTCTTCTTTCTAGGGGAGTCCCCATAGTAATATTTTCTTGGGAGCTCAATAATTTTCTCAGTGATGCTGAGTGTAAAATCATAGCTTATCTACGGAGAGTATGCCGGGGGTTTTCTCTCTGCAGTACCTGCCTCCTTAGTTGCTTCCAGGCTATTGCCATCAGCCCCAGTACCCGAAAGTGGATAGACCTCAAAGTTAAATCCCCAAAGGCCATCATTCCCTGCTGTGTTTTATGTTGGATCCTCAATCTCTTAATGGATGTTCCTCTTCTTATGTATACAACTCGGCTAAGACAGAATAGCACAAAGATTAAAGGCAGAGACAAACAATGGTTTTGCTCTGTTGACCTATATGCCATGAATTCACTAAAACTTCAACTCTGGAGGTCTTTTTATGATTCTGTGTTTGTGGTTTTAATGGCTGTTACTAGTGGATACATGGTGTTTCTGCTGTACCAACATCACCAGCAAGTCCAGCACATTCATAGCACCAACTCCTCCCCCAGAGTCTCCCCTGCGATCAGAGCTACTAAAGCCATTTTGTTGCTAGTGAGCACCTTTTTCTTCTCCAACTCAGCATGTTCAGTCCTTACTATTTATGCATCTTTTTCTCAAGTTAGTAGGCACTGGCTGTTCTTTGTCGCTGTCTTTCTTTCCATGTCTTTTCCTGTAGTCAGTCCTTTTGTGTTGATCAGTAGTGAGACTTGTGTCCCTTGGGAATTCTGTTGCTTTCTCCAAGTAATAAAAGGCTCAAGTGCTACGTCCATATCATGCCAAACACACAGAGAACCACAAAACCAAATATTGGGAAGCAGACAGGAAAATTGAAGATCATCTAGCCCAATCCATTAGGGGTTCTGCAGCCCAGGATCAAGATTACTTCAAATAAGAGAGATTTTTTTTTCCCTCAACAATAAGCACATTATATATGAGCCATTCGGACAAGGACCATGTTACCTTGGAAATAAATGATAACTGAATACACACTAAAAGTGATTACTGTTTCAGGAAAAGATCTTTAAAACCTTTATATATGATTAAAGACAGTGAGCCATTTCCAAAAAAAAGCTGAGTGCTGGCTGCAGAATCAACATTCAAACTGCAGTGCTGAGGAAGAATTTTGAGAATCCCTTGAACAGCAAGGAGATCAAATCAATCAATAATTCAAGAAATTAATTCAGACTGTTCATTGGAAGGACAAATACTGAAGCTTAAATACTTAGACCATATAATTAGAACACAGGATTTATTGGAAAAGACTCTGATTTTGGGATAAATTAAGGGCAAATGGAAATGGTGATAGCATAGGATGAGATGGATAAAGAGTGTCATGGAATCAATAAACATGAGCTTGGAGGGACTTCAGGAGAAGGGCATGGCATACTCTGGTCCATGGGATCATAAAGAGTCAGCCATGACTGAAGGACTAAACAAAAACAACAAACAGCAGGTTTTATGAGATTGTCCATTTCTTCTGGCCTGAAATTAGCACGAAAGGAAATATATCCACATTGATTTGGGTAAAATGGTTTTCATAATATGAATTTATACTCATCTGCTTCTCTGGCTGATTAAATTATGTAACTATAATGCTGGTTATGGCTATTTCTATGGTCATAATTCATACTTAACTTGCATTTAGAAAAATCACATAAATTTTTTTCAGAAGAAATAGTACTAAACAATATCACCCCAAAACTGTCTGCTTCTCAACTTCGAACAAAAATTAATTTTCTATCTATTTCTTTGAAATGTTATCTTACTAGATCTAACTAATCATTTCAATTTGTCAATATCTAAATCCCTATTTAGTCATACTACATCATAAATACCCCTCATGATGTAGTACCACCTTCATACTTAATACATCTTGCATTTATGCTTCATCCAAATCCAGCCTCAGACACTAGCTATATGTCTCTCAGCAAGTTACTCGCTTGCTGCTTGCCTCAGTTTCTTCAAGTGTAAAATGAAAAAGAAATGGAAAACAGAAATATGGAAAAATAACAGCACTTCACTTGCAGAGTTGTGAGGATCCAATGAACTGCCATATGTAAAGCACTTAGCACAGTGCTTGGAGTATCACAGAGCAACACTACATTAAAGCTCTGTCTCAAGGGGAATATAAGTTTGTCATTGACAATCATGGGTTCATATGACAAAAAAAAGTTTTGGATTCATCTAATCATATTTTCCTCTCACCCTCAAATCTCTATCATTGCCAACAATGTTGTGCTGAAAGATTTTATCAAATGTCTGAATATATTCAAGATATATTGTGATTTCACTACTCACTGGATAAGCCAGGATGATATTTCTTTACTCCAAAAATGTATGTGTATAATTCTTCAGATAATTTTGACCCTAATATTGATGAGTGCCTATAGCCCTAAAATTAATTATTTTGTGAATATTCTTTTATTTTTGAATGTGAAACTTTGTATTTGACAAAAGTAGTCCAACAGTGTATTAATGGTTCACTTTGTTAGGATTTGCCAAAATTTATATACCAGAAGCCATCGATAAAGCACTGATGTATGGTATAAATGAATGGAAGGTTTGTTATATATTAAAACTAAGCAGGAATTTTCAGATCTGTGGATAAGGGAGACCCTGTCAGATCTGTGAATAAGGGAAGAATTTATGACCAAACAGGAGATAGAAAGGATCCCAGAATGAATAATGGAAAATTTTGATCACAATAAATTAAAAGGTTTTGCACAAACAAAACCAATTCAATGAAGATTAAAAGGGAAGTAGGAAACTGAGACCACTTTTACAGTGAATTTCTGTAATAAAGGTCTTGTATTTTCAAATATATATATAGAATGTAATCAAATTTATAAAAGTGTAGGTCATTCTCTGATTATAAACGGCCAAAGGATATGAAGAGGCAGTTTGCCGAAGGAGAAAGCAAAGCTATCTACAGTCAAATGAAAAATTCCCTAGAATCACTATTGATTGGAGAAATGCAAAATAAAATAATTGATTTACCACCTCATGTCTATTGGAT
The DNA here is from genome assembly GCF_011100635.1 of Trichosurus vulpecula. Classification (NCBI taxonomy): domain Eukaryota; kingdom Metazoa; phylum Chordata; class Mammalia; order Diprotodontia; family Phalangeridae; genus Trichosurus; species Trichosurus vulpecula. Next base: position 260,267,938 of record NC_050578.1, on the reverse strand, counting down.
TGGCTAATATGACAAATGAGGGAGTGGATATGGAAAAATCAGTACACTAATGCAGTATTGATGGGGCTTTATACTGATCCAACCACTGTGGAGAACAATTTAGAACAATACCTAACAGGCTATAAACTGCGTTTATTCCATCAATATGGGATATTTAACCCAGAAATAACACTACACACACACACACATACACACACACACACACACACACATATAGTAACCTAGGATTCTACCACAAGTACTCCTGTTCCTTGATTCAGAAATAAGATTCAGCAATGAGTACACTGTCACCATAATTAGAGCAAACTTTCTACTTTCTTCTGCACCTCTTCTGTAGAGGGTGAGGAGGGTTATGTTTGTGTCTTATTGCTTATTGCCAAGTATAGGGCCAGAGGCCAGAGGCAGATGGTGGACTGTAGCAGCAGCAGCAAAGAAATTTCTGAGGGGATGCCAGAATACAAGTCAGCTTTCTATTAGTCAAAAATTTAATTATCATTCTACATGTAATAAGACTTTGCTTTTTGCATGACAAGATCACCTAACACAGATGTTAAAAACAAAATGAAATGGGTCATAATGCAAAAGAAAGCCAGTAGAAAATCCTTCTCATTTGAAGAGGGGAAATATTTATTAGAATGTTTACCCTAGCATTTACACAGGTCCTGAGTCCTAGTCATCTCTTTATTGTATTTTTTCAACCTCATGGAGAAGAGGAAATGAAGGCAAATCAGAGGAGTCATGGCACAAGTGTTTTAGTGAGGAGGAGACTAGAAAGTTAAGTAATACAGTTGCCTTTGTTACCTCTAACAAGCAAAACAGAGTGAATAGATTGCCTGAGGATATTGTGACCAGAATGGCCTTTGTTTTCTTGGAGTGACTCAGCTTACCTCATTGAGCCTTGGGGGGTGCTGGGGCTTCTCTTCTGGGGCAGGAAGCCCAGAGACCATGCCTGGAAGCAGAGAACTTCCTGTGTGATGAGTCATGGGGCTGGCTGAGGGGAGGTGTTGACTCCAGAGCCATGCCCTATTGGGTGTTAACCTAGGGGAAGGGGCCAACTCAAGAACCGATAGGCCCTGGTCATTCAGGTGGCGCTTGATGATGTCAAAAACTTTATAAGAGGGGAGAGGACAGGTTGAAGAGCCCTTTTTCCTTTTCCGTTTTGGTGTGGGAGCAGTGGTGAGCGTGACTCTGGGCCAGCCCTTGCTCTCGGGCTGAGCCCAGATGTTGGTAACTATGAATTGTATTGAGTCTGTCTGTTGATATTTGTAATTTGTTTGTATTTTGGTATTGAGCTTCGGGGTACTGGTTCGTTTCCCCCAAACTAAATGAAAGTTCTGCACCTCGGGGTGCTGGCTTTTTCCCCTGAAGTAAGTGAATGAAACCGTATTTGCTCTGTCTCTTGATGCTTGTCTCTTTGCTCCCCTGAACTAACTGAACACTAACTGAATGCTGGCGTTTTCCCCTGAACTAAATGAATGTTGTCTGTGTGCTAACTGAACGCTGGATTAAAGTAAGCTGGTCAACCCCTTCACCATGCTTTCCTTGTTTAAGCAGATAAAAAGAACCTTTGCTTTGTCGGCATGCCAGCAGCCTCCTGGGTGCTGGCTGTGGGGGGATCTTGCACCCCCACAGGAGCCGCTAGCTGGGTTGTTAAAACAGATATGATGCAAAGAGGCCGTTGGTAGCCAGAGAAAGACACATGAAATCATGTTAGATTCTAAACTGACCTAAAGTCTAAAGTCCATTGGGAAGTCTCTTGGAGGACTTATCTACAAAACAGAATTTGAGATGTTAGGAAACTCTCTATCCATTACAATACTCTGCCTCTTCTGGATGATATGTCCTCTTTAGCTACATCACACTATTGGCCCCTTGTTTTCCTATCTGTCTGACTGTTCTCCTATTTTCCTTTGAAGTTTCCTCATTCATATCATGCCCAATAGAAGGACTCCACAATCCCCCCTAGGTTTTTTTTTCTTTTCTCTCCACTATTTCACTTGATCAATGCATCAGGTCCCTTAAATTCAGTTATCCTGTCTACAAACTATAGCAACAATCATAATGATAGAAATAATCACTCACATTGGAATAGGTTGTTGCAGTTTAGAAAGTGATTTCATCACAAAATTATGTGCAAGGGTAGGAAAAGAATTAGGACATTACTATTACCATGGTGAAAACTAAGGCTGATCCATGATTTGTTTGTGTTGGTTTGTTTTATTTTTCCTCCAATATGGAGATATTTCTGCTGTGTTCCTAGCACTTTCACATGTCACTGAAAGTAACTCAGCAATCACATTGGCTGAGTCTTTTAGTACCCGAGAATATATTTATGCTGGGATAACTGATGTGAATTCCTCAAGATAAACCATGTTATTTCTTACTATACTTCATTACTTATCTTTCATATTAACTCCCTACTTGCATTTTTTTTGCTTTGTCATTTCTAATGAAAAAGATCCATCCTTTTGTCTAAGAAAAAAAATAAGCCAATTGAGAAGCTTTGCCTCCTCTGATGGTGTCAGTCATCATTGTCCCCTCTATTTCAAACAAAAATTTGTTTATTCATTTCATGATACTTTGAATCCCAATACAGATTTTAAGAGCCCTTTCATTTAATTTCATTGTCACTTGCCAGCCTTGGATCCATGTTGTGCAGGGGGCCTGGATGTCCAGGCTTCATTTCCCCCTAGGCCAGGTTTTTTTTTTTATTTTACTTTATCTAGATTTAAAAACCATGTTCTTTAGACCAGCAACCTTCATTTGAATGTGCCTCCTTATCACTTTTCAACTCCTTTCTGTTTTTGTCTTCCTGCAATTATACATTTCTACATGTTTACTTCTCATATCATTTTAATAAGTTGCACGCATCCAGAACCATAGTCAAGTCACTGATATCAACCCAGTAGGGCTCAATGAAATATGTGAAGTGTAAGTCTTTATTTAGGATTTCTGGTTGTTCTAGTTTCTTGAACAAACTGTGCATATGTGTTGATATATGTGTGTGTGTGTGGATATATATGTGTATGTGTATATATCTATGCATGTGTATGTATGTGTGTGTATTTACAAATATAAATTCATTTGAAGGCATGGATTTATATCCTTGATCACTTCAAGGACTTTGTCTCCTCTGAATTTCTAGATGTCTCAGTGTCTCACCTAGCATTTATTCTTCTTTGCAGCTTATCTGAACAGTATATAAGTTAGGTTATGGACATTCATAGCCTTATCCTTACCCATTTTATTCAGTTTAAAGCCCTTTTTGATTAGATTTCTGTTATGCCCAGTGAACATAATCATAAGAACTCGTATTAGATGTGCTTCATGTCTGGAAGTGGCTTGGAGGAAAAAACAAAAAAAATACAGAAGTTACAATTTTAAGTATTAAGGTAAATGGCAATATCTCATTCATAAAAAAGAAGAGGGAAGCAGAATGTATTGGTAGGTCAAATAACTCAATATGTTGATTACAATCATCGCGCTTGTATCTAAAAAGATCCACATAGATGAAAACAGAGCAGATTAGACAGTTCTTTATGTACTGCCCCATTTTGCCTCTCACATATATGCTTTACATAATGTATGCATGTGTGCAATGTATCATCATTTAGGTGACATCAAACATATTAAAAGGTAAAAAATATTATCTCATACAAAGCACTGTTATAGGCAGCTATGAGTCAAAAGACAGACAGGAAACTACATTAACCCAAAAGCAACCATAAAAGATGAAACATTTATTTTTTTTAAATAAATGCACTGATTGGCCCAATATCTAAGTTATTCAAAAAGAGTTAATTGAAAGGATGAGGGAAATTGCCCACTAAGGTATATGTGTGTTGATTATGGAGAAAGTATTCAACTCTGGCATGCAAAACCTCCCTCTCTCCAAAAATATAAAAATCCTGAAAAATTAAAAAAATAACTAAACACATACATTGAAATTATAAAAATAAAAACCATACAAAGCTGAAGAAAATCACTGAGTTGTTGAAAAAGCTAATCAAATAGATATCTCTTTACCTAATATGATGGCAAATAGAAGAACATCAAGTAACCAGTATCAAAAAATGAAAAAGAATCTAAAAACGAAACAAGAAATGAAAGAAAACATGAGGAGCTATTTTACCAGCAGCAAAAAAAAAAATTTAAGGAAAATGGGTGAATATTTAAAAACAATGAATATTGATCAGACCTGGAGAACAAGAAAGGAGAGTTTAAATAACAGAATCTTAGAAAGAGTATATAAATGAGAATTAGAATCTAAAATAATAATTCAAAAATGGGACCAAGGATATTTAATCAAATATTCAAAGAGCTAAGGGAAATTACATTCTAAATTACATTACTAAAATGCATATATAAAACAAATATTGTTCTGATGAATTATTCTGTGAGAGAAATATCAGAGAAAGGGGTTACAGGTAAGAATGTGTAATTTATATTGATGCAAAAGATACACAAAATATTAGCAAAGGGACTACAGAAATGTAAAATACTGGAAGGGATGTGGAAAAATTGGGTCACTAATTCATTGACAAGGAAGTTGTTAATTTGTCTCAGCATTCTGGAGAAAAATTTAGAACTATGCCCAAATGGCTATAAAACTATACATATCTTATGATCCAGCAATGTAACTACTTGGTCTGTATCTCAAAGAGATCAAATACAAGAGAAAAGGACCTATTTTTATGTAAAAATATTTATAGCAAACCTTTTTATGGTAATAAAGAATTAGAAATCAAGGGTATGTCCATCAATTGGGAATGGCTAAACAAGAAGTGGTACATAATTATGATGAAATACTATTGTGCTATTTGAAATGACAAGCACAGTGGTTTCAGAAAAACCTGGAAAGACATTCATGAACTCATGCAAAGTGAAGTGAACAGACACAGGAGAGCATGGTACACACACAAACAGCAATATCATAAAGAAGATCAACACTGGGAGAAGATCAACATTGGGTGGAGCTAAGATAACATAGTAAAAGCAGGAACATGCCCTAGTTCTCTCTCAAATTCTTTCAGATACCTTTTGAAAAGCGAATTTGAACAGATTTGAGAGAGGTAGAATCCACTAGGAGACAGAATGTGGCAAATATCCAAGCCAGGAGAGTTTGGAAAGTTGACTAGAGAGATCTGTTTCACTGGACTGGGAGAATGATACGCAGGCAGAATATGACCATACTAGTGCTCCAAACTGGCACGGGAGCAGACCCAGCCTGCTGACTGGGGTGTAGATCCCCAGACCTCTCAGCACAGGAGGGGAGTCTTCCAGGGCTAGGTGAGACAGAAACATTAAGCCTTCAGCAACAGCAGCAGCTACTCTTGGGGCTATCAGCCCACAGTCTAAAGGTTTGAAGCATCTTATTAGACTTCCAGGAGCCATGATGACCAAGCAAACTCTAAGAGCTGTCATCCCTCCATTGCTGACCTTGAGTCACCCAGAGAATACTGCCCTAGGAGAAATCCTGGAAAAGAGGAGCCAGAAGTGGGGGTTCAGTAGTCTTTTAGCTTGGGAAGCTAGGGAGACCACCTCTCGTGGTGACAGAAGGAGACAAGTGCAGGAAGGGAGGCATCTCAACAAGGCTGGCCATAGCAGACCAGGAGGAATTCCTGAGCCCCAGAGGGGTGGAGCCAACATGCACCAACACCAGGACCCTAGGCAGACACCAGTGCAGACTGACAGCTGAGGCCACCAGTGCTTTGTATCACAGCCCTAGGTGAGAAGGAGACTTCCAGCAGGCAGACCACCCCTGCCCCACATCTCACACTGTGAGCTTCAGTGTAACACCAGGGGAGCTCAGGAAGACTTCACTGGGCCTCAATTCTTGGCACACACCAGCCAGCTCCAGCTCAGCACCAGGTGAGCTGCAGCGATATATAGCTTCTAGCTGACAAAACCAGAGGCCACAGAACACAAAGCCAGGAACCAGTCCCCTAACTACCAACACAAGAAGGTTGGGACAGAGCCCCCTTGGCCACAGAAGCAGAGATCCACTTTAAAAGTCAGAATAAATGCAACCACCATGAAGAAGCAAGCTAGAAAAGTGAAAAAAAAAGATCACTGAATCATATTGTGGGGACAGAGAAGCTCAAAAAAGAGCTACTGAACCCCCACTTCTGGCTCCTCTGTTCCAGGTTTTCTCCTAGAGCAGTATTCTCTGAGTTATTCAAAGGAGGGATGAGGGATCTTAGACTTTACTGGGTCATCATGGCTCCCAGAAGTTCAATAAAACGGATTTCAAACCTACAGATCCTGGGCTGATATCCCTAGGAGTAGCAGGTACTGATGCTGCAGGCTCTATGCTTCTGTCTCACCTAACTCTGACAGATTCCCATTACACCCTGAGAGGCCTGGGGATGGTCTCCACAGGCGCTGTGGCTGGGCATGCTCCTGTTCAGGTATGGTGATCTGGTATGTTCCAGGGTAGTTCCACCAATGATCTGTTTTCTAGATATCTCCCTATTGTTCTGAAGCATACAAAGTCCTCTCCCAATAGTGCTGTGAGGCAGAAAGTACATGGTGTTCCCTATGTGCTGCTGACTGCTTGAAGGGATGAACATAAAATAACTGATTCCTTCAGATGTGAGGGAGCAGTTGGCAATATACCTTTGCAAAGTCTGTGCAGGAAGTAGAAAAAAGATCTTATTTTCTGTAGTAAAGAGGAATGTCTAAAGACACAATAAGTACTCATTTCAGAGTGCAAAGGCTCACTAAGAAAATGAAGGTAATGATTGATATTCCTACGTCTCAAAGGTCGGTGGGAAACTTAGCTCATTCATAATATTTTTATTGAGCACTTGCTACTTACAAAGAATCTGGCACATACTAAGAAGAAAGGCTCTGTCCAAAGATGCTCCCACACTCATTCTGAAAGGAGGAAATAAGCGAGTGAAAATTGGATAAAATATATTATTATGTAACTAAATCAGTGGGACAGCATACCGGGTAGGGTACTTGTCATAGATACAGGAAGAACTGAGTTAAAAACTGTTTCAGACCCCTACAAACTATGTTAGTTAGGCATTCACTTACCCTCCTCCAGCCTCTATCTTTTTCATTCTTGAAATGTATATAATTGAAGATGGCGGCTGGTAAGCACGGACTAGAGTGAGCTCCGTACCCGAGTCCCTCCAAAAACCTATAAAAATGGCTCTGAACCAATTCTAGAACGGCAGAACCCACAGAACAGCAGAGGGAAGCAGGGCTCCAGCCCAGGACAGCCTGGATGGTCTCTGGGTGAGGTCTATTCCACACGGAGCTGGGAGCTGGGAGCTGGGAACAGAGTGGAGCAGAGCCCAGCCTGAGCGGCGTGGACGATCCAGACCAGAAGCCGGGCGGAGGGGGCCCTAGCGCCCTGAATATGTGAGCTGCGGCAGTTACCAGACCCCTCGACCCACAAACACCAAAGACTGCGGAGAAGGTTAGTGGGAAAAGCTGCGGGAGTGGAAGGAGTTCTTGGTTCGGCTTCCAGCCCCGGGGGCAGCGGAGGTGGGGCAGCTACAGCTATTGTTACTTCCGGCTCCAGGCCCACCTGGTGGGAGGAATTAAGTGGTGGATCAGAGCAGGAGTGCAACAGCCTGCTGAAGATCTAAGCCCAGTCTGGACTGGGGGTTCTTGGGGAAGGAGGAGTGCGGCTCTGACAGAGCTGGCACCTCACCCCCAAACGTAGAACATAGAACTCGTTAGTCTACAAGCAGTCATACCCCACTGAAAAACTCAAGGGTCAAGTTAGTTGGTTGGGAATATGGCCAGGCAGCGAAAACGCGCCCAGATTCAGTCTCAGACTTTGGATTCTTTCTTTGGTGACAAAGAAGACCAAAACATACAGCCTAAAGAAGACAACAAAGTCATAGAGCCTACAACAAAAGCCTCCAAGAAAAACATGAACTGGCCCCAGGCCATAGAAGAACTCAAAAAGGATTTGGAAAAGCAAGTTAGAGAAGTAGAGGAAATATTGGGAAGAGAAATGAGAAGGATGCGAGAAAACCATGAAAAACAAGTCAATGACTTGCTAAAGGAGACCCAAAAAAATACTGAAAAATACACTGAAGAAAACAACACCTTAAAAAACAGACTAACTCAAATGGCAAAAGAGCTCCAAAAAGCCAATGAGGAGAAGAATGCCTTGAAAGGCAGAATTAGCCAAATGGAAAAGGAGGTCCAAAAGACCACTGAAGAAAATACTACTTTAAAAATTAGATTGGAGCAAGTGGAAGCTAGTGATTTTATGAGAAATCAGGATATTATAAAACAGAACCAGAGGAATGAAAAAATGGAAGGCAATGTGAAATATCTCCTTGGAAAAACCACTGACCTGGAAAATAGATCCAGGAGAGATAATTTAAAAATTATTGGACTACCTGAAAGCCATGATCAAAAAAAGAGCCTAGATGCCATCTTTCAGGAAATTATCAAGGAGAACTGCCCTGATATTCTAGAGCCACAGGGCAAAATAGAAATTGAAAGAATCCATCGATCGCCTCCTCAAATAGATCCCAAAAAGAAATCTCCTAGGAATATTGTTGCCAAATTCCAGAGCTCCCAGATCAAGGAGAAAATACTGCATACAGCCAGAAAGAAACAATTTGAGTATTGTGGAAACCCAATCAGAATAACCCAAGATCTGGCAGCTTCTACATTAAGAGATCGAAGGGCTTGGAATGCGATATTCCGGAGGTCAATGGAGCTAGGATTAAAACCTAGAATCACCTACCCAGCAAAACTGAGTATCATGTTCCAAGGCAAAATATGGATTTTCAATAAAATAGAGGACTTTCAAGCTTTCTCGGTGAAAAGACCAAAGCTGAATAGAAAATTTTACTTTCAAACACAAGAATCAAGAGAAGCATGAAAAGGTAATCAAGAAACGGAAATTGCAAGGGCCTTACTAAAGTTGAACTGTTTTGTTTACATTCCTACATGGAAAGATGATGAGTATGATTCATGAGACCTCAGTATTAGGGTAGTTGAAGGGAATATGTATATATATATATATATATATATATGTTTATGTATATATATAAGTGAATGTGTATGTATGTATATATCTATGTGTATATGTATGTATGTGTATGTATGTGTATATATATATATGTGTTTATATATATATATATATATATATATATACATATGTAAAAGAGAGAGAGCAGACACAGGGTGAGTTGAAGATGAAGGGAAGATATCTAAAAGAAATAAAATGAAATTAAGGGATGAGAGAGCAACATACTGAGAGAGGGAGATAGGGAGAGATAGAATGGGGTGGATTATCTCGCATAAAGGTGGCAAGAGGAAGCAGTTCTATGGGAGGAGGGGAGAGGACAGGTGAGGGGGGGAATGAGTGAACCTTGCTCTCATCAGATTTGGCCTGAGGGGGAATACCATACATACTCAGTTGGGTATCTTACCCCACAGGAAAGAAGAGGGAGGAAGATAAAAAAAAAAATAAAAGGCAGGGGGATGATGGAGTGGAGGGCAGATGGGGGTGGAGGTAATCAAAACAAACACTTTTGAAAGGGGACAGGGTCAAGGGAGAAAATTCAATAAAGCAGGATGGGTTGGGAAGGAGCAAAATGTAGTTAGCCTTTCACAACATGAGTATTGTGGAAGGGTTATACATAATAATATATATGTGGCCTAGGTTGAATTGCTCAACTTCTTAGGGAGCGTGGGTGGGAAGGGAAGAGGGAAGAGAATTTGGAACTCAAAGTTTTAAAATCAGATGTTCAAAAACAAAAAAAGTTTTTGTATGCAACTAAAAAATAAGATACACAGGCAATGGGGCGTAGAAATTTATCTTGCCCTACAAGAAAGGAAGGGAAAAGGGGATGAGAGGGGAGGGGGGTGATAGAGGGGAGGGCTGACTGGGGAGCAGGGCAACCAGAATATAAGCCATCTTGGAGTGGGGGGGGAGGGTAGAAATGGGGAGAAAATTTGTAATTCAAAATGTTGTGAAAATCAATGCTGAAAACCAAATATGTTAAATAAATAAATTGCATTAAAAAAAAAGAAATGTATATAATTACACACATTTCTCAAGACTTTGTCATGCTTGAATTCCGTAATGTGTGTATATATATATATATATATATATATATATATATATATATATATGTAAGGCGTTTTGTAAGTTTAACTGACGTATAAGGATTCACAATATTATATATATATATATATGTATATGTATATATATATATATATATATACACACACATAACATGTATATAATTTTTGTTCTTAAAAATTCCAAGGCAACAGAAAGCAAAATTAACCCCAAACCAAACCTGGTAAATTACAAATCACCATTATAAATATTAATAGCTTAGTAAGTCCGATAGGCTTCTTGGTTCCTACCCCTGTTCTCCTTGAGATTCTACTTTTTACATTTTCTCAACCTACTTAGATTGATCCTAGAATACTTTAAGGTCTAACAGGGGAAGAATGTACTGAGCTTTTCACCTCTCTGGCCATGGATACTATTAATCTGGACATAAAACCTCAGATAGACAGATTTTACTGTCCATATCTTTTTTTTAGTTTACAAAAGGCAGGTTTAATAAGATTATTAAAGTCTAATTAATAAGTTCTTACAAAGGACTATTATATTAATACACAAGAAAATAATTGCCAAAATAAGCCTTTCTCGTCAATATAAATGAAATTAATTTTAATTTCTTAAGCAAATCATTTTAACCTTTCTTGCTATTCACTGCCCCACCTGTAAGATGAGGAAACTGGACAAGATGATGTCCACGTACTGAAAATATTTTATTCATATTTCTGAGATTGTGGATAAAAATGTACTAACAAGATTAACTATGTAGCAAAAATATGTATTATATCAAACTCCTATGATTTTGAGCTGAAGGGACCTGAGGAATCATCTAGTTGAAGTCTTTGCTTTTAAAAAGGGGAAGCTGAGGCTCAAAGAAGTAGCCTGTCTTGCGCAAGATCACAAAGAGCTGGGATTCCGAACCTGTTTTACAATAAATTGTAAAATGTACATTCTGTTAGGCTACATTTTAGCCTTCTTAGTCATTCACTTTGGTCAGAACTTCCCAATCTTAGGTTTTTATTGAAATGAAAACAAGATATTTTGATTTGCCATTTTAGTAAGAGCTCTGTGATAGCTTGGCTTCCTTTACTAAATCATTTGTGTAAATTTCTGTGCTTGTAGGCAGACCACATAAATTGCACTGATGGCCCCATGAGGCCAGCGGGCCCCATTTTGGACAGTCCTGATTAAGTAATTAACAAGTTCTAGAGAAACAGCAGTGCTTGTGGGAGGGCAGAGAAAGGCAATATAAGATCAATTTAATTTCACTGACATCTATGAGCTGCTCATGTCTGTTGTAGCAATTCTGATTTGAAGATCTTTCCCACCTATTAATAGGCCATTTGTACTGTTTACATCACAGGAAGACTAAGTTACATGGTGGGAGGAGTTCCTGACAGAAAAAGGAAGTTAGGACATAGAAAAATGCTGAGAGAGAGAGAGAGAGAGAGAGAGAGAGAGAGAGAAATAGAGAGAGACGTTATGGCTGCTGGTGACTGCTAATGGCTTGTGATTGTAGGGACTGAACAGACTGACTTAGTTGTACTCTGAGTTTGTTTTGGGGAAGACTTCAGCAGGGGGTCAGAGAAGTTTTGGGATGTTGAGGCTCTATATTGTGATATTCTGTATTGAATGTTTTGGGTTTCTTGCTGTTATGACGAAGTGGACTTACTGGTTGTGGGAGCTGGGCATTTGGTTATGGGATATGGTTCCCTGGTGTCTGAATAAATGGTTTACTTCTTTTAACTTCTATGTGCAGAGTCTCATATACTTTGTGATACAGAACTACATAGGAATTTTGACAATTATCATCTACATTTTTATTATTGCCTTACTGTTTTATTTGGAGACTAGGAGGTTGGGATCACAAGGTATAAGATCTGTATTTAGAGGTAGAAGGGCTTTAGAAGAAGAAATTGTTGTTCCAGCATAGGAGGATGTAACTTATTCCTCCCTTGCAAGGGAATGGTGTAAGGGCACTTATCTCTGTGAGGACTGGAAGCAGAACTTACAGGGTGGAGGATCCAGGGATTTGGAGTTATGCCTCAGAGAGGTTACTGTTGAGCCAGGAATAGAAGTGCCAAGAGTGATCTCTAGATGAGGCTGCATTTTACTCACAGCCTATCTTATTGTATGTGAAGACAGAGACAGACTATTAGGAGATAGAGCTCAAGCTCAGACAGGTTCTGAAAGGTCTGATGATTCAAATAAAAGTGCTTCTCTGATACCACAGCAAGATGGCGAAACTCAGATGACAGAATAGCAGGAAGCTAACAGCTTTGGGGTAAATCCAGCTGGAAGGCAGAGGGAGCCAAGGAGGTCAAGAGTGCACCTCAGTTCAGCCAAGGTCAAGCCTAGAAGTTAGTGTGGTTACCATGGGAATAGGGGCAGAGAATCTAGACAGGACGATACAATGTCAAAACCTCTGGTAGAAAGTGATAATTTGCTTCATGCTACTTCTCACAGAGACAGTGAGACAGTATCACACTAGACTTCTTCTCAAAGAGAATTGTGCTCCAAAGAGTGGAGGAGGCAGGAAACCGAATATGATACTACTGTCTTTTGGCTCATTTTAGAGGATTTTACACAGCAGGAAATCACAGATATCTTGAGTAGGTTCAACCAGAGAATGGGACATTCGTTAATATCTTGGAGGGTGAGAATCAGTGATGAAGGTGCCACAGGAGTGTCTATAGGTTCTGTGGATTATATGAGATTCATAAGTATTAGTCAGAATTATTTGTACAGCAAGCTTTTAGACATTATCATTTGCAAACAGGTAAGCACACAACCAATTTGTTGGCTTTGGCTGTGACAGGCTGTAAAGAAGAATATCCTGATGGTACCAGGTGGCCTTCTCTAGCTAGACCCTGGTGTTCAATTAGGGACTGCTTAAAAAGTTAAAGGAGGAGGTGATGAAGACTGCTATGATGTTGAGGAATGCTAAAATTCATTATGAAACTCCCTTGGGAGTCTCTCCTAGGAATTTTATAGTTAAGACGGCACTCCCCACTTATAAACATGTGATTCTGACTCTACTGATTGCAGAAGTAGGGAACCCTCTTTCAGAGGTGCAGGATAAGATTTCACAATTAAGTGACTTAGGAAACTATGGAAGAGATGAGTTTCCTCAGGAAAGAAGGGTACATAGCCAATGGATTCCACATTCAACAAATAGAGTGACAAGGCAAGAAATGTTTACTGCTCTATTGAAAGCAGGGGTAGAAGATGGCGCTGTGTAAGGAATGAACTATGGGAGCTCTCTCACAAGTTTGATCAGACACATCTAAAAACGTGAATCTGAGCATATTTGAAAGAGTTAGAAGCTGCCAGTAGATTAAGAGGGGCAGGATCACCAGACACAGGCAAGGGCACCAGACCAAACCAACCAGGAACAACAGAGGAATCCAGCCAACACACTGGTCTGTGAGAACCCCGGGGAGAGCAAAATGCCAGAGCAGGAATAGGCCAAGGGAAAAACTACTGGCTATGGCCTCAATCAAGGCCCAGGCCTCTCAGCCCAGGATGGGAGTCTGTTGGAGCTATGGGAGATAGCAATGGACAACCTGTGGCTGTGGAAGCAGCTAGCCTGGAGGCCTCCAACCCACAGTCTAAAGGTTTGGAACTTGCCTTCTTGAACTTCTGGGAGCCATAATGGACAGGTAAAATGGCTCTCATCCCTCCTTTGAATGAACCCAGATAACACTACCTCAGGAGAAACAGAGGAGCCAGAAGGGGTGCTTCAGTAGTTAGAGAAGTTGGGGAGAGGGCTGTTCTTGTGGCAGTGGAAGGAGACTAGTGCGGTAAGAGAGGTGTTCAAGCAACCCTCACCTCAGCAGAACAATGAGAGTAACTAAGCTTCAGGGGGATGGAGATAAGAAACGTCAATGTCAGAACCCCAGATGTGGCTTTGCACAGGCAGGGGAAGTGGCAGACACCAGCACAGACAAGAGCTGAGACCACCCACGCTGTAGAGCAGTCTTGGAGAAGAGACTCCCGGGAGCCAGACCACCTCTCTCCCACACCTCATGAAACCAGAGGCCATACCACGTAAAGCTAGACCCCAACACGAGAAACTTGGGACAGAGCCCCCTGAGCCTCAGAAGCAGAGATCCACTCTAGTAACCAGGAGGGGGAAAAACACCATGAAAAAGAACAGTAAGATGCTTTCAGAGACCATTGATTCATATTATGGAAACAGGGAAGATAAAAATACCAATTCAGAAGAGGAGAGTGTGGACACTACACCCACATCTGAAGCCTCAAAAGGGAAAGTGAACTGGTCTCCACACCAAAAAACATTCCTAGAAGAACTCAAGGAGGACTTTAAAAACCAAATTAGGCAGGTAAAAGAAAAAATGAAAAAAAAAATCACTGATGAAAACAAATTCTTAAAAAGTAAAATCGGTGAATTGGTTAAGAAGAATCAGAGTAAAAATGGAGAAAAGGTCTCAGTGAAAAGTAAAATTAACCAAATGGAAAAGGAGATAGAGAAGATAAAAGAAGAAAACAAAACATTAAAAATTAGAATTGGGCAAGTAGAAGCTAATGAGACATCAGGAATCAGTCAAACAAATTCTAAAGAATAAAAAAAAATACAAGAAAAAGTGAAGTATCTTATTGGAAAAACAACTGACCTGGAAAATAGATACAGGAGAGACAATCTAAGCATTATCAGTCCACCTCAAAGCCATGATGAAAAAAAGATCCTGGACAGTATCTTCCATGAAATCTTTAAGTATAATTGCCTGGAGGTCCTAGAACCAGACGGTAAAATCATAATTGAAAGAATCTACCAATCACCCCCTGAAAAATACCATAAATCGAAAACTCCAAGAAATACTATAGCCAAATTCCAGAACTACCGGGTCAAGGAGAAATTACTGCAGGCAGCTAGAAAATAACGAAATTCAAATATCATGAAACTACAGTCAGGATCACACAGGATCTTTCAGCTTCTACCTTAAATGACAGGAGAAATTGGAATATGATATTCTGAAAGGCAATGGAGCTTGGACTACAACCAAGGATAAACTACCGAGCAAAACTGAGCATAATTTTCCAGGCAAGGATATTGACATTCAGCAATATAAGGGAACTGCTGACATTATTAACGCCAGAGATCAATGGAAAATTTGATCTTCAAATACAAAACTCAAGAGAGAAATAAAAAGGTTAATGGGGGAAAAAACCCTAATTAATAAGGCAAATTAGTTACACCCCTATATAGGATTATTTTATTTTTTATACATTTATACATGTCACTTTTGAGAATAGCTGACCTAATACGACAATTGAAAGTGATATACATAGATTATGGGTGTCAGTATAAAATAACTGATGTAATCATAAAAAAAAAAACTTAAGAGATATAAAGGGATGGTTCTGGGAGTGATTTTTTTTTTTAAGAAATAAGGAGGTAGCAGAAAAGGGAAACTTAAATCACATGAAAAGGCACAAAAACATATGATAGTAGAGGTAAAGAAAGGAGGGAGAAGAGCAGTATTTGAGCTTTACTCTCATCGGGTTTGGTTCAAGAAGGGAATAACTTATCCTGATAAGTATAGAAATCAAACTTGTCCTACAGGCAGTAGGAGGGGAAAGGGGAAAGGTTTTAGCTAGATCTTAGTTATACTTTTAAGGAAGACTCCATTTATTCCTATTCTTTCTAGTGTTTTTAATAGGAATGGATGTTGTATTTTATCAAAGGCAATAAGAGAAGAAAAAGAAATTGAAGGAATTAGAATAGGCAAAGAATAAATGAAAATATCAATTTTGCATAAGATATGATAATTTACTTAGAGAACCAAGTAAAAAAACTACTTAAAATAGTAAGCAACTTTAGCAAAGTTGAAGGATATAAAATAGACCCACATAAATCCTTGACATTCCTAAACATTACTAACAAAGCCCAACAGCAAGAGATAGAAGAAGAAAATCTATTTAAAGTTACTGCAGACACTACAAAATATTTGAGAGTCTATCTGCCAAGGCAAACTCAGGGCCTATATGAATATAGTTATGAAACACTTTTCACGTGAATAAAGTCAGACCTAAATAAATGAAAAAATATCTGTTGCTCATAGTTAGGCCAAGCTAATATAATAAAAAAGACAATTTTACCTAAATCAATTTATTTATCCAGCTCCATACCAATTGAACTACCAAAACATATTTTACAGAGCTGGATAAAATAATTACAAAATTAATCAGGAAGAACAAGAGGTCTAGAATATCTAAAGGTATTAATGAAAAGATATGCTAGGGAAGGTGGCCTAGGCATACCAGTTATTAAATTGTATTACAAAGCAGCAGTCATCAAAACTACCTGTTACTGGCTAAGAAACAGAGTCATGGATCCCTGGAATAGGGTAGGTACACAAGACACAGTAGTCAAGGACTACAGCAATCTACTCTTCGATAAACCAAAAGAATCCAGCTTCTGGGCTAAGAACTCACTGTTTCACAGAAACTGCTGGGAAAATTGGAAAATGTAGGGCATTTGGAACTCAAAATCATGTGGAACTGAGTGTTGTAAACTAAAAATAAAAAAATCTTAATAATAAAAGAAAAAAAAGGGAAAAAAAGATTAATAGCTTAATAAGTCTGATAGACTTTTTGGTTCCTACCTCTGATCTCCTCAGATTCTGCTTTTTACATTTCCCAACCAACTTAGATTGAGCCTAGAAAAATTTAAGATCTAACAGGGGAAGAATATACTGGGTTTCTCACCTCTCTGGCCATGAACACTGTTAATAATGACATAAAACCTCAGATAGACAAATCTTTTTTATATAAATTTATTTATTTATTTTTCGTTTACCACACACGGTTCTACATAATTTTGAGTTCCAGATTTTCTCCCCTCCCTCCCCTCTCCCTCCCCAAGACAGCATGGAATCTCATATAACTATCATGTATAACTTCGCATTGAATTAATTTATACACTAGTCAAGTTGTGGAGAAGAATTATGACTAATTGAATGAATCATGAGAAAGAAGAAACAGAACCAAAAAAAAAAAACAACCCAAAAACAAAAACAAAAGAGAAGCAAAAAAGACGAGCATATAGTGCCCCTCAATCTGTATTCAAACTTCACAGTTCTTTCTCTGGATGAAGATAGCATTCTCCATCGTGAGTCCCCTGGAGTTGTCCTTGCACCTTAGGTTGCTGAGAAGAGCGAAATATGTCAGGGTTGGTCCTCACAGAATCCATATATCTGTGGCTGTGCACAACGTTCTCCTGGCTCTGCTCCGCTCACTCAGCATTATGTCATGTAGGTTTTTCCAGGTTGTTACGAAGTCTGCATCATTTTTTTGCACAAATTTTACTGTCTGTATCATTTATTTTTTAGTTTACAAAAGGCAAGTTTAACAAGATTATTAAAATCTATTTCATAAGCTCTTACAAAGGACTAGCATTTTAATACATTGGAAAATAATGGGTAAAGTGATCATTTCTCATCAAAATAAATGAAATTATTTTTAATTTCTTAAGCAAGTCACTTTAACCTTTCTTGGTATTCACTGCTTCACCTGTAAGACAAGGAAACTGGACAAGATGATGTCCACATACTGAAAATATGAAAATATTTTTATTCCGATTTCTGAGATTCTTTATTGATGAAAATGTTCTAACAATTTTAACTATGTAGCCAAAATATGTATTATATCTAACTCCTGTGATTTACAGCTGAAGGGGCCTGAGAAATAATCTGGTTCAAGTCTTTTCTTTTAAAAAGAGGAAACCAAGGCTGAAAGAAGTAGGCTGACTTACCCAAGATCACAAAGAGCTGGGATTCTGAACCTATTTTACAGTAAATTATAAGACGTGAGGTTTGTTAGGCTATATTTTAGCCTTCTTAGCCATTCACTTAGGTGTTAACAAAATCTAGACAGCACGACAAGGGGAAGGGCAAAGGAAGGCAACACAAGATCAATTTAATTTCATCCACATCTATGATCTGCTGACATCTGTGGAATCAGCAACAAGACTTCAATTAAAAAAAAAAGGCTAGTTGTAACAACAATGCTACTTGCTACTACTGTGGCTGTGTAAGGCCAATAACAGCAGCACACAGAAGGCCTCCTAGCAGAGGTTCTTTGATATGCTTTGCTAAGGAAAGCAAGTTTAATTGGCTAACAATTTTACTTTAATTAACATGCATATACCATTCAATTATTTTGGGGTGGTGGGTTGAGCCCATACCCTAAGCTTCAGAGCCAATACAACCAGAAATTACAAGCAGAAATCATATAAATAGAGTGAATAATATACCAGCAGACAGGCTTCTAGCTGTCTGTCCAACATCTCAATACACAGTTGCCAGAGAAGCACCAACATCCAGGTTTTTCAAAGCCAGTGAGCTGCACAGCTGCTACCCAGGATCTCCTCTGCTCAAATCACAGTACACTCTTTCACTGAATGAGAACCCCAAGAAAAACGCTAGCCTCAGATTTTATATACACTTCTCAGGTTCCTAGGGATTCATAAACATGCAACTCAAAACTCATGTGAACTAGGTCTTCCCTTGCCATAAGTATGTCATCAAAGACTCCAGATTCAATCAAAGAACAAGGGCCACACTCATCAAAGGCACTTCATTAACTCTGTGCTCTAAAAGAAAAAAAAAACAGTAAAAAAGTCCCACCCTTCTTAGCATTACATTCATCCCACCCAGACAGAATTGTATATATCTTCATATGAAAAAGAGGAGAAGACACAATAACCTTGCCCTCTGGGCTTTTTTTAAAATCATCCCTTTTCCACATCCTGTTATGGGAGAATAGAAGAAAAATAAGGTGAAAAATTTAGGAATCTTGCATCTTAGAATTGTTTGTCAAAGAAATATTCCCTCATTTAGATTTGAGCTTTCAGAAATGTCAGTTTGCAAGTCTATACAAAATACTTCAAATTCAAAAAAAAAAGTCGAATGCAAAGAAACTAATCCTAAGAGAATTATGTAGGTGAGATCTTTCTTTTTTTATTTGTAGTACATTTACTATCAATGATAAAATCTTTTTAGGAGAGATAGAAGAACTAAAGATAAGTCTTTTTTCCAGCCTTGGCAAAGGGCTTTTCCTCCTGTTCAGAAAGAACTTTTGCCTGTAAACTTGAAGCTAAGAGGGTAAGGCAATGAGATTCTTGGCTTTCCTTGAAGAAGAGAGAGCCAAACATTTCAGCTGAATCAGAGGCCATCAGCAGTAACTTGAGTACATAGCAAGAAGAGTCTGTTTAATATTCTGTCCTCCCATAAAGTCCAGCATAAAGATGGAGGAAAGTATAAGTCAATAAGGAATCAGGCATGCTATCAATGAAATCCATTATTAGAGGTGTGGTTTACCCTTCTTATGAAAAGAGCCCAGCCTGCACATATTTTCTATGATACTGTTCCTCAAGATGGGTGAATTGACCATATATATAGGGCTTAAATGTGTACACTTCCACGTGTATTCTCTGCTGCCTCTTTCCATGCTGGCTTTTACACTGCATGTCTTTGTGGAAAAGTGATCACAAGAATGATGAGTAAAATGCTTCTTGCTTCTTCAAAAAAAAAAAAAAAACAACCTGAGTACTTTTGTCATCTGACCATGGAAGCTAAAAACATGATTGAAGGTGGCAGCTTTTGAGATGTCGTTGTAGAGGTATAACCACCTCTTTAAATCTGACATAGTCATTCTTTGAGGACATGTTATAAGATGGAAGCATGTTCACCTAAGGTAATTCCTGTGGGACATTAACAAAGTCTACACATACCACTAGTTTTATTCCACTGCCTGGAACCTTTATGAAGCTGTCTCAAAGGAGAAAAAGTCTTCCCACAAAAAGATTTGAACCTATGGTTGCGAGGAGAGGGGCATAAAATTAATCTGGGTTGAAGAACCAATAATTAACCATAATGCCATGAAGATGGTTATTCAGGATTATTTATGTTGAAGGGGGATGAGAAACCCTAGAATGATGGTTACTTTATATTCAACCTTCTTCCACAGGCAAAGGAACAACAGGAAAAATGCATGGGAGAAAAGCAGGAACTATTTTCCATTTGATAGGATGAAGGTGATGGAGAACATAATTAGAGTAGATACTTGACCTCCTGTCCAAAAAGGGGCAAGTAGGAAGAGCTATGGGAAAGAAGAACTGGACATGGAAACAATGAGATGTTCTATGGTAGTCTTTATATAATCCAGCACAGTATTCATGGCCAGATGTCACTAAAGGGAAAGGCTATGCACTGCTTTGTATTATTGAGGATCTTACCCTGGGAAATGATATCATATACCTGATACTAGGAAAGATGTCAAGGACAGAGGGTGTCTGCACAATCAATAAAATTGAACAACTCACGTATGGAACTGAAAGGTTGGGGCTCCTAACCACAAGATAGATGCCGTTTGATGGTTTCTCTAACCCTCCCAGGGCAGCTCAAATGTTCCTAGGGCTCTGTACCTTTGGGAAAGATATCCAACCACTCAGACTTCCCTCCTTGAAGTAGGTACCAAGTACATGGGAATGGAATATCTGCTACCCACCTATGACTTACTAAGAAAAACCTGACTCCAAAAGAGTGTATTTTATAACTTTATAACATAGGGGTACAAATGAAGAGGAAGTATGAGGGGAAAATGCCAAGCAAGGAGGGAGCTGGTTTGCTAAGGATTTCAAAATGCTGTGAACAAAGGAGATATCAAGTCATGTATTATTTTGGAAAATTATACAGTCATATTTCCCATAATGTATTTTGGGTTCTCTGAAAGCAAGGAAATTGCACTATTGGCTCTCCCCTTGAACTCATTCCCAACACCTTACCCAAAGATGAAAGCACAAAACACAGAAGAAAGGAGGATTGAGTTTGGATTCTGAGGAATCATTTCGAGTCTGTCTTCCATCTTTACTAGCTGTCTGAAACTGGGGAAGTCATTTAGCTTTTCTGAGCATCAGCCTGCTTGATGTGATAATCTTAGAAGTATTTGTAAAACTGAGAATATAATATTTACATCACAAACCTCCAACAGCTATTCTAAAGACAATACTTTCTGAAGTGACTTATCCTTGAACTCCTTAGGAAAGAGTATGGCTACTAATAGTAAAGGTGAAGAGGATATGAAATCTCACCAGGAACTGAGTCTAGGATAGGGAGAATTCCATTATTCCCCTCCTCCCACACTCAGGTTGCTTTGGATTGAAGAACAATTTTGTGTACAAGAATGATTTCTCACTGTGAAGTTTTGAAGACTGTCTACTTGTTGCCTGTTATCATTGGAGTTCTTGGAATTGGTTGATCTGACTTAGAGTAATGGTTTTCATTTCACCATTCAGACTACACACAAACACACAGACCTAATTCTAATGCACTTGGTCTTTGTCAATATTATGTTTCTTCTCTTCAGGGCAATCCCTGCACTAATACATTTTGGGGGTTTAAATTGTATTCTGAGTGATCTGGTGTGTAAGATGATAATTTACTACGGACAGTTTACCAAGGCCTTTCTCTCTGTAGTACCTGCCTGCTGAATAGCTATGAGACTATGGCCATCAACCCCATTAGCCCAAAATAAGCTGCCCTGAAAGCTAGATATCCCAAATGCATCTTTCCCTGTTCGGTTCTCTGCTGGATTGTCAATCTGCCAGCTGTTGCTCTTCCTGCGTATATAATTGGTCCAAGAAATAGCATAAACCTTAAAGGGACAAATTAACTAGAATATTGCTCTTTAGACCCACATGCCAAGTATGTTTTAAGAATCAGACTTTGGAAGTCTATCCATGTTAATTTGTTTGTGATTTTCATGGTCGTTACCAGCATCTACATGGTTTATGTCCTGTACAGACACCATCAGTGGATCCAACATATTCACAGCATGAGCCTCACACCCAGAGTCTCCCCTGAGATCCTATCAGATTGGCTAATAGAAGAGAAAAGGAAAATGACAAGTGGTGGAGGTTATGTGCAGAAAAGTAGACATTAAGGCACTGCTGGTGTAGTTATGAACTAATTGAACCATTCGTAGAGCAATTTGGAACTCTGCCAAAGGGCTATAAAACCATCAATACCCTTTGAACTAATAATAACACCACTTGGTCTGTATTCCAAAAGAGATTTTTTTTATATTGTATTATATTTTTATTTATTTTGTTAAACATTTCCCAATTATATATTTTTTTATTTTATTTAAATTTATTTATTTAACATATTTGGTTTTCAGCATTGATTTTCAAAACAGTTTGAATTACAAATTTTCTCCCCATTTCTACCCTCCCCCCCGCTCCAAGATGGCATATATTCTGGTTGCCCTGTTCCCCAGTAAGCCCTCCCCTCTATCACCCCCCACCCCTCTCATCCCCTTTTCCCTTCCTTTCTTGTAGGGCAAGATAAATTTCTACGCCCCATTGGCTGTGTATCTTATTTTTAGTTGCATGCAAAAACTTTTTTTAGTTTGTTTTTGAACATCTGTTTTTAAAACTTTGAGTTCCAAATTCTCTCCCTTCTTCCCTTCCCACCCAGGTGATTCTAGGTTTTAATCCTAGCTCCATTGACCTCCGGAATATCGCATTCCAAGCCCTTCGATCTCTTAATGTAGAAGCTGCCAGATCTTGGGTTATTCTGATTGGGTTTCCACAATACTCAAATTGTTTCTTCTGGCTGCTTGCAGTATTTTCTCCTTGACCTGGGAGCTCTGGAATTTGGTGACAATATTCCTAGGAGATTTCTTTTTGGGATCTATTTGAGGAGGTGATCGATGGATTCTTTCAATTTCTATTTTGCCCTGTGGTTCTAGAATATCAGGGCAGTTCTCCTTGATAATTTCTTGAAAGATGGTATCTAGGCTCTTTTTTTGATCATGGCTTTCAGGTAGTCCAATAATTTTTAAATTATCTCTCCTGGATCTATTTTCCAGGTCAGTGGTTTTTCCAAGGAGATATTTCACATTGTCTTCCATTTTTTCATTCCTTTGGTTCTGTTTTAAAATATCCTGATTTCTCATAAAGTCACTAGCTTCCACTTGCTCCAATCTAATTTTTAAAGTAGTATTTTCTTCAGTGGTCTTTTGGACCTCCTTTTCCATTTGGCTAATTCTGCCTTTCAAGACATTCTTCTCCTCATTGGCTTTTTGGATCTCTTTTGCCATTTGAGTTAGTCTGTTTTTTAAGGTGTTGTTTTCTTCAGTGTATTTTTCAGTATTTTTTTGGGTCTCCTTTAGCAAGTCATTGACTTGTTTTTCATGGTTTTCTCGCATCCTTCTCATTTCTCTTCCCAATTTTTCCTCTACTTCTCTAACTTGCTTTTCCAACCCTTTTTTGAGCTCTTCCATGGCCTGGGACCAGTTCCTGTTTTTCTTGGAGGTTTCTGTTGTAGGCTCTTTGACTTTATTAATTTCTTCTGTCTGTATGTTTTGGTCTTCTTTGTCACCAAAGAAAGAATCCAAAGTCTGAGACTGAATCTGGGTGCGTTTTCGCTGCCTGGCCATATTCCCAGCCAACTAACTTGACCCTTGAGTTTTTCAGTGGGGTTGAGAAGTCTCGTAACTGCCGCAGCTCACTGAATCAGGGCTCTAGGGCCCCCTCCACCTGGCTTCTGGTCTGGATGGTCCACGCCGCTCAGGCTGGGCTCTGCTCCACTCTGTTCCCAGCTCCCAGCTCCGAGCTCCGTGTGGGATAGACCTCGCCCAGAGACCATCCAGGCTGTACTGGGCTGGAGCCCTGCTTCCCTCTGCTGTTTTGTGGGTTCTGCCCTTCTCGAATTGGTTCAGAGCCATTTTTTATAAGTTTTTGGAGGGTCTCGGTATGGAGCTCACAGTAGTCCCTGCTTACCAGCTGCCATCTTGGCTCCGCCCACCAAAAGAGATTTTTAAAAAACCAAAAGAAAAAAGGACATATATATATATATATATACACATACACATACATATATATGTATATATATACATGTGTGTGTGTATATACATATACATATACATATATATATATATATATATATATATATATATATATATATATATATATATATATATATATATATATATATGGTAGCTTTTTTCAGGTAGCAAAGAATTGGAAATTGAGGGGATGCCCATCAATTATGGAGTGGCTGAATAGGTTGTAGTACGTCATTGTCATGGAACACTATTTGCTTTAAGAAATGATGAGCAGGATGCTCTCAGAAAAACCTAGAAAGACTTACATGAGCTGATGAAAATGGAAATATTATCATGTACAAAGTAACAGCAATACTATAAGATGGTCAGCTGTGAATGGTTTAGCCATTCTCAGCAATGCAATGATCCAAGACAAATCCAAAGGACGAATGATGAAAAATACGATTCATCACAGAGAAAGAACTGATGGTGTCTCAAAACAGATTGAAGAATAGTTTTGACTTTTGCATTATTTTTCTGGTGGGCTTTTTTTTGGGGGGGAGGAGGTTCTATGATTTCTTTCACAACATGATGGTTATGGAAATGTTTTGCATAACTACACATGTAGGATCTATATCAAATAGGGTGCCTTCTCAATGGTTGAGGGGGGAAGAAGGGAGAGAATTTGGCACTCAAAATTTTAAAAAAGAATGTTAAAATTGTTTTTAAATGTAATTGGGGAAATATAAAATACTAAAAAAGAAAGAATGACAGAAAGAAAGAAAGAAAGAAAGAAAGAAAGAAAGAAGGAAGGAAAGAAAGCAAGAAAGAAAGAAAAAAGAAAGGAAGACAGAAAGAAGAAAGGAAGGATGGGAGGAAGGAAGGAAGGAAGGAAGGAAGACAATAGTTAAGTACACATTGAAAAGTGGCCATTTTTTCAGGTTTAGATCTTCAAAAATTCTTTATATATGACTAAATCTCTAAACCCATTCACCTTCTTCTTCTCCATCCTCATTACTGGCATACACATGTCTGCCTTCCAAGAGGGAATGTCTTAGGAAAATGAGTACCACTGGTTGTTGTGCCAGGCATAGTCACTACTATAAACTTTGTAAGACTTCAGGTTGAATCTGATCACTGGAAATCTCCCATCTTGTACCTGGTATCACACGATTTTCTTTTCAATTCTCAAAGAACATTAAAGAAGTGGCATTGATTTTTATAAAACAGTATCCTTGAGTTGGTTTGAATGAGTTTGTGGAACTTGATTCCTTTGGAGAAGACTGATTAAATTGTCCTCCTGAGAGTCTCCTAAGAAACTTTGGAGTACGTATGACCAGATTGGAAGGCAACCAGGCAGCATGGAAGGCTTAATCTTATCATTTTTCTTTCTTCCTCTCAGTGTATGTACATGTGCAGGCGCACACACACACTCACACACAAAGACACACACACACACACACACACAGAAAAGTTGTTGATTTTTTTTGTATACAAATATTGAGATTTTTACAATTGTAATGATAATATGCCAAATGATACTTTCCCTAGTGGATGCAGATAGATAACATCTAGGATTACTTTAGAAACTATATGCTGTAACAAGGAGCAACCATCTGGTTCTTTTCAAACTCTGGACCTGACATATACTTTGAGATTGTGTGCAAGTCTCATCCCCATTCAGTAATTTATTTTCCTCACCTCTACAATGGAAAAAGGACTTTTTTGTCTCCTTTGCTGGATGCTTGAGAATTTCAATTTAAATCATAGAAAGTCAAAGGAGGAAGAGTCTAAAAGAGTCATCTTTACATACTCATAATAGAGCAGGAATTTCCTCTATACAAGCCTAAAAGCCTCAATCTACTCACGAGGTATTCAAAAATTCTTTAAGGTGTTATTTTCTTCAGTATTTTTTGGGTCTCCTTGAGCAAGTATTGACTTGTTTTTCATGATCTTCTCACATCACTCTCATTTCTCTTCGCAATTTTTCTCTACTTCTCTAACTTGCTTTACCAAATCCTTCTTGAGCTCTTCCATGGCCTGAGACCAGTTCATGTTTTCCTTGGAGGCTTTTGATGTATGCTCTTTGACTTTGTTGACTTCTTCTGGCTGTATGTTTTGGTCTTCTTTGTCACCAAAAAAGATTCCAATGACTGAGTCTGAATCTGAGTCCGTTTTTGCTGCCTGGCCAAGTTCCCAGCCCATTTATTTGACCCTTGAGTTTTTCTTTGGGGTGTAACTGCCTGTAGAGTAGAGAGTACTTTGTTCCAAGCTTGAGGGGATGTGCTGTTGTTTTCAGAGCTATTTCTACACATCAAGCTCTGCCACATCAATGCTCCTCCTCCCCCAAGAACCACCAACCCAGATCACAACTCAGATCTTAAGCAGGCTCTACACTCCTGCTCTGATCTGCCAATTAATTCCTCCCACCAGATGGGCCTGGGGCCAGAAGCAACTGCAGCTGTAGTTCTGTAAGAGGCCTCAGAGATGCATCACCTCTGCTGCCCCCCGGGGCAGTGGCCAAAATGCAAACTCCTTTCACTCTGTCCCCTTCAGTTTTTCCCAATAATCTTCTCTGTTGTCTTTGTTGTTTGTGGGTTCAGAAGTCCGGTAACTTCCACAGCTCACTGATTCAGGGGGTTAGGGCATGTTCCACTGGTCTCCTGGTCTGGTTGGTCCTGCCACTGCCCACGCTGGGCTCTGCTGCACTTGGCTCCCAGCTCCGTTTGATAGACTTTACCCAGAGAACATGCAGGCTGTCCTGGGCTGGAGCCCTGCTACCCTCTGCTACTTTGTGGGCTCTGCAGTTCTCGAATTTGTTCAGAGCCATTTTTATAGGTATTTGGAGGGACCTTGCTGGGAGCTCACACAAGACCCTGCTTTCCAGCCTCTGTCATAGCTCTGCCCCCTCCAAAAATTCTTAACATGAACAAATATACTTTTAGAAAGCTTCATTTGTTAGGATATTGCTTTCTAACAACTGACTGAGATTTTCCCCTAAATTGTCCCCTTGGGCCTATAAAAAATCATCTTTCCTTCACATGATTTTCTTTAAATACTGGAAAATCACTACTGAGCTCTTGCTAAATTTTCTCTTGTTCAGTATAAAAAGCATCAATTCCTTTAAAATTCCATCATATGAACTGCTGTCACATATCTCCACTGTTCTAATTACACTTTTTTTTAAGGAATTTCATTACAAAAATGTAATGCCTAATAGTATTTAGGGTATTCATATTATTGCCAATGTGTCCTTAGGGTAGCAAAGTGGCACAGTGGATAAAGTGC
Source organism: Trichosurus vulpecula (assembly GCF_011100635.1). Taxonomy (NCBI): domain Eukaryota; kingdom Metazoa; phylum Chordata; class Mammalia; order Diprotodontia; family Phalangeridae; genus Trichosurus; species Trichosurus vulpecula. The sequence continues at coordinate 260,240,733 of NC_050578.1, read as the reverse complement.
TGGCCCTGGAGTAAGGAGGACCTGACTTCCAATCTGGCTTTGGACGCTTCCTAGTTGTGTGATTCTGGGTAAATCACTTCACCCTGTAGGCCTCTGCTTCCTTATGTGTAAAATGAGCTAGAGAAAGAAATGGCAAACTGCTCAAGCATCTCTGCCAAGAAAACCCCAAAATTGGGTCTCAGAATGTTGGACATAACTGGTCAAGAACAAAAGACAACAATTCATGTAACATCATTTTTTCATCAGCAGATCTAGGTCGATTCACTCCACACAACAGTATACCTCTTCATAGCCACATCCCCTCTTCTCATTTTGGAGCTTTATTTTGTGTGTTTTTTGTGTCCCTTAGATTGTTAGCTCCTTGAAGGAGCTGTTCTTCTTTGTAGTCAACATAGTGCCTTGCACATTGTCCCATTTTTCAAGTCATGTCTGACTCTTACTTGACCCCACAGACCATTACATGCCCATCTTTTCCATGGCTTTTGATTTGTTTGTTTTTTGCCAATATATTGGTGTGCTTTTCTATTTCCTTCTCCTATGCTTGGCATATAGTAGGTACTTAACAAATGCTGATTGTATTGAATTCAAGGAGATTGAATTCAAGGATAGAATAGTTCAGTAGAATCCTCAGGGTACATGCACAGGGGCCCTCCTTACCCATCAGTTCCCAAGAATCCCTGACTTCCCCTCCCTAAGACCCTGACTCATCCTCACTTGCTCCTCCCCTCTCCAGAGATATAGTAAAAGTTTCTTTCTTTGCTGCTCACAGGTGCTCCTGTGGAAATTCCAACTAATCAAGTCATTTTTGATGTGGGTTCTCACCTGATACCAAAGTTTGCTGATTCTTCAGACACATCCCAGAATCCCTATGGACATAGTGTCACTGCTCCTGCAGATGACATGAAAACAAGAGGTCTTAGAGGAGATGAACTCATACATATCTCTGCCTATATCTGGAGCCCCATTCCTGCCTCTTCTGTACATACATACATACATACATACATCGATTTCCCACAAATTCTTCTTGTAGCAGAGGCAGACTAGGTAAGTGACTGTTTCTTAGTCTTACAGAATGAGATGGATTATGAAAAAGCCTTTTCTAGGAGAATGTGATATCCCTGAATATTTGGGGGCTGGAGATAAGGCAGGGATCTTGTGGGAAATGTTGATGTAGGGATGGTGTTATCCTTCAGAATGACAAGGAACATATTGCTTGTTATGATGGTTCAGGTGATATTGCCCCACACCACCCCCCTCTCTGTCTTTCTCTCTCTCTGTCTCTGTATGTTCCTCTGTCTCTGTGTCTCTGACTTTCTCTGTCTCTCATTCTCTCTCTCTGTATCCCTTTTTGTCTCTCTGTTTCTCTCTGACTTTTTCTGTGTGTCTCTTCTTCTCTGTCTCTTTTTTTCTATCTGTCTCTATGTTTCTCTGTCTTTCTCTTTTTCTTTGTGCCATTCTCTGTCACTGGGTCTGTGTGTGTGTGTCTGTTTTCTATCTGTCTCTCTGTCCCTATCACTCTCTGTGTCTCTGTTTCCATCTCTCTCTCTCTCTCTCTCTCTCTCTCTCTCTCTCTCTCTCTCTCTCTCTCTCTCTCTCTCTCTCTCTCTCTTTCTCTCTCTCTCTCTCTCTCCTTTCTTTTCCTTCCTTCCTCCCTCCCTCCCTCTCCTTCTTTAAGCCAAATCCATGGTAGGTGAGGCCAAGGTATGTGGGGGATTGGGAGGGAGAGTTTCTTAATTCTCTCCTGATGAGAAGGACTCACTCAGCTCTATCTAACAAACAATTGAAAAGGGAAAGGGAGGTGACTAACATGGTTTGGAGCAGTGTCTGCCTTTCAAAACTTTGCCTTCAGCTCCTTCCTCCCCCACCATGTCTCTTCCACACAACATTGTCTTCTGAACTATGAGAAAATGTGGGCAACAAGCTCACTTCCCATTGTAATATATGGAGGTTTGGATATGGTCTTTATGTGACTGGACTTGGTCTGCTCTCACCCCAAGAGTTCCAGGATTAGAGCTGAATGGTGCCTCATTAAATTTTACTTCCTCAGCTTACAGATGAGTAACCTGAGGCATGCATTTAGAGTTTCTTCTGTGTGACCCCGTACATGTCACTAAACCCTGATTGACACAGAGACAGAGAGAGAGAGAGAGAGACAGAGAGAGAGACAGAGGGAAAGAGAGAGAGAAATGCTGAAAGTCATGCAAAGAAGTAGCAGAGCTTTTTCCAACATTTCACTATGTGTTTGTTCAATGTTAATGCCGCACTGCTATGTGAGCATCCAGCTTGCTAAAACAGCAGTAACTCTGAGCCATCATTCTAATCTCCTCTATTCTTTCTCTTTTTCTCTTTGCCCTTTCCCAAGTTTATCCCTCTTTCCAGTTATTTGATGCCTAGTCTCTGGGAAGATTTAGTGACTTCTTATGTTTTTCAAATCGGTTTTTGAGTGAAGAGTGCCCAAGCTGGTTGTCAGGTTTGCTGAAAGAAACAAAATCAACACTGAATTTCAGCTAAACTACCAGTCATTGGCTTGACAATATGACAATACAGGCACAAGGTAAAAAGAGACATATACACACATACATACAAGAGTTTATTTATTTACATAATTCTAAACAGAATGAAAGAATAAGAAACATGCACATGGGATATATATATATATATATATATATATATATATATATATATATATATATACTGATAAAAGCAAGGGCAGCTAAGTGGCACAATGGATAGAGTGCTAATCCTTGAGTCAGGTAGATCTGAGTTCAAATCCAGCCTCAGACACTTCCTAGCTCTGTAACTCTGGGCGTATAACTTAACCCTGTTTGCCGTGAGTTTCTGTGAAAGGAGCTAGAGTATGAAATGACAAACCACTCCAATATATTTGCCAAGAAAAGCTCAAAAGGGGTTACATGACTGAAAACAACTAAACACCAAAAAGCAGAATAAAGGAATATGAGACATAAAATTTTATCCCTATGTGAGTACCTAGAAATATAGATTAATTATTTTCTGAGATGGCATTTACCTATTATTTTAAAACTTAGAAAGTTATTCCCTCTTTTACAACCTAAATGAAGGTAAACTGAGACAAAAGTTCAGAGCATACTCAATTTATTGGTAAGACTAGCAGTTAACAGTAAAATGGGTCTTTAGCTGCTCAGCAAGCCAAAGAACCTTGAATGAGGGCAAACAAATCATTTTTCAGACAGAGGGAGGGGCATCCAAAAACTAGAAGGCTGCATCACATTCTGTCTTTCATGGGCTGTGCAGAAAGCAGGGGAGAAAAAAAAGTTGTTTTTTTTTTTTCTGCAGTAAAAGGAAGATGTGAAAGCTAGATGGGGCAGTAGAAAGAGAACTGGCCTGGAGTCAGGAAGACTGAAATTCAAATTTGTCCTCAAATACTTACTAGCTGTGTGGCCCTGGGCAAGTCACTTAACCTTTATTTGGGCCAGTTCTTTATCTCTACAATGGGGACACACTATGGAAGGAAATGGCAAACTACTCTTGACAAAGATATGGCCAAGAAAACGCTAGGGACACAAAGAATCAGACAAAACAAAACAATAAAAAAGGAAGGTAGCAGGGGCTCTTTAATACCACATGCCAGAGGACTGTAGAAATCTCCCTAGGAAAATGAGAGTAATGATTACCATTCCCGCATTTGAAGGGTTTGTTGCAAATTTAGCTGATTCTTAAGTTTTCTGTGCCTGCTATATGCATGGCATTATGGAACATACTAAGAAGATTGTCTCTGTCCAAAAGATCTAGCAGTCTTGTTGTGAAAAGAGGGAAGAAGTAAGTGAAAATGGGATAAAAGTTATGATGAAATGAACAAATCAGTTGGGTGGCACACTGGGCAGGACCTAACCAACAGGGTGCTGGACTTAGATACAGGAAGGGATGATATAGAAATTGCCTCCAACACCTACTAGCTGCATGACACAGGTATCAATTAACCTCCCTCAGACTCAGTGTCCTCATCTCTAAAATGGATATTATCATACCTAGTTGTCAAGATTTTCCTCAAACTTTGATTAGATAATATGTATAAAATGTTTTATAACGTTTAAAGAGCTATATATTTATTATTATTGGGCCTGTTATTGTTGCTATTTGGTACTAAACTACCCAAAACTGCAATAAAGGAAAACCAAAGCAATAATTACCAAATCACCCTTAAGACCAGAACAGCTTCACAGGTATGACAAGGTTTCTACCCCCACCCTACTCCACATTCTGATTTTTAGCCCATTCTTTTTCCATGAATCCTCAAGACACCCCTTTTACCATGAGACTCATCTATTCTGTCTTTCCTATGTTGTGCTGAGGACACACATGTAGAAAGGTCTACACACAGTGAGGACCTGTCCCCCACATGTGGCATGTGAGTGTCATTGTGTGGTTCAAAAGGAGGAAGAAGAGACACCTCTAGTTTTTTTCTCCCCACACTTCTCTGGAGGAGACTAATTCCTGTAAGGAAGTTGCGTCTAGACAGTACTCTGCCCTTTTCAGAGAGAATGAATGTTGGACTAGAATTATATGCCTTTGCTCTCTCTAGGTCCTCAAGTGTGGCCTTTGGATTGAATCCAAACCTCACAAAACAAATACCCTTATTAAAAGGATGTGTTCTGTAAGACTTGGACTCAATTGAAAGGCTGCATCCAAGGACCTAGAATGGTACATGTGGACTCGAGGCCACAGGTTTCCCACCCCTATTCTAGGGATGTATGTAACCTCGGGCAAGCTAACATCTAATGACTATTTCATTATTTGGGGGAAAGAACCTTTATATCCAAGGTTTGGCCCTTTTGTCTCTAAATACCAGTTTCAAAATGAACACACATATAATATTTGGCAAAGAAAAGCCATTCATCCAAATCAGAAGCAAAACAGAAATGAGAGATTGTCACATAAGAGAAAAAATATGAGCCAATACAGAGTGAAAGAGCTCTCCCATTGGGAATGAGGTAACGCAACTTGACCAAGAGAGAATCCTAGATCACACCCAAGGAAAATTGCCCTAAGTCTCTAGAGAAGCAAGTTGGGGAGAGGAAGATGATGGAGCATGCCAGATCCTCTCTGGTCTTCCCAGAGTCTTTTCCATCAGCAGTCTAACGTGAGGTTGATCTCATCCATCTTCCCCATCAAAGGAAGAAGCCACAAGTTCCCAAAGCCTGAAGTGACTTGAAACTTGAAGGGGACTCAGCTGCTCTCACCAACTCAGCCCCAGCGCTACTCAGGGTAGGGTATTCAGCTCCCTCACTGAGGAGAAAATCTCCAACTATTAATCTTTGGGACTGAGGTTACAATAGGAGCTGCCAATGGGGAGTGTAAATGGATTCCCCAAGGATGAGTAGGTAATAATTTTCGGGGATAAGTTTGAACCCATTTCTCTGATTCCAAATCCATCAATCACTATGGCATCACACTGCCTATGCAATTAACATTGTCCCTTGTCCCATGTTCCCTAGGCCTTTCAACATGCTATTTCCCTCTTTTAGATGTTCTCAAGGATATCAATATCATTCTAAAAATTGCCAGAGAAATTAATACAATACTTAAGCTGTGGTCTTACCAGGAAAGAACATATTGGGCCTCTCGCCTTCCTGGTCCTGAACACTACTCCTCTTTGGGTATAGTCTAACATCACAGTCGTTCTTCAGTGGCTGTGTGTATAATACTTATGTGTGTAATATACATACATATATTTATTATGTGTATGCTATACACAAACGTATGTACATGTGTGTATAATACATAAATGTATATGTGTACATATATAACATTTACATGGTATATGCATATATTATACATATTCAAACACACACATAAACACATATGGCAACGTAGGGGGAAAATGAGAAGCAAAAGGGGAATTCCTTGTTTGGCAATGTCTGCAATATTTTGTCAACAAAGACAGATCCCCTCATGCACTATTTGAAATTTAATTTTTTATTCCTATCCATGTGTCTCTCTTAATGGATAGTAGGTTCCCTGACATCAAGGACTTATAAGGAATCTCAGAAGAAAGAGAACTGGGATAGGATTAAGAGGTTCCATTTTCGGTTCTTTCTCCAATATTTAGTAACTGTGTGAAACTGTGAGAGCCAGTTAGCATCTGTGAGATTCAGTCTCCTTGATACTACAGTTTTTTAATGTATCTACAACATAGGGAAATTTATTTGTATCCCTGATTTCCCAGAAGGTCTAGAATGGAAGCATTTTTGATGTGGCTTGTACTCAGCTTACCTGGGAAGAATTTTTTCTTCTTATTGGAAAAATAAGGAAGTTATGAAATCTCATCTGGAAGCTCAAGTAGGGATAGTCAGAAAGCTATTTTTTTTCCTCCTCAGGTCACATTTTATTGGAGAGAAGTTCTACTAACCAAATCAACTAAGGAATGACTTTCAATGGTGAAGTCCTGGGGATTGTCTACCTGGTGCAGACCCTAATTGGAGTCCTAGGAAACATTTTTCTCATTTACCATTATTCTTTTCATTTCATCACTCAGAAGAGGCCCAGACGTATAAACCTGATTCTTATCCAACTATCCTTTGCTAATGCCATTTTTCTTCTTTCCAGAGGAATCCCCACAGTAATATTTTCTTGGGAGGTCAACATTTTTCTGAGTAATGCTAAGTGTGTAATCATAAGTTATTTACAGAGAGCATTCCGGGGGCTTTCTCTCTGCACCACCTGCCTCCTTAGTAGCTTCCAGGCCATTGCCATCAGCCCCAACAGCCCAAAGTGGGTAGTCCTCAAAGTTAAATCTCCACAGGGCATCATTCCCTGCTGTGTTTTCTGCTGGATCCTCAATCTGTTAATGGATGCTGCTCTTCCTGTGTATGGAGCTAGACTAATACAGAATAGCACAAATATTAAAGGCAGAGAAAAACAGGACTTTTGCTCTGTTAAACCATATGACATGAATTCACTAAAATTTCAGATCTGGAAGTCTTTTTATGATTCTGTGTTTGTACTTTTAATGGCTGTTATTAGTGGATACATGGTGGTTCTCCTATACCAACACCACCAACAAGTTCAGCACATACATATCACCAGACTCTTCCCCAGAGCCTCCCCTGAGATCAGAGCCACTAAAGCCATTCTGTTGCTGGTGAGCACCTTTTTCTTTTTCAACACTACAAGCTGTGTCCTTAGTAATTATTCATCTTATTATGAAGTAAGTAGGCCCTGGCTGTTCTATGTCCCTCTGTTTCTGTCCATGTCTTTTCAAGCAGTAAGTCCTTTTGTGTTGATCAGTAGTGAGACTTGGGTCCCTTGGGAATTCTGTTACTTTCTCCAAGAAATGAAAGACTCATGTGCTACACCCATAACATGCCAAACACATACAGAACCACAAAACCAAAGATTTGGGAGGTGGGAGAGAAAACTGGAGACCATCTAGCCCAATCACTTAAGGCTTCCAGAGCCCAGGATCAAGATTATTTTAAATAAGAAGGATTTGTTCCCTCAACAATAGGTATGTTACGTATGAGCCATTCAAACAGGGAACACAGTTACTTTGGAAAGTAAATAAGTGAATACAAACTGAAAAGTGGTTACTCTTTCAGGTCGAAATCTTGAAAACCTTTATACATGGTTAAAGAAAGCAAGTCATTCCCCTTTCCCCATGGTATCCTTTTAATCATAATCCACACAACTATGCCCCAAGGAGTGTCATATGAAGATAATCAGCTCTGGTTCTCTTTCTAGAGAAAATATCCAATGCAAACTTTTAAATTTAGTCTCCTTGGTGAATTTGATCCTTTCTGGTCACTGCTGTGTTGTGGCAGAAGGGCTTGCATAGCTCAATGAAACTATGAGCTATACTGTGCAGGGTTACCCAACACATACATGTCAAAACTCACTAGATTATACAGAAACTGAGGGAGTTTCACAAAAACTTCTATTTCTCCTTAATTGACCATAGTAAAGGATTTGACAGTGTGGATCAAAACAAAATGTGTCAAGTCCTCAAAGAGATAAGAGTAAGTCATGAATGTATTGGTTTCCTGAGGAACCTGTATGTGAGCAAAGAAGCAACAGTAAGAAATGAATATGGAACAATTGTTTGGATAAAGACTGGGAAAATCTGAATATTGACACTGTATCTATTTAACTTATATGCAGAGTACATCATGTAAAATGTCAGGCTGGATAAATCAAAAGCTGGAATTAATGTTGCTGGGATAAATATCAACAATCTCAGATATGCAGATGATACCACTTTGCTGGCAGAGTATGATGAAGAATTAAGAAGGCTCTTGATGAGGGTAAAAGAGGAGGTATCAAAGCTGGGTGGAAGCTTAACATTAAAAAAAATTACGATCATAAAAACCAGGGCTATGGAAAGTTATGCCGGATCTGGACAGCATACTAAAAAGCAGAGACATCACCTTGAAAAAAGGTCCCTATAGTTAAAGCTATGGTTTTTCGAATAGAAATGTATATTTGTGAGAGTTGGACTATAACAAAAAACCTGAGGGATGGCTGGAAAATCGATTTTCAAATTGCGGTGCTGAGGGAGAATTTTGGGAATCGCTTGGACAGCAAGGAGAGCAAATCAGTCAATACTTCTAGAAATTAATTCAGACTGTTCATTGGAAGGACAAATATTGAAACTTATGGTCACATAATGAGAAGACAGGACTTATTGGAAAAAAACTCTGATGTTGGGATAAATTGAGAGCAAAGGGATAAGGAGACAGCAGAGGATGAGATGGATAAAGGGTGTCGTGGGAGCAATGTACACGAACCTGGACGGAATTCAGGAAATAGTGAAGGAAAGAAGGGTTTGTCATGCTCTGACCCATGGGGTCACAAAGAGTCAGACATGACTGATAGACTCAATAAAAACAACAAAAAGCAGCTTTTGGAAGATTGTCGATTTCTTCTGGCCTGAGAATAGTAGAGAAGGAAGTATATTCACATTGATTTGGCCTGATTCATATGGATTGATATGCATCTCCTTCTCTGGTTGCTTTAACAGATTCTATAGCTGTAATGAGAGTTACGGTTGTTTCTATAGTCATAATTCATACTTAACTTACACTTATATGTCCTTATCAGAAAAATCTCATAAAATGTTTTTCAGAAGAAATATTACTAAACCACATCTGCCCAAAACTCTCTGCTTCTCAATTTTGAACAAAAATTTAGTTATCTATCACTTTGAAATGTTATCTTATTAGACCTAACCAATCATTCCAATTTGGTAGTACTTGAATCTCTATTTTGTCATACTACATCATAAATGCCCCTCATAATATAGTGCCACCTTTAAACTTAATAACACTAGATGTATGACTCTCAGCAAGTTACTCACTTGCTGCTTGCCTAAGTTTCTTCAAGTGTAAAATGAAAATGGAAAGGAAAACGAAAAAACAGAAAAAATTAACAGCACTTAAGTTGCAGAGTTGTGATTATTAAATATGGTGACATATTTAAAGCACTAAGCACAGTGCTTGGAATAGAGAAGATGCTATAGAAATACTTATTCCCTTCCCCTCAATCAAAAAATTAATAAAAAATTTTGCAGCACAAGTGACATGCAACACTACACTAAAGCCCTATCTCAAGGGGACCATCAGTCCTTTCATTGACAATCATGGGTTCACGTAATTCAAAAAGTTCTAGATTCAACTAATTATATCTTCCTCTATCCCCAAAATTTCTCTATTATTGTATGCAATGTTGTGCTGAAAGATATTATCAAATGCTTAATAAATTCAAGTTATGTTCTGATTTCATTATTCACTGGATCAGCTAGGATGATACTTCTTTACTCCTATATGTGTGTGTGTGTGTATGTGTGTGTATTTCTTCAACTAATTTAGATGCTAATATTGCTACAATTTATGAGTGCCTATAGCCACAAAATTTGGTGCTTTGTGAATAAACTTTTTTTTGGTAATGAAGAACTCTGTATTTGATAAGGCTGGTCCAACAGTATATTAATGCATCTATTACTCACCTTGGTAGGATTTGCCAAAGTTCATATACAAGAAGTGATTGATGAAGCTTTGATGAAAGATCTAGATGAATTGAAGGATTATATATTAAAACCAAGAAGTTCCTTTCAGATCGATGGATAAGGGAAAACCCATCAGATCTGTGGATAGGGGAAGAATTTATGACCAAACAAGGCATAGAAGGGATCATAGAACGAATAATGGATAATTTTGATTACAATAAATTAAAAGCTTTTGCACAAACATAACCAATGCAGTCAAGATTAAAAGGAAAGCAGGAAACTGAGGGAAATTTTACAGTTAATTTTTTAAATAAAGGCCTTACTTTTCAAATATATACAGAACGTAATCAAATTTATAAAAATGCAGGTCCTGCTCCAGATGATAAATGGTCAAAGAACATGAAGAGGCAGTTTTCTGAAGGAGAAATTAAAGGTATGTGTAGTCAAATGAAAAATGCTCTAAAATCACTATTGACTGGAGAAATGCACATTAAAATAACTGAGTTACAACTTCATATCTATTAGGCTAATATGACAAAAAAAGGAAAATGAAAAATGTTATAGTAGATGTGAAAAAATTGGTACACTAATGCAATATTAATGAGGCTTTATACTGATCCAACGATTCTGGAGAACAATTCAGAACAATGCCTAACAGGCTATAAAATTGTGTGTATTCCAGAAACATGGGATATCTGAGGCAGACATAACACTACACAAACACACACACACACACACACACACACACACACACACAGAGCAAGGACTCTGCCTCAATTTCCCCTGTTCCTTGACTGAGCACTACAGTTCAGCAATGAGTGCACTGACACTCATGTAGAGCAAACTTTCTGCTTTCTTCTCCACCCCTTCTGGAGAGGGTGAAGAAGGTTACAGTTTCGTCCTATTTCTTATTTCCTTAGTTTACTAAGGAAAGGCCAGAGGGAGGTGGTGGCCTCTCAGTTTGTAAACACTGTATCAGCAGCAGCAGCAGCAAGGAAATTTCTGAGAGGATGCCAAAATACAAGCTGGTGTCAGCTTTCTATTACTCACATTTAATTATCCTTCAATACATGATAAGACTTTGCTTTGTGCATGTCTAGATCACCTAACGCAGATGTTAAAAACAAAACAAATCGTGTCATAATGCAAAAGCAAGCAAGTAGAAAATCTTTCTGATTTTTAGTGGGGGGATATTTATTAGAGTGTTTACCCTACCATTTACATGGATCCTAAGTCCTAGTCATCTCTTTATTTGTGTTTTTTCAACCTTGTGGAGAAGATGAAATTAAGGCAAATCAGAGGAGTCATGACATGAGTGTTTTAGTGAGCAAGAGACTAGAAAGTTAACTACTACTGTTGTCTTATGTTACCTCTAGTAGGCAAAGCAGAGTGAATAGATTGTGGATACGATGGAGAGAAGCCATCAGCAGTCACAGAAAGTCACATGAAAGAATATTAGATTCTAAACTGGCCTAAAGTCCAAAGTCCATTGGGAAGTCTCTTGGAGAACTTAACCACAGAACAGAATTTAAGATGAGTTAGGAAACTCTATCCACTATATTACTCTACTTCTCCTGGATAATCTGTCCTCTTTAGCTATTCATGTTTGCCCCTTGTTCTTCTATCTGTCGGACTGTTTCCCTATTTTCCTCTGATGACTCCTCATTTATATCATGCCCACTAAAAGGACACCAGAATCCGTTCCTAGGCTTTTATTCTTTTCTCTCTACCACTTCAATAGATCAAACATCAGTTCCCTTAAATTAAATTATTGTGTCTACGAACAGTAACAGAAGTCACAACGACAGAAATAATATTCACATTGGAATAGTGTGTTGCAGTTTAGAAAGTGATTTCATCAAAAGTTATGTGATGGGATAGGGAAAGAATTAGGACATTGCTATTACCCTGGTGAAAACTAAGGCTAAGATACATAATTTGTTTGTTTGTGTTGTTTCATTCAATTTTTCCCCCAACATGGAGATATCGCTGCTATGTTCTTAGTACTTTATTATGTAAGAGACAGTAACTCAGCAATATATTTGAGAATATGTTTGTCCTGGGCTGACTGATGTGACTTCATCAAGATAACCATGTTCTTTCTTACTATACTTCATTACCTATATTTCATAGCAATTCCCCATTTGCATTTTTTGTTCTGTCATTTCTGATGAAAAGGTTCTTCCATTCAGCTAAGTAAAACATAAACCAATTGAGAAGCTCTGCCTCCTCTCATGGTGTCAATCATCATTGTCCCCTCTTCTTCAAAGAAAAGTTTGATTATTGGTTTTATGACACTTTAAGTCCCGATACATATTTTAAAAATCCCCTTTCCTCATCTTATTGTTCCTTGCCAGCCTAGAATCCATTTTGTGAAGGGGTCTTAGATGTTCAGGCTTCATTTTCCTCCAACCCCATTTGAATGTACCTCCCCATCACTTTTCTACTTCCTTTTGTTATTGTCTTCCCCCAATTATACATTTCCATGTTTTTACCTCTCACATCATTCTAATAAGCTACACCCATTGAGAGTCATTGTCAAGCCATTGATATCATTCCTGTAGATCTTGGTAAAATACATAGACTCAAATTCTTCAATTAGGATATCTGCTTGCTCTTGCTTGTTGACCAAACTGTCCTTATATGTTGATGTATATGTGTCTATACATAGATGTATGTGTGTACATCTGTATGTGTGTGTGTTTACACATATAAATACATTTGGAGGTATAGATTTTTATCCTTGATCATTTGAAGGAGTTTGTCTCCTGTGAATTTCTAGATGTCTCAGCATCTTACCTCCTATTTATTCTTCCTTGCAGCTTATCTGAATAGTATATGTTAAGTTATTCGCATTCATAGCCTTCTCTTTTCCTATTTTTTTTAGTTTAAAGCCCTTTTGATTAGATTTCCATTATACACAGCAAATTCAATCATAACAACTTGTATTAGATGTGCTCCTTCTCTCGTCAAGAATGCTTGGAATCCCTCTAATTTATGCAGAAACCCCTAAACACGTATTCTATTGTCAGATTCTCATTTATTTATGAAATGGTAACTTCCCAAAATTAACATTTTTAATCTATTGCCTTCATTGGAAAAGTGAGGGAAATACATTTGACCACAAGATACTGAATTTCTTGTCAGTTACTTCATAATTATTGGAAATTTAATTTTTTTTAAAAATAAAATTTTAAATCATGTTCCTTTTGCTATGTAATGTATGTTGATTTGAATCACATGAAATGAGTAGTTGTCAACTATTTTATTAAATCATGAAAATTCTCAGTTGTGACCTGAATAAATGACACGTGAAGAAAACTGAATGAAACTTCAAACAATCATGATGACTGGGACTAGTATAAATTTATGTTTCACAATCTGAACTTGGCCTTCACTGCAGCAGGGTAATTCCTTTATCTAACTCTAATCAATACAATGTCAAACTAAACAAAGTGACTTTTCCAAACCTGTTTGTCCCTGTGTAAAACTCCCATTGCTATTGCTTCCCTTCCTCCCAAACTGATTAGTTGAAAACCATTTTTCACATTTTGATAAAAAAAAAAAAACTTGTTCGCCAAAGTCTCCCTCTTCTGCCCCATCTCCTCTCACATCACTAAGGTGCCTTCCACCAGTACCTTTTCCTTTATCATTGTCCCAAAATAAAGGGGTTGCCCCTCTTATCCAGGGAAACTCATCTTTGCACAACAATGATGTTATCCCATCCTTTTTTCTCTAGTATATTGATACTTTTAAGTTGCTCACACTCTCATTAGTTTTTTTTTTGTTTTTTTTAATTAATTCATTTTTAAAGTTTATAACATTCAGTTTCACAAGTTTGTGAGTTCAAAATATTCCCCCATCTTCTTCCCCCACCTCCCCAAGATAGCATGTGATCTGATATAGGTTCTACATATACCTTCACATTAAACTTATTTTCCCAATAATCAAATTGTAAAGAAGAATTATAAGCAAGGAAGTGAACCACGAGAAAGATGAAATAAAACCAAAAATCAAATCAGATCAAATCAAATCAAGTAAAAAAATAGAGAGCAAATGGTTTGCTTCAATCTGCATTCAGACTCTGTAATTTTTTCTCTGGATGTGGATAGCCTTTTCCATCATGAGTCTTTTGGAGCTGTCTTAGAACCTTGCATTGCTGAGAAGAGCCAAGTCTATCAAAGTTAGTCATCACAGAAGCAATGTGTCTCTGACTGTGTATAATAGTCTTCTTGTTTTGCTACTTTCACTCATCATCAGATCATATAAGTTTCTCCAGGTTCTTATAAAGTCCATCTACTCCTCATTTCTTATAGCACAACAGTACTCCATTGCATTCATATACCAAAATTTGTTTAGCCGTTCCCCAAGTGATGGACATTGACACGATTTACAATTCTTTGGCATCAGAAAAAGGGCTGCTATAAATATTTTTGTAAATATGAGTCTTTCCCCCCTCACTTCTTTTATGATCTCTATGGGATATAGCCCTAGTAGTGGTATTGCTGGGTCAAAGGTTATGCACATTTTTACAGCCATTTGGGCAGAGTTCTAAATTGCTCTGAAAAATGGTTGGATCAGTTCACAACTGCACCAAGAATGCAGTAGTGTTCCAATTTTCTCGCATCCTCTCCAACATTTATCATTTTCTTGTTTTCATATATTAGCCAGTCTGACAAGTGATATGTGGTATTTGAGAGTTGTTTTGATTTGCATTTCTCTAATCAATAAAGATTAAGGGCATTTTTTTTCATATGACTATAGATATCTTCAATTTCTTTCTCTGAAATCTGCCTGTTCATATCCTTTGCTATTTATCAATTGAGGAATGACTTCTGTTTTCATGAATTTGATGCAGTTCCCTGTATGTTAAAGGATGATGCCTTTCTCAGAGACACTGATTGTAAAAATTCTTTACCAATTTTTTGCTTCCCTCCTAACCTTGTTTGCATTAGCTTTATTTATACAAAAATGTTTCAATTTAATATAGTCAAAATTATCTATTTTTCATTTCATCAAGCTCATTGTCTCTGGTTCAGTCATGAATTCTTCCCTTCCCCATAAGTCTGACAGGTAAATTATTCCCTTCTCTCCCAAATTGCTTTTCATATCAGCCTTTATATCAATAGCCTGAATCCATTTTGATTTTTATTGGTATGTGGAGTAAAATTTTTACCGTACTCTTTTTCATTTTTCCGAGCAGTTTTTGTGAAATAGTGAAGTCCAGAAACTGGACTACTTGGGTTAATCAAAGAATAGTTTACTATATTCATTGATTACTGAGTCTTGTGTAATTAACCTATTCCATCAATGCACCACTCTATTTCTGAGCCAGTACCAAGTAGTTTTGATTATTGCTGCTTTATAATACAGTTTAATATCTGGTATGGCAAGGCCTCCTTTCTTATTTTTTCTTTTCATTAATTCCCTTTATATTCTGGATCTTTTGTTCTTCCAGATGAATTTTCTTATTATTTTATCTAACTCTAGAAAATAATTTTTGGTAGTTTGATTGGTATGGCACTAAATAAGTAAATGAATTTAGGTAAAATTGTCATTTTATCATATTAGCTCAGCCCAACCACAAACAACTGATGGTTTTTTTTCCATTTATTTAGGTCTGACTTCATTTGTGTGAGAAGTGTTCTGTAATTGTGTTCATATGGGTCCTGGGTTTGTCTTGGCAGGTAGACTCCCAAATATTGTATCGTGTCTACAGTAATTTTGAATGTAATTTTTCTTTCTATCTCTTGCTGTAGGGTTTTTGTTAGTATCATATAGGAATGCCATGGATTTATGGGGGTTTATTTAATATCCTGCAACTCTGATAAAGTTATTACTTCAAGTAGTTTTTTGCTTGATTCTCTAAGTACATTATCATATCATCTGCAAAGAGTGATTAGTTGGTTTCTTATTTTCCTATTCTAATTCCTTCAGTTTCTTTTTTTCCTATTCTTATTGCTAAAGCTAACATTTCTAGTACCAAAAATGAATAATAGGGGTCAAAATGGTCATCCTTATTTCACCCCTGACCTTACTGGAAATGCATCTAGTTTATCCCCATTACATATAATGATTGGTGATGGTTTTAGATAGATGCTATTTATCATTCTAAGGAAGACTCCATTTTTATTCCTATGCTTTCTAGTGTTTTTAACAGGAATGGGTGTTGTATTTTCTCAAAAGGTTTTTCAACATCCTTCGAGATAATCATGATTTCTGTTAGTTTTGTTGTTGATATGACCAATTATGCTGATAGTTTTCCTAATAATGAACAAGCCTTGTATTTTTTTAATAAATTCTACCTGGTTGTAATGTATTTTTCTTGTAATAAATTGCTGTAATCTTTTTGCTAATATATTATTTAAAATGTTTCCATCTATATTTATTAAGGAAATTGGTCCATAATTTTATTTCTCTGTTCTGGCTCTTCCTGTTTTGGGAATTAGCACAATATTTGTATCATAAAAGGAATTTGGTAGGTCTTCACCTATTTCACCAAAATAGTCTATATAGTATTGGACATAATTGCTCTTTAAATGTTTGATAGAATTTCCATGTAAATCCATCTGGCAGTGGAGATTTTTTTTTTTAACCAGGGAGTTCATTGAAGGCTTGTGCAATTTCTTTTTCTGTGATGGGGTTATTTAGGTATTTTACTTCCTCTTCTGTTAACCTGGGCAATTTATGTTTTTGTAAATATTTATCCATTTCCCTAAGATTATCAAATTTATGGGCACACAATTGGACAAAATAATTCCTAATAATTGATTTAATTTCTTCTTTTTAAGAGTAGAATTCACCCTTTTCATTTCTGATACTGGTAATTTGGATTTCTTTTTTTTTTAAATCAAATTGACCAAAGGTTTATCAATTTTAGTGTATTTTTTCATAAAAACAGCTCTTAGTTTTATTAATTAATTCAACAATTTTTTTATTTCAATTTTATTAATCTTTCCTTTCGTTTTCAATATTTCTAATTTTGTATTTAATTAGGAACTTTCAACTTGTTCTTTTTCTAACTTTTTCAATTGCATTCCGAATTTATTGATCTCTTTTTTTATCTATTTTATTCGTGTAAGCATTTAGACATATAAAACTTCCCCTAAAAACTGCTTTTGCTGCATCCCATAAGTTTTGCTATGTTTTCTCATTATGGTCATTCTCTTGAATGAAGTTATTAACTGTTTCTTTGATTTCTTCTTTAGTATGCTCATTCTTTAGGATTAGATTATTTAGTTTCCAATTAACTTTTAGTTTATCTTTCCATGGTCCTTTATTAAGAATAAGTTTAATTGCATCATGATCTGAAAAGGATACATTGACTATTTCTGTCTTTTTCCACTGGGTTTTGAGGTTTTTATGCCCTAGTACATGGTCAGTTTTTGAGCATGTACCATGTACTGCTGAGAAAATAGTATATTCCTTTTTTTTGTCCACATTCAATTTTCTCCAGAGGTTTATCATATCTACCATTTCTAAAATTCTGTTCACCTCCTTAACTTTTTTTTGCTGTTTATTTTAAGGTTAGATTTATCAAGTTCGCAAACAGAGAGGTTGAGTTACCCCAGTATTATAGTTTTGCTCTCTTGTTTCTTCCTATAACTCCTTTAACTTCTTCTCTAAGAATCAGTATGCTATACCACTTGGTGCATATAAGTTAAGTAATGATACTGCTTCATAGCTTATGGTGCCATTTAGCAGGATATAGTTTCCTAACTTATCTCTTTTAATTAGATCTATATTTGATTTTGCTTTGTTTTAAATTTGGATTGTTTACTCTGCATTTTTTACTACAGCTGAAGCAGAAGGTATTTTATTCCAGCCTTTTGCCTTTACCCTTTATGTATCCCCTGCTTCAAATATGTTTTTTTTGTACACAACATATTGTAGGATTATGTTTTTGAATTCATTCTGCTATCTGCCTATGTTTTATTGGAAAGTCCATCCCATTCACATTCACAGTTGTGCTTACAAGCTGTGTCTTTTTCTCCATCCTATTTTTCCCTTATATGCTTTTATTTCTCCCTTATCCCTTCCACTCATCAAAAGAGTGTACCCTTGCATTTGTGAACTCTGCCTCTTTCCATGTTCACTTTTATATTGCCTGTCTTTGTGGGAAACTGATCATAAGGATTATGAGTAAAATGTCTCTTGCTATTTAAAAAACTTGAGTATTTTTGTTATCTGACCATTGGAGCTAAAAACATGAATGGAGGGGGTAGCTTCTCAGCTGTGGTTGTAGAGGTATAACTTTCTCTTTAAAGCTGAGATAACTGTTCTTTGAGGACATGTTATAAGATGGGAATGTGTTCAACTAAGGTACTTTCTGTGTGATATTTAAAAAGTCTACACACAACCATGGCCTTTATTACATTGCCTGGAACCTTGGTGAAGCCTTCTCAAAGGAGAAAAAGTCTTACAACAAAAGACATGTACCTGTGGTTGTGAAGGTAGGGGCATAAATGTTATCTGAGTGGAAGTCATAATGCCATGAAGATTGTTGCTCAGGATTACTTATATTAAAGAGGGATGAAAACACTGGAATGATGGTTACTTTATATTCAACCTTCTTCCCAGGCAGAAGAATAACAGGAAAAAAGAATGGCAGAAGAACAGGGAATCTCATCCATTTTATAGGATGAAGGTGATGGAGAACATAATTTGAGTGGATATTTGGCATTGTATCCAAAAAAAGCCAAGTAGGAAAAGCTAGGGAAAAGAAGAAATGGACATGGAAACAGTGAGAAGTTCTACAGTAGCCTTTATGTAATTAAGCACAGTAATCATGTACAGATGTCACTAAACATAAAGGGTATGTAATGATTTATATTATTTATGATTTTACAACAGGATATGATATCATATATGCTATACTAGGAAAGATTTGATGAGAGAGAGAGGGTGTCTTCACAATCAAAAAAATCAACAATTCATCTATGAAACTGAAAGTTTTGAGCTTCTACCCACAAGACAGATGACATATGATGGTTTCTCTAACTCTGAAGGGCAGTTCACATGTTCCTAGTGCTCTGTACCTTTGGGAAAGATATCCAACCACTCAGACTTCCCTCCCTGAAGTAGGTACCAACTATGTGGGAACAGAATACCTGCTACCCACCTATGAGTAAGTAAGCATGGCACACGCAGTATTTGCTTTTTAAAAAATAGCTGCCTCCAAAAGAGTGCATTTTACAAGTTTATTACATGGGAGTACAAATGACAAGGAAGAAACATAATAAATAAAAAGGTCAATAAAAAACAAATTTAAAAAAGAAGAAAAGGAATATGAAATAAGAGTAAGAATTGGCCAGAGGGAGAGGCTCAAACAGTTCTACTTAGGAAGAACATTCTCCTTCATATCCATAAATATTCACTCTGGAAATATTTTTCTAAGATTGCTCTTAAATAATGATCAAGTACCAACATTCACCACAAGCTATTCTAATCTGACAAAATTTTATCTGGATTGTGAAGTCTAATGACAGCTAAAAAGTCATGTATTCATACAACTTTATTGTAAAAGTGTCTCCTTCACAATTTGCATTTCCTTTATGTCTTCTGCATCAGTCAGTGGCAAACGCTGGCATAGATCTATAGTCCTGGACATGGCAAAGATTTTATTACAAAACCATCTTGAAAAGAGTTCTTTTGCTAAACAAAGTGGTAAATTTAATAATAAAGGGCAGAAAGTGTGTAAGTCCAAAACAGTATCGCATTGATTCTGTACATTTCTTTACAAGTAGTCAGTCCTTTTGTGTTGATCAGCAGTGACATCAGTATCCCATAGATACTCTGTGGTCTCCTCCAAAGAATGAAATACTCATCTATGACACCCTTATCCACAATAACACTTCAAACACATAAAAAGTCAGTCTCAAAGAAAAGGTGAATTGGAGTGATCACTGGAGATTATCCTGCCCAGTATGCTGGGTATAATGAGATCCAGGATTAAGATTATTATAGATGCAAAGGGATTTTGTTTTGTTCTGTTTTCTCTACACCAAGTTTCTTTCCCTGTGGGACACAGTTTCCTTACAAATTAGACAATAGCTGGAAAGAAGGAGCCAAGATGTTGCAGTAAAGGCGTGGACTCCCCTCAGCTCTCTGCCAGATTCCTCCATCTACCTTTAAATAATAACTCTACCCAAATTCTAGAGTGGCAGAATACACAAAAAGAGAGATGGAATTAATTTTCCTGACCAAGGCAACTTAGGTTTCCACATAATGTCTGCTGCACTAGAGTGAGAGAGGAATGCCATCGACCACAGGCCATGTCAGGTTAGACTGGGCCACAGCAAACCAGAGGCAGGACTTGGGAGCCACTAAATCAATAGCAGCACTGTCTGCTTACACAGGTATCAGACCACAGACGGTAAGGATGATAAACCACTGGTCAGAAGTGGGTTGCAGGGTTCTCTTTGATAGCACTGAGGAAGGATTCTATTGCTTTGCCTGTATTTGAATCTGGATTGTAATCATAGATGGCAGATCCCAGGGCAATGAGGAGCACTAGCACTACAGAGATTGTGGCCAGAGTGGAGGGGGAACATGCCTCTTAGTGTCAGGGCAGAGAAAGGTGCTTGTGATCACTCACAAACAAGAGCACAGGCCAGGAAAGTAGAAAACACCTCTCATTAAATCATACCACCTGGGAAGAAGTGAACATTTACAGGTTCCTAGAAATTTCTCTGAAAACAGCTGCACAAAACCCCTGAAGCTTGGGATAGTAGGCTTCTACCCTGGAAGTAGAGCCCTACTTTAACAAAGAGTTAAAAGTCAAATAATAGGCTCAGAAAATAAGCAAACAACAGAAAATTATGACCATATGTTTCAACAATCCAGCTAGCAGCTTCTGTGGGGGTGTAAGATCCACCCACAGCCAGCACCTGGAAAGCTGCCAACAGCACAGGTTCTTTTGATCTGCTTAACTAAGGAAAGCAAGGTGATGAGGTTGACAAGTTTACTTTAGTCCAGCATACAGACAGCATTCACTTAGTTCAGGGGAAAAAGCCAGTACCCTGAACTTCAGAACAAGGGCTGGCCCAGAGTCAGAAGTGCCACCACTGCTGCAGGAGTGAGCTCCAAAGAACAAACAGCCAACCCCTGGTTTTTATGTCTTTTTCAGCGTCAGGGGTGAGTCACACATGTGACTCACCCATGTGACCTAGAATCATGACAGAGAGGGGGACTTAAACCCACGTGGTCTAAAAGCCTCTGCTCTCCCAGACCTGTAAACTAGGCCTTCCCTGGAGTTAGCCCCACCTTGGGCCCCACCTTAGTTGCTAATCCACACCCACTAAGGTTTTACACCTAATAGGGGTTTGGGCCTGGGGTTTAGCACCTAGTAAGACTCAATCAAAGACACTGAATTAATCAAAGGAAACAAAGGCCAAACTCTTCAAGGGCACTTGTTAAACTAAGTGCTAAGGAGGCCATTTTGATTACCAACACACCTCCCCACCCACCCTCCTTGAGAAGGTAAGCAATTCAACATAGGCCACACATGTATCATTGTGCAAAACACTTCCATAACAGTCATGTGGTGAAAGACTATATTTCCCTCCGTCCCATCCTGTTCCCCTTTATTCAATTTCTACTCTTGACCCTATCCCTTTTCAAAACTGTTTACTTTTGATTACCTCCTCCCTTTCTCTGCCATCCTTTCCGTCATCCCCCCTCTCTTATCCCCTTCCCCTCTACTTTCCTGTAGGATAAGATACTAAATTGAGTGTGTGTATTATTCCCTCCTTAGGTCAAATCCAAAGATAGCCAGATTCACTCGCTCCCTTTCACCTGCACCCTCTTCCTTTCAGATACAACTGTTTTTTCTTGCCATTTTCATGTGAGATAATTTATCCCATTCTATCTCCCCCTTTCTCCTTCTCCCAATATATTCCTCTCTCACCCCTTAATTATATTTATTTATTTATCTATTTATTTATTTTTAGATATCTTCCCTTCATGTTCAACTCACCCTGTGCCCTTTGTCTTTGTATATGTATATTCCCTTCAACTACCCTAATACTTAGAAAGGTTTCATGAGTTAAAAATATCATCTTTCCATGTAGAAATGTAAACAAAACAATTCAACTTTCATAAGTTCCTTATGATTTCTCTTTCTTGCTTCCCTTTTCATGCTTCTCTTGATTCTTGTATTGGAAAGTCAAATTTTCTTTTCAGCTCTTGAATTTTCATGGAGAAAGTTTCAAATCCTCTATTTTATTGAAAATCCATATTTTGCCCGGAAATATTATACGCAGTTTTGCTGGGTAGGTGATTCTTGGTTTTAATCCTAGCTCTTTCAACTTCCAGAATGTCATATTCCAAGTTCTTCTATCCCTTAAGGTAGAAGCTGTTAGATCTTGTGTTATCCTGGTTGTGTTTCCACAATACGCAAACTGTTTCTTTCTGATTACTTGAAATATTTTCTCCTTGACCTAGGAACTCTGGAATTTGGCTACAATAATTCTAGGAATTTTCTTTTAGGGATCTTTTTCAAGAGGTGATCAGTGGAGTCTTTCAATTTCTATTTTACCCTCTGGGATTCTAGAATATTAGGGCAGTTCTCCTTGATAATTTCTTGAAAGATGATATTTAGGATCGTTTTTTGATCATGGCTTTCAGGTAGTAAAAAAATGTTTAAGTTATCACGCCTGGATCTATTTTCCAGGTCAGTGGTTTTTCCAATGAGATATTTCACAGCCTTCCATTTTTTCATTCTTTTGCTTCTGTTTTATAATTTCTTGATTTCTCATAAAGTCACTAGCTTCGACTTGCTCCATTCTAATTTTTAAGGCAGTATATTCTTCAGTGGTATTTTTGACCTCCTTTTCAATTTGGCTAAATGTGCCTTTTAAGGCATTCTTCTCCTCATTGGCTTTTTGGAGTTCTCTTGCTATTTCTATGAGTCTATTTTTAAGGTGTTATTTCCTTCAGTATTTTGGGGGTCTCCTTTAGCAAGTCAGCAACTTGTTTTTCATGATTTTCTTGCATCCATTTCATTTCTTTTCCCAAATTTTCCTCTACTTCTCTTACTTGCTTTTCCAAATCCTTTTAGAGCTCTTCCATGGCCTGAGACCAATTCCTATTTTTCTTGGAGGCTTTCAATGGGGGCTCTTTGACTTTATTGACTTCTTCTGGCTGTACAGTTTGATCTTCTTTGTCACCAAAAAAATTCCATAGTCTGAGTCTTTTGCTGCTTGCTCATCTTCCCAGCCAACTACTTGATCCTTGAGCTTTTTGCCAAGTTATGACTGCCCTCAGAATGGTGAGTGCTTTGTCCCAAGCTTAAGGGTTCTTGCACTGCTGTTTTCAGAGTTACTTCTACACAGCAAGCTGTACCACACCAAAGCTCATCCTCCCCCAAGAACCACCAACCAGGACATTGACCCACATTGAAGCAGAGCAAAGCAAGAGAACCCTGCCTCTGTGCCAGCAAAGTGCTCACTGCAATCCTTCTCTGATCCTTCAGTTCAGGCCTGGGGCTGGAATCAATTACAGCTGAAGCTCTGGAAGCAGCCTCAGGAGCTTCGTGCTGCTGCTGCTGCCACTGCCCCCACACCACCTCCACCATGGCACCTCTGCCACCCCAGGGCTGTGGCCACACCATGCACTTTTCTCACCCAAATCCAGCAGTTGTCCCACAGACTTGCTAAGTTGTCTTTAGCATTTCTGGATTAAGAGGTCTGGTAACTGCTACAGCTCAGTGATTCATCGCCCTACAGCCTGCTCTGCCCAATCTCCTCATCTCCTGGTATGTCCTGGTGTGGCCCACACTGGGCTGTGCTCCACTCCAAGCACGGTGAGATAGACCCTTTCCAGTGACCATTCAGGCCTTCTTGGCCTGGAGATCTGCTTCCTCTGTTATTTTATGGGTTCTGCAGCTCTAGAATTTGTTCAGGGCCATTTTGACATGTACTTGGAGGGATTTTGGGGAGAGCTTAAGCAGGTCCCTGTTTTCCAGCCACCATCTTGGCTCTGCCCCCAACATGATTGTCTTTAAATACTGGAAAATCACTACTGAGCACCTTCTAAATTTTCTTTTCTTCAGAATAAGAATCCTTATTTCCTTTAAAATTCTGTCTTCTGAACTGCTGTCAAGAGTCCACACTGTTCTAATTACACTCTTTTAGGACATTTCCTCACAAAAATGTAGTGCCTGATAGTATTTATAGTATTCGTATTGTTGCCAATGTGTCCTTAGGGTAGGCAAGTAGCACAGTGGATAGAGTGCTGGCCCTGGAGTCAGGAGGACCTGACTTCAAATCTGGCCAAGGACACTTCCTAATTGTGTGATTCTGGCCAAATCACTTCACACTGTTTGCCTCTGCTTCCTTATCTACAAAATGAGCTGGAGAAAGAAATGGCAAAACACCTCAGCAAAGCTGCCAAGAAAACCCCAAAATGGAGTCTTGAAGTGGTGGACAAAACTGGACAACAATAAAAAACAACAATTCATGTACCATCATTTTTCATCAGCAGATCTAGGTGGGTTCACTCCACAGAATAGTATACCTCTTCATAGGCATAGCCTCTCTTCTAATTTTATAGCTTCATTTTGTGAGTCCTTTTTGTGTCCATCAGATTGTTATCTCCTTGAAGGGAGGAACTGTCTGTTCTTCTTGTTTGCATCCCCAGCACTCAGCATAGTGCCTAGGACATTGTTCCATTGTTCAAGACATGTCTGACTTTTATTTGACTCCACAGACCATGACATGCCAATATTATCTATGGGTTTTTGTTTGTTTGTTTTTTGCAAAGATGCTGGAGAGTTTTGTCATTTCCTTCTCCTGTGCTTGGCACCTAGTAGGTGCTTAATAAATGCTGATTGTATTGAATTCAAGGAAATGGAATTAAAGGATAGAATAGTTCAGTAGAATCCTCAGGTTATATGCACAGGGGCCCTCTTTAACCATCAGCTCTCAAGAATTCCTGACTTGCCCTCCCCAAGACTTTGACTTATCCTCACCTCTCAAGAGATACAGGAAAAGTTTCTTTCTCTGATGCTAACAAGTGCTCCTATGGAATTTTGAATTAATCAATAGTCATTTTGATGGGGATTTGCACCTGAGACCAAAGTTTCCTGATTGTTCAGACACACCCCACATTCCCCATGCACACAGTGTCTCTATTCCTGCAGATGACAGGAAAATGATAGGTCTTGGAGGAGATGAGCTCATACATATCTCTGCCCATATCTGGAGCCCCATTTCTGCCTCCTGTGTACATACATACATTGATTCCCCACTTGTTCTTCTTGTAGCAGAAACAGACTTGGTGAGTAACTATTTCTTAGTCTCAGAGATTGATATTGATTATTAATGAGGCTTTTCTAGTAAGTAATATCCCTGAGTATTTGGGTGCTGGAGATAAAGCAGAGTTCTTGTGGAATATGTTGATGTAGGGATGGTGTTATCCTTCAGAATGACAAGGGACATATTGCCTGTTATGGAGGTTCATATAATGTTGCCCCATCCCCTCACTCTCTTTATTTCTGTCTCTCTGTCTCTGTATGTCCCTCTATCTCTGTGTCTCTGACTTTCTCAGTCTCTAATTCACTCTATCTCTGTGTAACCCTCTTTGACACTTTGTTTCTGTCCATCTTTCTGTGTCTGTGTGTCTCTTCTTCTCTGTCTCTCTTTTTTCTGTCTGGCTCTCTGTTTCTCTCTATTTCTGTTTCTGTCTGTGTCTCTCTCTGTCACTGGGTCTCTGTGTGTGTATCTGTATCCATCTGTCTCTGTCTTTCTGTCTCTCTGATTTTGTCTCTCTGTCGCTATCACTCTCTGTGTCTCTGTCTCACTGTCTCTCTCTCCCTCCCTCTTTCTTTTTTTCTTTTCCTTCCTCCCTCCCTCCATCCCCTGCTTTAAGCTAAAACTAGGTTGTAGCATGGAAGTAAGGAAAGGTTCAAGTGCATGGAATACTGCCTCTTAATTATTTTGTCCCATCAGTATACCAAGAAATTCAGGGGCTAGCCACAGCCTAAGGAAACCATGGATGTTGAGGCGAAGGTATGTTGGGGGCTGGTAGGAGCCTAGGCTGATGAGAAGGACTCCTTCAGTTCTATCTAACAAACATTTGAAAAGGTGAGAGGAGGTGACTAACATAATTTAGAACAGTTTCTGCCTTTCAAGGTTTTGCCTTCAGCTCCTTCCTAGGCTACAATGTCTCTTATACCAAATATTGGTTTTTGTACTATGAGAAAATGTGGGCAATGAGCTCAGTTCCCATTGAAAAACAGGTAGTTGTGAAAATATTTTTTATATGACTGGACTTGGTCTGTTCTCTCCCCAAGAGTTCTAAGATTAGAGCTGAAAGGGGCCTCATTCACTCTGACTTCCTCGGTTTGCAGATCAGTATCTTGAGGCACGCATTTAGGGTTTTGTTTCTGTGGGAGCCTGGACATGTCACTTAAACCTGATTGCCAGAGAGAGAGACAGAGAGATGCTGGAGGTCATGCAGATAATAAGTAGCAGAGCTTTTTCCAACATTTCACTATGTGGTTGTTCAATGTTAATGCTATACTGCTATATGAACCTCCAACTTGCTTTGACAGCAGTATTTCTTAGCCATCATTCCAATCTTCTCTGTCTTTTCTTTCTCTTTCCTCCCTGCTCCCAGTTATTTGATGCCTAGTCTTTGGTAAGATTCACTGGCTTCTCATGTTTTACAATTTGGTCTTTGCAGTAAGGGGTGCCCAGCCTGGTCATCAGGTTTGATGTTAAAAGCAAAATCAAAGCTGATGTTCAGTTCAACCCCCAATCACTGACTTGACAACCTAGGCAGAGGGTAAAAGGAGAGATACATACACACACATACATACAACAGTTTATTTATATAATTGTAAACAGAGTAAAAGAATAAGAAACATGCAAGGCATATGTATATATTGTGTATATACATACATATATGCATAGATAATATATGAGTGTATATATATATATATATGCATATATATGTATAATGATAAAAGCATTGGTAGCTAGGTAACACAATGAATAGAGTCCTAGTCTTCAGGTCAGGTGGACCTGAGTTCAAATCCAGCCTAATACACTACCTAGTTCTGTGACTCTGGGCATGTAATTTAACCCTGTTTGCCTTAGTTTCTGTAAAAGGATCTGGAAAAGGAAATGGCAAAACACTCCAGTATATTTGCAAAGAAAACCTTAAAAGGGGTCACAAAGAGTTGTACATGACTGAAAATTACTAAACACCAAAAAGCTGAATAAAAGGAGACATAAAATGTCATTCCTATGTAAGTACCTAGAAATATAGATTAATTATTTTCTAAGAATACATTGACCTATCATTTTAAAGTTTAGAAAATTTTCCCTCTTTTAAAACCTAAATCAAGGTAAACTGAGACACAAAGTTCAGAGCACATTCAATTTATTGGTAAGAATAGCAGTTAACAGTAAAATGGGAGTTTAGCTTCTCAGGAAGCCAAAGAACCTTGAATGGGGGCAGACATATCATTTTTACAGACAAAAAAGGAGCATCCAAAAACTAGAAGTCTGCATCACATTCTAACTTTAGTGGGAAGCAAGGAAGCAGGGGAAAAATATTATCTGCAAATAAGGAAGATGTGTAAGCTGGATGGTGCAGTGGAAAGAGAACTAGCCTGGAGTCAGGGAGACATAAACACAAATTTGGCCTCTGATACTTACTAGATGTATGACTCTGGACAAGTCACTTAACCTTTATTTGTGCCAGTTCCTCATCTCTACAATGGGGACACACTGTAGAAGGAAAGGGAAAACTACTCCAGTATCTTTGCCAAGAGAACCCTCTGGACAGAAAGAATCAGACAAAACAAAACAATAAAAAAGGAAGATAGCAGGGGCCCTTTAATTCTACATTCCAGAGGGTTGTAGAAGTCTCCCTAGGAAATTGAGGGTAATGAGCACCATTCCTATATCTGAAGGGTTTGTTGGAAATTTAGCTGAGTCTTAATAGTTTTCTGTGCCTGCCATATGCAAAGCATTATGGAACATACTAAGATGGTTGTTTCTATCCAAAAGACCTAGCCATCTCATTGTGAAAAGAGGGAAGAAGTAAGTGAAAATGGGATGAAATGTGTGATGAAATGAACAAATCTGTTGGATAGCACACTGGGCAGGCACTAGCCAACAGGGTGCTGGACTTAGATACAAGAAGGGATGAGATAGAAACTGCCTGCAACACCTACTAGCAGTATTGTATTAGTCATCATTTAACCTCTCTCAGGCTCAGTGTCCTCATCTCTAAAAGGGATATTATCACACCTAGTTGTCAAGATTTTCCTCAGACTTTAATTACATAATATGTATAAAATGTTTTATAAGGTTTAAAGTGCTATACAAGTATTATTATTGGGAATGTTAATGTTGCTATTAGTTATTTAACAATCTAAAACTACAATAAAGACAAACCAAAGCAGTAACCATTAAATCACCATTATAGACCAGAACACCTTCACAGGTATGGCAAGATTCCTATGCCCACCCTCCTCCACAGTCTGATTTTCATATATTCTTTATCCATTAATCCTCAATTTGTCCCTTTTACCGCAAAACTGGTCTATCCTGTCTGTATCATATTATGGCTCACGTGTAGCAAGACCCATAAGTAGTGAGGACCTGTCCCCAACACATAGCATGAGGGTGTCATTACGTGGCTCAAAGGAAAGAAGAAGAGACATTTCTAGTTTTTCTTCTCCCCATATTTCTCTGGAGGAGACTCAAATTCCTAGAAGAAAGTCGTGTCTTAGACACCACTCTGATCTTTTCAGAGATAATGAATATTGAACTAAAATTATATGTCTTTGCTCAATCTAGGTACTCAAGTGTGACCTTTGGACTGAATCCAAACCTCACAAAACAAATCCACTTAATGAAAGGAAGTATTCTCTAAAACTTGGACTCAGTTCAAAGGATACACCCAAGGACCTAGAAGGCCACATGAGGACTCAAGGCAGCAGGTTTCCCACCCCTAGTCTATGAGATGTGACCTTGTGGAAGCTAACTTCTAATCACTATTTCATTGTTTGGGGGAAAGAAGCTCTATATTCAAGGTTTGGCCCTGTTCTCTAAATACCATTTTAAAAAGGAACACACATATAACATTTGGCACAGAAAAGGCGTATGTCTAAATTAGTAATAAAACAGAAATCATAGAAGGTTGCATGAGAGAATGTATAAGAGCCAATACGGTGTGAAGGAGCACTCCCATTGGGAATGAGGTAACTCACTTTGACCAAGAGCTAGTCCTAGATCACACCCAAGAGGAGGTTGCCCAAAGTCTCTAGAGTAGCAAGTGAGGGAGAGGGAGATGATGGAGCATGCCAACTCCTCTCATCTCTTCCCAGAGTCGTTTTTTTCAGCAGCCTGAAATGAAGTTGGTCTCATCAATCTTCGCTCTCTAAGTTAGAAGCCAGAAGTTCCCAAACCCTGAAGTGAATTGAAACTTGAAGAGAACTCAAAGAAGATTCTTGAGCTTAAAGAAGGTCTGTACGAGCCTGGAAAGCTCTTTCTCTCTCTTACACACTCAGCCCCAGGGCTCACTCAAGTTAGGGTATTCAGCACCTTCCCTGAGAAGAAAGTCTTCAACCAATGAGCTTTGGGAATGAAGTTCTAATAGAACCTTGCCACATGTTGAGTCTAAATGACTTCTCCAAGGATGAATAGGCAATAATTTTCAGAGATCGGTTTGAACCCACTTCTCTGACTGCAGAACCATCAATCACTACTGCATCTTATTGCCTCTACAGCTGTCATTGTCCCTTGTACCATGCTCCCTAGCCCTTTCAACATGCTACTTCCCTCCTTTACATGCTCTCAAGGATATCAATGTCATTCCAAAACTGGCCACAGAAATTGATACAATACTCAAGCTGTGGTCTGACCAGGGAAGAATATATTGGGCCTCTAAATTTCCTGGTCCTGGACAATACTGCTCTTTGAATATAGTCTAAGATCTCAGTAGTTGTCTAGTGGCTGTGTATGTGTGTGTACATATAATACATATGTGTACAATAAAGATACATAAGTGTACATATGTGTGTATAACATATATATGGTATACATGTGTGTTATGCATATGTGTAACATTTTCCCCCATACACACATATACAAACACATAAGAGAATGTAGGAGAAAAAGTGGCAAGCAAGAGGGGAATTCCTTGTTTGGCAATGTCTTCAATACTCTGTCAACAGAGGAGACAGATCACCTCATGCACTATTTGAAATTTAATTTTATATCTCTATCAATATGCCTCTCATAATGGATCAGGTTCCCTGATATAAAGGACTTAGCTCCACTGTATCTTCTTCCAACCTCATCCCCAGGACCTTATCCAAAGCTAAAAGCATAAAACACAGAAGAAAGGGAACTGGGTTTGGATTGAGAGGTTCCCTTTTCAGTTCTTTCCCCAACACTTATTAACTGTGTGAAATTGAGAGCCAGTTAGCATTTAGGAGATTCAGCCTCCTTGATGCTACAAGTTTCTGAATGAGCTACAACACAGGGGACATCACTTTGGACCACTCACTTCCCAGAAGGTCTAGAAGGAAAGTATTTCCTAAAATGGCTTTGACCCATTTTAACTGGGAAGAACTTCTGCTTCCTATTGGAAAAATAAGGAAATTATAAAATCTCATCAGAAAGCTTAGGCTTAGATAGTCAGAATTCCATTTTTTCCTCCTCAGGTGGCATTGGATTGGAGAGCAGTTCTACTAAGCAAATCATCTAAGGAATGACTTTCAATGATGAATTCATGGGAATTATCTACCTGGTGCAGATGCTAATTGGAGTCCTAGGGAACTTTTTCCTCATTTACCATTACTCTTTTCATTTTATTACTCAGAAGAGGCCCAGACGCATAAACTTTATTCTTATCCAACTGTCCTTTGCTAATGCCATTTATCTTCTTTGCAGGGGAATCCCCAGAGTAGTATTTTCTTGGGAGGCCAATATTCTTCTGAATGATGCTGAGTGTAAAATCATCGGTTATCTACAGAGAGTATTCCAAGGCCTTTCTCTCTGCAGCACATGCCTCCTTAGTAGCTTCCAGGCCATTGCCATCAGCCCCAACAGCCCAAAGTGGGTAGGCCTCAAAGTTAAAGCCCCAAAGGGCATCATTCCCTGCTGTGTTTTCTGTTGCGTCCTCAATCTCATAATGGATGTTCCTCTTCTTGTGTACAGAACTGGTCTAAGACAGAATAGCACAAAGATTAAAGGCAGACAACCATCAGGGTTTTGCACTGTTAGCACATATATCACGGATTCACTAAAATTTCAAATCTGGAAGTCTTTTTATGATTCTGTCTTTGTAGTTTTAATGGCTGTTACCAGTGGATACATGGTGTTTCTCCTGTACCGACACCACCAGCAAGTCCAGCATATTCATAGCACCAGCCTTTCCCCCAGAGTCTCCCCTGAGATCAGTGCCACGAAAGCCATTCTGTTGCTGGTGAGCACCTTTTTCTTCTTCAACACAGCTTGCTCTGTCCTTACTATTTATATATCTTTTTCTCGAGTACTTAGGCCATGGATGTTCTATGCCCCTACCTTTCTGTCCATGTCTTTTCAAGCAATCAGCCCCTTTGTACTGATTAGTAGTGAGTCTTGGGAGCCTTGGGAATTCTGTTGCTTTATCCAAGTAATGAAAGACTCACATGCTACACCCATATCATGCCAAACACATACAGTACCACAAAACCAAAGATTTGGGAAGTAGAAGGGAAAATTGGAGACCATCTAGCCCATTCCACTAGGGCTTCCAGAGGCCATAATCAAGATTCCTTTAAATAAGAAGGATTTTTTCTTCAACAATAGGTACATTATATATGAACAATTCAAGCAAGGACCACTGTTACCTTGGAAAGTAAATAATAAGTGAATACACACTGAAAAGTGGTTACTCTTTCAGGTCGAGACATTTATATGTGCCTAAAAACAGAAACTCTTTCCCTTTCCCCCGTGGTATTTTTTAAACCAGCATCCACACAACTGGCCACCAAGATGGAGAGTCCTATTAAGATGATCAACATTACTTCTTTTTCTAGAAATAATATCCACTGTAAACTTTGAAATTTAGTCTCCTTAGTGAACTTGACCCTTCCAGTTCATTGCCATGTTGTGGCAGAAGGGCGTGCATAGTTCAATTAAACTATGAGCGATATGTGCAGGTTTACCCAAGACATAAGGTTCAAAACTCATTGGATTATAGAGAAATTGTGGGATTCACAAAAACATCCCTTTCTAATTAATTGACTAGAATAAAGCATTTGACTATGTGGATCGCAACAAAATGTGTCCAGTCCTCAAAGAGATAAGAGTACCTCATCATCTTATTTGTTTCCTGAGGAACCTGTATGAGCTAAGAAGCAACAGTAAGAAATGAATATGAAAGAACTGATTAGCCGAAGACGGGGAAAGTCTGTATATTGTCACCTTATTTATTAAACTTACATGCAAAGTATATCATGTGAAATATCATGGTTGATGAATCAAAAGCTGGAATTAAGGTTTCTGTGAGAAATACCAACAATCTCAGATATGCAGATGATACCACTTTGCTGGCAGAGAATGATGAAGAATTAAGAAGCCTCTTGATGAGGGTATAAGAGGAAAGTGTAAAGCTGATTGGAAGCTTAACATTAAAAAATTAAGATCATACCAATTGGGGCAATCATTTCTTGGCAAGGAGAAGAAGAAATGGAAGAAGTGTCCGATTTTATAGTTAAAAATTACTTCAAACAGTGACCACAACCATGAAAGTAAGACAGTGGCTCTTTGGAAGGAGAGCTATGTCAAATCTGAACAGCATGTTAAAAAGTAGAGACATTACCTTGACGAAAAGGTCCCTATAGCCAATGCTATGGTTTGTCCAGTATAAATATATGATTGTCAGAGTTGTGTGTGATAGTGTGTATAGTGTGTGAGAGGCAGCTGAGGGCTGCCTGGAGAATCGATTTTCAAATTGCAGGCTAAGGAAGAATGTTGGGAATCCTTTGCACAGCAAGGAGATCAAATCAGTAAATACTTCAAGAAATTAATTCAGACTGTTCACTGGAAGGACAAATACTGAAGCTTAAGGCCACCTAATGAGAAATCAAGACTCATTGGAAAAGACTCTCATGTTTGGATAAATTGAGGGAAAAAGGAAAGGGGGAGAGCAAAGGATGAGATGGATAAAGGAAGCAATGAACATAAGCTTGGACAAACTTCAGGAGGTAGTGGAGGATAGAAGGGCTTGACATACTCTTGTCCATGAGGTCACAAAGAGTCAGACATGACTGAGTGACCGAACAAAAACAACAAATAACTGGTGTTATAAGATTGTCAATGTCTTCTAACCGTATAATAGCAGAGAAGGAAGCATAATCCACACTGATTTGAGAAAAATGCTTTTATAAATTGGATTGATACTCTTGTATGTCTCTGGTTACTTTAACTACATAGCTATAATGATAGCTACAGGTATTTCATTAGTTCTAATTCACACTTAACTTTCACTTAGGAAAATCTCATCAAATGTTTTCCAGAAGAAACATTATCAATCTGAATTTTCCCAAAACTCTCTGCTTCTCAACATTGAACAAAAATCTATTTTTCTATCACTTTGAAATGTTATCTTATTAGATCTAGCCAATCACTCCAATTTGTCAATACTTGAATCCCTATTTTGGCATTCTACATCATAAATGCCCCTCATAATGTAGCGCCATCTTTAAAATTAATACACCTTGCATTTATACTTCATTTAAATCCAGTCTCAGACATTAGCTGTATGACTCTCAGTAAGATACTCACTTTCTTCTTGCCTCAGTTTCCTCAAGTATAAAATGGAAATGGAATGGAAAATGGAAAAATCAGAAAAAAATAACAGCACTTCACTTTCAGAGTTGTGGGGCTCAAATGAGGTGTTATATGCAAAGGAGTTAGCATAGTGCTTGGAGTATAGCAGATGCTTTAGAAATGGGTATTACCTTCACTTTGCACAAGAAATTAATAAAAATGAGTGGGCCAAAGAACAAATCAGAGAAACAACTAATAACTTCATTCAAGAGAATGACAATAATAAGACAACATACCAAAACTTATGGGATGCAGCAAAAGCAGTTCTTAGGGGAAGTTTTATATCCCAAATGCTTACATGAATAAAATAGGGAAAAAGAGATAAATGATCTGGGCATACAGCTGAAAAAGCTAGAAAAAGAGCAAATTGAAAATCCCCAATTAAATACCAAATTAGAAATACTAAAAATCAAAGGAGAGATTAATAAAATTGCAACCAAGAAAACTATTGAATTAATAAATAAAACAAAGAGCTATTTTTATGAAAAAACCAATAAAATTGATAAACCTTTGGTCAATTGTAACCACAATGGCCTTTCTTTTCTTTGAATGACTCAGTTTACCTCATTGAGCTTCCCTGGACACTGGGTCTTGCTCTTCCGGGGCAGGAAGCCCAGAGACCATGTCAGGAATCAGAGAACTTCCTGTGTGATGAGTCATGGGGCTGGCTGAGGGGAGGTTTGTTAACCTGGTCTACGCTAGGGGGAGGGGCCAAGTCAAGAACCAATTGTCCCTGGTCATTCAGGCGGCGCTTGATGATGTCAAAAACTCTTTAAGAGGGGAGAGGACAGCTTGAAGACCCCTTTTCCTTTTCCAGTTGGAGCCAGAGACACCTACAGCCAAAGCTGAGCTGCTGGTAGCAGAGCTGACCCACATGGAGCGAGGAGTGCTGAGCCAGGACTGGAGGCCAGTGGGTAATCTTCTTACTGTAGAGGGGAAGCATGTATACGATTTTTCCTTATACCATCTCGCTTCTCTGTGGCCTCCTGGTTACCCTTGTGAGGCGGACTTATTGGGCCTGGAAGCTTTTGATGAAAATATCAAAATGGGGACGCTGGTTTGTGGGCTTGTTACTGTGGAGTGTAAATACATGCTTTAGTTCTCCTGCCTTCTGCTTAGGGAATTCCTTATATCCTGCGGTTCCGAACCTTTCAGGCACATATGAGATTCTCTTTGAAATCATGAATTCTGCCTTCCTAATATATTTGGAGACGAGGTGGATGGGATTGCTAGTATAACATCTCTATTCAGAATCAGAAGAACTTCAGAGGAAGAGATGAATATCCCGGGGTGGGAGGATCCATTTTATTCCTCCCTAGCAAAGGAATTGGCTAAAAAAGCCGGACCTGTGAAAACTGGGAACCAAGGCTACAGAGAGGAGATCCTAAGGATTTGGAAAGGTGTTTACAAGAGGTTGGGATTCAGTCAGGGGCATCACTATCTAGGCAAAGCTAGATAGTGTTATTAGCCTACTGGCTAGTATATGAAAGATTGAGATTAAGTGAAAGAGATGGGGGCACTCCTACCCCACAGCAAGAAAGGGAATCTCAGGTAGCAGGAGAACAAATTACTGCTCAAGAACCCACTGACTCAGATGAGAACTTTTCTATTAATGTGGCTAGGAGCAACAGGAGGCCAAATAAGCCAAGAGTGCATCCCAATTCAGCCCAGACCAAGCCTGACTGCCTGCTTTCTCCTTGCCATGGTGGCAGGGGAAGCAAGTGCAGGGAAAATGAGACAATGTTAGGGGCTGAGACAGAAAATGCTACTAGGGTTCAGGACATCCCTCGCACAGAGAATGGGAGATGGTTAAATACTCAGACAAGCATTCATCCGGTAGAGAGGAGGAGGACAGAAACCCGAGGTGGCAATTTAGTTATGAGGGAATTTCAGGAAGATTTCTCACCACAAGAGGTCACAGATATTTTGAGTAGATGCAGCCAAAGAGTAGGAGAACCATTAATATCTTGGATGGTAAGGCTCAGTGATCAAGAGGCCAGTGGAATATTAGTAGATAAGAGGGACTGTATGAGATTCATAGGTGTCAGCCATGATCCTCTAGTTCAGCAAGCTTTTAGGTAACATCATCAGCAAGGAGATGATGCTAGAAGGACTACTCTGCTGGCATTAGCTGCTGCGGGATGCAATAAGAGATATACTAATGATTCTATGTGGCCCACTGAGCACAGACCCTGGTATTCACTTAAAGATTGTATCACGAGACTAAAGGAGGAGGTAATGAAGACTGCTATTATGACAGCGACTGCAGACAAATATTACAATGATCCCATAGGAATCCCTCATAGGAATTTAATAATTAGGACAGCTCCCCCTGCTTATAAATAACTAATTTTGAATCTGTTACTTGGGGAAGTAGGGAGCCATCTTACAGAGGTGATAAATAAGATTTTACAGTTACATGACTTAGGAGACTGGGGAAGGAATAGATCTCCTTGAGAGAGAAGGGTGAATAGCCAGCAAACTTGGTGTCAAAATGGAGTGACAAGAAAAGCAATGTTCACTGCTCTATTGAGAGCAGGGGTAGGTTTTGGAATGATAGATGGCATTCCAACCAATGAATTGTACAGGATATACCAAGATAAAGGACTCAATAACAGGATTAAAAAAAAGAAGAAAATCAAATTACCAGTATCAAAAATGAAAAAGGTGAGTTCACCTCTAATGAAAAAGGAAATCAAAACAATAATGAGGAATCATTTTGCCCAATTGTATGGCCATACATTTGACCTTAGAGATATGGATGAATATCTACAAAAACATAAATTCCCCAGGTTAACAGAAAAGGAAGTAAAATTTCTAAATAACCCCATCTCAGAAAAAGAAATTGAGCCTGCCATCAATGAACTCCCTAGGAAAAAATCTCCAGGGCCAGATGGTTTTACATGTGAATTCTGTCAAACATTTAAAGAACAACTAATTCCTATACTTTGTAGACTATTTGGGAAAATAGGTGAAGAAGGAGTCTTACCAAATTCTTTTTATGATACAAATATGGTACTAATACCCAAACCAGGGAGAGTCAAAACAGAGAAAGAAAATTACAGACCAATTTCTCTAATGAATACTGATGCAAAAATTTTAAATAAAATATTAGCAAAAAGACTGCAGCAACCTATCCCCAGAATAATACACTATAGCCAGGTAGGATTTATTCCAGGAATGCAAGGCTGGTTCAATATTAGGAAAACTGTTAACATAATTGACCATATCTACAACAAAACTAGCAGAAACCATATGATCATCTCAATAGATGCAGAAAAAGCCTTTGCCAAAAACAACATCCATTCCTATTAAAAACACTAAAAAGCATAGGAATAAATGGAACCTTCCATAAAATTAAAAATAGCATCTACCTAAAACCATCAACAAGCATTATTTGTAATGAGGATAAGCTAGATGCATTCCCAATAAGATCAGGGGTGAAACAAGGATGTCCATTATCACCCCTACTATTCAATTTGGTACTAGAAACATTAGCTGTAGCAATAAGAGAAGAAAAAGAAACTGAAGGAATCAGAAAGGAAAAGAAGAAACTAAATTATCACTTTCTGCAGATGATGTGATGATTTATTTAGAGAATCCTAGAGAATCAAGTAAAAAACTACTTGAAATAATAAACAACTTTAGCAAAGTTGCAGGATATAAAATAAACCCACATAAATCCTCAGCATTCCTATACATTACTAACAAAGCCCAACAGCAAGAGATAGAAAGAGAAATTTCATTCAAAGTTACTGTAGACACTATAAAATATTTGGGAGTCTATATGCCAAGACAAACTCAGGGCCTATATGAACATAATTATGAAACACTTTTCACGCAAATAAAGTCAGATCTGAATAAATGGAAAAATATCAGTTGCTCATGGTTAGGCAGAGCTAATATAATAAAAATTACAATTTTACCTAAATTAATCTGTCTATTCAGTGCCACACCAATTGAACTACCAAAAAATTATTTTACTGAGCTGGACAAAATAATAACAAAATTCATCTGGAAGAACAAGAGGTCTAGAATATCTAGGGTATTAATGAAAAGAAATGCTAGAGAAGGTGGCCTAGCCATACCAGATATTTAACTGTACTATAGAGTAGCAGTCATCAAAACTACCTGGTACTGGCTAAGAAACAGAGTTGTGCATCAGTGGAATAGGATAGGAACACAAGAAGTAGAAGTCAACAACTATAGCAATCTACTCTTTGATAAACACAAAGAGGCCAGCTTCTGGGCTAATAATGCACTATTTCACAAAAATTGTTGGGAAAATTAGAAAATGGTAGGGCAGAAACTGGGCATAGACCAATATCTTACACCATATACCAAAATAAAGTCAAAATGGGTTCATGATTTAGGAGTAAAGGTTGATACTATAAGTCATTTTGGACAGCAAGGAATAGTTTACTTATCAGATTTATGGAAAAGAAAAGCATTCATGACCCAACAAGTAATAGAGAGCATTACAAAATGCAAAATGGATAATTTTGATGATGTTAAATTGAAATGTGTTTGTACAAAAAAAAATCCAATGCCACAAAAATTAAGAGGGAAGAAGAAAATTGGGAGAAAATCTTTACAACTAGTATCTCTGATAAAGGCCTCATTTCTACAATATACAGGGAACTAAGCCAAATATATAGGAATACAAGCCATTCCCCAATTGAGAAATGGTCAAAGGATATGAACAGGTGGTTTTCAGAGAAAGAAATTAAAGACATCTATAGGCATATGAAAAAATGCTCTGGATCACTACTGATTAGAGAAATGCAAATCAAAACAACTCTTAGATACCACATCTCTCCTGTCTGATTGAGTAAAATAACAAAACAGGAAATGATAAATGCTGGAGAGGATGTGGGAATATTGGAACATTGTTATATTGCTGGTGGAGTTGTGAGATGATCCAGCCACTTTGGAGAATAATTTGGAACTACACCCAAAGTGCTATAAAAATGTTCATACCCTTTGACCCAGCAATACCACTTCTAGGGTTGTATCCCAAAGAAATCACTCAAGCGGGAAAAGGACCCATATGTACAAAAATATTTATAGTGGCTCTTTTTGTGGTAGCTAAGAATTGGAAATCAAAGGGATGCCCATCAATTGGGGAATGGCTGAACAAGCTGTGGTATATGAAGGTAATGGAATACTATTGTGCCATAAGAAATGGGGATGATAACGGACTTCATAACAACCTGGAAAAACCTACCCGACATAATGCTGAGTGAGCGGAGCAGAGCCAGGAGAACCTTATACACAACCACAGATATATGGATTCTGTGAGGACCAACCCTGACAGACTTCGCTTTTCTCAGCAACACAAGGTGCAAGGATAACTCCAAAGGACTCACCATGAAGAATGCTATCTACATCCAGAGAAAGACTACAAAGCATGAATGCAGATTGAGGCACACTTCATGGTAGCCTTCCCCCTCCTTTTTTTTCCTTTTCTCTCCTTTGTTTTTGTTTTTGGGTCGTTTTATTTTGGTCCTGTTTCTTCTCTCGCATGATTCATTTCATTGATCACAGTTCTTCTCCATGACTTGACTAGTGTGTAAATCAATTCAATGCAAAGTTATTCCTGGAAGCTATATGGGATTCCATGCCATCTTGGGGAGGGAGGGAGGAAAATCTGGAACTCAGAATTATGCATGTTGTAAACTAAAAATAAAAAAAATACTAAAAAAAATTAATAAAACTTCTGCCAGCACAAGTCTCATGAAATACTACACTAAAACTCTATCTCCAGGGGGACATCTATTCTTTCATTGACAATCATGGGTTCCCATGATACGAAAAGTTCTGGATTCACCTAATTATATTCTCCTCTATCCCCCAGATTCTTTATTATTGTATGCAATATTGTGCTGAAAGATTTTCTGAAATGTCTGAATAAATTCATGTTATATTGTGATTTTATTACTCACTGGATCGGCCAGGAAGATATTTCTTTATTCCAAAAATGTATGTGTGTATTTCAGATACTAATATTGCTACCCTTGATGATTGCCTGTAGCCCTAAAATTTGCTACTTTGTGAATAAGCTTTCTTTTGTAATGAGGAACTCCGTATTTGATAAGGCTAGCCCAATAATGCATTAACGGGTCTACTACTCACTTTTGTAGGACTTGCCAAAGAAACCATGGATGAAGCATTGATGTAGGATATAAATGAATGGAAGGGATATATATTCGGACCAAGCAGAACCTTTCAGATCTATGGATACAGGGAAACCTGTCAAAACTGTGGATAAGGGAAAAATTTATGACCAAACAGGAGATAGAAAGGATCACAGAATGAATAATGTATAA
Source organism: Trichosurus vulpecula (assembly GCF_011100635.1). Classification (NCBI taxonomy): domain Eukaryota; kingdom Metazoa; phylum Chordata; class Mammalia; order Diprotodontia; family Phalangeridae; genus Trichosurus; species Trichosurus vulpecula. Next base: position 260,200,585 of record NC_050578.1, on the reverse strand, counting down.
TTTTGATTGCAATATATTAAAAGGTTTTTCACAAACAAAACCAATGCAACCAAGATAAAAAGGAAAGTAGGAAATAGGGAGATTTTACAGTGTTTTTTTTCTAATAAATGTCTTGGTTTTTTCCAATATATATATAGAACATAATCAAATTTATAAAAATGAAGGCTATCATCCAGATGATAAACGGTCAAAGGATATGTAGAGGCATTTTTCAGAAGGATGACTATCTGTATTCAATTGAAAAATGCTCTAAAATCACTATTGATTGGAAAAATGCAAATTAAAATAACTTAATTACAACCTCATAGCTATCAGATTTGCTAATATAAGAAAAGGAAAATGATAAATGTTGGAGTAGTTGTGGAAAAATTGGGACACTAGTGCATTGTTGATGGGGCTTTATACTGATCCAACCATTCTGGAGAACAATTGAGAATGATGCCTAACAGGCTATAAAACTGTATTTATTCCAGAAATATGGGATATTTGATCCAGAAATAACACTGCACAAACAGACACATACACACATACATACACACACACACACACACACACACACACACACACACACACACAAACAGAGCAAGGACTCTGCCTCAATTACCCCTGCTCCTTGACTGAGAAATATGATTCAGCAATGAGTGCGCTGCAACCATAAGTAGAGTAAACTTTCCTCTTTCTTCTATACTTCTTCTGCAGAGGGTGACAAAGGTTACAGCTGTGCCCTATTGCTTATTTCCTTAGATTACTAATGTGAGGCCAGAAGCAAGTAGTGGGTTTTCAGTTTGCAAAAAATGTAGCAGCAGCAGCAGAAGCAGCAAGGAAATTTCTGAGGGGATGTCAGAATACAAGTCTATGTCAGCTTTCTATTTGTCAGAAATTTATTATCCTTCTATACATAATAAGACTTTGCTTTGTGCATGTCTAGGTCACCAAAAACAGATGTTAAAAGCAAAACTACATGGGTCATAATGCAAAAGCAAGCAAGTAGAAAATCCTTTTGAGTTGAAGGAGGGAAATATTTAGTAGAGTGTTAACCCAGTATTTACATAGGTCCTGAGTCCTAGTCATTTCTTTATCTGTGTCTTTTTCAACATCTTGGAGGAGAGGAAATGAACGCAAATCAAAGGAGTCATGGCACAAGTGTTTGAGTGAGCAGACTAGAAAATTGACTAATATCGTAGCCTTATGTTACCTCTAACAGGCAAAACGGAGTGAACAGATTGCCTGTGGACAGGATACAGAGAAGCCATTGGCAACCACAGACAGTCACATGACAGAGTATTAGATTCTAAACTGGCCTAAATTCCAAAGTCCATTGTGAAGTCTCTTGGAGGACTTAACTACAAAACAAAATTCAAGATGAGTTAGGAAACTCTGCCTCTCCTGAATGATCTGTCCTCTTTAGCTTTTCATGACACTTTTTGCCCCTGGTTCTTCTATCTGTCTTACGGTTTCCCTATTTTCCTTTGATGACTCCTTATTCATATCATGCCCACTAAAAGGACACCAGAATCCCTCCCTAGTCTTTTTTTTCTCTTCTCTCTACCATTTCACTAGATCAATACATCAGTTACTTTAAATTCAATTATCCTGTCTACGAATAGTAACAACAATCATGATGACAAATACTTTAATTCGGATGTCTGCTTGCTGTTTCTTGTTGATGAAACTGTGCATATATGTTGATGTATATGTATATACATATATGGATGTTTATATACATATATGTGTGTTTACACATATAAATGCATTTGGAGGCATAGATATGTATCCTTGAACATTTCAAGGAGTTTGATTCCTATGAATTTCTAGATACCTCAGTGTCTCATCTCTTATTTATTCTTCCTTGCAGCTTATCTGAATGGTATATAAGTTAGGTTTTGCACATTCATAGCCTTCCCTATTTTTTTAGCTTGAAGCTTTTTTGATTAGGTTCCCGTTATTCCCAGAAAGTACAATTATAACAACTTGTATTAGATGTACTTTATCTCTCATCAGGAATCCCTGGAATCCCTATAATTGAAGCAGCAACCCATGTTCTGTCCTCAGATTCCCATTTACTTATGAAATGGGAACTTCTTAAAATAAAATTTTTAATCGATTGCCTTCATTGGAAAATGGTAAAAAAAAATACAATTGATATCCCCAGGATACTGTTTCTTGCCAATACTTCCATCATTATTGGCACTTCTAAAATTTTTAATGTAAAATATTAAATCATTATGTTCTTTTTTGCTATGTAATGTATGTTGACTTGAATCACATGAAATTGGATATGATACACCTGTTAAATCCATGAGAATTCTCAGTTGTCACCTGAATAAGTGGCCCATGAAGAAAAGTGGTAGAAACTTCAAAAAATCATGATGACTGGGCACATTACAAATTTATGTTTCATAATCTGAACTTGGCCTTCACTGCAGCATGGCAATCCCTTTACCTAACTAACCAATACAATATCAAACTAAACAAAGTAACTTTTTCAAAGCCCTCCTGACTATCTGAAAACTTTTTAAGCAATTTACTGAAAAAATTATTCACCAAAATCTCTCTCTTCTGCCCCTCCTGATCTCATATCACTAAGATATAATGACAATGCCACTTGCCAGTACTGTGGCTGTGTAAGACCAATAACACCAATGCACAGTAGGACAACTAGCACAAGTTCTTTGATCTACTTTTCTAAGGAAAGCAACTTTAAGGGGTTTACAATATCATTTTTATTATATATATATATATATATAATTTAGTTAGTCACTTTGTTCAAGGGTAAAGTTAGCACCCTGAACTTCAGAGAAAATGCAAAAGGAAATTACAAGGAGAAATTACATAAACAGAGCAAATAACACAAATAAGCAGACAAGGGCTTCCAACCGTCTGCCCATAGCAATACATATAGTATTGAGAGAAAAGCATCAACATCTGGGTTTTCCTTAATGACTACCCAGAGTCTTATTGGACTGAATCACGGGAAAGCTCTACTAACAAGTAAGCCCCAAGCAAAATATATATATGAATGTGTGTGTGTATATATATATATATATATATATATATATATATATATATATATATATATATATATGTGTGTGTGTGTGTGTATATATGTATGTGTATATACACACACATACATATACATACACATACATATACATATATACACACATGTATATATAATAGCAGTATGTAGTAGTATAATACTACTATATATACACTATATATGTGCACTATATATATATATATATATATATATATATATATATATATATATATATATATATATATATATACTACTTCAAGGTCAGAGGGTGTCATAACCTTGCAACTTAAGGCCATGTGACCTGGGTTCTTGAGTGACTTAAGCAGGTCATCAAAGCCTCCCCATTCAAATAAAGACTCTTGATTAAAACAAAGGCAAGACTCAAAGGCACTTGATTGCCTTAGTGCTGAAAAGCACTCCAAAATAATAAAACAACAACAAAGAGTCCACCCTGCCTGCCATTACTTAAGGGATCTTCCACCAGTACCTTTTCCTTTATCACTGTCCCACATAAAGGGGTTGCCCTTAATGTCAAGGTAAACTCATCTTTGCACAACAATGATGTTATCCCATCTTTTATTCTCTAGTGTTTTGACCTTTTTACCATCCACACTCTCTCTTTAATTTTCAAACTCTCTCTGATTATTGGCTGCCTCTATGTCTCCTGCAAACAAACCAAGTTTCCTCCATTTTGAAAAAACCTCCTTTGATCCATCCTTCCCTCAAAGCTACCATGCTATATTTCTCCTCCTTTTCATGGTTAAACTAGAGAAAGTAATTTTCAATCAAGGTCACCATTTGTCTTCCTCTCTCTCTCTCTCTCTTATTACCTTTTGAGGTCTGACTTCTAGGCACAACCAAAAGTATCCCCTCCTAAATAACTAACATGTTTTCAGTCATCAAATCTAATGGCATTTCTCATTCCTTGATTTCTTGATAGTCTCTGACACCATCAATTGTGCTCTTCCTGATTTTCTCTTCTCACTAGGTTTTTATGATATTATCTCTACTGATTCTCCTCCAATTTTTCTAACTGCTTTTTTCCCATCCTTCTTTCCTGGATTGTCATCCTTGCTTCATTTGCTAATGGCGGATCTTCACCCTACCCACACCAGAAGAAATGAAGCAGATGGAAGAAAGGAAATTAAAAAAAAAACAAAATGGCATTGTCAAAGTCTATAAATGAAATAATATATAATTTAGAAAGGATGGGGGAAAATCATGCCTAACTGGTATTTCCAAAGTACCTTAATTATTAAATGGAATCAACAGAACTTAATGACTCCTAAGGAATGCAAAATATTGTTCCCAAAAATTTAATTATCAACATAAATAGCCTAGGAAGAGGTTCAGGCAAGAAAATTTATGAATCACAGACTCTTTGAAAATCATAAACAAAAACCTGGATTATACTTCCGGAAACCATGAAAGAAAATTGCTCAGGCTTTTTGAAAATAGAAGAAAAAATGAAATGAGAAAAAATCCATTAGCCTCAGAATATTAAAAAAAACATTGAGGAATAGGTGAGGTGATTGGCCATCCTGTAACCTTCCTTTATCTGAAGTGGATAAAAGAATGTTGAACACACAGAGACACATACATGCACACACACGCACAGACATATATATAGTTATACATATATATGTATATAGGTACAGAGTTTGATTCATTAAAATCAACAAAAAAGCAGCTAAAGACAGGAAAAAGGAGAGAAATGTGAGTGAATGCAGATTCTGGAAGAGGAGTGTCAAAAGTCAGTAAGTCAGTCATTGAACTAACATATTAACCACCTACTATATGTCAAGCACTGTGCTAAGTAATCAAAAAGGGATTTCATTTGTAGAGGGCACCTTATAATAGATGATTTAAAAGACAGAAAGTCTAAGACACAGAGGTTTTCATCTGGGATCAGTGAAAAAATGAGAAGAAAAATTGGAACAGACTACTTCAATTGCAGATTCACATATAATGTTGGTCAAATTTCTTCTATGACAAACACACACATATGCACTTTTTTCCCTTGTTAAAAGAAGTGGCTTGTAGGAAAACAGAAAAATGTATAAAAATGTATAAGACCATGTTTAAGAGAGAAATACAGAAGTTACAATTTGAACTACTAATGTAAAGGGGAATATCTCATTCATAAACAAGAAGAGGGAAAGAGACTATATCAGTAGATCAAATAACACAATATGTTGATTACAGTAATCTTGCTTGCATCCTAAAAGTTCCACGTAGACAAAAAAAGAGCAGATGGGATAAGATTTACTATTCTTCAGGTGAAGTCAAATTTATTAAGTGGTAAAAAAAAAAGTTACCTCACACGAAGGAATGGACAGATATTACCTAAACCAGGATTAGCAGCTCAAGGAGTACATGTATTGGCTGGAGTGATAGATTCAAATTATCAAAAAGAAATTGTTGTGACTCTCCAGAATTTGGGTGAAAAACTTGTACAATTTGGCAGGAATGATAGGATAGTTCAAGTGATTATTATCCCCTGTGAAAAAATACCCTTTGTGAAAACTGACCTTCCTCCCAAAATAACTACTAGAGGGGCAAAAGGGGCTTGATCCATTGATAGAATAAAGTTGGGAGCTAAGGTATGGGTAAAACGGAAGCCAGATGATATTCCAAAGGCTGCAGGAGTCATAGCCCATGGGAAGAACAACACTGTAACAGTTGTCTATTCAAGGGAAGATAATTACCAAATCGTACCCCTGAACCATATGTTTTACCGTGAGTAGGGCTATAATATTAGATTCACGGACCCCACAGGTATGGCTGACGCTGGTAATTGCCACAAGCCACTCAGAGGGAAGGTGACTTTGTGTGATTAACGGATGAAAGCTTGTACATCTGGGGAAAGTCTGGGAGGACAATCCTAGTCTATCTAGGATGGAATCCTCCTGGTTTCCCTTGTACATCTGGGGAAAGGCTGGGAGGACAATCCTGGTCTCCATCTAGGGTGGGATCCTCTTGGCTTAGTTTCCTCATTGTGTTCCATTTAAAAAGAAACATTTCCCATCTGAGTTTGGCTCTGATATTGGATCTCTGCATAACTGAAATTTCAACTAAACTGGAGATGAGTTTATTTGAAGGATAATAGCCCATACTTGCCTACTCTTTTTGTTCTCTGTTTTAGTTAACCTTGTCGCTAGTTCTGTCTCCTGCAGGCTTAACCACCCTGCAGTTTCCGGTGACTGCCTAAGCACATAGCATTCTTGGAATTCCTGCCAGCTCGCTAAAGAACTGAACTCTGGAATGGGACTCTTTGGGGCAGGGACACCTCTACATCCAATTTCAGCAAGAAGAAGCTATGGAAAATGAGACCTTCATGCCTTACCCCAAGATTTTGAGCCCCAATTGTTTGAGGGGGGGAATGATGATAGTGTTCTGTGTACTTATTTTGTGTTATCCTTGCTATATTGTTTTATTGTTATGATATTATTGATCCTATGTAATGGATACAAAGTTCTAGGGGTGGACATTTGAATTATTAATACTTATTTTGGGATGATTTATTGAAGAGACTATCTGGCTGGGATATAGGGGTGGATCACATTTGAATCGTAAACCAATATTTGGGAATGTCACTGAATGATATGTTTTGCTTTATTGTGAATGATATGTTTTAGTTTCCTGAATAATTGGATCACAATGTTCTAGGATATAGAATTTAATTTAAATTATGATTGGATTATGCATCCTAGAACATTGTGAGGGGTGGAGTGTAACCAGAATGGACTTTGTTTTCTTTGAATGACTCAGCTTACCTCATTGAGCTTCCCTGGACACTGGGGCTTGCTCTTCTGGGGCAGGAAGCCCAGCAACCATGCCAGGAATCAGAGAACTTCCTGTGTGATGAGTCATGGGGCTGGCTGAGGGGAGGTGTGGTAACCTGTTCTACGCTAGGGGGAGGGTCCAAGTCAAGAACCAATCGGCCCTGGTCATTCAGGCGGCACCTGATGTTAAAAACTCTATAAGAGGGGAGAGGACAGCTTGAAGATCTCCTTTTCCTTTTCCGGTTGGAGCCAGAGATGCCTACAGCCGAAGCTGAGCTGCCGGTAGCAGAGCTGACTGGAGGCCAGTGGGTAATCTTCTTACTGTAGAGGGGAAGCATGTATACGATTTTGCCTTATACTATCTCACTTCTCTTTGGCCTCCTGGTTACCCTTGTGAGGCAGACTTATTGGGCCTGGAAGCTTTTGATGAAAATATCAAAATGGGGATGCTGGTTTGTGGGCTTGTTACTGTGGAGTGTAAATACATGCTTTAGTTCTCCTGCATTCTGCCTAGAGAATTCCTTATATCCTGTGGTTCTGGACCTTTTAGGCACATATGAGATTCTCTTTGAAATCATAAATTCTGCCTTCCTAATATATCCTCCCAGCATGTAACTTAGGCTTCCTGTGTCATAAACAAGTCACATGGCCTATTAAAAGATGGAAAAGATCTACAAACCAAAATTGTTACAGCCACAGATTATTAAAAGAATAACCATTGAGGAATGAGTGAAAGGATTGAACATCCTGTAACCTTTCTCTTATCTGAAATGGATTAAAAAATTGTGAACATACAGAGAAGCATACATACATATATACACAGTTACAGAGTTTGATGCATTAAACTCAACAAGAAAGCAGCTAAAGACAGGAAAAAGGAGGGAGATATGAGTGAATGCAGATCCTGGAAGAATTTAGTCAAAAGTCAAAAAGTCAGTCCTTGAAGTAACATATTAAGCACCTACTATGTGGCAAGCATTATACTAAGTACTGGAAAATAGACTTCATTTGCAGAGGGGACCTCGTGATAGATGACTTAAAGAGAAAAAGTCTAAGACAGAGATTTTCATCTGGGCTCAGGGAAAAAAAAGGAGAAGAGGAATTAGAACAGACTACTTCAATTATAGATTGACACTATAATTTTGATCAAATTTCTTCTATGACAGACAAACCCAAATGCACGTTGTTTTTTCTTGTTGAAGAAGTGGCTTGGAGGAAAGAGAAAAATGTATGAGCATATTTTAGAGAGAAATACAGAAGCTCCAATTTTAGCCATTAATGTAAATGGGAACATCTCATTCATAAAAAAGAAGGAAACAGAATATATTGGTAGGTCAAATAACACAATATGTTGATTACAATAATCACACTCACATCATAAAATGTCCATGTAGACCAAAAAAGAGCAGATGGGACAGAATTTATAATTCTTCAGGTAAAGTCAAACATATTAAGTGGTAAAAAAAATCTCAGACAAAGCAATGTTATAGGTATTTATGGTTGAAACGATGAGCAGAAAACTACATTATGCCAGAAGTATTCATAAATAATAAAATATTTCTTTTTAAATAAATGCACTGAATGGCACAATATCTAAGTTATTCAAGGAAAAGTTAATTGAAAAGATGAGGGAAATTGACCTCTAAAGTATATTAGTGTGTTGATTGTGGAGAAAGCTTTCAACTCTGGCATGCAAAACCTCCCTCTCTCCAAAAAGTAAAAATCCTGAAAATGTCAAAATGTAACTAAACACGTAAATAGAAATTGTAAAATTAAAAATATACAAAGCTGAAGAAAATCACTGAGTTATTCAAAATGCTAATTAAATAGACGTGTCATTACCTAATATAATGGCAAACAGAAGAACATCAAGTAGCCAGTATCAAAAATGAAAAAGAACCTAAAAATGAAAGAAGAACTAAAAGAAAATATTAGTAACTATTTTGAAAGAGCAAGCAAATTGAAGAAAAGTGGGGGAATATTTAAAAACAATGAATATTGATGAGATCTGGAGAACAAGAAAGGAGAGTTTAAATAACAGTCTTAAAACAAGCAAATAAATGAGAAATAGATTCCAAAATAATAATTCAAAAATGTGACCAAAGACATTCACAAGAAATTTAATCAAGTATTCAAAGAATTAAGGGAAATTACATCCTACTAAAATATATCTATAAAATAAATATTGTCCTGATTAGTCATCCTATGAGAGAAATATCAGAGAATTATAGGTCAGAATGTGTAATGGATATTGTTGAAAAAGATGAACAGAATATTAACAAAGGGACTACAAAAAGGTCAAATACTGGAAGAGGTATGGAAAAATTGGGCCAATACATTGGCAGTGGAGTTGTTAATTCACCCCACCATTCTCAAGAACAATTTAGAGCTACGCTCAAAAGGCTATTAAACTATACTTATCTTATGACCCAGCAATATAAATACTAGCTCTGTATATCAAAGAGATCAAATACAAGAGGAAAGAAACTGTTTTTACAAAAATATTTATAGCAGCCCTTTTTTGTGGTACTAAATAATTGGAAATCAAGGGGATGTCCATCAATAGGGGAATGGCTAAACAATGTGTGGTGTATAATTATGATGAAATAGTATTGTGCTATTTGAAATGACAAGCACAATGGTTTCAGTAAAAACCTGGAACAACTTCCATGAACTGATGCAAAGTGAACAGAACCAGCAGAGCATTGTATAGGGTAATAGCAATACCGTAAAGAAAATCAATTGTGAAAGATAGCTACTCTGATTGAGACAATGATCCAAGATAATTCCAAAGGACCCATAATTAAAAATGCTATCCACCTCCAGAGAGAGCTGATGAACTCTCAGTGCAAAATGAAACATATTCTTTTTTACTTTCTTTATTTTTATTGTTTTATTTTCTTTTTGTGCTCTTTTGCAGCATAGCAGAAATGGACATATGTTTTGCATGACTTCACATGTATAATCAAAATATGATTGCTTCACTTCTCAAGTAAGAAGAAGGAAAGGAAGGAGGTGAGAATTTAAAACTCAAATGTTTAAAAAATATTACCAGAATTTATACATTTGATTGAGATATATTTGATGAAATAAAAATATTTTAAAAGTTTTGAATTTGAAAAGTTATTGAAGAAAACATAAATGGAGAATTTCGTTTGACCACTTAATGGAAAGGAAGAAGAGAGTGAAAAATAGCTAGATAAAAGCAAGCAAGAAAAAGGAACTAATAAGTGAATCTCCAAAACGAGGAAAAATTGTAACAAATAGGGATGGGATGATAGTTGCTAACTGGTCAGGGGATAAGAACTGTTGGAATATATTTTCCTTACACCTGATAAAGATAAAACAAATGAAGAAACATAATCTTGTTTTTATGAAGAAAGGGGGAAAGAAACCTAATATTAAGAAATATTAGAAAAATGAAGAAAGTATAAGTCTAATTATCATAACTTTAAATCTGAATGGAATAAACATTCCAATTTAAAGAAAAAGAATGACAAATTGGAATTACAATAAAACATAACATGTTGCTTAAAATAAAAGCACATAGAGAAAAAGACACAAAATAAAATTGAAATATGTGAAAAATTATTTATTATGATGAATCCAATAATGTTATCAGACAAAGCAACACAATCATTCAAAATATGGAGAAGGGGGACAAAAAGGGAAACATTAAGCTGAAAATACCCATTGAAAACCAACCAACATCAATATAAAATGTAGTTGCTACAAATACCTTAGCATCTAAATTCATAAACGGCACAGTAACTACAAGAAAATCTTGGAAAAACACAATGGCAGGAAATTTCAATGACGCTTTCTCAGTTTTAGATAAGTCCAATAAAAAGATTAAAAATATATATATTTCAGTACCATCTGGAACTTCTACAAAAATCGATCAGGTTTTTTGGTGTAAAGATTTTCCAAACAAATATAAAGTGGCAAAAAGAAAATCTTCTTTACAAACTATATTGTGCTAAAAATAGTAATTAAATCAGGGAGGAAAAAAAGAGACAAAAATGGTAACAACAATGAAATTCCAAATAATTAATGACTTGAGAAACACATTATAGAAATAATAATTATGTGGAAGAAAATTATAATGATAAAAGAACATACTAAAATTTCTGGGATATACCCAGAGCATTCCTCAGAGGAAAAAATAACATCACTAGAAACATATATTAACAAAATAAAAAAGAGAGGATCTATGAATTGAATATGCAAATTTTATAATTAGCCATCAAACAAATAAACCTAAAATAATCACAAAGGACTTGATATTAAAGATAACAAGAATAGTAGATTAAATGGAACCCCAAAAACCCTATAAAATATAAATAAAAATAAATGCAGGATTTTATTGAAAAGATTAATAAAAATGTTAAACCTTCAACTAATCTAATATAAAAAGAGCATGGAAAATAATCAAAGTGACAAATGTACAAGGTAAAATAACAATAAATCGAAATGATATAAAAAGAATAATCATAACAAACTAAGACCACAATAAAAATAGGGGAATACTGTCACAAATATAAAATGTCCAAAGACCAAACAGATATTTTATATAACCCAATCATAGAAAAGAAAACACAATTTTCTCTAAAAGAACCTCTCCAGAAAAACTTTTGGTTCTGGTAGTTTTACAGAAGGATTCAATTAATTTTTAAAGAAAAATTAGTGTCCATAGCAAACAAATTATTCTCAAAAACTGAGAGAAAAGTACCCTATCAAATTAATTTTAGGAGACAAATACAGTCCTAATACTTATACCAGGGTAGGATAAGCTGGAGAACTGTAGCTCAATATTATTAATAAACATCAAATAAAAATGTTAAATCAAATCCTGCAGACCAATTACAATAATTTATCAAAAAAAAACATTCGTTATGGGGGATGAAGTTATTGTTTAACATTAGAAAAAAATCAACAGAAGTAATATTTTAAAACCAAGCACTACAAATCACATGATCAACAACGTATACAGAAAAAGCCTTTGACAAATTACCACTATCATTTGTGAAATAAATCCTACAAAATGTAGACATAGATCTTTTTGGTAGCATTAAAAATAAAACCAGAAGCAAATACTGCATGTATCAGCATTTTACAGTTGGGGAAACTGAGGCAACTGGGTTATGTTATTTGCCCAAGGTCACATTTATGTTCAATATCTCAGAACAGATTTACATACAGGTGTTCTTCAGTCCAGGCCCAGAAATCTATCAACTACACCACCTAGCTGGGTACAAAAAATGGGAAATATAAATGGATTGTGTTTCTGCAATGAGGGCATAGTTGGGATAGTGTAACTGATCTGTAGTGCAACGAGTCAGCAACTACAATTTCATAATTTTTTTTGTAGCTTCCTTCAGTAGAATGTAAATAAGGATGAAAACAGGGTATGGTGAATGTGATCCAACGTCATACTTCACATTTCACATTGGAGGTCAGAGTGAGAATAAAGAACATGGTTAGAAGTTATAAAACAAAGGGAGAGGAAAGAAAAAAAATATGATCAGACAACGGGATTTCATTAATATATGGAAGTAGAACACTTGTGGTGGTTGCCAAGATCAAGAGTACAGCCATCTCTGTGTGCAGCTTAGGTAGAATGGAGGAGTTGGTTGTTGTCTTTCATTCTCAGAGAGGACAAAAATGGCATCACTATGTTGGTGCCAAGGTACCATGTCTCCAAATGTGGTCAACATGGTGTCACTTAATAGTAAAAAAAGAGAAGCAAAAAGAGAGATGCTATTGTCATGTCAATCCTCGCAATGATTAAAGTCCTTGGTATGACAGCAGAAATTGGGGAGGCCAGAAAGTCTGTGATCTGGACACTTAACACATCAAGGGAAGAAGAAGAATGTTTTAAGGGATGGTAAAAAAAATTGCCATAATATTGACTGGGTAATTGAATTGAAGGAAAGGTAAGTGAGTTAGTGTAGTCTGAAAGTGGCAATGGGGAGCAAGGAGCATTTTGATTCTCCTACCCAGCTGATTGGGGTGGAGATGATGACAATAAGTGAAAATGTAGTAAAAGCTGGAAACAGTGGTGAGAGACACTATTTCATATGTAGGGAGACAGTCAGTGACTATAAGATGCAAGGAGTGAGGAAAGGGAAAGGTTTAAGAAGAATGCAAAATTATTACTTATGCATCAAACATTTGAGAGAACACAATGGGAAGGGTGGTTAGATATGGGATTATGCACTGCAAATGGGGGTGGGAAGGACAAATTTAAGGTTATATGAATGAGTGAGAAAGCATTGGAGAATTGGCAACAGGGATCAAAAAATGATATCCAGGGGATTAGAATCACAGAGTGTGGTATAGCAGAGGTATGCTAACAGTTAAGTGAAGAATTTAGAGTATCACACTCCACTCCCCACATTACCAGGCCCCAAGGCTAGATAGCTGGTGTATATATTGAGAATAGGAAGGAAGTGGAGCCTGTAGTAGAAAGTGAGCAGTGTGGATGGGTCTTGTCCCAAAAACCAAAAGTCATCCTGTTTGATTTTCAAGTCCTTCCCATACATCATAATACTGAAAGCATTACTTTTTGCTCCAACAGGTACTATAAGAGAATTAGCTTATCTTTTGGGGAATGACTAAAAGAATTTGGGGATATAAAAATTAATGAAACCTAAGTGTACTCTCTGAAACAATGAACCGGAGGAGTACAGAGAAGCATGAAAAACTGGTAGGAATTGCTTCAAAGCAAATAAGAAAGAGGAGGAAATATATATAGGTTAAAACAAAGTAATTGGAAATATAACCACAAAATAATCAAAATGAAAGCCATGAAACTATAATGGGCAAACTTAGTGTCATAAAGAAGAAAAAATAACTTCTGCTACTTCTTTTCAGAAGTGAGGTAATATGGATGTGGAATACTGCAAATAATATCAAATGTTCTCATATGTTGTTAGTTTTACAGTTAATTTTATATTTTTTCTTCTTTAGTTTATATGTCAATTTAAGGGATATCTCTTCAGGACAGTGGGAAGGGTTGTTGTGAGCTAGATATAACTTGGGATTGTCTCCTGGTTAATCCTTTTTCTGAATTACATTGAAATAAAAGATTTGTAGTTCACCCAACAGTTAACAAATTCAGGTACATGTCACCTTTGGCATAAAATGATTATTTAGCAATAAAGAGAGAGGATTCAGTCTGGTAAATCTAACCGTCTCCCTTTAACTTCACAAAGAAATGCATCTGAGTAGCAGAGAAAGATTTGGTGGCTCATTTCTCATCAAATCTGAAGGGCCCAAAATCCATGTGGAAAGAATGTTTTACACCTACAGGTGATCTGGAACTCCATTTATATACGGAAAGTATTTGGGAACAGGAAGATTGTGAACAGGCCCAACTGCTCAAAACTACAGTGCCTTTCTTGACTTTTGTCCCACCTCTTCCTCCTCCTTTTCTGTAGTAGACGGAAGGTTAGACAGTGTTGAGAAGAATGGATCATCAATTCATTTTATGGAATCAGTCATAGTTTTATCTAAGGCTGGACTTGGCCTTCAATTTTTTTTCTCCAGGTATAACAAGCACACCGAGTTGTGTGAATTGGACAAGAAAGACTGAGCTAGAACCAAAGGAGCACCTCGGGTGGAAGCCCAATCCACAGGGTTAAGTGAACTTATTGCCTCCCCCTGGCAGTCACCTGACAGCCCCTCATTTCTTCTTCTACTCTCATCCAGACAAGAAAAGTTTCTCCCCACTGCTTATTGATGCTACACTAGAGATCTTAAATACTCAATAATCCATGTAGAAAACTAGAAACACCTGCAACAACAGTTAACTTTCTTTTAGTCTGGTCCCAGATAACCTAGACAGACAGTGCCATTTCTCTGCAGGTGACATGATAATTAGAGCCTTGGGAAGAAATGAGCTCAGACACAGCAGCATCAGTAACTGCAACACTGGTCCTTCCCTATATATGACACACACAGTCGTACAAACACATATGCTCCCTCAAACACTGACTGCTGCTCTACATATTGACACAGACCAGCCTGGTAAGTCACTATGCCTTAGCACCACAGACAGAGATTGGTAGAACTAGAGGGAATCTTTAATTTAATGATTTTGTGCCCAGAGCCTAAGACAAGGTCTTACTGAATGCTGAAGAAATGAATCAGACTATCACAAAGCAAAATAGGCACATACCAATAAACCAGTCACTGTCCTAAGTGTACAGAGACAAAGAAAGGCAAAAAACATTCCCTGTTCTCAAGAAGTTCGTAGTCTAAAGGGATAGACAACATGCAAACAGCTAGGTACAAAAAACAGTTATGGTGTAATTTCTACATATTATCATAGAAAAGGCATTTAGATTATAAATTACTTGGAAAGGCTTCTTCCAGAAATTGGGGCTTTGGCTGATACTTGAAGGAAGCTAGGAGATCTAGGAGATAGTGATGAGGGAGGAGTTTACAAATGTAAGAGACTGAGTGATTCTGGGTAAAGGAATCCAATGTCCCTGGGTCTCTCTGGAGTGGACCTATAAACCCCTCCAAAATGATTGTGAAAAGGGATGAGACCTCACCTGCCATCTAGAACTAACAATGTACATGCTCCAGAGGTGGTTAAAGACTTCTCAACTCTTCCTGATCTGCATTTCACCTAAGATGGGTCCAGTGAGTAGTTCAGGGTTAATTTAATTGATAAGAGTTTCTGCCCCTTAGATATTTTGCCTAATTCCCTTTCCCAGCCACATACATACTTGGTCTTTGTTACAGTCTGATGAGAAGATGGTAAGGGGATATTATTACTCACTCGAACCGCAGCCTGAAGAACAGGATTTCTGTCCTCTAAACCAGGCTGTGTTAGTGAAACGGTTGTTTTATTTTGTAAGTTCAGAATAAAATAAATATTTTTTAAAGGAAAAGGATAAAGCAAAGAATTCTTTCTTTGGAGTGAGAGGCACAAGGTTCAGATTCTGGGCCACGTACTTACTGCCCATACTACTTTGGGTAAATCCCATTCCTTCCTTAGGTCTCAGTTTCATCATTTATAAAATAAAAAAAAATAGTAATGACTTGCACTAGTTAAGTTCAAATGTTCATTCCCACTCTAGATGTAATATATTGGTCTCTTTACAAGTTGGGAAAGATTCTGGGGTTCTGTTCCTGGCTGACATATAGAAGAGCCCTCAGTAATCCATATTACCCACCTAATACTTTCAAGGTTGAGAGATTGTAGAATCTGAAGGTTTCTTGAGTTTCTGCTTCATTTTTCTTAAGGAGGAAGTAGAAGAGCTAGCCACGCAGGAGAGATTGACTAACAGTGGTGATAGCAGAGAGGAAGCCTGGTTAAGAAATCACTTCATATTTGTTTTTAAAAACTTTGTAATGTTGTGATTACATGTGTTTTAAAATTAATTGCTAAAAAACTCTTAGATTTTTTATAACTCTTATTCCTTCAAGTAGGAAACAGAGACTTACTTATACGTTAGTGTCTTGTCTTATGGGATAAAATTGTATAACTCATATTCACAAAAAGCTCAGTGCTTGCAAAAATAGGAGGGAAGAATAGGAACAGCAATTAGACATTCCTGAGGGGAACAGTCGAGGGGAAGGCCTCCATCTAAGTTGAAATTATCATTCAAAGAACATTTGTTAAACATCCACTGTATGTCAGGATCTATGCTAAGAACCAGGGATCAAAAGAAAGACAAAAGACACTATCTGCTCTCTCTTAAGCTCACAGCATAATGGTGGAGGCCACATGTAAATAACTGTGGACAAATGAGTTATTTCCAGGATCAGTTGGTAATATTAACAGAGGGAAGATACTACCATGAGAGAGGATAGGGAAATCTTTTTTGTAAAAGACAGCATTTTAGAGGCTTGCAAGAAGGTAGGGAAGTCAGGAAGCAGAGATGGAGATTAAAAGCATGCCAGACATTTGGGGACAGAGAGTAAAAATCAATGGATTCCAGAGATTCATTCTCTTGTTCAAGGAACAGCAAGATGGCCAGTTTCACTGGATCACAGAGTATACAGTTGGGAATAAAGTTTAAGAAAGCTGGGAAATGTAGGAATCAACGAGGTTAGAAAGAGCTTTGAATCCCAAAAGGGCATTTTATATTTGTATGTGAACATAATAGGGAACAATTATAGTTTGCTTAAAAAAAGCTGCTGACATGATTATACCAGGACTTTAAAATTACCTTAATAGATGAATGGAGGATGGAGTGAAGTGGGGAGGGACATCAGACAGGGAAATTTTTCTGACCTCCCCAAGTGTGGTAGCAGTGTCAGAGGAGAGAAAAGAACATATCTAAGACATGACAAAAAAGTAAAATTGACAGAATTTGGACAAAAAATGGATATATGGGGGAAAGAAAAATGAGTAGTCAAAGGTGACATTTAATCATGAATAAGATGGTGGCCACCTTAGCAGTAACAAGGAAGTTTGAAAGAGAGGAGGGTTTGGAAAATAAAGATAATGTGTTAAGTTTTAGAAATGATAAGTTTACAACATCTATGGGATGTTCATTTTGAGATAGAGAATAGACAATTGTAGATGTAATAATGGAGGTCAGGAGGGAGGATGGGTCTGTATAAATTGATTTTAGAGTCAGCACAGAGATGATACTTGAATCCATGGAAAGCTAAAGATTTTTGCAAGTAAAATAGTACAGAGGAAGAACCAAAGATGTCACAGAAAAGAAACCTGGGAGACACACACATACTATGCATTGTAGTTTGTGATGTAGATATTTTAATTATTTTTTATTTTAATTTATGGAATAAAACAACTATTTCTATAACATAGTACAACAAAAACACGATTGTATAGGAAACTGCAAATCTACTGTACACACCTTACTATTCCTTTCAAATATACAACAAAATTGTCATGTAAATTTCTTCTTTTTTCTTCCCTTCCACTCCCCACCCTCCACCCTAGAGATGGTTACCCTTAGACACCAATAAGTGTATATGTAAAATTGTTCTATATGTAATTCTATTCATCAGTTCTTTCTCTGGATGAAGATAGTGTCTTTTTCATATGTCCTTTATAGTTAATTTGGGTATTTATAATAATCAAAATTACTTATTTGCTCAGTCATTCTTAAAACAATATTGCTGTTATGGGATAAAATGTTCACTTGGTTCTGCTCATTTCTCTTTTCATTATTTCATAAGGTAGATTAAGGTCCAGAAAAGAAAAAGGAGCAGGGAGTTTTGAAAAAGGCAATTATATTTACAAGTTGAGAGATCATTGCCAACTTTGGAGAGACTGGCTTCAGCTGAATGATGAAGTCAGAGTACAAGTGTCAGGGGGTTTAGAAAGGTGAGAGCAGAAGTAGAATTATGCAGAAGAAGATCATTAATAAAAAGTCTCCATTTCTTCAAAAATACTTTTAGATGCACTTAATGTGATAGCAAAGATTTGGAAAACAATTACATACCTTTTAATTGGAGAATGGCTAAGCAGATTGTAGGATACGAATGTAATGAAATATTATATTGCTATAAAAATGATTGACCTCATTATTCCACCAAAACTATTGCTCCATAGTTAAAAATATCTCTTCAATGTGAAATCTAATGGCTTTTTCTCAGTCCTCATTCTCTTTTACCTCTCTACAGCCTTTGACACTTTTGATCACTGTCTCCTCCTTGACTCTCTTTTCTCTCTAAGTTTCCAGAATACCACTCTCCTAATTGTCATGCTACCTATCTGCATGATCCTTTTCTCTCTTCCTTTGATTGATTCTCCTCCAAATCACATCCTCTAGCTGAAGATGTCCCTCAAGGTTATGAACTGAGCCTTCTTCTCCTCTATTCTATTTCACTTGGTGATCTCATTAGCTCCCATGGATTTAGTTACCTTCTCTTTCCCAATGATCTTCAAATCTACTTATCCTGGTCTCATTCCTCTGCTCACTTCTAATCAACTGCTTTCCAGAATCTCAAACTGGATCTCCAGAAGTGTAATGTTAATGATATATAAGATCTCCCCTGCTCATTAATAGGCTTTATGTGGAGTCCTCACACAGAGCCAATTAGGCTCTGGGTCACAGAGATTTCCATACCTTTTCAACTAAGTACTGATTTCCAAGCTTTTCAGCACTAAGCCAATGAAGTCCTAAGTCTTTGATTGGAAACAGTACATATTGTAATACTTGGCAAGAGAGAAGCATGTGGAGAGAGAAGCAGGCAGAGAGAGAAACAGGTGGAGGGAGGATCTTGCCTAGGAGAAATTAAAGAAAGCTTAAGAAGTCCAAGCTGCCTGGAATGGTGATGAGTACCTAGCTCAGTGTCGCCTTCTGGTATTTTAATAGTGATGTTCCAAAAAAATAATTGGGTTTTATCTTAGAGGAAGAGAGCTTATTATATTTTGTGAACCAGTCCTGGAAATACATACGCATATTCATATGAGCTGCTACAAGTATCACATTGGCATTGCAAGCAATCCTCTGGCTATGTGTAAAATTGAACTACTTATCTTTCCCCTAAAATTTTCACACTTCCTTCTATTTTCCCATTACTCTAGTGGGCAACAAACACCACACTCTCAATCCCTCATGATCAGAATTTAGGAGAATCCTGGATACCTTGCTGTCTCTCTACCTCCTACATCCAATCTGTTGCCAAAGCCTGTCAATTTCACCTTTACAACATCTTTAGAATAAGCCCTCTCCTTTCCTTGTATTTTTCTACCACTCTAAGGTAGTCCCTATGCCTCACACCTGGATTATTGAAGTAGCCTGCTGTTGGCTCTGCCTATCCAATCCATCCCCTATTTAGCCACTAAAGTGATATTCTAAAAGCTGTGGTCTGATTTTGTCATTCCCCCTACTCCATAAACCTTTGTGGCTTCTTCTTGCCTCCAGGAACAAATACAAGGTTCTCAGTTTGGCATTCGAAGTCTTTCATAACTTAGCCCTCTCCAACCATTCTAGTCTTCTTACAACATATTCCCTGACATATATTCTTCAATGGAGTGACAATGGTCTCCTGGTTTTTCCATGAACAAGATTCTTCATCACTCAGCTCCAGGCATTTTCCCTAGCTGTTCTCCATGGCTGGAGTGCTATTTATTGTCTGCTTGAACAGTTGACCTACATGGCTTCCATTTCATCCCCACTAACATCCTACCTTCTTGGCCTAGCAATATCACATTTAAAACTATGTTACAAAGGAGCATTCATGAAAACAATCTGGTACAGGTTATGAAATAGAGTAATAGATCAGGCAAATAGATTAGGTATAAAATATACAGTAGTAAATTGCCATAGTAATCTAGTGTTCGATAAATCCAAAGGTCCAAACTTTCAGGATAAGAGTTCAGTATTTGGCAAAAGTTCCTGAGAGTAGTCTATAAACTTTTGTTGAAAAAAACTGAAAATCATTATCTGAAAATCTGCAGAGGGGTTTTATCTGTTATTCCCATCTGAGTTTTCCTCATTGAATCATGTTCTTGAAGCCTGGAACTTGGGTCAAAGAAAAGATGTCTATAAATAATCTTTCAGTTTATCTAAACCAGATCCTGAGACCACTTCAAAATACAAAATGAAAACATTATGCTTACAAAGAAAAAAAAGTTCCTGGTCAACCAGGCCCAACACTCTATTCATTGTACCAACTTTCCAGGACATTTTCAGGCATAGGGAAATATAGAATTACAGAATATTTTCATCTAGGAAGGGAATTTTTGAGTTCAATAGTAAAGCACTAACCACTGTCTGAGAAATTTTATTGCTCCTTATATGGGAGATCAGAAAGTCATGGAAATTCAGTGGAAAAATTTTACTATGTAACGACCATAATTTCATGTTTTATCCATAGGTCCCAGATCATCTTCATAAGACATCTAAAGAAATGCTGACTTTTGATGAAATTCTGGGGATAGTATACCTTCAACCAACTGTAGCTGGATTCCTAGGGAACTGTATCCTCTTCTTCCTAAACAGCTTTAATTTCCTCCTTGTTCGGAGAACAAGACCTAAAAATCTAATTTTCATCCATTTGGCCTTTTCCAATGCCATGGTGCTTCTCTTTAGGGGAATACCTACTATAGCAAGACTTTGGAGGGTGAGATGTCTCCTGGATGAGATTGGGATTAAAATCATAACATACATGCAGACACTAAGCCGGAGTCTCTCCTTGTGTAGCACCTGCCTCTTGAGTGCCTTCCAGGCCATCACCATTAGTCCCAACAACTCCATATGGGCACAGCTCAAAATGAGAGCACCAAAGTGCATCATTCCATGCATTATTCTTTGCTGGAACTTCAATATACTATTAGGTATCATTATACCTCTATACCAAATTGGTCCAAAGAATAGCACAGACAGTAAATATGGATGCAACACTGGTATAGATCTATAGATGTATTTAATAACAAATATATAAAAGTTGCAATCATAAAATGTGTTCATGATATTTTGTTTGTGTTTCTCATGACCTCTTCTAGTGTCCATATGGTCTTAATCCTATACAGACACAAGAGGAATGTCAATCATATTCATAATAATAGCTCCTCTATAAAAACACTGCCTGAAACCAGAGCAACAAAAGCTATCCTGCTTCTAGTTGCCACCTTTCTTTTGCTTAATATATTCAGTCCCATTTTGATTTTGCATGTGCTCTATTTCAAATACATAAACAATTGGATGATACATACCTCAGCCTCTCTCTCTCTATGGTATCCAACACTCTGTCCTTTTATTCTGATCAGCATTGATACCCAGATCCCTCGGACTCATGCTCATTGATAATTTGAACATCTACAGGGTCCCCATAACCCTGTAATGTGGATTCACAAAGAATACCTATACAGGCCTAAAGACTCAGAACATTTCAGTTAGATGGAACATTGAAGAACATCTAAACCAGTCATTCAACAGATTCCTCAAACTGAGGTAAAGGGTCAATGAATTATAATGAAACATTTGCTTTCTCAACTCTAACATCCTTTCCATATTTGGCAGTTCCATGAAAAACTGCAAAGCACCTGAATGCATCCTAAAAATATAGTCATTCTTGGGGCAGCTAGGTGGTACAGTGAGTAGAGCGCCAGCCCTGGAGTCAGGAGGACCTGAGTTCAAATCCGGCCTCAGACACTTGACACATGTACTAACTGTGCGACCTTGGGCAAGTCACTTAAACCCAACTGCCCTGCCAAGAAAAAAAAGAATAATCATTATTCTAGGCTGGGATTGTGGGAACTTTTAGGCTTTCCTTATACCAAATCCTTTCCCTTTAAATTCCATTTCACTCTTCCCTTTCAAGCCACGTCATTCCCAGCAAGCCATGTCAGGAAACACCATTGCTGGTAATTACAAATAATAATAATAATGATAATATATAGTACCATGGGGAACTAAGAACGAAGCTAAGGCTGAGGTAGTCCCAAAAATGTTGACTGTAAATAGGCTCAGCTTAAAAAGGTGACAAGAATATATTTGTTACATGTTTTGGTAATCTCATCAGAGTTCCTTTAAACAACCAAGAGTAGGGGAAGGAGGTGTCTCTGTGTGTGTGTGTGTGTGTGTGTGTGTCGTCAAAGGTATAAACCACAGATAGAAAGTAAAAAGTATAGTGAAAAATGAGACACCTAGGATTTCAGAATAAAAAAATTCCTTGAAGACAACAAAGTATAAAACCCATTATCTCAAGTGCTTATAGAGAAAAGCCTACAAGTTAGTCAACAAATAGGAACTAGAGCTTCTATTAAGCAAGTAGAGAAATTTGACCTCTAGGTATTAGAGATCAAACTTAGGTATCTCCACTTTCTTACTCTATTTTAACCCGTTAAAATGAAGCTTCTGATCTTATGATTCCACAAGAACTCCTTTCTTCAAAGTTAAAAAAAATTATCTCTTAGTTGCCAAATACAATGGCCTTTTCTCAATCCTCAATCTCCTTGACCTCTCTGCCGGTTTTGACACCACTGATCACTCTCTCCTCCATGATACTCTCTTCTCTCCAAGTTTTCCTGCCACCTATGTACATGAACCCTCTCTCCTTTGATGGATTCTCCTCCAAATCATATCCTCTAATAGAGATGTCCCTCAGGGTTACCACCTGGGTACTTTTCTCTTCCCCCACTATACTAATTCACGTGGTGATCTCAATAGCTCCCATAGATTGAACTAACTTCTCTATGCTAATGATTCTCAATTCTAACTCCCCTGATCCCATCTCTCTGCTAACCTCTAATCTCACATCTTCAACTGTCTTCCACACATCTTTTTTTATTTTTTTATTTAAATTTATTTATTTAACATATTTAGTTTTCAGCATTGATTTTCACAAGAGTTTGAATTACAAATTTTCTCCCCATTTCTACCCTCCCCCCCACACCAAGATGGCATATATTCTGGTTGCCCTGTTCCCCAGTCAGCCCTCCCCTCTGTCACCCCACTCTCCTCCCACCCCCCTTTCCCTTCCTTTCTTGTAGGGCAAGATAAATTTCTATGCCCCATTGCCTGTGTATCTTATTTTCTAGTTGCATGCAAAAACTTTTTTTTTTATTTTTGAACATCTGTTTTTAAAACTTTGAGTTCCGAATTCTCTCCCCTCTTCTCTCCCCCCACACAAATTCCCTAGGAAGTCAAGCAATTCAACATAGGCCACATATGTATCAGTATGTATAACCCTTCCACAATACTCATGTTGTGAATGACTAACTATATTTTGCTCCTTCCCAACCCATCCCCCTTGTAGTATTTTCTTCAGTGGTATTTTGGACCTCCTTTTCCATTTGGCTAATTCTGCCTTTCAAGGCATTCTTCTTCTCATTGGCTTTTTGGAGCTCTTTTACCATTTGAGTTAGTCTATTTTTTAAGGTGTTGTTTCCTTCAGTGTATTTTTCAGTATTTTTGGGGGTCTCCTTTAGCAAGTCATTGACTTGTTTTTCATGGTATTCTCACATCCTTCTCATTTCTCTTCCCATTTTTTCCTCTACTTCTCTAACTTGCTTTTCCAAATCCTTTTTGAGATCTTCCATGGCCTGGAACCAGTTCATGTTTTTCTTGGAGGCTTTTGGTGTAGGCTCTTGCACTTTGTTGACTTCTTTAGGCTGTATGTTTTGGTCTTCTTTGTCACCAAAGAAAGCTTCCAAAGTCTGAGACTGAATCTGGGTGTGTTTTCGCTGCCTGGCCATATTCCCAAACAGCTAACTTGACCCTTGAGTTTTTCAGCAGGGTATGACTGCTTGTAGACTAGAGAGTTCTATGTTCCACGTTTGGGGGGGAGGTGCCAGCTCGTCTCACCAGCCCTACTCCTTCCCCAAGAACCCCCAACCCGGACTGGGCTTAGATCTTCAGCAGGCTGGGCACTCCTGCTCTGATCTGCCAGTTAATTCCTCCCACCAGGTGGGCCTGGGGCCAGAAGCAACAACAGCTGTAGCTGCCCCACTTCTGCTGCCCCCGGGACTGGTAGCTGAACCGCGAACTCCTTCCACTCCCGAAGCTTTTCCCACTAACCTTCTCTGCTGTCTTTGGTTTTTGTGGGTTGAGAAGTCTAGTGAGTGCCGCAGCTCACTGATTCAGGGTTCTAGGGCCCCCTCCGCCCGGCTCCTGGTCTGGTAGGTCAACACCGCTCAGGCTGGGCTCTGCTCCACTCCGTTTCCAGCTCCCAGCTTGGTGTGGGATAGACCTCACTCAGAGACCGTTCAGGCTGTCCTGGACTGGAGCCCTGCTTCCCTCTGCTGTTTTGTGGGTTCTGCCATTCTAGAATTGGTTCAGAGACATTTTTATAGGTTTTTGGAGAGACTCGGCAGGGAGCTCACACTAGTCCGTGGTTTCTGGCCGCCATCTTGGCTCCGCCCCCCAGACAGCTCTTTTTAAAATTTATTTATTTAATTTATTTCATATATTTAGTTTTCACCATTGATTTTCACGAGATTTTGAATTACTAATATTCTCCCCATTTCTACCCTCCTGCCCACTCCAACATGGCATATATTCTCGTTGCCCCATTCCCCAGTCAGCCCTTCATTCTATCACCACATTCCCCTCCCATCTCCTCTTCCCTTACTTTCTTGTAGGGCAAGATAAATGTTTATGCACCATTGCCTGTGTATCTTCTTTCCTAGTTGCATGCAAAAACTTTAATTTGAAAATCTGTTTTTAAAACTTTGAGTTCCAAATTCTCTCCCCTGTTCCCTCCCCACCCACTCTCCCTAAGAAGGCAAGCAAGTCACCATAATCCACATGCGTATCATTATGTAAAACCCTTCCACAATACTCATGTTGTGAAAGACTAACTATACTTTGCTCCTTTTTATCCTATCCCCCTTTATTCAATTTTCTCCCTTTGCAAAAGGGTTTGTTTTTGATTACCTCCTCCCCCTACCTGCCCTCCCTTCTATCATCCCACCTTTTTTATCTTCTTCCTCCTTCTTGCCTGTGGGGTAAGATACCAAATTGAGAGTGTATGTTATTCCCTCCTCAGGTCAAATCTGATGAGAGCAAGATTCACTCATTCCCCCTCACCTGCCCCTCCTTCCCTTCCAACAGAACTGCTTTTTCTTGCTGCTTTTATGAGAGATAATTAACCCCATTCTATCTCTCCCTTTCTCTCTCTCTCAATATATTCCTCTCCCATCCCTTAACTTGATTTTTTTAGATGTAAACCCTTCATATGAAACTCACCCTGTGCCCTCTGTCTATATATATAGAGACATATACATATATATGTATGTATGTATATGTGTATGTGTATGTATGTACATATGTATGTATGTATATATGTATGTATGTATATTCCCTTCAGCTACCCTAATGGTGAGGTCTCATGAATTATACACATCATTTTTCCATGTAGGAATGTAAACAAAACAGTTCAAATTTAGTAAGTCCCTTGTGATTTCTCTTTCTTTTTTACCTTTTCATGCTTCTCTTGATTCTTGTGTTTGAAAGTCAAATTTTCTATTCAGCTCTGGTCTTTTCACCTAGAAAGCTTGAAAGTCCTCTATTTTATTGAAATCCATATTTCACCTTGGAGGATGATACTCAGTTTTGCTTGGTAGATGATTCTTGCTTTTAATCCTAGCTCTATTGACCTCCAGAATATCATATTCCAAGCCATTCAATCCTTTCATGTAGAAGCTGCTAGATCTTGTATTATCCTGATTGTATTTCCACAATACTCAAATTGTTTCTTTCTGGCTACTTGCAATATTTTCTCCTTGATCTGGGAGCTCTGGAATTTGGCAACAATATTTCTGTGAGCTTTCTTTTGGGGATCTTTTTCAGGAGATGATGGGTGGATTCTTTCAATTTCTATTTTACCCTCTGGCTCTAGAATATCAGTGCAGTTCTCCTTGATAATTTCTTGAAAAATGATATCTAGGCTCTTTTTTTGATCATGGCTTTCAGGTAGTCCAATAATTTTTAAATTATCTCTCCTGGATCTATTTTCCAGGTCATCGGTTTTTCCAATGAGATATTTCACATTGTCTTCCACTTTTTCAATCCTTTGGCTCTGTTTTGTAATATTTTGGTTTCTCATAAAGTCACTAGCTTCCACTTGCTCCAATCTAATTTTTAAGGTAGTATTTTCTTCAGTGGTCTTTTGGACCTCCTTTTCCATTTGGGTAATTCTGCCTTTCAAGGCATTCTTCTCCTCATTGGCTTTTTGGAGCTTTTTTGCCATTTGAGTTACTCTACTTTTTAAGGTGTCATTTTCTTCAGTATTTTTTGGGTCTCGTTTAGCAAGTCACTGACATTTTTTTCATGGTTTTCTCGCATCCTTCTCATTTGTCTTCCCGATGTTTCCTTCACTTCTCTAATTTGCTTTTCCAAATCCTTTTTGAGCTCTTCCATGGCCTGAGACCAGTTCATATTTTTCCTGGAGGCTTTGATGTAGGCTCTTTGACTTTGTCAACTTCTTCTGGCTGTATGTTTTGGTCTTCTTTGTCATCAAAGAAAGATTCCAAAATCTGAGACTGAATCTGAGTCTGTTTTTATTGCCTGGCCATGTTCCCAGCCAACTACTTGATCCTTGAGTTTTTCATCAGGGGTATGACTGCTTCTAGAGTAGAGAGTACTTAGTTCCAAGCTTGACGGGATGTGCTGTAGTTTTCAGAGCTATTTTTATAAAGCCAGCTGTGCCACACCATCGCTCCTCCTCCCACAAGAACTGCTAACCCGGACTGGACTCAGATCTTAAGCAGGCTATACACTCCTCCTCTCATCTCCTACCAGGTGGGACTGGGGCTAGAAGCAACTTCACCTGCAATTCTGTAGCTTCACCACCCCCGCTGCCCCTGGGGCAAAGGCCGAACTCACGAACTCCTTTCACTCTGTCCCCTGCAGCTTTTCCCACTAACCTTCTCTGTTGTCTTTGGTGTTTGTGGGTTAAGAAGTCTGGTAACTGCCACAGCTCACTGATTCAGGGTGGTAAAGCCTGCTCTGCCTGGCTCCTGGTCTGGTTGGTCCTGCCACCACCCACGCTGGGCTCTGCTCCACTCCACTCCCAGCTCCAAGAGTTACAGACCTTACCCAGCGACCATCCAGGCTCTCCTGAGCTGGAGCCCTGCTTCCCTCTGCCATTTCGTGGGTTCTTCAGTTCTTTTCTGTTGTCTTTGGTGTTTGTGGGTTGAGAAGTCTGGTAACTGCCACAGCTCACTGTTTCAGTACTCTAGGGCCTGTTCTACTGGGCTCCCAGTCTGGTTGGTCCAGTGGCGGCTCATGCTGGGCTCTGCTCCACTCTGCTACCAGTTCTGTGTGATAGACCTTACCCAGAGACCATCCAGAATGTCCTGGGCTGGAGCCCTGCTTCTCTCTGCTATTTTGCGGGTTTTGCAGTTCTAGAATTTATTTAGAGCCATTTTTTACAGGTTTTTGGAGGGACCTGGGGGGGACCTCACACATGTCCCTGCTTTCCAGCCACCATCTTGGCTACACCCCCCTTCCAGATATCTTAAACTGGGTGTTCAGTAGATATCTGAAATACAATATGTGAAAGTGGAACTCCTTATCTTTCCCCCAAAATGTCCACCCTCCCCTTCCTCCTCTAGTACTGTACATGGTTAAAGCGTATTCCCATTCACTCATTCTCAAAATTTAAGAGAAATCTTGGATTCCTTGCTGTCTTTTATACTTTTATAACAATCTCTTGCCAAGGATGGCATATTTCTCCTTTATATGTCTTGGCTACATCCCTTTCTTTACTATGACTCTTCCACCACATTAGGGTAGTCCCTCCTCATCTCCTGCCAGGGCCATTGCAATAGCCTGCTGTTGGATCTGCCTATCTCAAGTGTCTCCCCACACCAATCCATTCTCCATTCAACCACTAAAGTTCTTTTCTAAAAGCTATGGTCTGATCATCTCAGTTTCCTTACTCATTAAACCATTGTGGCTTCTTATAGTCTCAAGAAACAAAGACAAGATTCTGTGTTTGGCATTCAAACTCTTCATTACCACCCCCCTCCTACCTTGCTAGTCTTCTTGCAGTATATATATCTATAACATATACTCTTCAATCCAGTGACACTGACCTTCCTGTCTTTCCCCAAACAAGACACTTTGTCACTCAGCTCCCAGCATTTTCCATAGAATATCTCCATGCCTAGAGAGTTTTCCATTCTCTGCTTGAATTGCTGAAGTCTGTAATTTTCTTTAAATCCCAATTAAAATCCCAGGTTCCTGCCCTAGCTTTCAAGATTTAAATCTATATTACAAGGCAGCAATCATGAAAACAATCTGGTACTGGCTTGGAAACAGAGTAGTAGATCAGTGGAATTGATTAGGTAAACAATATATGGTGGTAAATGAATAATAATCCCCAAAATTCAAGCTTTGGGGGGCAAGAACTCATTTTCATCAATAATTGCTGGGAAAACTGGAATGCAGTTTAGAAGAAATTAGATATCATCCAATCTCTTACCTGGTTTACCAAGATAATGCTTAAAAGGGGTATGGTTTAAAAAGAAAGGGTGATATCATTAGCAAAATAAGGAAGCTAGGAACAATTTACTAGTCAGATTTATAGATAAGGAAGGAATTTATGACCAAAAAGGAGATAGAGACGATCACTAATAGCAAATTGATAGTTTTAATTGCATGAATTTAAAAAATTTTGCACAAACAAAACCAATTTTTCCAAGTTTAGAAGGATAACAAAAAACAAACAATATTTTTTTTCTGATAAAGACCTCATTTTTCAAATACATAGCAAACTGAAAGAAATTAATCAATATAAGTGTCATTCCCCAAATTATGATCAAGGGATATGAACAAGCAATTTTCAGAAGACAAAATAATAGTACTCCATAGTCACATCAAAAAAAGCATGCTCCTAGTCACTATTGATTACAAAAATGCACATTGAAACAATTCAGCTCCCACTTCACACCTACCAGATTGGGTAACCTGATAGAAAAGAAAAAGAACAATTGCTGGAGGGGGTGTGGAAAAAATTTGACCGTAATGTACTGGTGGTGGAGTTGTGAACTGGACGAACCATTCTCAAAAGGAATTTAGAGTTGTATGCAAAGGACATTTAATTGGTACATACCCTTTATCCTAACAATGCCACTACCAGGTCTATTCTCCATAGAGATCAAGACAATCAGAAAAGAACCTATATGTGCAAAATATTTAGAGCAGTTCTTTTTCCCATGGCAAATAATTGGAAAATGGGGGGATGCCCATCAATTGGGGAATGGCTAAAGAAGTTGTAAGTAATGTTGTTGGAATATTATTATAGCATAAGAAATGATAATTGGCATGACTACAGAAAACCTAAGGAAAATGTATTAACTGATACAAAGTGAAGTGAGCAGAACCTGTAACTAATTGTACAGAGTGTCATTAATAACAGCGATGAAAACTCTGAAAGACTCGACTACTCTGATCAAGACAATGATCCAAGAAATTTCAAAGGACTCATCATGGAAAATGCTATCCGTGTTCAGGAAGAGAACAGATGAAGTTGGAGCACAGGTTGAAGAATTTTTTTACAATATTTTTCTTGCTTGTTTACAACATGGCTAATATGGAAATATTTTTCATGATTTCACGTGTATTATTCCTATAACATTGTATGTCATCTCAATGGTTGGGGGTAGGATAGGAGGGAAGGAGAGTATTCAGAACTTAATTTTTTTAATGTATTATGAAAATAAATTGTTACGGGCCGAGTTAGAGCCGAGCCCTGCCCTCCTCGGACCTCCACACCCAGGGGCCTGCTGAGATAAACTCAGACATCTGAGATATGGGTGGAGCCAGGAGGAGGGGTCTCCCCTTTGTTGCCTCTCTAGCAATTCCAGGTCTTTGCCAGGACCTGCTTGAGCACATGGAACTTCCGGCTCTCTGTCTGGGCTTGGCAGAACACATGGAACTTCTGGTTCTTTGCCTGGACTGCCTGCCCACAGGGAGCTTCGGGTTAGCTTGGGAAGAGAAGGGGAGGAGAGTAGGTGGAGTGGGGTGGTCCTAGTACCCAGGTGTCTTGATTTTACCTGTTCTTTCACCCACGTAACCAAAGAATGTACCTACATCACTAAAGATATAAAAATGCTGCTTGCTGAAATAATAAATGGAGTCATTCACCATCTTTCGGCTCCCACCCCATACATTGTCCGCGAGATCAGGCCCTTTGCTAGGCAAAGGCCTGGGGCTTGGGGGGAACCCCGAGTATGGTTGCGAGGCCGGGGACCTGCAACAATAAATAAGTAATGTATTTATTTTAAAGAAATAAAAAAATTCTACATTCTATAGGAGGTTTTCTCCAACCTTTTTTAATTCAAATTCTTTCTGTTGATTATTTCCTATTTGTCTTACATATACCTTGCTTTTTATATATTCATTTGCATGTTGTCTCCCCTATTATATTGTAAGCTTCTTGAGGCCAAGAACTGCCTGTTGCTGTTCAGCACAGTGACTCACAGTCAGTAGGCCCTTACTAAAAATAGATCAATTGATTAACCATGGCCCTAATGGGAATAATTTATTAAAGGGGAAAAAAGACAGTCCCTGCTTTCAAAAATTACAATGTAACAAAAAGAGACAAGACATACTCAGAAAAAGGTTAAAGCTAGGGAATAGGACTGGGATCTATCATGAAGGCTTGATGAACAAATCCAAAGAATTTGAAAAGAAGTTTAGCTTTTGGGAATGGGGAAAGGACTATACTGATCCCCTTTCTTAAGTAGAGACCCTGAACCTATGGCCCTTCATCTATTCAGAGAATCCAAACACAAGGGCTAAGAACACTGAAGTGATGTACCAGACATAATCAGTCTTGAGGAATAAGAGGAATTGCCAGTGATGAGTTTGCTGTGGGGGGGGGGGGGCAGGGTGGAGGAATGCATGATGAGCAAGTCCAGAGAAGCCCAAAAGCGGCATAGTTATTGGAAAATGGGGAAAAGTCTATAGTGAGTTCCTTTCTTAAATAAAGGCTCTGGATCTCATGACCCTGCCATATAGTCAGAGATTAGAATTGGAGGAGCAAAGGGTGCTAATAAATGAGTGCCTGGCAGATTCAGTCTTTCAGCCCTTTCATGAGATTTGCAAATGGTGAATATCCCGGAGAATAACACATGATGAAAAGGTCAGAAAGCAGAAGTAGGTGAGGATTAGGGGAAGTAGTTCAGAAACCTCCCATGATAGCTTGGTCAACTTTTAATGAAATCATTCAATCAATCAGATATGTTCGAAACTCTCTCTACTAAAAGCAAAACAAATAATAACTTCTTCACTTCATTTAGTAATTTTATTTTCCCAAAGATGGAGGAAAAATAAAACACAAAGATAGGCTATACTCTAAATTGGTTTCCTCATTTAGGAAAAGAAATTAGTACTTCTCATGGTTATAATGAAAATGTGGAGAGTAAGTGACATTCTCTCCTATGCATTGTGATGCAGGTTAAGAAATCCAGATAGCTTGACAGGCATTGTAGTTTTTTGGAGAACATATTGCAAAATGATTTAGCAAAAAGATAATAGCATTCAATGCACTAAATGGTGGAGGGAGTAATTCCAAGTAGGATGGGAAATTCTCAGGAGAGAATCATATTGTAAAGGTGCAAGAGGAAAGATTTCCAATTATTAGGAATAGATGAAGCTCATCTGAATTTAACCACATGTTAAAACACGGAAATCTACAACAAAGTCGATTTTAAAAAATGAATGGTCAGACTATGACAACAAAGCAAAGGAACAGCAAGGATATTTGAGTGTTGTTCTGTCTGATAAAAATACTCTCAAGAACATTAAACCTCAAAATGAGCAAAGGCTAATAAGTCACAAGGAAGACCCACAAGGAAGAAAAAGACCGTTGTGTGCTTTGGATGATAAAACGAAAACCACAATCGTGAGAATACCTAGGTACTCGAGTTTTACTTTCTTCATATATATTTTTCCCTGCCAAATGGAATGATCTTTGCACTACAAATGACAGAACAAAAATTACCAACAAAGAGTTGATACACAAGAAAGTTAACAATGTTTAATAAAGGAGAACATAGTTGATATTGATGAATTCATATGACTTAGAGAAGACCAATTGTATTCTCAGGCACCAGAGAATGTATTTGAACTGACACCTCATTGTTAAGCTGCTGTGAATGGCATTTGAAAGAGCAAAGCACATGAGAGGGTTAAACTAATATTGGGGGGAAAATGCTGCCCCAAATTTCATAAATGGGGGAAAATGAATTCCCCACACGTGTAAGAGAGATTGACTTGAATTCTTAGGGAAATTCTAGAAAAAGAACATAAAATGATAATAGGTTAGTATTTACAATGAAAAAAGAGGTTGACCCAACAAAGTTCAAAGGATTATTGCCATTCTGGATGCAATGCCCTAGTCTGTCCACTGAAAGATTCTTGGGTTTTGTCCCTGTTTCATCTGCTAACCAACAGAATAGTCTTCAGAAATCGATGATAGATACCCATTTATTTTGACATATGGTGTAAGATATTGGTCTAGGCCCAGTTTCTGCCATACTAGTTTCCAGTTTTCCCTGCAGTTTTTGTGAAATAGTAAATGCTAAACCCAGTAGCTGGACTCTTTGGGTTTGTCAAAGAGTAGATTGTTTTAGTCATTGACTACTCTGTCTTCTGTACCTAACCTATTCCACGGATCTATCACTTTATTTCTTAGCCAGTACCACCTCTTTTTGATGACTGCTGTTTTATACTACAGTTTAATATCTGGTATGGCTAGGCCACCTTCCTTACCATTTCTTTTCATTAATTCCTTTGATATTCTGGACCTTTTGTTCTTCCAGATGAATTTTGTTATCATTTTATCCAACTCCATAAATTTTTTTTGGTAGTTTGATTGGTATAACAAATAAGTGAATTAATTAGGTATAATAAGTAAATTAATTTAGGTAAAATTGTAATTTTTATTATATTAGCTTGGCGTAACCATGAGCAACTGATGTTTTTCCATTTAATTAGATCTGACTTTATTTTTGAGAGAAGTGTATAATTGTGTTCATAAAGGTCCTCGGTGTGTCTTGGCAGGTAGACTCCCAAATATTTCTTAGTGCCTACAATAACTTTAAATGGAATTTCTCTTTCTCTCTCTTGCTGTTGGGCTTTGTTTGTAATGTACAGGAATGATGGTGATTTATGTGGGTTTATTTGATATCCTGCAACTTTGCTATTTTTTATTATTTCAAGTAGTTTTTTTTCTCGATTCTCTAGGATTCTCTAAGTAAATCATCATATCATCTGCAAAAAGTGATAACTTACTTTCTTCTTTGCCTATTCTATTTCCTTCAATTTATTTTTCTTCTCTTATTGCTAAAGCAAACATTTCTAGTACCACATTGAATAATAGGGGTGATAATGGACATCCTTGTTTCACCCCTGATCTTTTTGGGAATGCATCTAGCTTATCCCTATTACATATAATGCTTGCTGATGGGTTTAGGCAGATGCTGCTCCATTTATTCCTATGCTTTCTAGTGTTTTTAATAGGAATGAGTGTTTGAATGATAAATCATTATAGAAGATCTTCCATATTGTAGTGTAAGCCCAGTTTTTCTTCCTTTCCCACCATTCCCCCTACCCCGCAAGACTCTCTGGTTTGGAACATCAGACATTCCTTTCCCCATTTCTTTCTTGCAAAGACCTTTCCAGCTTGGAATAAAGAATCAGACATCCCTCTCCAACTGATAAACCTTAAGAATGGACCTCTCAGACACTCCTCTCTCATTAATTGGCCCAAAACAAAAGAATGGAATACACAAGGAGACAGGCCCAAACAAAGAACAGGTAACTCTTAAGACAAAGGACAGGAAATTCTGAAACTGCTTCTTGAGGACCTAGCCAGTTCTCAAAAACAAAATGAGTGACAAGATCTTCCCCTTCCAAGGGGAATAGCTACCCCTTCTGGAGGAGAACATCCAGGACAGTTAGCAGTAGACCCTCCTTGCTCACGAAGCTATAAAAGTCCCCATGTGGAAGAAGCTAGTGGGATCTCACTATGGAGAGGAAGCTTCCTGGGATCAGTATCTCTTTCCGGCCTCAATCGAGCTGGGCTGTGTAAACCGGGATCCCCCTCAGCTTCGAGGGGATCAAGTGCTGGAGTTCCCCTGACAGGTGATGAATCTACGTTGTTTGTGTCTTTGTTGTGTTAACTGTGTTTGTTAGAGTATTTTCCCCGTCTTTCAATAAAAACCATGTTCTCTCAGGAGTGTACCTTATTGCCAGCGCAAATCCGAATCTGAACCTAACTATACTCAGTCTGACTCTATCCTGAGGAATAGGATTTCTGTCTTCTAAGCCAAGCTCTCTTTATGAGCAGAGAAATTGCTTCATGTCTAATGACCTGACACAATATGTTCAGGGTCTGGGATTTCTTGCTGGGTTTGGATAGGAGCATGAGAGTAAAAGTTGCCAGGCTTCTGATCTCACTTTTTCCCCATCCTAATCCATACCTTAATGTGCCCCAGAACTCGCTTCTGTATTCTGAGAGAATGAGCAAAAGGTTAAAAATTCTCATGGGAAAATTTAAATTGATCCAAATACCCCTGATAGAAAGTGTTTGCTCCCTACCTCTGTTCAATAAGCCAGAGTTTGCATTTGGGAATATAATACTGATATGCAAACTTAGAGGTCAGTGACCATAGCCTCTGAGTTCTCATTTCTACCTCCTAAATATCACCATCACTCAGCATTCCCTGTATCCCAGGATCCTCCAGGCTCTCAGTTGTGTTTAATAACAATCATACACATGATTCAGTGACTTCCTACATTTTAAAAAAGTTCTTCATATGAGGGTAAAAAGGTTCTTTGTCTTCCTGTTACGTGAATTGCAACAAGATATTGAGTTGGAAAGAATATTGACTTACTTACTCACCAAAAGAACATTGTATATAGCAGTGGCATTATTGTTTTAAGAACAACTTTGAGTGACTAAGTCGTTTTGACTATTGTAAATACCCAAATTAATTACAAAGGACATATGAAGGAAGATGCTATCAGCATCCAGAGAAAGAACTGATTAATATAAATATATTTAGAATGTTTTACATATATGTGTTTATGCATACATACACACATACATACATATATGTGTGTATGTCTAATGGTAGCCATCTCTAGGGCAAAGGTGGGGGACTGAAGAAAAAAAAAGACAGTTACATGATAACTTTATATTTAAAAGGAATAGCAAATTGCACATAATAGATTTGCAATTTCACATAAAATTATTTCTTTTCCTATTCTACTATGTTATGGAAATGTTTGTTTTATTTCATAAGTTCAGAATAAAAAAATAAATTTTTAAATGATGGCATCACACACACACGAAAGAATTCTTACTCTGGAGTTGTAGGGGCAAGGTTCAGATTCTGAGTCTCCTACTTACTGCTTATGTTACTTTGATCAAATCCCACTCCTTCTTTAGGTCTCAGTTTCATCATTTTATAAAATAAAAAAGGAGTAATGATTTGCACTAATTAAGCTAAAATGTTCATTCACACTCTAGATGTTATATTTTGGTATCTCCACCAAGTTGGGAAAAATCCTGGGGTTCTTTTCCTAACATGTAGAAATGTCCCTAGTAATCCATATTACCCATCTAATCCTTTCCAAGTTGAGAGGCTGTAGAATCGGCAGTTTTCTTTGGTTTCTGCTTCAATTTTCCTCAGGAGGTAGCTAGGCAGGAGTGATTGACAAGCAGAGGTGATAGCTGAGAGACCTTGTTAGAAAATCACTTCATATATGTTTTTAAAACATTGTAATGTTGTGATTAAATTTTAAAATCATTTTCAATTTAAATTTTATTTAAATATTTATTAATTGTATTTAAATTAAATTTGAATTTTTGAATTTCAAATTAATTGCTAACAAGCAATTTATTAATTTATAACTCTTAGTCTCTCAAGTAGGAAACAGAGGTTTAATTATATGTCTGCTCTTAGAGGATCAAATTGTATAATTTGTATTCACAAAAAGTTCAGCACTTACAAAACATGAGGGAGGAAGAGGAACAACAATTAGACATTCCTGGAGGGGGGGGAAAATGGTAGAGGGGAAGGGCCCCAACCTAAGGGGAAATTATCATTCAAAAAGCATTTCTCAATCCTCTACTGCATGCCAGGATCAATGCTAAGAACGAGAGATCAAAAGAAAGACAAAAGACGCTATTTGTTCTCTCTGAAGCTCACAGTATAATGGGGGAGTCTACATGTAAATAACCAAGGACAAATGACTTATTTCCGTTATCAATTAGCAATATCAAAAGAGAAAAGATACTACCATCAGAGGGGATAGAGAAATCCTTCTTGTAAAAGGTAAGATTTTGGCTGAGGCATGTAAGAAGCCAGGGAAGTCAGGAAACAGAGATGGAGATTGAAAGCATGCAAGACATTGGGGACAGCGAGTAAAAATCTAGATTCCAGAGATTCATCATCTTATTCAAAGAATAGCCAGAAGGCCAGGTTCCCAGGATCACAGAATAAGTAGGGAGGAATAAGGTTTAAAAAAACCTGGAAGTAGGGATTAACCAGGTTATGAAGAGCTTTGAATCTAAACAGTGTATTTTTTATTTTTGTCTGAACACAATAGGGAGTAACTAATAGTTTACTTAAAAAGGGATGTTGACATGATTAGATCAGCACTTTAGGAAGATCAGTTTGACAGATGAATGGAGGATGGAGTGAAGTAGGGAGGGACATCATGCAGAAAGCCATTGGATTTCGATGGTAAAATCTTCGTATGTAACAAACATAATGTTATGTGTTTCTCTGTAGGTCACATTGAATTTGACAGCAAATCATCTTCACAAAACAGCTAAGGAATGCTGACTTTTGATGAAATTCTGGGGATAGTATACCTGCAACTAACTGGAGTTGGATTCCTAGCAAACTATTCTTAAACAGCTTTTATATCCTCATTACTCATAGAACAAGACCCAAATACCTAATTATCATCCCCTTGACCTTTTCCAATGCCATGGTGCTTCTATTTAGATGAATACCTACTACAACAAGGCTTTGGAGGGTGAAATGTCTCTTGGATGAGACTGGAATAAGAATCATAAGATACATGCAGACACTAACCAGGGGCCTCTTCTTGGGTAGCACCTGCCTCTTGAGTGTCTTCCAGGCCATCACTGTTGGTCCCAAAAACTCCATATGGGCACAGCTCAAAATGAGAGCACCACAGTGCATCATTCCATGCATTCTTCTTTGCTATACCTTCAATCTGCTATTAGACATTTTAATAGTTCTTTATCTTTGTTTGAAGAACAACACAGACAGTAAATATGGATGCAACACTGGGTATAGGACTCTAGATGTATATAATAAGAATCAAATAAAGCTTAGAATCATAGCATGTGTCCATGATGCTTTGTTTATGTGTCTCATGACCTATTTTACTGTGTATATAGTCTTAATCCCATACGGAAACAAGGGGAATGTCAATCATATTTGTGGTAATAGCTCCTCCTTAAAAATATCACCTGAAATCCGAGCCACACAAACTATCCTGTTTCTATTATTTTGTTTAATTTATTCAGTCCTGTTTTATTTTCATGTATGTTGTATTTTAAATACAAAAACACTTGGATGATACATATCTCAGCCTTTCCGTCTCCGTGGTATCCAACAGTCAGCCCTTTCATTCTGATCAGCATGGATAGTCAGATCCTCTAGACTTGTGGTCATTGATAGGCTGAAAAGCTTTTCTTTTGGCTCGTGGATGAAATGGATTTACTTGAGACAGACTTGTGCACAGTCATTAGCCTCACTCTTTCTGTCAGTATCATCAAGTCTAGTGAAAGAACAAAATCAAGAAGACTGAAGATGGCTTGGGATGCAGTTGATGGCACTGGTATCATCAATGCCTAACCAAGGTTTAAGCACTCCACAGAGTATGCTGCCACCACCTTCATGGCCTTTTCGAAAAAGTTGTTCACATCAACACATTACACCATGGGAAGTCTTCGCAGGCTCAAGGTACTTACCCACCTGAAACATTTATGTGTTTGAGGGCTACCAATTACCCTCAATATGGTGTAGCCTCTCTGCCAGAATTGTTTTCCAAGGTGTGAATTCTGTGTATGCTATAGCTTCTTGGAGGTACAGGTTAGAATTGGGTTGGGGGGAGGTGAATACCAAAAGTGGAAAGCAGCCCTAGAACCAGAGGAATCTGTCTTCCATGACAAATGTACACCCAGCAAAAATAAACTGCAGGATCTCCACCACCCTTTAATACAGATCAACACAGAAGACCTAGACAGGCATAGAGACTTACAGTATTGCAATTGGAAGGGACACTGAAGAACATCTAAGCCAGGCATTCAACAAATTTCCTGAAACTGAGCTCCAGGATCAATGAATTATGAAGAAAAATTTGCTTTCTCCACTCTTATTCCTTTCCATATTTGGTAGTTCCATAAAAACTCCAAAGATTTGAATGACATAATTGCCATCTGGTCAGGAAAAGAAAAATTCATAACATAAAGGAAAGTAGGAAAAAGAGATAGAAAGTAAGAAAAGAAGGAAGAGGGAGGAAGGAAGGAGAAGGAAAGAAGGAAGGAAGACAGGAAAGGAAGGAAGTAAGGAAGACAAGAAAGGAATGAAGAAAACAAGAAAGGAAGGAAGGAAAACAGGAAAAGAAGGAGGGAGGAATGGATGTAGAAAGAGTGAAAGAGGGAAGATAGAAAAAAAATTAACAGCTCTCAGGAGAGAATAAGTGTATAATGCAGGGAAGACTAGAAATTACATAGTTTGTCTGTCTCATTTGCAAGTAAAGTATCCTGGATCTAAGTGATCTGGTTCCTGTATTAGGGATGCTGTGTCTTTGAAAGTTACACTATATTTCCACATGAGAGGAGATGAAGATGGACATTCATTACTGGCTGAAAGCTTTTGATATCTCATGACAGTGCTGCTGTTAATGCCAGGAGTACTGAGCTCAGGGTTGCTCTCCTGTGTTTAAAGAGATGGAAACAAAGCAAAACAGTTTGGCAGAGCCTTCTGTTTGACAATGCATGCTGCTCTGAATGGCATTTTGAAGTAATTAACATTTTTGCTGAGGGGAGGGAAAATATCTGGTGCTTTACTAGAGCCAATTTTTCAAAATCCTCTCACTGGAAGTTGCAGAAAAGTATTATATTTCACTGTTGCTGAATGTGAGCCAAGCTATCACTCCTTTTAAGCCTTTTGAATAGTTGAAACTATTCAAACACTCCTAAGAAAACACTTTTTACTTCATTTCACACATATATCTGTATCTCCAATTCTGGAATGGTGTCTGAGATCCAGGGGAAGATTAGGTATTGCCCATGCACATATACTTCTATAGACTCATACCAAAAAGCAACAATGAAAACCTCATGGTACAATTCCCATGGCCTTACAAATGTCCTCTTAAAAGTCCTAAGCAATTCTCTCAGCAAAAGCCTTCAGCAATATGAAAAAAAATCTCTCGATTTAGGGATTTTATTTTATATTACAAATCAAACTTGGAGCATGAGGGCCATACCAGAAACTAATGTGATCTTAGGCTGAAATAAGAGAGCTGTTGTGAGAAAATAAAATATAAAAGGAATAAAAAGACCAGGTAGAACAATGATTACAATGATTACTGATATCGTGAGAATACCTAGCTATGGTAGTTTTATTTTACTTTTTGTTTCCCTGCCAATTGGAATGATCTTTGCATTAGAAATGACAGGGGGAAAAATATCCATAGACTATTGACACGCAATGTAAGAAATAACACATATTAAAATAGAACATAGTCAATATTGATGAATTCATATGACTTGGACAAAAACAATTGTATTCATAGCAATGAAAGAATCTGTCTGAACTGAGTAATGTGATTGTTGATCAACTGTAAGTGACATTTGAAAAAAAAACAAGGAACATAGGAGGACGACACTTAGTTGGGGAAGAGAAAATGCTGCCCCAATTTTGATAAACAAGAAAAGGAAGTCTTCCACATATATGCTAGTGAGATTGACCTGAATTGTTAAGGAAATTCTAGAAAAAGAAAATTAAAGTGAAAATGGGCTAACATCTACAAATAAATGGGATGAATAAGAAAGGCCAGCATGGCACTATGAAGATCATGTCGTGCCAAACTAACCCGATCTCCTTTTGGCATAGGAGTGAATGATGAAGACATGTTTATGCAGATTTTAGTGAAGTATTACATGTGTTGGAGCATACCATTCTTGAGTAGAAAATGGAGAGAAAAGGACTAAACAATAATACAGTTAGACAGCTGTGTAATTAGGATGATGGAATCCAAAGAGTAACTGTAGATAGTTGCATGTTAATGTAACAATTCTCTATTGGCGTACTCAGACATCAGTGCTTGGCTGTCAAACATTTTTTTCCATTCACATTTTAGATAATGATATCTATTGAGTGATCATCAAATTTTCAGGTAATGCACACAAAGCTAACACTGGCAAATGGTCTGGAATATGCTCAGTAATTCTTTTTCTGTTGCTGCAGTCTCTAACAGCTAACCCCTCTACACACACATGCACACATACACATAAACACACCCACACACATATACATACACATGCACACACACACACACACACACCTGCCCTTTATCCATTAGTCTGTGACAACAAGCAGCAAAATTCTACCTTCCTCCTCCTTCCAACTCAGGAAGAGTGAAGATTAGAATGAAAGTGGGGGAGATAATTGGGGCCTTCTGCTAGAGAAGATGGAAAGACAATATTTTTAGAGATAGAAATGGAGGAGATAGAATGGGTTGATGTTAAAGGGATAGGAAATGAGAAGGCAAGAAGAAGAAATGCCATATGAGATGAGTTCCTCTACTGAGAAAATGTGAGGCAAGAAGGTCTGTGAGAATAGTCCTATGTTCTATAGAGAATGGGATAGGGTATGAATTCTGGAAGAATTGCTACTTTGCTGAGTTGAGATCTTAGTTAAGAGAAAATAGCATAAATTGTTTAATAGACAATAAACTCTATACAACAGTATTTTATTAGGAGCAAAGGAAATAGACTGTGAGAATATGCAATCTGCAATGAATGTTTTGCCTTCCCCCTGCCCCATGCTGGAGTTCAACCTAGCTTCCAAAAACTAACCTAGAGACAGTAGACCAAGCATCCCTTTTGTGGAGTCCTACATAGCTTGCTCTAGGGAATAGCATTTCTAGCCTTTCAATGAGAAAGGACACAATATATGGAATATGCAAAATATGTTCAGTAAGTACACTCAACTAGGCCTGGATGTAAGGAAGCCTTGCTAACACCCAGTCAAGAAACCCAGATGGAATCCAATCTTACAAACATGTAGTCCATTACTTCCCTTTTCTTGCACACCTGAGGGGGCCTCACTTAGCACTGTCATCATGACAAGGAAAACGTATCTCCCAGATGCTCATGTGTGCTCTTTAGAGATTTTAGTTAATCAGTAGTCATTATCTTTAAGGATTAGCACCTGGGACAAAAGTTCACTTGTTCTTACAAAAAGTCCCTGATTCCCCATGGAAACAGTAACTTCTCTGCAGTTGACATGATAATCACAACTCCAAGGGGAAATTAGTTCAGCCAGTGATGTCTTTATGATTTGAGTGAGACTAACAAAAAAAGGGGAAAATAGTGCAAAAGCAATAGGCACTTCACAGATATTGTGGAATGAAATACAATGGCCTCTTATCCCTCCATGTGCTGTGTCTCCGTATAGGCTGGGTCAGGGGAGTGTGGACTAGGGTCAAGGGATCCTATGGTTAGTGGATTGTACCCAAACAATAGAACCAGGCATATACATGTGGTGTCCGTAGTCATTTACAGCACAATGAGAGGATGAGCCTAAATTACTGAGGCTAGACTCAGATTCAATAGACAGAGGCCCTTTGCAGTCATCTATTATCTTAGAGTGGGCAGAAAAAGTGTATCATGTCTCATGACTAGATAGGGCAAACTCAGAGTCTTGGATAGGAAAAAAAAGTAAGGCTTTAAAGATACCTGGTATCTGTTCTAAATGCCTTCATTCACTCCCCATTCTAACTCACTAACTAACTGTAAGGGGATCTAGCAATGACCTCTACACTCTAAAAAATGTAATCAGCAGAATAAAATTTCTTTAGGGGTCATCTGAATGATGCAATTGCCCCTGAAATGAAAATTATTGTTCCCTTTCTCTGCTTCTTAACTCAGAGCCTACCAAAGGAGAATGCAGCACTCATATGGAAACTATAATCACGCTTAATGTAGGGTCTCTGAACCTTCATTTATATCTTGCAAATCTCATCCTCTGTATTTCTCTCTTCCCCTGTTCACCCTATTCCCAGTTATGTTTAATGACTCTCATACAATAGGATTGAGTGGCTTTCTATATTCAAAAAATGATCATTACAAAAAAGAAAAAAAAAAACAGAATCCTTCTCTTCCTCTACAAGCAATAGCTGTCCATACTGAATGGTGCCATGCTGGAAAGACCATGTATTTTGGAGTCAGAGGAGCACGGTTCAAATTTTTATTCTCATATTTACTGCTTGTGCAATCTTGGGCAAGGCACTTCAACTACCTTGGGCTCATTTTCGTCATTTTAAGAAGAAAAAACTGCAGTAAAAAGAAGGGTAACAGGATTCCCAAATGCCTGGGAATGATGAATATACATCAGAAGGAAGAAGTGATCATATGAAGCAGCCTGGTACAATGTGAAGACTACTGGAGGAGGGGAAAAGGACCAGGTTTCATATTTCACCACTACTTCTTCCTGCCAGATTGACCATGGGTAAATCACTTAACTTCTTTGGGATTCAATTTTCTCTTCTATACACTGAATAAAACTATTATCCCTTCAATTCTGACTGTATAATATTGTGATTTTTGAGGGTTTATGGCAGTTAGACTTATTTAAAGCATCTATTGATAGAACACGTCATATGTGCAAAGAAAGGTAGGATATGCATAAATGTATAAGATCTGGCCCCTTTCCGTAATGACTTCAGCAATTAGTTGTGGAGGTAAGACTAATTCAAGTGAATAAGGAAATGCTACTGTCCTTTAAAATGGGGTGTTGAGGATCTGAGTAAAGTATTCTAGCTAGATGTAATCAGAGGAGTGCTGAGCACAGTGGGATGATCACATCACTCATTCCTGGTACTATCACTCTCAGTGCAGCCTAAGTTCATGCTAGCTCTTGGGGAAGCTGCACAGCACAGTTGATGCCCACATTTGTGTTTATTTCCATGAGTTAGATCACTTTCAAATTCAAGAAATTTGATGAGATGCTACCTTTTGTCCAAGTCACTGAAAAAAAAATGTGAAGCAGCAATTCTCTGCTTATAGCAGATTGGAGACTTTCGTCCATGTTAGCTCCCATTCATTAATATCTCAGAAACTACGCTGGATGAATATCCTCTTCTTTTTACAGCCAAGTAAATATATTTTGTTAACTATTAAAAGACTTGCAAAGTTCTCATTTTGTTCTGGTGCTGAATCCAAACTACCCAGAAACTAGTAGTGAGTGAGATCCAGCCCAGAATATCTTTGAAGAAGACTCTATGTGAGCAAAAAATTGATATTTCCCAATGAGTGATTAAGGAAGAAGAATAAGTATCAATCACGTCTTTATTAAGCTCCAGATACTGCTAAGCTCTAAGTGCTCTGTAAATATTATCTCAGTTAATCCTTATGAAGACCCTATGATGTGGGGGTGGACAAAAGATGACAAAGTAAGTGAGGAATTTACCTGAACTCTTCCAAATTCCTGTCCCAACAACTATAAAATAATACCTTAAAATCAATTCTGAAATGATGGAACCAACAAAAGGACTGGGCAAAACAGGTTTCCAACTCAAGGTGACTTAGAAAGGCACCAGAAAAGATCTGTCTCACTAAGGTAAGAAGGGAAGCATAATCTAGGGCAGATGTTATCTGGGCAACTAAGCAGCAGGCCGAGGCCCAGAAATCCAGAGAGGTCCTGAGCCCCAGAGCAGGTCAGAGGACCCACAGCTCCAGGTTAGCAGGCCACTGAGAGGCACCAGGGTGTCCTCTTGCAGCAAACCAGTGACTAGGCCCCATACATTAGGTTCAAACCTCTGAGTAGGCACCACCTATGGCACAGCAGGGCAGCTATCATGCCTTGAGCTCCCAGCACAGCAATACAGTGGCAAGGC
The DNA here is from genome assembly GCF_011100635.1 of Trichosurus vulpecula. Lineage (NCBI taxonomy): Eukaryota > Metazoa > Chordata > Mammalia > Diprotodontia > Phalangeridae > Trichosurus > Trichosurus vulpecula. Next base: position 260,156,186 of record NC_050578.1, on the reverse strand, counting down.
CCCACACCCCTGGTGCAAGAAGCCATCAAAAAAAAATCTTACATTTAAACTACTATAACAACAGTGAAGATCAAAGCACAAACTAAGAAGAACACAACAATGTCTAAATGCCTATACGTGAAGCCTCAAAGAAAATTTTTAGTCGGCTTCTTCAAAAAGAACTCCTGGAAGAGCTCAAAAAGATTGAAAATAATCAAATAAGATAGATAGAAGAAAAGTGAGAAAATAAATGAGAGGGATGCAAGACAATCATGAAAAGGCCAACAGTTTGGGAAAGAAAGTACAAAAATGGGAAAAAATGTACAAAAAATTCCTTAAAAAGTAAAATTGGCCAAATGGAAAAGGGGGTGCAAAAGTTCACATGAAATGAAGCTGATGCCTCCATAAAACATCAAGAAACAATCAAAGAAAATTTAAAAATGAAAAACTAGAAGAAAATGTGAAATATCTCATTAAAAAAACTGACCTGGAAATAAATCCAGGAGAGATAATTTAAGAATCATTGGTCTGTCTGTAAGCCAGGATCAAAAAAAAAAAATGCCTGGACATCACATTTTAAGAAAATATCAAGAAAAACCTACTCTTCTATCCTAGAACCACAGGGTAAAATAGAAAGTGAAAGTATACACAGATCACATCTGGAAATAGACTCCCAAAATGAAAACTATGAGAAATGTTACAGCCATATTCCAGAGCTCTTAGACCAAGGAGAGAATACTGCATGTAGCCAGAAAGAAATAGTCAACTTTGGTGGAGCCACAGTAAGGATGACACAAAATTTAGCAACTTCTACACTAAAGGATCAGATGGCTTGGAATATGATATTCCAGAGGGCCAATGAGCTAGTATTACAACCAAGAATCAACTACACAGCAAAACTGAGTATAATCCTTCAGGGGGAAAATTGGCATTCAATGAAATAGAAGACTTCCAGGCATTCCTGATGAAAAGCTGAATAGCACATTTAACTTTCAAATACAAGACTCAAGAGTAGCATAAAAAGATAAACAGGAAGTAGAAATCATAAGGCATTCAGTAGAGATAAAGTCTTTACATTCCTACACAGGAAAATAATACTTCTAACTCCTAAAGCTTTCTCCTTATTTGGGTAGCTGAAGGAGTTCACATAGAGAGAAGAAACAAGTGTGAGTTGAATGTGATAGAATGACTGTCTAAAATAACTAAATTAAAGGGTGAGAAAGAGGAATGAAGTAGGAAAGGGAGAAAGAGAGAGGTAAAAATGAGGTAAATTATCTCATGAAAAAGGCATGAAAATAGGTTTTATGATAGAGAAGATAGGGGAGGCAAGGGGAAGCACTTGAACATTTCTATCATCAGAATTGGCTCAAAGAGGAAGTAATATACACACTCAGTTGGATTTAGAAATCTGTCCTCACATAAAGGAGAGTAGAAAGGTAAAGGGATTAAAAGGGGAAGGGGAAGGGGACTGATACCGGGGAAAGTGGATTAGAGTGTTAAAATTCAGAAGCAAAACATTTGAGAATAGTCAGGGTGAAAGGAGAGAGAGAGCAAGATTAACAGGGGAAAATAGGATGGAAAGACAATATGGTAATCACTATTGCGAAAAAAAAATTATAACAAATTTCTCTAATGAAGACCTCATTTCTCAAATATATAGAGAACTGTATCAAATTTATAGAAATAAGAGCCATTCTACAATAGAAAAATGGTCAAATGATATGATATTTTCAGATGAAATGACTAAAGTTATCTGCAGTCATATGGAAAAAATAATTAAATCATTGTTGATTAGGGAAATGAAAATTAAAACAACTCTGAGCTACCACCCCAGACCTATTAGATTAACGAACAGGACAGAAAAGGAAAATGACAAGTACCACCTTCTACATAATACCTTACTCTATTCCACCAAGATTAGTTCCCAATCAACCTACCACACATTTATCTTGTTTTTATTTGGCATGCATGATTGTTCCAATATTATTTATATACCATTCTCTCACCTTCCACCCATAGAATATAAAGTCCTTGAGGTTAGAATATTTTTATCTTTTTTTTTCAACCATCACATGTGAACCCAGCTGGCCCATATTAGGAACTCAATAAATGCCTGATTGATTGCTTGATTGGTGATGAATAAGGGGAAAGAAGAGATAAAATGTGAAGAGGTTATGTCAGCAAAGCAACGACACTATTCTTGATCATGAAAATGAAGCAGTCATGTTTGATGGCACAATCAAGTTAGGCACATGCTTTGGTGAGTGGAATAAAAAAAAATATTCCATGGGAATTGGAGAGATTGAGATATTGGGAAATTAGGTTTCTTGACAGAACATAACGTAGATTAATATACAGCAGTAAAAATAATGTAGAGCAGCTAAAATAAAGGGGTATATCAGTTGTCCTCCTAAAATAACTTTGGAGGACCTCAGGAACTACAAGACTTCCAGAGGCTGGGCTTTGGCCTGAGTGAAGTGTAATTATCTCCAGTCCAACACTACTGAATCAACAAACAACAAGCACTCCCTGGGGGCAATAGGAGGGGTAGCAGAATAGGCCTCAAGAACTTTCACTTCCTGCCCTCAGGAACTCTCATCTCACAAACTTTCAATTTACAAATAGTGTGGGATTAGATGGATTAGTGGATATTCAAGAACTCCCACTGTTTCCAAATGCCAGGCCTAGTGGTGCTGACCTGACAGGATCATAGGTTCCAGCTGTGGGTGAAGAGGAATAAGCACATGTCTGGTGAATGCAGTGCCTCAGAGAGCAAGTACGTTTTCGGAACAGCATGACTAGGGGCCCTAAATATGACCGAGAGGAGGAGAGGAGTGCCTGAGGTTGGACCCCACCAGACAGAATTCACAAAACAACAATTTACGAGGACCAGAGTCATGGGGCACCATTAGCCACAACTCAGGATTGAAACCTGATTACAATAGTAAACTGCTAAAAATTAAATAAAACAAAATTAAAATGAATAAGCAAAAGGAAAAAAAGAACTTGACCATAGATAGATATGACAGCATAAAAGACAATTTGTGCTTCCTATTTAGAGGAAGTTAGTGGAGTTAAAAAAAAAAAAAGCCATTCCCACCCTGGGGGCAATAGGAGGGGTGGCAGACTAGGCCTCAAGTACTTTCACTTCCTGGCCTCAGGAACTCTCCTCTCACAAAATTTCAATTTACAAATAGTGTGGGATTTAGATGGATTAGTGGATAAAGATTCAAGAACAGCCACTGTTTCCAAATGGCAGGCCTAGTGGTCCTGACCTAACAGGATCACAGGCTCCAGCTGTGGGGGAAGAGGAATAAGCACATGTCTGGTGATATCAAATGGTCACAAACTCAAAAAGAGTTCTTGGAATAACTTAAAAAGGAATTAAAACATCAAATAAGAGAGATGGATGAAAAATTAGGTGAAAAATTAAAGCAATCCAAGAAAGTCATGGGGTGAAAGTTAACCAATTGGGATAAAAAAAGGTACAAAATCTTGAGGAAGAAAATAACTCCATGAAAATTAGAACTGGGCAAGAGGAGTTGAATGGTATTTAAGACACCAAGAAATAACAAAACCCTGCAAGAAGAGATAGTAATAGATAACCCATTTAAAATAACTCTAGACATTTTAAACTACTTGGGATTACACCTGCCAAAAAACAAACCCAGGAAAAATATTAACAAAAGTATTAAAAAAACTTTTTATAAAAATAAAATTATATTTAAATGATTGGAGAAATATTTAATGTTCATAGGTGGACAGGGCCAATATAATAAAAATAACAATTTTACCTAAAAATAATTTATATATTTAATGCCATCCCAATTAAATTACCAAAAAATATTTTACTGAATTAGAAAAAATAATAACAAAATTCATTTGGAAGAAGGAAAAGTCAAGAATATCAAAGGAACTAATTGAAAAAAAAAAGTAAAGATAGGAGATTTAGCAGTACCAGGTCTATAAACTATATTACAAGGTTCTAATTATCAAAACTATCTAGTGTTGGCTAAGAAATAGAAAGATAGATTGGTGGAACAGAGTAGACATACAATTTACAGCAGAAAATAAAGGAACCTTGTATTTGACATGTGTAAATATTCATTATTTGCTAAAAATTGTTGGGAAACTGTAAAGCAGTCTGGCAGAAATTGGGCATAGACAAATATCTTAAAACATTTACCAAGATAAGATCAAAATGGATACATGTTCTAGCTATAAAGAGAAATATTACAAGAAAATCTGAAGAACACGGTTGATGAATAAATGAGAGATAGAGAGCAATGTAAGTTGTAAAATTCATGATTTCAATTACATTAAGTTAAAAAAGGTTTTATAGAAATAAAACAAATATAGCCAAGATCAGAAGAAAATGAGAAAATTGGCAGGGGAGGGGAGATTTATAGACAGATTCTTAAATAAAGGTCTTCTATCTGAAACCTGTAGTAGAAAGTTAGCAGCATGGTTTGAGCTTTTCACAAAAACTATTTACTAGTATTAACTTCTGATAATTTTCAGATTTTTTTTTATCATTGCCTTTCTTGGTCAATTTTAAACATTTCTTAGGCTATCTATGGAATTCTTGACTTGTCTAGGACTTTTCAAATTACTAACATAACCAAGGGTCATACTGTTTGATTTTCCAAGTCCTTCACACACATATCAAAATACAGATAGATTGCTTTTTGTTGTGACAAGTATTATAAAGGAAGTAATTAGCTGTCCATTGAGGAATGACTATAGGAATTTGGAAGTATGAATATTAATGAAGAATACTGGACTGTCTAAAACAGTAAACCTGATGAGTACAGAGAAGCATGAAAAGACTCATATGAATTATTGGGAAGTGAATAAGTGCTAGGAGGGAAACAATGTATACAAAGATTACAATAAAGTAAATGGAAATATCACAACCAAAAAATAATCAGAACTGAAAGCTATGAAACTCTAATGACCAAGCTTAGTGCCAAGGAAAGAAGCAAAGTGGACTTCCTCTGCTCCTTAGAAGTGAGTTGGTATGGATGTCAGATACAACATATAGCATCAGACGAGTACTATCTTCTACATGATGCCTTACTGTATTCCACAATGGTTAGTCACCAACTGAACCACCACGTATTCTTTTTTATTTTTATTTGACATACACAATTGTTTCCACACATTTATATATGGACATATTGGATCTCTGACCTTCCACCAATAGAAGATAATGCCCTTGAGATAAGATTACTTTAAATTTTTTCACTATCCTCATGTGTGAACCCAGTGCCTGGAACATGGTAGGAACTCAATAAATGCCTGATTAATTGCTTGATTGGGGAGGGGCAAGGAGAGATAAAATGTGAAGTTACATCATCAAAGGAATATCACTATGTTTGATTAGGAAAGTGGAACAGTTTTTGCGATGGTAAAATCAAGGTTAGGAACATCCCCTGATGGAGTGGAGTAGAAAAGGAGGCCATGGCACTTGAAGAGTTTGAGGAATTGGGAAGTTAGGTTTCTTGACTGAACATAAACATACAGGATGGAGTCTTCTAATGTAGGAAAAGGAGTTGAGAGGAAGAGAATTAAGAATAGGCTCAATCCCTAAAATCTGCAGTGTCTTTCCTTATTTTTTCCAAGGTCTTAGTCCTACTTTTCTATATGATATGGAAAGTGAGACAATCATAAGCACAACTGATCATCAATTCCTAGTTTTTCCTGAGGCTGAACTTGGCCCTTCCTGTCTCTCCATTAGAAAGGATGCAAAATAGGGAGACAACAAGGAGAGGTATAACGGGCAAACCTAATGATGTCAATTGGACAAGGGAGACTGAACTGTACCCAAGGGACTACCTAGGGAGAGTCACATGACAGGCATTTATTTCTTCCCTACTTCCCACCCACTCATTGATACTGCACTAGAGATCCTATGTAAACAATAATTTTTATAAAAAGATACATACACAAAGGGCAAAAGTTAACTTTCTTTTAGACAAGTCCCAGGTATCCCAAGCAAACTATCATTTCTCTGCAGATGACATGATCATTAAGGCCTTGGAGAGGATGAGCTCAAGCACAGCAGCCTCAATAACTTTAACTGTGGCCCTGCCCTATATCTATAAACATTCACAGTCATATATACATATATACCCCCTCAAATGCTGACTGCTGCTCTTTTGCTGTCTACTCTATTGACACAGACCAGCATGGTGAGTGATTATGCCTTATTACCAGAAACAGAGATTTTAAGAGCTGGAGAATATCTTTAATTAGATCTGAAATTTGAGTTGTATGAAAGAAAGGGGACACAGTTCTCTAGGGTTTCAACTCCATTTAGTTGATGGTATATCATCTCCAGCATTTCATTATCAGAAAGCATTCTGGAGATGTCTTGGGAAGATGATTTGCCATCAAATCCAATGTGACCTATAGAGAAATACACAGGATAATGATTGCTATATACTCCAAATTTCCCATCCTGGGGACCAATGATGCATCTATAAGTGGGAGAGCGTGATGCAGCATCACAGTGCATATATTCTAGTGCATAATGTTCATCACTAATTGACCCACTATCCACTTACTATTGCTACTTTTCCAAATATATTAATCCCTTCTCAAACTACCCATGGCTCCTTACTATCATACCCCTTTCAAAAATCAGCAAGAAATTCAAGACCCTGAAAATGCTGTGCGAGGTCAAAGTAAACGGAGCTAACATATTTTAATGAGCAAGAGTGTGACATAGTCAGACTTGTCCTCAAGGAAAATCTGAGATCATAAAACTGATCATTCCAGCAGAAACATGGGTTTACCATAGATGCCCTACTCAGCAAGTAGTAGACTCTTTGAGAGCAGAGTGATGTCACTAAAAGGCCTATGTAGCCTTGAATTGCCACAGGAAATTACCACCTGTTAAATTGACACTTTAGTCTCATAAATTTGCACACTCCTTTTCTATAGTATGTGTCCTAATTAGAGGATGTGTCCTAAGTTTATGGGTGGTCCTCTTGCAGATGTTTTTATGCTGTTATATCTTTAAAAGCTTCTTGTTCTCACAAATAATATCCTCTACACCATTAGAGAAAGTGTGAATCTGTTGGTAAAAGGGTTACTTTGCATTTTCCTTTTGACTATATGGAGACTTAAAGAGTTAATAATTTTAATACACAGAAGTAGTTGTAGAAATAATAATGATAAGTATTAACCCAGTATTTAAGGTTTGTAAAATACTTTATAAAATATCATTTTATCCTTATAACAACCTGGAGTAGTAGATGGTTTTATTATTCCCCATCTATAGATGAGGAAACTGAGGCAGACAAATGTTAAATGAATTGCCCAGGGACACATAGCTAATGAATGTTGAAGGCTAGATTCGAAATCAGATGTTCATGATTCCAAGTCCAGAACTCTATACCCTGATCCATCTTGCTGCCTCTAAAGGCATTGTGGGGAGCTCACTAAGAAAGACCAAGTGCCTGTTTTTGCATGCAACAGGGAAATAAGATATACAGGCAATGGGGCATAGAAATCTATCTTGCCCTACAATAAAGTCGGGGGAAAGTGATGGGGGGAGGGGAAGGGGGTGATAGAAGGGAGGGCTGATGGGGGAACAGGGCAATCAGAATATATGCCGTCTTGGAGTAGGGGAGAGGGTAGAAATGGGGAGAAAATTTGTAACTCAAAATCTTGCAGAAATCAATGCTGAAAACTAAAAAACAGTATCAAATAAAAAGAATTGAATGATGAAAAAAAAGAAAGACCAAGTGCTACAATTTTATTACTTTTTTGTTGTTAATGCTGGTTAATATAGTTAATTAACTCTCTTATTTCTAATAATTCCACCTATATAGTGATAAAAAAATAAAAAGTCACCTCACCTACACAACCAGGATAACTATATTGTTTCACTTTCTTCCAGCTTAAAACATTATTTTAATCTTTGAGTTACTAAGCCAGTCGGAATTCACTTAGTTATTGAGTGTTGGATATGATGTATGTCTGTTTGCACTCAGGACTCAAGCACAGAAATAAAACATTTAATATTCAGCATTTAGAGACAAATATTACCTTGTTCTGTAACTGTAAGAATTAGAAGCTAAAGGGGATATATCAACATATATAAAAGTATAACCCCATATATACACATGTATATGAATATGTATATACATATATGTATACTGGGATACCGGCAGGATTTTGATGATGAAAAATAAAATGCAAACATGTTTGTGTGTAAATATTAATGTGAATATTTTACATAGATACACATTTATGTGTGCATTTATCAAAATGGGCATAGATGTCATTTTCATAGAGATAATAATTTAACTACAGGAGATGAGGAGTTAATCAAGACAAATAACATAAAGAGGCAGCTAAATGTCCCAGTGAATAGAGCACTGAGCTTGGTATCAGGAAGACTCATACTCGTAAGTTCAAATCTGGCCTCAAACACCCTCTGTATGACCCTGGGAAAATCACTTAACACTGTTTGCCTTAGTTTCCTCATCTATAAAATTCACTGGGGAGAGAAATGGTCAACTACTCTGGTATCTTTGCCAAGAAATCCCCCTAATGGGATCACAGTCAGACATGGCTGAAAACTAATGAACAAGGGGAAAAAAAGTATAAAGAGAAAAGAAAAGAAAAATAAAGAGAGCCAAAGACAGAACTCTGAGAAAAACTTGAGGTTAGTGTTTCTGATGTGGATGGAGAAGCATCAAAAGATAGTGGAAAAGAACAATCAGGAATGTATGAATAGAACCAGGAGAGATCAGCATCATGATCCACACATATCTTCCTAGAGAAGACAGTGTGTCTGGGAAAAGAATGCAATTAATAATGTTAATGGCTGCAAAGAGGCAGAGGAAAAGGGAATATCAAGAAAAGGCAATTATATTTACTAGTTTAAAAAAAATTATTGGCAGTTTTTGAGACCTTGACTTCTGTGGATGACAATGTCAGAGCACAAGGGTCAGAGGGTTTAGAAGTATAAAAAGAAAGGAAGTAGAGTTATAGCCAAAGAACATCATTAAAAGTGTCCATTTACTTAAAAATACTTACAAATGTATTTAATGTGATAGCAAAGAATTGGAAACCAACTACATTCCCTTTCATTGGAAAATGGATAAACAGATTATAGGACATGAATATAATGAAAGGGAATTTCATCTATGAAGAGAAGTTTGGAATTCAATAGTTAATCACTACCCACCATCTGAGAAACTTTATTCTTTCTCATATGGGACCTCATGACCAGAAGTTCATGGAATTTCAATGAGAAAATCATAGTACGTAACAAGTATGATGTCATTTTTTTTCCTTAAGTCACATTGAATTTGAGACCCAATCATCTTCACAAGACAGCTAAGTAATGCTGACTTCTGATGAAATTTTGGGAATAGTATACCTGCAACTAACTGTAGTTGGATTCCTAGGAAACTGTATCCTCCTCTTCTTAAATGGCTTTAATTTTTTCATTGCTCATAGAACAAGACCTAAAAATCTAATTATCATCCATTTGGCATTTTCCAATGCCATGGTGCTGCTCTTTAGAGGAATGCCTAGTACAACAAGGCTTTGGAGAGTGAAATTAATCCTGGATGAGACTGGAATTAGATTTATAACATACTTGTAGAGATTAACCCGGGGCCTCTCCCTGAGTAGTACCTGCCTCTTGAGTGTCTTCCAGGCCATCACCATTAGTCCCAACAACTCCAAATGAGAGCAACAGATTGCATCATTCCATGCATTCTTCCTTGCTGGCTCTTCAATCTAATATCAGATCTGAATCTACTTCTATACCAAAGTGGTCCAAAGCATAGTATAAATACTAATTATGGATGTAACATGCAGTATGGGTTTATAGATATGTATAATAAGAACCATATAAAATTGGCAATCATGGCACTTGTCCAAGTTGCTATATTTGTGTTTCTCGTGACTTGCTATAGGGCCTATACAGTCTTAATCCTCTACAGACATAAGAAGCATGTCAATCATTTACATAGTAATAGCCTTTCCATAAAAATATCCACTGAAACCAGAGGCACCAAAGCTATTCTGATTCTAGTGGGTGCTTTTGTTTTGCTTAATATGTTCAGTCCCATTTTTATTTTGCATATGCTCTATTTTAAATACCCAAGTAATTGGATGATACATACTTCAATCTTTCTTTCTCTATGGTATCCAACAGTCAGCCCTTTTATTCTGATCAGCATTGATAACCATATTCCCAGGACTTGTGCTCATTAATAGATTGAAAAGGTACAAGGTCTTCATGACCCTATAATTCAGATCCATGCAAAAGACCTTATACAGGCATACAGACTTGGAATGTTTCAGCTGGAAGAAGCATTGAAGAATATCGAAGCCTATCACTCAACAGACTCCTGAAACTGAGCTTCAGGATCAATGAATTATGAATTAACACTTGCTTTCTCCACTCTAACCTCCTTTTTCATATTTGGCATTATATACCTTTCTACCTTCATTCAATTTTATCCACAGGTCTATCATATCTAACTTTTCTAAAATTCTATCTTCCATAATATCTTTTCTGTTTATTTTGTTGTTAGATGTATCATACTGTGAAAGGGGAAGGTTTTTACTTTATTTTAACTAGTATACTGAATGTTACTATTTCCTCCCGTAACTCACTTAACTTTAGAAATTTGGATGCTATACCATTTGGCGCATATATGTTTTGTATTGATATCACTTCAATATCTATGGTACCTTTTAGTAGGATGCAGTTTGCTTCCTTGTCTCTTTTGATTACATCTCTTTATTTTGCTTTGCTTTATCTGAGATCATTATTGCTACACCTGCTTTGTTTTTACTCAGCTGAACATAATATATTCTGTTCCAGCCTTCTACCATTACTCTATGTATGTCTCTCTGCTTCAAATATGTTTTTTTTTACTTTTTTTGGTAAACAATATATTGTAGGATTCTGGTTTTTAATCCACTCTGCTATCTGCTTTCATTTTAAGGGAGCATTCATGCCATTCACGTTCATGGTTATAATTATCTTTTATTTCCCTCCATCATATTTTCCACCTGTTCATACATTTCTCTCTCTCCTTTCACCCCATCACCCCTTACTGATGTTCTGCTTCTGCCCACTGCTTCTCTCAATCTCCCCTCCTATCAACACCCCCCGAATTTTTTGTCCCCTTCTCCTCCTACTTCTCTATAGATAAAGATATACTTCTATACCCAACTGAGTGTGTATGGTATTCCCTCTTTAAGTCAAACCTGATGAGATTAAGGTTCAAACAATGCTAACCCCCCCCCCACTTTCCCTCAACTGTAATAGGTCTTTTGTACCTCTGAATGTGATATAGTTTACTCCTTTCTACCTCTCCCTTCCCTTTTCTCCCAATTTCATCCTCTTTTTCACCTCCTACTTTTGATGTCATCCCATCAAAGTCAACATACACCCACATCCTCTGTCAATGCATATTCTTTTTTAATTATTTAAATTTTAATTTATAGAATAAAACAAGTATTTCCATAATAGAGTATAATTTTAAAAAAATGATTGCTCATAAAACTGCAAATCCATAAAGTACAACTTGCTACTCCTTTTAAATAAATAATAGAGTTATCACTTAAATTACCATTTCTTTTCTTCTTTCTCCCCGCCCTCCTGCCAAGATTGCTACCATTAAACACAAATGTATGTGTGCAGAGAGGGAGGAGTTGTACTAAGTGACCTATTAGAGATACAGTCCTTAAGCATTGCAAGTACCATCTTCCTGTGTCAGGATGTAAACTATTTGACCTTATTTTATAACTTATGTGTGTTTTTCTCTTTGCTGTTTACTTTTTATGTTTCTCTTGAGTCTTGCATTTGAAAAATTGAATTTTTGGTTTAGCTCTAGTCTTTTCATCAGGAGTGGTTCAGTTTCCTATTTCATTGAATGTTCATTTTTTCACTGAAATATTATGCTCAGTTTTTCTGGGTAGTTGATTCTTGGTTGTAATTCAACCTCCTTTTGCTTCCAGAATATCATATGTTAAGCTCTTTGATTCTTTAATGTAGAAGTTGCTAAATCCTGTGTAATCTTAACTGTGACCGGTTGATATTTGAATTAATTTTTTTTTCTGGATACTTGCAGTATTTTCTTCCTCACCTGAGAGTTGTGGAATTTGGCTGTAATGTTCCTGGGAGTTTTAATTTTAGGCTCTCTTTCAGGACATGATAGGTGGATTCTTTTGAGTACTATTTTACCCTCTGGTTCAAGGATATCAGGGTGGTTTTCTGTGATAATTTCTTTTAAAAATGATGTCAAGGGCTCTTTTTTTAAAATTACAGCTTTAAGGAAGTCTAATAATTTTCAAATTATCTCTTGTGGATCCATTTTCCAGATCAGTTGTTTTTCCAAAGAGGTATTTTACATTCTTCTGTTTTTCATTCTTCTGATTTTGATAACAAAAGACCAAATAAATATCATAAAATAACTCAATGTCAGGAAAAGAAATCTAATTTGCTTTAAAATAACCTCTCAATAAAAAGTTTTGGCTATGATACGTTTATAGGAGGATTCAATCAGACTTTTAAAGAGAAATTAGGACCCATAGCACACAAATTATTCTCAAAAACTGAGAGACAAGTACCTTACCAGATTAATTTGAAGAACAAATATGGTCTCAATCCTTTCTGAGGGAAGGATGAACCAGAGAAGAACTTTAGATCAATATCATTAATGAACATCAAATTTAAAAAAAAGCTAAATTAAATCCTTTCAAAGTCTACAGCAATTCATCCAAAAATTCATTTTTATGTGGGATGAAATTATTGTTTAACATTAGAAAAACCATCAATATATTTATTTAACAAAAGAACAGCTCCCTAAACCACAGGATTATCTAAATATACGCAGAAAACTTATTTGACAATGAACTACTGTCATTTCTCCTGTATGACTTACAAAGGACAGACATCGAGGGATCTTTTTTATATCATTAAAATTGCAAGCAAAAGTAAGCATTATTTCTACCCCATTTTACAATTGGAGAAAGTGAGGCAAACAGGTTAGATTATTTGCCTGTGGACACATGTTTATAAAGTTGCTAAAAACAGATTTAAACTCAGGTCTTCATTAGAGGCCTGGAATCCTATTGTTCTATCTACCCAGCTACAATAAATAGGAGATGTAAAAAGATTTCCTTTATGTAATGATGGCCCAGTTTGGATTATGCAACAAATTTATGCAATTTTGAAATTATTTTGTAGCTTCCTTGGGCAGCAAGTGAAATGTCTGGAATTCCTTGGTGTGGATTCTCAGAAGCAGGAAGAAAAATGGAAAGAAAAAGCAATAAAAGTGTTGGAAGCATGGTATGCAAGGCAAGATGAACAGCTACGAAAACAAAAGTAAATAACAGGGCAGCTGAAGAAGCTTTTGTAAATTATGATGAAGAGACTATTCCTGGCTCTGAGTGGGAACATGTGGCTCGGCTGTCTGACTTTAACCCCAAGTCTGGCAAGCAGGCCAAGGATGTGTCCTGCATGTACTCAGTCTGCATCTCCCTCAAGCAAGCCCTCCCCCCCCCTCCCGCCCTGGTTCACTAAAGGGAAGCCCAATGAAAACACTAGGATTGTAATATCTTAATCTTACTGAGCAAAGCTGTTCACAGTTATTGGATTAATTATGTTGGGGTTTTTTGGACCAAACCTCTTGTATTTAGAGTTGATCATTGTTTGTGATTGGATTTTTCTTCAACTCTTTTCTCCCTGGCGTTCCAAGTGGGAGGGAAGTGAGACCTTCAGGACGATAGCCTCTTGTTCTTTTGTGCATTGTCATTTTAAACTCTACTAATAATAAAATTCCCTTTCAAATAGAAAAAAACACAAGGTTTTTACTTCTGATACTTTTCACATTTCTCTTATCATTGCCTTTCTTGGCCAATTTTAAACATTTCTTTGGAGTATCTTATGGAATTCTTGTCTAGGACCTCTCAAATTGCTAGCCTAACCAAAAGTGATTCTATTTATGTTATAATTTCCTGAATTATAAGACTCAAAGCTCACACAACAGTTAACTGCAGGTGCCCTTCACCTTCAGCATAGAATGGTTATTCAGCAAAGAGAGAGGACTCAGCCTGGGTAAATTTAACCACCTACCTTTTACTTCACAAAGAAATTCATCTTAATAGCGGAGAAAGATGTGGTGGCTTATTTCTCACCAAATCTGAAGAGCCCAAATCCAAGAGGAAAGAATGTTTTATACCTACAGGTGATCTGGAAGATTCCTCAATATGGAATAAGGATACTAGTAAGTAAGGAGGAAAAGGACAAGAGAGGGATGATCATAGAAGGGAGGACATATTGGGGGAGGAGGTAATCAAAAGCAAGTACTTTTGAAAAGGGACTGGGTCAAGGGGGAAAATTGAATAAAGGAGGATGCATATAGGATGGAGGGAAATATAGTTAGTATTTTACAACATGACTGTTATGGAAGTGTTTTGCATAATGATACATGTGTGGCCTATGTTGAATTGCTTGCCTTCTCAAGAAGGGTAGATGAGGAAGGAAAAGGGAGAGAATTTGGAACTCAAAGTTCTAAAAACAAATTGGGAAAAGGAACATTGTGAACATTCCCAACCCCTCATAACCACAGTACGTTTCCTGATTTTTGTCCCACCTCTTGCCCCTCCTTTTCTGTAGCAGATGGAAGGTGGGACAATGTTGAAAAGAGTGGATCACCAATTCCTAATATGGAATCAGCTCTAGTTTGTCCTCAAGTTTAACTTGCCCTTTATTTTTTTTCCAGGTATAACAAACAGACCCAATTGTGTCAATTGGGTAAAAAAGACTGAGCTAGAACCAAGGGAGCACTTCAGCTAGAAGCCCAATCCACAGGGTTAAGTATACTTATTGCCTCTCCCTGGCAGTCACCTGACAGCCCCTCATTTCTTCTTCTACTCTCATCCAGACAAGAAAAGTTTCTCCCCACTGCTTATTGATGCTACACTAGAGATCTTAAATACTCAATAATCCGTGCAGAAAACTAGAAACACCTGCAACAAGAGTTAACTTTCTTTTAGTCTGGTCCCAGATAACCTAGACAGACAGTGCCATTTCTCTGCAGGTGACATGATAATTAGAGCCTTGGGAAGAAATGAGCTCAGACACAGCAGCATCAGTAACTGCAACACTGGTCCTTCCCTATATATGACACACACAGTCATACAAACACATATGCTCCCTCAAACACTGACTGCTGCTCTACATATTGACACAGACCAGCCTGGTAAGTCACTATGCCTTAGCACAGAGACAGAGATTGGTAGAACTAGAGGGAATCTTTAATTTAATGATTTTGTGCCTAGAGCCTAAGACAAGGTCTTACTGAATGCTAAAGAAATGAATCAGACTATCACAAAGCAAAACAGGCACATACCAATAACCCAGTCACTGTCCTAAGTGTACAGAGACAAAGAAAGGCAAAAAACATTCCCTGTTCTCAAGAAGTTCGTAGTCTAAAGGGATAGACAACATGCAAACAGCTAGGTACAAAAACAGTTATAGAGTAATTTCTACATATTATCATAGAAAAAGCATTTAGATTATAAATTACTTGGAAAGGCTTCTTCCAGAAATTGGGGCTTTGGCTAAGGAAGCTACAAGATCTAGGAGATGGTGATGAGGAAGGAGTTTACAAATGTAAGAGACTGAGTGATTCTGGGTAAAGGAATCCGATGTCCCTGGGTCTCTCTGGAGTAGACCTATAAACCCCTCCAAAATGATTCTGAAAAGGGATGAGACCTCACCTGCCATCTAGAACTGACAATGTACTGCTCCAGAGGTGGCTAAAGACTTCTCAACTCTTTCTGCTCTGCACTTCACCTAAGATGGGTCCAGTGAGTAGTTCAGGGTGAATTTTGTTAATATGAGTTTCTGCCCATTTAATATCCATATCAAATATCCATTTTGCCTAATTCCCTTTCCCAGCCACATACATACTAGGTCTTTGTTACAGTCTGATGAGAAGATGGCAATATTATTACTCACTCAAACCACAGCCTGAGGAAGAAGATTTCTGTCCTCTAAACCAGTCTATGTTAAAGAAATGGTTGTTTTATTTTGTAAGTTCAGAATAAAATAAATATTTTTTTAAAGGAAAAGGATAAAGTAAAGAATTCTTTCTTTGGAGTGAGAGGCACAAGGTTCAGCTTCTGGGCCATGTGCCTACTGACCATGGCGCTTTGGGTAAATCCCATTCCTTCTTTAGCCCTCAGTTTCATCATTTTATAAAATAAAAAAAGTAATGAATTGCACTAGTTAAGTTCAAATGTCCATTCCCATTCTAGATATGATATATTGGTCTCTTCACATGTTGGGAAAGATTCTGGGGTTCTGTTCCTGGCTAACATATACAAGAGCCCTCAGTAATGCATATTACCCACCTAATACTTTCAAGGTTGAGAGATTGTAGAATCTGAAGGTTTCTTGAGTTTCTGCTTCATTTTTCTTAAGAAGGAAGTAGAAGAGCTAGCCAGGCAGGAGGGATTGGCTAACAGAGGTGATAGCTGAGAGGAGGACTGGTTAAGAAATCACTTCATATTTGTTTTTAAAAACTTTGTAATGTTGAGATTAAATGTGTTTTAAAATTAATTGCTAACAAACTCTTAGATTTTTTATAACTCTTACTCCTTCAAGTAGGAAACAGGGACTTAATTATATGTTAGTGTCTTCTCTTATGGGATAAAATTGTATAACTCATATTCACAAAAAGCTCAGTGCTTGCAAATATAGGAGGGAAGAATAGGAACAGCAATTAAACATTCCTGGGGGAAACAGTCAAGGGGAAGGCCTCCATCTAAGTTGAAAATATCATTCAAAGAACATTTCTTAAACATCCACTGTATGTCAAGATCTATGCTAAGAACCAGGGATCAAAAGAAAGACAAAAGACACTATCTGCTCTCTCTTAAGCTCACAGTATAATGGTGGAGGCCACATGTAAATAACTGTGGACAAATGAGTTATTTCCAGGATCAGTTGGTAATATTAACAGAGGGAAAATACTACCATCAGAGAGGACAGGGAAATCCTTTTTGGAAAAGACAGCATTTTAGCTGAGGCTTGCAAGAAGCTAGGGAAGTCAGGAAACAGAGATGGAGATTGAAAGCATGCTAGACATTTGGGGACAGAGAGTAAAAATCAATGGATTCCAGAGATTCATTATCTTGTTCAAGGAACAGCAAGATGGCCAGTTCCACTGGATCACAGAATACATAGTTGGGAATAAAGTTTAAGAAAGCTTGAAAAAGTAGGAATCGGCCAGGTTAGAAAGAGCTTTGAATCCAAAAATGGCATTTTATATTTGTATGTGAATATAATAGGGAGTAATTATAGTTTCCTTAAAAAAGCTGTTGACATGATTATACCAGGACTTCAAGATGACCTTGACAGATGAATGGAGAATGGAGTGAAGTGGGGAGGGACATCAGTCAGGGAAATTTTTCTGACCTGCTCAAGTGTGGTAGCAGCGTCAGAAGAGAGAAAAAAACATATCTAAGACATGATACAAAAGTAAAATTGACAGGATTTGGACAAAAATGGACATATGGGTGTGGGGAAAAGAAAAAATGAGTAGTCAAAGATGACATATAATCTTAAGTAAGATGGTGGCCACCTAAACAGTAACAAGGAAGTTTGAAAGAGAGAAGGGTTTGAAAATAAAGATAATGTGTTAAGTTTCAGAAATGATACATTTACAACATCTATGGGACATTCATTTTGAGAGATAGAATACTCAGTTGTATATGTAATAATGGAGGTCAGGAGAGAGGATGGGTCTGGATAAATTGATTTTAGAATCAGCATAGAGATGATACTTGAATCTACGGAAAGCTAAAGATTTCTGCAAGTAAAATAGTACAGAGGAAGAACCAAAGATGTCACAAAAAAGAAACCTGGGAGACACACATCCACCACACATTGTAGTTTGTGATGTAGATTTTTTAAATTTTTTTTATTTTAATTTATGGAATAAAACAACCATTTCTATAACATAGGACAATAAAAAGATGATTGTATAGGAAACTGCAAATCTACTATACACAACTTGCTATTCCTTTCAACTATACAACAAAATTGTCATGTAAATTTCTTCTTTTTTCTTCCCTTCCACCATCCACCCTCCGCCCTGAAGATGGTTACCATTAGACACAAATAGATATATATGTAAAATTGTTCTATATATAATTCTATTCATAAGTTCTTTCTCTGGATGAAGATAGTATCTTTTTCATATGTCCTTTATAGTTAATTTGGGTATTTATAATAATCAAAATTACTTATTTGCTCAGTCATTCTTAAAACAATATTGCTGTTATGGGATAAAATGATCACTTGGTTCTGCTCATTTCCCTTTTCATTATTTCCTGAGGTAGATTAAGATCCAGAAAAGGAAAAGGAGCAGGGAGTTTTGAAAAAGGCAAATATATTTACCAGTTGAGAGATCATTGCCAACTTTGGAGAGACTGGCTTCAGCTGAATGATGAAGTCAGAGTACAAGTGTCAGAGGGTTTAGAAAGGTGAGAACAGAAGTAGAGTTATTATAGAGAAGAAAATCATTAATGAAAAGTTTCCATTTCTTCAAAAATACTTTTAGACACACTTAATGTGATAGCAAAGATTTGGAAAACAATTATATACCTTTTTTTATATACCTATGATTGACCTTATTATTCCACCAAATCTATTTCTCCATAGTTAAAAATATCTCTTCATTGTCAAATCTAATGGCCTTTTCTCAGTCCTCATTCTCTTTTACCTCTCTACAGCCTTTGACACTTTTGCTCACTGTCTCCTCCTTGACACTCTTTTCTCTCTAGGTTCCCAGGATACCACTCTCTTAATTTTCATGCTACCTATCTGCATGATCCTTCTCTCTCTTCCTTTCGTTGATTCTCCTCCAAATCATATCCTCTAGCTGAAGATGTCCCTCAAGGTTATGAACTGGGCCTTCTTCTCCTCTATTCTATTTCACTTGGGGATCTCATTAGCTCCCATGGATTTAATTTCTTTCTCTTTCCCAAATGATCCTCAAATCTACTTATCCTGGTCTTATTCCTCTGCTCACCTCTAATCAATTGCCTTCCAGAATCTCAAACTGGATCTTCAGCAGTGTAATGTTAATGGGATATAAGATCTCGCCTGTTCTTTAATAGGCTTTACATGGAGTCCTCACACAGAGCCAATTAGGCTCTGGGTCACAGAGATTTCCATACCTTTTCAATTAAGTGCTGATTTTCAAGCTTTTCAGCACTAAGCCAATCAAGTGCCAAGTCTTAGACTGGAAACAGTAAATATTGTATTATTTGGCAAGAGAGAAGCATGTGGAGGGAGAAGCAGGCAGAGAGAGAAACAGGTGGAGGGAGGATCTTGTCTAGAGGAACTTAAAGAAAGCTTAAGAAGTCCAAGTTGCCTGGAATGGTGATGACTACCTAGCTAAATCTCACCTTCTGGTATCTTAATAGTGATGTTCCAAATAAATAATTGGGTTTTGTCTTAGAGGAAGAGAGCTGATTATATTTTGTGAACCAGTCCTGGAAATACATACGCATATTCATATGAGCTGCTACAAGTATCACATTGGCGTTACAAGCAGTCCTCTGGCTATGTGTAAAATTGAACTACTTATCTTTCCCCTACAATTTTTGCACTTCCTTCTATTTTCCCTATTACTCTAGTGGGCAACACCACACTCTCAATCCCTCATGCTCAGAATTTAGGAAAATCCTGGATACCTTGCTGTCTCTCTACCTCCTACATCCAATCTGTTGCCAAAGCCTGTCAATTTCACCTTTACAACACCTTTAGAATAAGCCCTCTCCTTTCCTCGTATTTTTCTACCACTTTAAGGTAGTCTCTATGCCTCACGCCTGGATTATTGAAGTAGCCTGCTGTTGGCTCTGCCTATCCAATCCATCCCCTATTTAGCCACTAAAGTGATTTTCTAAAAGCTGTGGTCTGATTTTGTCATTCCCCCTACTCCATAAACCTTTGTGGCTTCTTCTTGCCTCCAGGAACAAATACAAGGTTCTCAGTTTGGCATTTGAAGTCTTTCATAACTTAGCCCTCTCCTACCATTCTAGTCTTCTTACAACATATTCCCTGACATATATTCTTCAGTATAGTGACAATGGTCTCCTGGTTTTTCCATGAACAAGATTCTTCATCACTCAGCTCCAGGCATTTTCCCTAGCTGTTCTCCATGGCTAGTGTGCTATTTATGCTCTGCTTGAATGATTGACCTACATGGCTTCCATTACGTCCCCACTAACATCCTACCATCTTGGCCTAGCAATATCACATTTAAAACTATATTACAAAGGAGCATTCATGAAAACAATCTGGTATAGGCTATGAAATAGAGTAATAGATCAGGCAAATAGATTAGGTATAAAATATACAGTAGTAAATTGCCATAGTAATCTAGTGTTCGATAAATCCAAAGGTCCAAACTTTCAGGATAAGAGTTCAGTATTTGGCAAAAGTTCCTGAGAATAGTCTATAAACTTTTGTTTAAAACAACTGAAAATCATCTGAAAATCTGCAGAGGGGTTTTATCTGTTACTCCCATCGGCTTTTTCCTCATTGAATCATGTTCTTGAAGCCTGGGACTTAGGTCAAAGAAAAGATGTCTATAAACTAATCTTTCTGTTTATCTAAACCAGATTCTGAGACCACTTCAAAATAAAAATGAAAACCTTATGCTTACAAAGAAAAAATTGTTCCTGGTCAACCAGGCCCAATACGCTGTTCATTGTACCAAGTTTCCAGGACATCTTCAGACACAGGAAAATATAGAATTACAGAATATTTTCATCTAAGAAGGGAATTTTTGAGTTCAGTAGTAAAGCACTAACCACTGTCTGAGAAATTTTATTGCTCCTCATATGGGAGATCAGAAAGTCACGGAAATTCAGTGGAAAAATTTTACTATGTAACAAGCATAATTTCATGTTTTATTCATAGGTCCCAGATCATCTTCACAAGACATCTAAAGAAATGCTGACTTTTGATGAAATTCTGGGGATAGTATACCTTCAACCAACTGTAGTTGGATTCCTAGGGAACTGTATCCTCCTCTTCCTAAATGGCTTTAATTTCCTCCTTGTTCGGAGAACAAGACCTAAAAACCTAATTTTCATCCATTTGGCCTTTTCCAATGCCATGGTGCTTCTCTTTAGGGGAATGCCTACTATAGCAAGACTTTGGAGGGTGAGATGTCTCCTGGATGAAACTGGGATTAAAATCATAACATACATGCAGACACTAAGCCGGAGCCTCTCTTTGTGTAGCACCTGCCTCTTGAGTGCCTTCCAGGCCATCACCATTAGTCCCAACAACTCCATATGGGCACAGCTCAAAATGAGAGCACCAAAGTGCATCATTCCATGCATTATTCTTTGCTGGAACTTCAATATACTGTTAGGTATCATTATACCTCTATACCAAATTGGTCCAAAGAATAGCACAGACAGTAAATATGGATGCAACACTGGGTATAGATCTATAGATGTATTTAATAACAAATATATAAAAGTTGCAATCATAAAATGTGTTCATGATATTTTGTTTGTGTTCCTCATGACCTCTTCTAGTGTCCATATGGTCTTAATCCTATACAGACACAAGAGGAATGTCAATCATATTCATAATAATAGCTCCTCTTTAAAAACACTGCCTGAAACCAGAGCAACAAAAGCTATCCTGCTTCTAGTTGCCACCTTTCTTTTGTTTAATATATTCAGTCCCATTTTGATTTTGTACATGCTCTATTTCAAATACATAAACAATTGGATGATACATACCTCAGCCTTTCTCTCTCTATGGTATCCAACACTCAGTCCTTTTATTCTCATCAGCATTAATAACCAGATCCCCAGGACTCATACTCATTGATAATTTGAGCATCTACGAGTCTCCATAACCCTGTAATGTGGATTCACAAAGAATACTTATACAGGCCTAAAGACTCATAACATTTCAGTTAGATGGAACACTGAAGAACATCTAAACCAGTCATTCAACAGATTCCTCAAACTGAGGTAAAGGGTCAATGAATTATAAAGAATCATTTGCTTTCTCAACTCTAACATCCTTTCCATATTTAGCAGTTCTATGAAAAACTGCAAAGCACCTGAATGCATCCTAAAAATATAGTCATTTTTGGGGCAGCTAGGTGGTACAGTGAGTAGAGCGCCAGCCCTGAAGTCAGGAGGACCTGAGTTCAAATCCGGTCTCAGACACTTGACATATATACTAGCTGTGTGACCTTGGGCAAGTCACTTAACCCCAATTGCCCTGCCAAAAAAATAATCATTATTCTAGGCTGGGATTGGGGGAATTTTTTAGGCTTTCTTTATACCAAATCCTTTCCCTTTAAATTCCATTTCACTCCTCCTTTTCAAGCCATGTCATTTCCAGCAAGCCATGTCAGGAAACACCATTGCTGGTAATTACAAATAGTAATAATAATGATAATTTGCAGTTCCATGGGGAACTAAGAACAAAGCTAAGGAGGCTGAGGTAGCCCCAAAAACGTTTCCTGTAAATAGGCTCAGCTTAAAAAGATGACAAGAATATATTTGTTAAGTGTTTTGGTAATCTCATGAGAGTTCCTTTAGACAACCAAGAGTAGGGGAGGGAGGTGTGTGTGTGTGTGTGTTTGTGTATGTGTGTGTGTGTGTGTGTGTGTGTGTGTGTGTGTCCTCAAAGGTATATACTACAGATAGAAAGTAAAAAGTATACTGAAAAATGAGACACCTAGGATTTTGGGGAAAAAAATTCCTTGAAGTCAACAAAGTATAAAACCCATTATCTCAAGTGCTTATAGAGAAAGGCCTACAAGTTAGTCAACAAATAGGAACTAGAGATTCTATTAAGCAAAAATGATCTCTTAGTTGCCAAGTACAATGGCCTTTTCTCAATCCTCATTCTCCTTGTCCTCTTTGCAGCCTTTGACACCATTGATCACTCTCCCCTCCATGACACTCTCTTCTCTCCTAGGTATCCTGCCATGTATCTGCATGAAATCTCCCTCCTTTGATGGATTCTCCTCCAAATCATATCCTCTAAATGGAGATGTCCCTCAGGGTTACCACCTGGGTACTTTTCTCTTCTCCCACTATATTACTTCATGTGATGATCTCAATGGCTCCCATAGATTGAACTAACTTCTCTATGCTAATGATTCTCAATTCTAACTCCCCTGATCCCATCTCACTGCTAACCTCTAATCTTACATCTTCAACTGCCTTCCAGATATCTCTTTTTTCAATTAATTAATTTAATTTAATTCATATATTTAGTTTTCGCCGTTGATTTTCACAAGAGTTTGAATTACTAATTTTCTCCCCATTTCTACCCTCCCCCCACTCCAAGATGGCATATATTCTGGTTGCCCCATTCCCCAGTCAGCCCTCCCTTCTATCACTGCACTCTCCTCTGATTCCCTCTTCCCTTACTTCCTTGTAGGGCAAGACAAATTTCTACACCCCACTGCCTTTGTATCTTCTTTCCCAGTTGCATGCAAAAACTTTTTTTTGAACATCAGTTTTTAAAACTTTGAGTTCCAAATTCTCTCCCTTCTTCCCTCTCCACCCACTCTCCCTAAGAAGGCAAGCAATTCAACATAGGCCACATGTATTTCATTATGTAAAACCCTTCCACAATACTCGTGAAAGACTAGCTATATTTTGCTCCTTCATATCCTATCCACCTTTATTCAATTTTTTCCCTTTTCAAAAATGTTTGTTTTTGATTACCTCCTCTCCCTACCTGCCCTCCCTTCTGTCGTCCCCCCATTTTTATCTTCTTCCTCCTTCTTGCCTGTGGGGTAAGATACCAAATTGAGAGTGTATGTTATTACCTCCTCAGGTGAAATCCGATGAGAGCAAGATTCACTCATTCCCCCTCACCTGCCCCCTCTTCCCTTCCAAAAGGACTGCATTTGATTTTATTTTTTTAGATAACAACCCTTCATATTCAACTCACCCTGTGCCCATTGTGTATATATATATTTGGACCTCCTTTTCCACTTGGCTAATTCTGTCTTTCAAGGCATTCTTCTCCTCATTGGCTTTTCAGAGCTTTTTTTGCCATTTGAATTACTCTATTTTTTAAGGTGTTATTTTCTTCAGTATTTTTTTGGGTCTGCTTCACTCATTGACTTTTTTTATGGTTTTCTCGCATCATTCTCCTTTCTTTTCCCAATATTTCCTCTACTTCTCTAACTTGCTTTTCCAAATCCTTTTTGAGCTCTTTCATGGCCTCAGACCATTTCATGTTTTTCCCGGAGACTTTTGATGTATGCTCTTTGACTTTGTTGATTTCTTCAGGCTGTATGTTTTGGTCTTCTTTGTAATCAGAAAAAGATTCCAAAGTCTGAGAGTGAATTTGAGTCTTTTTTCAATGCCTGGACACGTTTCCAGCCAACTACTTGACCCTTGAGTTTTTCATCGGGAGTTTGATTTCTTGTGGGATAGAGAGTACTTAGTTTCAAGCTTGATGGGATGTGCTGTAGTTTCCAGAGCTATTTCTACAAAGCCAGCTGTGCCACACCAGTGCTCCTCCTCCCCCAAGAACAGCCAACCTGGACCGGACTCAGATCTTAAGCAGGCTCTGCACTCCTGCTCTCATCTGCCACTTAATTCCTCCCGCCAGGTGGGACTGGGGCTAGAAGCAACTGCACCTGTAGTTCTGCAGCTCCACCACTCCCACTGCCCCTGGGCCTGTGGCCAAACCCATAAACTCCTTTCACTCTGTCCCCCGCAGCTTTTCCCACTAACCTTCTCAATTGTCTTTGGTGTTCGTGGTTAAGAAGTCTAGTAACTGCCACAGCTCACTGATTCATGGCACTAGTGCCTGTTCCGCCCAGCTCCTGGTCTGGTTGGTCCTGCCGCCTCCCATGCTGAGCTGTGCTCCACTCCACTCCCAGCTCTCAGCGTGACAGACCTTACCCAGTGACCATCCAGGCTGTGCTGGGCTGGATCCCTGCTTCCCTTTGCTATTTCATGGATTCTACAGTTCTTCTCTGTTGTCTGTGCTGTTTGTGGGTTGAGAAGTCTGGTAACTTCCACAGCTCACTGATTCAGTACCCTAGGGCCTTATCTGCTGGGCTCCCAGTCTGGTCGGTCCAGGGGCAGCTCACACTGGGCTATGCTCCACTCCATTCCCACTTCTGTGTGATAGACCTTACCCAGAGACCAGCCAGGCTATCCTGGGCAGAGCCCTCCTTCCTTCTGCTATTTTGTGGGTTTTGCAATTCTAGAATTTATTTAGAGCCATTTTTATAGGTTCTTGGAGGGACCTGGTGGGGGAACTCATGCAAGTCCCTGCTTTCCAGCCGCCATCTTGGCTACACCACCCCCCTTCCAGATATCTTAAACTGGATGTTCAGTAGATATCTGAAGTACAATATGTGAAAATGGAACTCCTTATCTTTCCCTTAAAATGTTCACCCTCCCCTACCTCCTCTATTACTGTGGGTGGTTAATGCATATTCCCATTGCCTCATTCTCAAAATTTAAGAGAAATCCTGGATTTCTTGGTGTCTTTTACAGTTTTATACCAATTTCTTGCCAAGAATGGCACATTTCTCCCTTGTATGTCTTGGTTACACCCCTTTCTTTACTATGACTCTTCAAAAACATTACAGTAGTCCCTCTTCATCTCCTGCCAGGATCATTGCAATAGCCTGCTGTTGGATCTGCCTATCTCAAGTGTCTCCCCACTCCAATCCATTCTCCATTCAACCACTAAAGTCCTTTTCTAAAAGCTATGGTCTGATCATCTCAGTTTCCTTACTCATTATACCATTGTGGCTTCTTATATTCTCAGGAAAAAAAAGACAAGATTCTCTGTTTGGCATTTAAAGTTCTTCATGACTAACCCCCTCCTACCTTTCTAGTCGTCTTGCAGCATCTTCAATCCAGTGACACTGACCTTCCTGTCTTTCCCCAAGCAAGACACTTTGTCACTCAGCTCCCAGCATTTTCCATAGAATATCTCCATGCCTGGAGTGTTTTCCATTCTCTGCTTGAATTGCTGAAGTCTGTAATTTTCTTTAAATCCCAATTAAAATCCCAGGTTCTTGCCCTAGCCTTCAAGATTTAAATCTATATTACAAAGCAGTAATCATGAAAACAATCTGGTACTGGCTTGGAAACAGAGTAGTAGATCAGTGGAATTGATTAGGTAAACAATATATGGTGGTAAATGAATGATAATCCCCAAAATTCAAGATTTTGGGGGCAAGAACTCATTTTTCTCAAAAATTGCTGGGAAAACTGGAATGCAATTTAGAAGAAATTAGATATCATCCAATATCTTATCTGGCTTAAAAGGGGTATGGTTTTTAAAAAAAGGGTGATATCATAAGGAAAACAAGGAAGCTAGGAGCAATTTTCTAGTCAGATTTATAGATAAGGAAGGAATTTATGACCAAAAAGGAGATAGAGATGATCACTAATAGCAAACTGATAGTTTTAATTACATGAAATTAAAAATTTTTACACAAACAAAACCAATTTTTCCAAGTTTAGAAGGATAACAAAAAACAAAGAAATTTTTTTTTTCTGATAAAGACTTCATTTTTCAAATACAGAGCAAACTGAAAGAAATTAATGAATATAAGACTCATTCCCCAAATTATCATCAAGGGATATGAACAGGCAATTTTCAGAAGACAAAATCATAGTACTCCAGAGTCACATGAAAAAAGCATGCTCCTAATTACTATTGATTACAGAAATGCACATTGAAACAATTCAACTTACACTTCACACCTACCAGAATGGGTAACCTGATAGAAAAGAAAAAGAACAATTGCTGGAGGGGGTGTGGAAATAATTCAACACCAATGTGCTGGTGGTGTGATCTGGTGTGATCTGGGCCAACCATTCTCAAAAGGAATTGCGAGTTATATGCAAAGGACATTTAATTGGTACATACTCTTTATCCTAACAATGCCACTATGAGGTCTATTTTCCAAAGAGATCAAGAAAATCAGAAAAGAACCTATATGTGCAAAATATTTAGAGCAGTTCTTTTTCCCATGGCAAATAATTGGAAAATGGGGGGATGCCCATCAATTGGGGAATGGCTAAAGAAGTTGTAAGTAATGTTGTTGGAATATTATTAAAGCATAGGAAAAGATAATTGGCATGATTACAAAAAAACCTAAGGAAAATGTATTAACTGATACAAAGTGATGTGAGCAGAACCTGTAACTAATTGTACAGCGTTTCAATAATAACAGTGATGAAAACTCTGAAAGACTTGGCTACTCTGATCAAGACAATGATCCAAGGCAATTTCAAAGGACTCGTCATGGAAAATGCTATCCAGGCTGAGGAAGAGAATAGATGAAGTCTGATCACAGGTTGAAGAATTTTTTTTTACATTATTTTTCTTGCTTTTTTAAAACATGGCTAATATAGAAATATTTTTCATGATTTCACATGTATAATTCCTATGACATTGTATGTCATCTCAATGGCTGGGAGTGGGATAGGAAGGAAGGAAAGAATTCAGAACTTATTTTTTTAAATGTATTATTAAAATAAATAATTTTATATTAAAATATTTAAATATTTTAAATATTTTAAAGAAATAAAAAATCTACATTCTGTAGGAGGCTTTCTCCAACCTTTTTAATTCAAATACTTTCTTTCTGTTGATTATTTCCTATTTGTCTTATATATAGCTTGCTTTTTATATATTCATTTGCATGTTATCTCCCCTATTATATTGAAAGTTTCTTGAGGCCAAGAACTGCCTGTTGCTGTTCAGCACAGTGACTCACAGTCAGTAGGGCCTTACTAAAAGTAGATTGATTGATTGACCATGGCCCTGATGGGAATAATTTATTAAAGGGGGAAAAAGACAGTCCCTGCTTTCAAAAAATTACAATCTAACAAAAAGCGACAAAACATACTCATAAAAAGGTTAAAGCTAGGGAATAGGACTGGGATCTATCATGAAGGCTTGATGAACAAATCCAAAGAATTTGAAAAGAAGTTTAGCTTTTGGGAATGGGGAAAGGACTATACTGATCCCCTTTCTTAAGTAGAGACCCTGAACCTATGGCCCTTCATCTATTCAGAGAATCCAAACACAAGGGCTAAGGATACTGAAGTGATGTACCAGACATAATCAGTCTTGAGGAAAAAGAGGAATTGCCAATGATGAGTTTGCTGGGGGGAAAATGCATGATGAGGAAGTCCAGAGAAGCCCAAAAGCAGCATAGTTATTGGAAAATGGGGAAAAGTCTATAGTGAGTTCCTTTCTTAAATAAATGCTCTGGATCTCATGACCCTGCCATGTAGTCAGAGATTAGAATTAGAGGAGCAAAGGGTGCTAATAAATGAGTGCCTGGCAGATTCAGTCTTTCAGCCCTTTCATGAGATTTGCAAATGGTGAATATCCTGGAGAATAACACATGATGAAAAGGTCAGAAAGCAGAAGTAGGTGAGGATTAGGGGAAGTAGTTCAAAAGCCTCCCATGATAGCTTGGTCAACTTTTAATGAAATAATTCAATCAATCTGATATATTTGAAACTCTCTCTACTAAAAGCAAAACAAATAATAACTTCTTCGCTTCATTTAGTAATTTTATTTTCCTGAAAGATGGAGGAAAAATAAAACACAAAGACAGGTTATGCTCTAAATTGGTTTCCTCATTTAGGAAAATGAATTGGTACTTTTCATGGTTATAATGAAAATGTGGAGAGTAAGTGACATTCTCTCCTATGCATTGTGATGCAGGTTAAGAAATCCAGATGGCTTGACATGTATTCTAGTGTTTTGCAGAACATATTGCAAAATGATTTTGCAAAAAGAAAATAGGATTCAATGCACCAAATGGTGAAGAGGGAGTAATTCCAAGTAGGATGGGAAATTCTCAGGAGAGAATCATATTGTAAAGGTGCAAGAGGAAAGATTTCCAATTAGTAGGAATAGATGAAGCTCATTTGAATTTAACCACATGTTAAAACACGGAAATCTACAACAAAGTCGATTTTAAAAAATGAATGGTCAAATGATGGCAACAAGGCAAAGGAACAGCAAGGATATCTGAGTGTTGTTCTGTCTGATAAAAATACTCTCAAGAGCATTAAACCTCAAAACGAGCAAAGGCTAATAAGTCAGAAGGAAGACCCACAAGGAAGAAAAAGACCGTTGTTTGCTTTGGAACCATAAAATGAAAACCACAATCGTGAGAATACCTAGGTACTCGAGTTTTACTTTCTTCATATATATTTTTCCCTGCCAAGTGGAATGATCTTTGCATTACAAATGACAGAACAAAAATTACCAACAAAGAGTTGATACACAAGAAAGTTAACAATGTTTAATAAAGGAGAACATAGTTGATATTGATGAATTCATATGACTTAGAGAAGACCAATTGTATTCTCAGGCACCAGAGAATGTATTTGAACTGACACCTCATTGTTAAGCTGCTGTGAATGGCATTTGAAAGAGCAAAGCACATGAGAGGGTTAAACTAATATTGGGGGGAAAATGCTACCTCAAATTTCATAAATGGGGAAAAGTGAATTCCCCATATATATTAGAGAGATTGACTTGAATTATTAGGGAAATTCTAGAAAAAGAACACTAAAATGATAACAGGTTAGTATTTACAATGAAAAAAGAGGTTGACCCAACAAAGTTCAAAGGATCATTGCCATTCTGGATGCAATGCCCTAGTCTGTCCACTGAAAGATTCTTGGGTTTTGTCCCTGTTTCATCTGCTAACCAACAGAATAGTCTTCAGAAATCGATGATAGATACCCATTTATTTTGACATATGGTGTAAGATATTGGTCTAGGCCCAGTTTCTGCCATACTAGTTTCCAGTTTTCCCCGCAGTTTTGTGAAATAGTAAATTCTAAACCCAGTAGCTGGACTCTTTGGGTTTATCAAAGAGTAGATTGCTATAGTCATTGACTACTCTGTCTTCTGTACCTAACCTATTCCACGGATCTACCACTTTATTTCTTAGCCAGTACCAACTCTTTTTGATGACTGCTGCTTTATACTACAGTTTAATATCCGGTATGGCTGTGCCACCTTCCTCAGCATTTCTTTTCATTAATTCCCTTGATATTCGGGGTCTTTTGTTCTTCCAGATGAATTTTGTTATTATTTTACCCAACTCTGTAAAATAATTTTTTGGTAGTTTGATTGGTATAACAAATAAGTGAATTAATTTAGGTATAATTAATAAGTAAATTAATTTAGGTAAAATTGTAATTTTTATTATATAAACTTGGCCTAACCATGAGCAGCTGATGTTTTTCCATTTAATTAGATCTGACTTTATTTGTGAAAGAAGTGTTTTGTAACTGTATTCATAAAGGTCCTAGGTTTGTCTTGGTAGACTCCCAAATATTTTATGGTGCCTACAATAACTTTAAATGGAATTTCTCTTTCTGTCTTTTGCTGTTGGGCTTTGTTTGTAATGTACAGGAATGTTGGTGATTTATGTGGGTTTACTTTGTATCATGCAACTTTGCTATTTTTTATTATTTCAAGTAGTTTTTTTCTTGATTCTCTAGGACTTTCTAAGTAAATATCATATCATCTGCAAAAAGTGATAACTTACTTTCTTCTTTGCCCATTCTAATTCCTTCAATTTCTTTTTCTTCTCTTATTGCTAAAGCTAACACTTCTAGTACCACATTGAATAATAGGGGTGATAATGCATATCCTTCTTTCACCCCTGATCTTATTGGGATGCATCTAGCTTATCCCCATTACATATAATGCTTGCTGATGGGTTTAGGTAGATGCTGCTCCATTTATTTCTATGCTTTCTAGTGTTTTTAATAGGAATGGGTGTTGTATTTTGCAAAACCTTTTTCTGTATCTATTGAGAAAATCATATGGTTTCTCCTAGTTTTGTTGTTGATATAATCAATTATGCTAATAGTTTTCATAATATTGGACCAGCCTTGCATTCCTAGAATGAATCCTACTGGGTGGTAGTGTATTATTTTTGTGATTAGTTGCTGCATTCTTTTTGCTAATGTTTTATTTAAAATTTTGGATCAATATTCATTAGGGCAATTGGTCTATAATTTTTCTTTCTCTGTTTTCACTCTTCCTCATTTAGGTATTAGTACCATATTTGCGTCATAAAAATAATTTGACAGGACTCCTTCACTTATTTTCCCAAATAGTCTATAAAGTATGGGGATTAATTGTTCTTTAAATGTCTGATAGAATTCACATTTAAAACCATCTGACCCTAGAGATTTTTTTCTGGGGTGTTCCTTGATAGCTTCCTCAGTTTCTTTTTCTGAGATGGGGTTATTTAGATATTTTACTTTCTCTTCTGTTAACCTAGGCAATTTATATTTTTATAGATATTCATCCCCTTCCCTAAGATTGTCAAATTTATGGGCATACAAATGGCCTCATTTTTTTTTTTTGCTTTTTGGCAGGGCAGTTGGGGTTAAGTGACTTGCCCAAGGTCACACAGCTAGTACATGTGTCAAGTGTCTGAGGCCGGATTTGAACTCAGGTCCTCCTGACTCCAGGGCCGGTGCTCTACTGACTGCGCCACCTAGCTGCCCATGGCCTCATTTTTTATGAGTAAAGATGTTTGGCTGAGAAAGTAAGAGAATTTAGTTGTTTGAGAGGTTTGAGGAGATTCATGAAGATTCCTTACAGCCACTGGTGAGAATGATAAAAATAAATGGATTTGGGAAGCTTAAAACCTTTGCCTTTTGGCCTTGAAGGCTATAGTTGAGTTTACAGAATAAAAATTTGTAATTAACTCATTCATCACGCACCTCAATTTCTTCCAGCTCTTTTCAAATTCACGTGATAATAAGCAAAACATACTTAGGTGAGAGGGATGGATGAAGAAAGGAGGGGAAGAAGGGATGGATGAAAAATTAACAGATCTCAGGAAGAGAGATTATTTTTATAATGCTGAGAAGAGCAGAAATCACAAACTTGTGTCTCCCATTCCCAAGCAAAGAGTCCTTGATCTCAGTGATGTGGTCCTTGTATTAGATGATGGTGTGTCTTTGAAAGCCACACTATATTTCCACATGGGAGGAAATAAACATAGGCATTCAACACTGGATGAAGATTTCGAGAGCTCTTAACATCTCAAACTCACTATGCTAGGAATGTACAACTCAGGGTTGTTCTCCTAGAGATAGACACAAAGCTAAATATTTTGCAGAGATTTTTGTTTGATAAGATATGTGCTCTAAATGGCACTCTTTTTTAATAATTAAGATTTTTTATTTTTAGTTTACAATGCTCAGTTCCACATGATTTTGAGTTCCAGATTTTCTTCCTCCCCCCTTCACCTTTCCCTCCCCAAGATGGCATGGAATCTGATATATCTTTTACATATAACTTCGCATTGAACATATTTACACAATAGTCAAGTTGTAAAGAAGAATTATGACCAATGGAATGAATCAGGAGAAAGAAGAAACAAATCACCCCCCCCCAAAAAAAGAAAAAAACAAAGGGAAAAAAGGAGAGCCAACAGTGTGCCTCAATCTGCATTCATACTTCATAGTTCTTTCTCTGGATGTAGATAGCACTCTCCATCGTGAGTCCTTTGGAGCTGTCTCTGCATATTGTGTTGCTGAGAAGAGCAAAGTCTGTCAGGGTTAGTCCTCACAGAATCCATATATCTGTGGTTGTGTATAATGTTCTCCTGGCTCTGCTGTTGTACCAGAAGTCAGTGAGACATGCCACAGAATATAAGTTTTAAATGGAGAATTTATTAGCCGGTGACCATTTTGGGGTTCCACCCAAATCAAAATAGCCCCGAGTTGGGGTGGAGATGTGGCTTATATAGAAAATATGGGGTACAGAGGTTAATTATCTCTTGGAACTTACAGCCTAGGTCACAGCATGATGGGTGGTCCCAGGGAACAGGAACAAAGATCCTGACAGATCAAAAGATTCTGACAGGTTATGGTTAAGTGGGATAATCTTATCTATTGACATTCCTTGGAGGAGTCACTGAATCCCAGGGATGTTTGCTAAACCAAAGCATCTAACAGGTTATCGTTCAGTGGGATGGTCCTATCTACTGACATCCCTTGGAGGAGTCACAAGGCCCCAGGGATATTTGCTAAATGCCGAAGAGACCTGAGTCCATTCTTTCTGGGGGTGTTTGTCAGAGACTAGGGGTTTTCTAACAGTAACTGATTTTTCCAGTACCACACTGCTCCTCTCACTCACATTATATCCTGTAGGTATTTCCAGTTATTACAAGTCTGTATCATCCCCTTTTCTTATTGCACAATAGTACTCTATGACCTTCATATACCACAACTTGTTCAGCTATTCCCCAGTTGATGAGCATCCCCGTGATTTCCAATTCTTTGCTACTACAAAAAGAGCCACAATAAATATTTCTATACACACGGGTCCTTTTCCCACTCATGTGACCTCCATGGGATACGACCCTAGAAGTGGTGTTGCTGGGTCAAATGGTATGCACATTTTCATAGCCCTTTGGGCATAGTTCCAGCAATGTAACAGTATTCCAATTTTCCCACATCCTCTGCAGCATTTATCATTTTCCTGTTTTGTCATTTTAGCCAATCTGACAGGAGAGATGTAGTACCTAAGAGGTTTTTTGGTTTGAATTTCTCTGGTCAGTAGTGATTTAAAGCATTTTTTTCATATGCCTATAGATACGTCTAATTTCTTTCTCTGAAAACTGCCTGTTCATATCCTTTGACAATCTCTCAATTGGGAATGACTTGTATTTCTATGAATTTGACTCAGTTCCCTGTATATTTTAGAGATGAGGCCTTTATCAGAGACACTGACTGTAAAGATTTTCTCCCAATTCTCTGCTTCTCTCCTAATCTTTGTTGCATTGGCTTTTTTGTACCAAAACTTTTAAATTTAACATAATCAAAATTATCCATTTTCCATTTTGTAATGCTATCTCTTGTTGGGTCATGAATACTTTGCTTTTCCATAAATCTGATAGGTAAACTATTCCTTGCTCTCCCAAATTGCTTATGGTATCAGCCTTTATTCCTAAATCATGAACCCATTTTGACTTTATTTTGGTGTAAGATATTGGTGTATGACCAGTTTCTGCCCTACCATTTTCCAACTTCCCCAGCAGTTTTTTTTGAAATAATGAATTCTTACCCAGAAGCTGGATTCTTTAGGATTCTCAAAGAGTAGATTGCTATAGTGATTGAGTACTACATCTTATGTACCTATCCTATTCCACTGATGCATGGCTCTGTTTCTTAAGCAGTACCAGGTAGTTTTGATGACTGCTGCTTTATAGTACAGTTTAATATTTGACATGGCTAGGTCACCTTCTCTAGCATTTCTTTTCATTAGTACCCTAGATTTTCTAGACCTCTTCTTCTTCCAGATGAATTTTTTTTTTATTATTTCATCCAGCTCTGTAAAATAATTTTTTTGGTAATTCGATTGGTATGGCACTAAAAAAATTAATTAATTTAGGTAAAATTGTGATTTTTATTATATTAGCTCAGCCTAACCATGAGCAACAGATATCTTTCCATTTAATTACATCAGACTTTATTCGTGTGAAGAGTGTTTCATAATTATGTTCATATAAGCCCTGGGTTTGTCTTGGCAGATAGACACCCAAATATTTTATAGTGACTACAGTAACTTTAAAGAAATATCTCTTTCTATCTCTTTCTGTTGGGCTTGTTAGTAATGTATAGGAATGCCGAGGATTTATGTGGGTTTGTTTTATATTCCGCAGCTTTGCTAAAGTTGTTTATTATTTCAAGTAGTTTTTTACTCCATTCTCTAGGATTCTCTAAGTAAATCATCAACTCATCTGAAAAAAGTGATAATTTAGTTTCTTCTTTGCCTATTCTAGTTCCTTCAATTTCTTTTTCTTCTCTTATTGCTACAGCTAACACTTTTAGTACCAAATTGAACGGTAGGGGTGATCATGGACATCCTTGTTTCACCCCTGATCTTATTGGGAATGAATCTAGCTTATCCCCATTACCAAATAATGCTTGTTGATGGTTTTAGGTAGATGCTATTTATAATTTTAAGGAAGGTTCCATTTATTCCAATGCTCTCTAATCTATTTAATAGGAATGGGTGTTGTATGGTTTCTGCTAGTTTTGTTGTTGATATGATCAATTATGTTGATAGTTTTCCTAATACTGAACCAGTCTTGCATCCCTGGAATAAATCCTACCTGTCCGTAGTGCATTGTTCTTGTGATAAGTTGCTGCAATGTTTTTTCTAATATTTTATTTGAAATTTGTGCATCAATATTCATTAGGGAAATTGGTCTCCACTTTTCTTTCTCTGTTTTGACTCTTCCTGGTTTTGGTATTAGTACCATATTTGTGTCATAAAAATAATTTGGTAGGACTTCTTCTTCACCTATTTTCCCAAATAGTCTATAAAGTATAGGAATTAACTGTTCTTTAAATGTTTGATAAAATTCACATTTAAAACTATCTTGCCCTGGAGATTTTTTCCTAGGGAGTTCATTGATGGCTTGCTCAATTTCTTTTTCTGAGATAGGGTTATTTACGGATTTTACTTCCTCTTCTGTTACCCTGGGCAATTTATATTTTTGTAGATATTCATCCATATCCTTAAGGTTGTCAAATTTATGGGCATACAATTGGGCAAAATAATTCCTAATTATTGTTTTAATTTCCTCTTCATTGGAGGTGAATTCACCCTTTTCATTTTTTGATACTGGTAATTTGATTTTCTGCTTTCTTTTTTTTCATTAAATTGAGCAAAGGTTTATCAATTTTATCTTTTTTTCATAAAATCAGCTCTTGGTTTTATTTATTAATTTAATAGTTTTCTTTTCTTTTTTTTTCTTTCTTGACTTTTCTCCCACTTCTTACTCATGTTTTTCTACAGAAGATGGAAGGTGAACAGAGCTGATTATCAACTCCTAATGCAGAATCCCCCACAATTTGTCTTGGAGCTAAACGTGGACTTCAGTCCTATCTCCGTTAGGTAGGATACAAAATAGGGAGACCACAGGGAGAAGCATAACAAGCAGACCCAATTTGACAAGGGACACTGAGCTAGAACCAAGGGAGCATCTCAGCTAGAAGCCCAATTCGCAAGTTTGAGTGCCCTTATTGTATCTCCTGAGAGTGACCTAACAGGCCCACATTTCTTCTATACTCTCTTCAAGACAAGGAAAGTTTCTCCCCACTTGCTCATTGATGCTGCACTGGAGGATTCTAAACAATCAATAGTGTTTGATAAAAGGCATAAGCACCTGAGATAAAAGTTAAATTTCTTTTAGACAAGTCCCAGATACCATTTACCTGGGGGTGTCATTTCTCTAGAGATGACATGGAAATTCCAGACCTGGGGAAATGTGCTCAGGTACATCAGTCACTAAAACTGCAACCCTGGTCCTGCCCTATATATACACATAAACTGTCATACACACATACATGCCCCCTCAAACACTGATTTCTGCCATTCTGCTATTTTCTATTTTGTTTTTTGATTGTTTTGTTTTTTGAAAG
Source organism: Trichosurus vulpecula (assembly GCF_011100635.1). NCBI lineage: Eukaryota > Metazoa > Chordata > Mammalia > Diprotodontia > Phalangeridae > Trichosurus > Trichosurus vulpecula. Next base: position 260,119,664 of record NC_050578.1, on the reverse strand, counting down.
AAATTGGACTGGTAAGTGACTATGCCATTATACCAGAGACAGAGATGGGTAGAAATGGAAAGCAGCTTTAATGCCTATAGCCAAGAACAAGAATGTACTAAATGCTTAATGAATAAATGAGTCAGTGAAAAAGCAATGTAGGCACATATCTATATACCAGTCACTTTGTTAAAATGGGGGGAAGGCAAAAAGAAAAGCAAAAAAAAATTATCCCTATTCTCAATAAGTTCAAAATCTAATGGGATAGAAAACATGCAAACATCTATGTACCAATGGGTGATAGGATGACATGTACATATTATCATAGAGAAGGCATTTAGATCATGGATAACTTGGAACAGCTTCTTCCAGAAGATGGGGCTTTGGCTAAGACCTGAAGGAAGCCAAGATATCCAGGAGATGGTGATAAGGAAGGAGATTACAAGTGTGAGAGACTGGGTAGCTCAGGTTAAATGAAACCACTGTTTCTGTTTCTCTTGGGAGTGGCCTAGTTATAAATCCCCCAAAATCATAATAAAAAGAAATGAGGCCTCACCTGACATCTGGAACTTAAATTGTACCTGCCCCAGGGCTGGCTAAAGACTTCTCCTCTCTTCCTGCTCTGGGCTACCCCTAAGAGGGATCAAGAGAGTAGGTTGGGGGAAATCAGTTGACATGAGCTTCTGACCCTGAGATACTTTGCACAAATTGCATCCTCAGGCACATACACACAAGGACTTAGTTACATTCTGAAGAGAAGATGAGAACAGGATATTATTACTCATTCTGACCCAAGGTGAGGAGTAGGATTTCTGTCCTCTAAGCCAAGTTCTGTTAATAGGCAGAGAAATTACCTTTTATCTTGTGGCCAGCACTGTATGTTCAGTGTCTGGAATTTCTTGCTGGGTGTGGAAAAGGATGAAAGTAAAGATCCCTGGCTTCTGCTCTCACTTTTTTCCCATCCTAATCCAACACCTGACCTCAACGTGTCCCAGCACTGGCCTTTGTACTCTGAGAAAATGTGAGCAAGTGGCTGAGAGTTCTTAGGGAAGAAGAAAAGTGATCCAAATACCCCGATGGGGGAATGTATGTTCCCTGTCCCTGTTCAGTAATGCAAAACCTGCTATTTCAGAATACAACACTGACATGCAAACTGAAAGGTCACTGACAGCAGTCTCTGAGTCTTCAATTCTGCCTCCAAATATCACCAGCTCTCAGTATCTTTCCCCATTCCAGGATCTTTCCTGTTCCCACCAGTGTTTTAATAATGTTTATGAATTTGGTTTAGTGGATTCTTACATTAACAAGGTTATTTACATGGGGATAAAAAGGTGTTGAGAAGGAAAGAATACTTTGGAGTTAGAGGATTCTGGGTGTTCTACTTACTTCATTCACCTTACTTTGGACAAATCCCATTCCTTCTTTGGGTCCCAGTTTCATCATTATAAAAAGTACATAGTAATGATTTGGAGCAGTTAAGCTCAAAGTTTCATTCCCATTCTAGATGTAATCCCTTGGTCTCTCAACTGAGTTAGGAAAGTCTCTGAGGTTCTGTCTCTGCCTAACCCATAGAACTGTCTTCAGTAATCCATATTACTTACCTAATTCTTTCGAGGGTGAGGGGCTACAGATATTTGTTTTCTTTAGGGTCTGCTTCATGTTCCATAAACAAGGAGTAAAAAAGCTGGCCAGCTAGAACAGAGTGGCTAGCAGAAATGATAGCTGAGAGTCTCAATTAGAAAATAACTACACATTTTTTTAAATGTTGCTGTAGTGTGATTAAATTTATTTTAAAATTAATTTCTAACAAAGTCTGGAATTTTTATAATTATTTGTGACTGAATGAGAAACAGAGATTTTAACAGAGATGTTTATGTTTCTCTTAGAGAATCAGATTGTATAATTTGATTTTCCAAAAATGTCAGTTTTTAATGATCTGGAAGGAAAAAAATAAGATCAGTCAGACATCTGTGAATGAAAAAATAGTCCTGCAGAAGGTACCCCAGTCTAAGACGAAATGATTAACCAAAAAGTATTTCTTAAAACACTCTCTATGTATCAGGAAATATGCTAAGAAACAGGGATCAAAAGACAGGCAAACGACGGTATCTGCTCCCTGGGAAGCTCACAGAATAATGGGGGAGAGTACATGCAAATAACCAGGGAGAAACTACTCATTTATTGCATGAATTGGTAATATCAGCAGAAGATAGATGCTACCATTACTGGGGATAGGGAAATGTTTCTTGTAGAAGAAAGGATTTTAGCTGAGACTTTCAGGAAGCCAGGCAAATCAGGAGGCAGAGATGGAGACTGAAAACACCCAGGCACAGGGGAAAGCAAATAAAAATCTATGCATTCCAGAGATTCAGCATCTTGTGCAAGGAACAGCAAAAAGGCCAGTTTCCCTAGATCACAGGGTATATAGTGGGGAAAATGTTTTAATAAGAATGAAAAATGTAGGGAGGGGGCAGGTTATGCAGGTGTTTGAATCCAAACAGTGCCTTTTATATTTCTGAACATAGTGGGTAGTATTTGTAGTTTAAATAACAGGGGTGTTGACATGATTTGACCAGCACTTTAGGAAGATCAGTTTGACATATGACTGGAGGATGGACTTTTAGTCAGGAGAGATTTAAACCAGGGAACCTAACTAGCACTCTATGACACAGATAAAAGGAGATAGTTAAGGGACCTCACCAAAGCAAGGAATCCTCAGGTAACATAAGGCCTCATTGTCAAAAATAGAGATGAAAAAGGTATGTTTCCATAATGATCATTACCTTGGCACCAATGTATGCGTTTGGAAGGATTTTCAGTTAGCAGTTAACAGGATGATGGTCCCTAATGGCAGTGAAAGTGTCCTGGAGATAAGTTTAATCAAAGAACATACAATTATTTTAGTCATAGACCTTTAATGAAATCTGTAGTAGACTAAAAATATTACACTAGATTATGCCCCCTATCATGTACAGACATACTGTCCCACTTAGATACATTTATTGGCCCCACAATGGGAAACATTAAGTATATAACAACCATAATATTCCATATTTCTCCACAGGTCATACTGGATTTGACAGCAAATTATCTTCCCAAGACACATAAGGAATGGTTTCTGAGAATGAAATGCTGGGGATAATGTACTGTCAACTGGTTGGAGTTGGAATTTTAAGGAATTGTATCCTCCTACTCCTATACAGCACTCATTTCATGTCTGGTCCAAGACCAATATAGTTAATTATCATCAATTTGACCTTTTCCAATGACACATTGCATCTTTTCAGTAGAATCTCTATATCAACAAGGCTTTGTGGGTGTTTGTGGAATGTTTCCTAGGTGAGCTTGGAAAAACAGTTACTATGAAAGCTTTTGTACATAAAGGCCCTTTGCATCTTCCTTAGATTCCTTTTGTATATAGATCTAGCAGTCATCTGTGGCATATTGAGCTCTTTTTTCTTCCTTCCTAGAGTCTATTCATTGTATCATTCAATCCAAGTATAGGTATGTTTGGGTGACTTTTTAAAGTTAATTTATGTATTTTTATTTTTTAATATTCACTTCCATAAGTTTTAAATTGGCTCCTCCTCCTTCTTCTCCCCCTTCCCATGATGGCATGCAATCCAATACAGGCTCTACATATACATTCCTATTACAAATATTTTTACATTATTCATGTTGCATAGAAGAATTAAAATGAATAGGAATATCCATGAGAAAGAACATAAAATGAAACAAAAAAAAAAAAAAGAAAATAGTCTGCTACAATCTGCATTCAGACTCCCTATTTCTTTTTCTGGATATGGATGGCAAGTTCCATCCTGAGTCTTTTGGAATTATTTTAGGTCCTCGCATTGCTGAGAAGAGCTAAATCTCTATCAAAGTCAGTCATCGCACACTGTGGCTCCTACTGTGTACACTCTTCTACTGCTTCTGCTCACTTCACTCAGCATCAGTTCATGTAAGTCTTTCCAGGCTTTTCTAAAGTCTTCTTGTTCATCATTTCTTATAGCACAATAGTATTATGTTACTTTCATATACCACAACTTTTTCAGACATTCCCCAATTCCCTTTAATTTCCAATTATTGGCCACCACAAAAAGAGCTGCTATAAATGTTTTTGTACATATGGGTCTTTTTCCCATTTTTATGATCTCTTTGCAATACAGCCCTAGAAGTGGTATGGAGTATACACCTTCTTATAACCATTTGGGTATAGTTCCAAATTGCTCTCCAGAATGATTGGATCAGTTCACAACTCCAACAATGAATTAGTGTTCCAGTTTTCCCACATCTTTTCTAACATTTATCATTTTACTGTTCTGTCATGTTAGCCAATCTGATAGGTGTCTTGCGGTACCTCAGAGTTGTTTTGATTTGTATTTCTCTAATCAATAGTGATTTAGATAATTTCTTCATATGACTGTAGATAGTTTTAATTTCTTTCTCTGAAAACTGCCTGTTCATGTCCTTTGACCATTTACCAATTGGGGAATGACTTGTATTCTTATAAATTTGACTCAGAACCATTAGCATAAGTTTATATGTGTGTGTATCATATATAGATACATATACAAATGGATCCCACATACACATATATGTGTGTATGCTTATATATATATATAATGTACACACATATATGCATATATATATATATATATTTACACATGACTATGAAAAATAGAGGTGCCAATGTATGTATGCATGCTTTGGTGTAAACAAAATATACAGAACCAAATGTAACAAGATACACAATGATAACACTTTAGGTTGTAAGAAGAATGAAAAGACAATAGATATTGAAAAATGTTAATAATCAAGCCTACATTAAAACAAGAGGCATGACAAAAGACCCCCACACTTTGCATAAAATGGAAGGTTCGTGAGTGTGTTCTTATATCTATCAAACTTTTTGATGCATTGTTGAGATTTAGGGGTTTCTGGCACCACAAAATAGAAACACAGGTCCTACCTGAATGAATTTGATCCAAGCCTTTCTTCAGCCAAAGACAAGATTTATGAGAACACCAGTCAGGATGGGAGTGATTCTAAAAATCTGCCATACCATCCCGACTCTTAAGGAATTTAAGCCGTTGACAAGACTCGTAAGGAATCTGAGCCAGTTAATGGAGGTAAGATCGATCTTATATACAGAAAGACTGTGGGAGGAATCTAGGAGTGGCCAAGTAGTTTGGGATGACTGGGAGGTAACAGAGAAGGACCCTGTGCCCTAGGCAAATGCCAGGGATTTAGATCATGTGGCCAAGGGAGAATGGGGTCTAGATAGAATCCAGGGTGGGAAGTAGCCAGGGGTGATCAGGAGGTAACAGACAATGAAGAGCCAGAATACATTAATGGTCACAGAGAACTGGGAGATCTGGCTTAGGCCACAATGACAGGCAAGTTGACTGGGATTAGTCAATGCCTCAGATAAATACCAGAGACTTGTTCAAGTGGGAAAATTCAAGAAGTTTGAAGGGAAAGTTCAAAGGAGAGTTCCTAGAGGCCATAAACAAATGGGACCTAAATTATTTCAAGGTAACAGGTAAAGGTTGCAGCTTGGTCCCATACTCCATCAGCATTATTTAGGTTTTATGATTTGTTCTCATTTTTTTTTCCTTAAACGTATTGTTTCTTATGATGATGGCTCTATGGCAGGGGAGAGATACTGGGAGAATTTTGGTGATGAAAAAGAAAATATCAAGAAATTCAGTAAATAATTTCATAAAAAGATATTCAGTTATATCTAAAGAGGAAAGTAACATCTAATAAGGGAGTTATAGGGAAAGGAAAGACAAAGGAAAGATGGCAAACAAGGGTATCATAGAGAAGGGAAAGACAAAAAAGTTTGCAGACAGGAAAGAGTGAGCCAGGAGATTAAAAAGTGTAGTAGGACAAAGAAGGGTGGAGTTTATCAAGTTGAATATAAATGTTATCAATAAGACTTGGGGAGATAGGGTGAAGGATTTCTTGTAAGGGCTATTTCTTTATATCAGAATGATAGGAAATAAACAGAAGGAGACAAGTGGGACCTTTCTTTGAGTGACCTCAATTATTCACTCAGTGAGTTACAAGCAAGATCCTCACCTGAGAAGGTGGGTCAGTTTGGTGCTATGGCACACATGAGAAGAGATGTGAAGGATGCTGAAAGTAACTGGAGAGAGAGAGATACCAGCTGGAGAAATGAGGAGTAGAAAATTGACCTTGGTGCAATGTGGATTCCAAGTGACACTGAATGATGCAATTTTGTAGTGAATGTATTCAGACAAGTTTCCTGATTTCCTGTATAGTCCATCAGAGACTCCTGAAGAAGAGCAATAGAGATTTTAGGAATCATTGAGGGACAAATGAGAAAGGGATACAAAAGTAGATAATAAAGTTTGCTTAATTTAATAAGGGTATTGACATGTGAAAACAACAACAAAGAAGAGTTTAGTTGCTGCAATGATGAAAGGCAGAGAAACAAAAAGAAGATGGTAGGATTGAAGGTCACTGTGAGGAAGAATAGGCTCAAAGGTCTTCTTGTTTCTGTTTTCTTGATCAGTCATGTCTAATTCTTTCTGAACCCACCTGGGGTTTCTTTGCAAAGGAGTGGAGTTGTTTGCCATTTTCTTCTATAGCTCGTTTTGTAGATGAAGACACCTAGGCAAACATGGTTCACAGAGTAACCCATAACCACACAGATAGTTAGTATCTGAGCCTGCATTTGAACACAGGTCTTTCTAACACCAGGGCCAAAACCTTATCCATTGTGCCAGCTTGCAGCCTGGAGGTTTCCAGGCCTATGGAAAGATGGAATGAGAAAAGATTTTCATCTAAGAAGGGAATTTTGGAATTCAATAGTAAGTCACTAACCACTGTCTGAGAAATTTTGTTGCTCCTCAAATAGGTGATCAGAAGGTAATGGAATTTCAATGGGAAAACCTAAGCATGAAACACTCACAATACCATCTGTCTTCTCATAAGTCATGTAGAATTTTAAAGCAAATCACCTTTACAAGATAGCTAAAGAATACTAACTTTTTATGAAATTCTGGGGATAGTATACCTGCAAATAACTGTAGTTGAATTCCTAGGGACCTGTATCCTCTTCTTCCTAAACAGCTTTAATTTCCTCAATGCCCAGAGAAAAAGATCTAAAAACCTAATTATCATCCATTTGGCCTTTTCCGATGCCATGGTGCTTCTCTTTAGAGGAATACCTACTGCAACAAGGCTTTGGAGGGTGAAATGTCTCCGGGATAACATTGGATTTAGAATCAAAACAAACATGCAGACACTAACCAGGAGCCTCTCCTTGTGTAGTACCTGCCTCTTGAGTATCTTCCAGGCCATCACTATTAGTCCCAACAACTCCACAATGGCACAGCTCAAAATGGGAGCATCAAAGTCCATCATTCCATGCATCCTTCTTTGCTGGATCTTCAATTTACTATTATATGTCGTTCTATTTCAATACTACGGTGGTGCAAAGAACAGAACAGAGTAAATACTGTTGCAACAATGGGTATAAATCTGTAGATTTGAATAATAAGAATCATTTTAAACTTTTATCATAATCTGTGTTTATGATACTTGCTTTGTGTGTCTCATGACCTTTTCTAGTGCCCACATGGTCTGCATCCTATATAGACACAAGAAGCATGTAAATCATGTTCATAGTAATAGCCTCTCCACAAAAATATCCCCTGAAACCAGAGCCACCCAAGCTATCTTGCTTCTAGTGGGCATCTTTGTTTTGTTTAACATATTTAGTCCCATTTTTGCTCTGTCTATGTTCTATTTTAAATACACAAAACTTGGATTATAAATACCTCAGCCTTTCTGTCTCTGTGGTATCCAGCTGTCAGCCCTTTTATTTTGATCATCACTGATAACCAGATTCTCAGGACTTGTACTCATTGATAGATGGAAAGGTTACAGTGCCTTCCTTACCTTGTAATACATATCCACACAGAAGACCTTCACAGGCATAGAGACTCAAAATGTTTAAGCTCAATGCAACATGAAAGAACAGCAAAGAAAGTCATTCAACATATTCCTGAAACTGAGGGACAAGACCAATGAACCATGAAGAAATGTTTGCTTCCACATCTCTAGCCTCCTTTCCATATTTTGGAGTTCCATGAAAAAATCCAAAGCATCTGAATAAACCTTAAAGAATAATGACTCTTCTAGGCTGGGACTATGGGAACTTCCTTATTTATCTGATGCTAATTCCTTTTTTTTGTAAATTCTTTTGACTTTTCCCTTTGAAGTTTTATTCCCAATGAACCATGTAGGGAACTGTGCTGGTTTCCCCTCACCCTCTCCAATTAGATATAGCTCCTCTTGTAATCCTGGCAATTTCATCTCCTGAATGAATTTTCCAACCAGAAAGTGATTGCTGATCAGAGAACATAATTATTTTCAACTTTCAACTGTTGCTTTTTATTAACAGATATATCAATTGGTTTATGAAATATTCATCTGAATTTTTTACGGTGTTAATGGATTTTTCATAAAATGAACTAATAAAAAGAGCTAAAAAATATATTTCCATGGGAAATTGAGAACCAAACCAATACAGAGGTGGCCCCAAAAATGTTGCATATAAACAGGCTCAGCTTAAAAAGACAATAAGAATATATTTTCGGAGTCTCTTGGAAATCTAATTAAAGGTTCTTTAAACTAAAAAGAATGGGCAGTGGAGAAGATTGTGTATGTATATCCTCAAAGGTCTATAGCAGAGAGAGAAACTTCAAAGAGTAATGAAAAGTGAGACACTTAGGATTCCATAGGAGACAAATTCTTAAAGGATAAGGAAAATTCCCAATAATGAGTTTCCTAGGGAAGGGATGCATTATGAGGACCTCTTCAGAAGCCCAAAAGGAGTATAGTTATTGAGAAATGGGGAGAAGTCTATAATGAGTCCCTTTCTTAAATAGAGGCTCTGGATCCCATAACCCTGCCCAAAATCAGAAGGGACAATCAGAGAAGCAAAGGGTTCAGATAGGATGTGACTGCCCGGAATCTTCAATTTTTCAGAATAACGAGATTTCCAACTAATAAAGTTCCAAGAGAAGGAAGACATGATGAAGAGGTCAGAAAGCAGAAATAGATGAGGATTGGGGGAAAGAGTTCACAATACAATTTACCAGATATGTTTGGAACTCTCCCAAAACCAGAACAAATAATAACTTCATGATTTCCCTTAGCAATTTGGTTTTCCAAATGACAAAGATAAAAAATCAAAGGTAGATCATTTTCTAAGTTGGATTCCTCACTTAATATAAGAAATTGCTACTTGGCATGGATGTAATATAAATGTGGAGATTAAATGACATTGTCCCCTAAACATCAACAAAGGTTAAGAAATCCAGAAAGTTTAACATATATGCAAGTTTTTGGGAGAACGTATTACAAAGAAAATATTAATGGTGAAGAGGGAGTAACTCCAAGTAGGATGGGCAATTCCTATAAAAAAATAATGCTTTAAAGTTTCAAAGTGAGTGATTTTCAATTTTAAGGAAAAATTAACCATGTATATCCACATGGAGATCAAAAATAGTATAAAAATGTTCTCATTATGAAAAAGAGGTAAGGTAACAACATGAATATTTGAGTGTTGTTCTACCTCATAAAAAATATTTTCAGGATGATCAAACCTCAAAACGAACATAGGCTAGGAAGTGACAATAAAGACAAGAAAAACATGTCTTAATCATGTTGTGGAAAATGGTGTATAAAAAAAATAAAAGACATGCATATTAACATATAGTTTGATTATAAACATCTAAGGAGATATGTGTGTATTTAAGTGTATGTATGTACAAAAAAATTATAGTATTTTATACAGTTTATCTTGAAATGGAAATTTATTGCTGCATATCTTGAATCCTTTCTTCCATTCTGCTATGGACATGACAATGCTATTTTTTCTTTTCCTGTTTTTATTTAAATTTTAGTATTTAAGTTTGTGTTTCTATCTCTTTTCTTGTGTATTTACTTTAGTATTTAAGTTGAAGATAAATTAATGAAGAAATTTAAAAATAAACTTTAAAACATTGTTTTTTTCAGAGAATAAAATGATAACTGATATCCTGAGAATACCTAGTTGCTCTAGTTTTACTTCCCTTAAATTTTTCCTGCCAAAGGGAATGAACTTTTCATTAAAAATGAAAGAACAAAAACTATTGAGAAAGATGATACTGAACATGAGTAATAATTTTTTAATAAAAGTGCACATAATTGGTCATGCTGGATTCATATGACATAGAAATGATCAATTACATTCCCAGGTACAGAAAAATGTGTTTGAACTGACTAGTATGATTTTGAGCTACTCTGAATGACATTTAAAAGTGCAAGGAACATGGGAAGGATATGCTAAGATTGGGGAAGAAAAAATGCTACCACAAATTTCATAAATGGGAAAAACTGAATTCCCATACACACTAGTGAGATTGACTTGAATTCATAGGGAAATTCTAGAAAAAAGGACATTAAAGTGATAATAGGTTAATATTTACAAATGAATGTGATGAATACACAGAAACAGCATAGAATTATGAAGATCTTGTCATATTAGAATAAGCTTATTTATTTTTTTGCTACAACAAAAGGAACTTTATTTTAAAATATTTTTTACAGACATGAGTGCACGGAAAAGCTCTTTAGTTGGCTTTGGGAATGAAAAATAATTAATAAATAATATTAGTATGACAGACTTCTAAAAATTAACAAAGCACTGGCAAAAAAGTGGACTTAACCTAAAATGAATCTTAACACTCTGCAAGGGGGCAGAGGGAAAATGGCAGCTGGAAAACAGGGACCCTCTTAAGCTCTCCCCCAAATCCCTCCAAAAACCTATAAAAATGGCTCTGCACAAATTCTAGAGTTACAGAAGCTGAAAAATAACAGAGAGAAGCAGGTCTCCAGCCCTGGATGGTCACTGGGAAGGGTTTATTGTGCTGTGCTGGGAGCAGAGTGCAGCCACATGCAGGACAGACCAGGGAGGAGGAGATCTAGTAAGCAGGCCCTAAGGGGCAGGAATCACTAGGCTGCAGCAGTTTCTAGACTTCTCAATCCACAAACGCCAAAGACAATGGAGCAACACAATTTGGCTAGCAGCTGCTATGGGGGTAAAAAACCAAAATGAGCCCAACAAGAACACTGCAAGTTCAGGTTCTATTGATTTGCTTTACTAAGGAAAGCAACATTAAGGGGTTAACAATCTTACTTTAATCCAACATATAAATATCATTCACTCAGCTCAGGGGGAAAATCCAGCACCTTGAACTTCAGAGCAAATACAAACAAATTACAAACATACATTTATGAACAGACCAATTACAATTCACAGTTACCAAGGAACCATCAACATCTGAGTTCAGGCTCGACAATGACTGGCTCAGAGTCAAGCAAGTCCCCTGAAGCTTGGGACAAAGCACTCTCCACTTTCAAGGCAGTCATAACCTGACCAAAAGCTCAAGGGTCAAGTAGTTGGCTGGGAACATGAGCAGAAAGCAGCATAAAAGGACTCAGACTCAGACTAGAGGATCTTTTTTTGGTGACAAAGAAGATCAAAACATACAGCCAGAAGTAGTAAACAAAGTCAAAGAGCCTACATCAAAAGCCTCCAAGAAAAATATAAATTGGTCTCAGGCCATGAAAGAACTCAAAAAGGATGTGGAAAATCATGTAAGAGAAGTAGAGGAAAAATTGGGAAGAGAAATGAGAGTGATGCAAGAAAATCGTGAAAAGCAAGTCAATGACTTGCTAAAGGAGATCCCCCCCCAAAAAATAATGAAGAGATTAACAGCTTAAAACATTGACTAACGTAAATGGCAAAAGAGCTCCAAAAAGCCAATGGGGAGAAGAATGCCTTAGGCAAAGTTAGGCAAATGGAAAAAGAGGTCCAAAAGACCACTGAAGAAAATACTACATTAAAAATTAGAATGGAGGAAGGGGAAGCTACTAATTTTATGAGAAATCAAGAAATTATAAAACAGAATCAATAGAGTGAGAAAATGGAAGACAATGTGAGATAAATATTTCATTGGAAAAACCACAGCCTTGGAGAATAGATCAAAGAGAGATAATTTTAAAATTATTGGACTACCTGAAAGCCATGATCAAAAAAAGAGCCTAGACATTGTTTTTCAAGAAATTATCAAGGAAAACTGCCTTGATATTCTAGAGCCAGGGGGTAAAATAGAAATTGAAAGAATCCACCTATTGCCTCTTGAAAAAGATCCCAAAAAGAAAATTCCTAGGAATTATATAGCCATATTCCAGGGTTTCCAGGTCAAGGAGAAAATATTGCAAGCAGCCAGGAAGAAAGAATTTGAATATTGTGGAAACACAATCAGGATAACACAAGAACAAGCAGGTTCTCCATTAAGGGATTGAAGGACTTGGAATATGATATTCTGGAGGTCAAAAGAGCTAGGATTAAAACCAAGAATCACCTACCCAGAAAAACTAGGTATAATACTCCAAGGCAAAAAATGGACCTTCAATAAAATAGAGGATGTTCAAGCTTTCTCAATAAAAAGACCAGAGCCTGAATAGAAAATTTGACTCTCGAAAACAAGAATTAAGAGAAGCATGAAAAAGTAAACAGGAAAGAGAAATCATAAGGGACTTACTAAAGTTGAACCGCTTTGTTTACAATCCTACATGGAAAGATGATATTTGTAACTCATGAAACCTTTCTCAGTATTAGGGTAGTTGAAGGGAATATACATGTACATATACATATACATATACATATACATGCACATGTACATGTACATGTGCATATACATATATAGACAGAGGGTGCAGGGTGAGTTGATTATGAAGGGATGATATCTGAAAAAAATAAAATTTAGGGGTGAGAGAGGAATATCTTGGGAGGAGAAAGGGAGAGATATAATGGGGTAAATCATCTCACATAAAATTGGCAAGAAAAAGCAGTTCTATTTGAAGGGAAGAAGGGGCAGGTGAAAGAGAATGAATGAATGTTGCTCTCATTGGATTTTACTTAAAGAGGGAATACCATACACACTCAATTGGGTATCTTAACCTACAGGAAAGTGGGGGGAAGAGGATAAGAGAGCGGGAATGATAGAAGGGAGGGCAGATCAGAGGAGGAGGTAATAGAAAGGAAACACTTTTGAAAAGGGACATGGTCAAGGGAGACAATTGAATAAAGGGAGACAGGAAAAGGATGGAAGGAAATATAGTTAGCCTTTCACAACATGACTGTCATGGAAGTGTCTTGCATAAGCATATATGTGCGGCCTATGTTGAATTTCTTGCCTTCTCAAGGAGGGTGGGTGGGGAGGGAAGAAGGGAGAGAATTTGAAACTCAAAGTTCTAAAAACAAATGTTCAAAAAAAGTTGTTTTTACATGCAGCTGGGAAATAAGATATACAGGCAATGGGGTAGAGAAATCTACCTTGCCCTACAAGAAAGTAAAGGGAAAGGGAATCTGGGAGGGAGTGGGGTGACAGAAGGGAGGGTAGACTGGGGAAAGGGGGCAATCAGAATATGCCATCTTGGGGTGAGGGGAGGGTAGAAATGGGGAGAAAATTTGTAACTCAAAATCTCATGGAAATCAATGTTGAAAACTAAAAATATTAAATAATAAAAGAAACATTTTTTTAAAAAAAGTTCTGCTAATTATTCTCTGCAAGAGTATTTACCTTCTGGTTCTTTATAGGTGAGAAGTGATTACATACTGCTAATATAAACTTTATATTAAGGACACATACTTTTTAAAATTGTCCATGAAAATCTTGTCTTGAGTTGTTTTTTTTTAAACACTGATATACAAACTGGGACTCTTCTTTCTGAAGAGAGAAAGTTACTGGTTCCTCTCTCCAGCTACACCCATATAAAGAATTTTGAAAGGAGAAATAAGTATGAATAAAAAATAACGTATCTCCCAATCCTTTTGTTAGTTACAAGTAGGGAGAAAATGAGGGGAACAAAATAGAAAAAATACTATCAAGTAGGAAAAAAAAAAAACATTTTCTTTGCTTTAAACCAAAACTTATGGCAACAACACAGAGGTTCTCTGAGGGGTGAGGAGAGAAATGATTTGTGGCTGCCTCAGATTTGTCTACCTGGGAGTCTGCCCTGTCCAGGCACTGACTATTCCATGCTGAGTTTAAAGCCTTCACCTAGGGAGAAGACCAACGTGTCAGGAAAGGCAGGAGGCTTGGAATTGTACATGCAATACACGACGACTATTCTGGTAACATGGACATTTCTACCCGTCTCTCTTTTCTGGCTAACACCTCCATGGTAACCAAATGACTTGAACCACCCCAGTGATCCTGGGACATGATGCTTTAGAGTAAGCTTATTTCATATTGGAATAGGATTACTAAACTGGAAGATAAGAGAAATGCTGAGGACTTAGTTTACCTTGATTTAGTGAAGTATGTCATATATTTGAGGCTAGTATTCTTGTGTAGAAGATGGAGCTAAAAGGACCAAACAATAATACAAATAGTTTTGTAATTTCTCAGATGATTGGATACAAAGAGAAATTGTAAATAATTCCACAGTAATGTAGCAATTAACCACTGGAGTTTCCAGGCATTTTTGTTTACCCATTAAACTTTTTTTCTATTCCGATCTTTGAAGATTTCTTATGGAATTATCCTCAAATTTGTAGTCAATGCAAAGTTGACAGAGGGCACTGCTCTGGAATTCATTTGGAAGTCCCCTTTCTAATGCTGAAGTCTCTAACAGCTAACCTCTTTGCATGCAAACATACACACACACACACACACACACACATACTGCTGCCCTTTATCCATTAGTCTCAAAGAAAAAGTAGCATTTCTACTTTCCCACTCTCTTTAGTCATATAGTAAAATGGGTAGTAATTCATTGAGTGATTGGATGATGTAGGGAAAAAGAAACCAGTACTTTGGGTTTTTCTGTGATAGGACTAGGGTTAAAACCCTGATAACAATAATGAAAAAGGTATGCTTCTTCCCTGACAAGTGGTAAGGACATCTTACTGACTTCAAGGGCCAGGCTAATGACCTCTCAACCACTCATTATCTGAATCCAGCTCTGGGCTGCGTTTGTGGAGTATGCCAGGGTCAAATCAGTTGTCATGGGATCCTGATCCTGAGATTCTACCAAAGTAAAAAGAAAACCAAGAACACATACGCTGGGTGCTTGGGGTTTATAATTTTATGAGAAGAGGGGAAGGAATTATAATTCTTTGGTGTTAGCCAACTGAGGAATAGGATTGATGTTCTCTCATTAAGCCTCTTTCAGAGCAAGGAGAAGTTGCCTCCTGTCTAATGACTTGCAGCATCAAATTCAGGGTCTTAAATTTCTTGCTGACTTTGGAAGTGTATAGGAGCCAAAACACATGGGTTCTATTCTCATTGCCATCAACTTCATACCATCCTAACACACCACCTGCTCCCAGTGGGATCCATGAATACCTTCTGGACTCACAGAGTGCAGGGTATCATAGATGTGAGATATCTGCTGCAAATGTCCCTGGTGTGACAATGGGTATCCCCTATCACTCTCATTTAAACCAGAGATTTCCATAAGAGAATGCTGCCCAAAGAGAAAAAACTGAGATGTCACTCTGATTGGAGAATCTATGAGATTTTTTTTTCTTGCTCCTAAATCTCACTCTTTGACTTTCTTTTGCCCGTAGGCTAGGATCATTATTCATCTCAGCTGTGTTAAGAAAATGTTACAGTCAGACAGTAGTGACTCATTATATTCTCAAAATTACCCTTTATATGTGGGGGGGGGGACAAAATAACTTCCCTACATGTTATATATATATATATATATATATATATATATATATATATATATATATATATATATATATATATACATACATATACACAATATATAGACACCTGTATGTGTATATGCTTATATATGCATACAAATGTGTGACAAATGGATGATATATGTAGGTATACACACATATATGTATATACACACATGTGCACATACAAACATACACATGGATTCCAACAGAGTCTTTAGGTTTGATAGAAAGAAGGTCCACCTATTCAACTAGAGTGAAGGAAGAGAAAATGGGGGAAAGAGTATGAATGACATGAGATAAAGAGTTGGGGAAAAGAAACTGTACATGAACTGCCTCACTTTTTATGAGTCAAGATGTTTGACTGAGAAGGAAGGAGAATGTGATTGTCTGATATATTTGAGGAGATTCATGAAGATTTCTTACAATCACTGGTAAGAAAGAGTAAATGGATTCATGAGGGACAAAATATTTACCTTTTGGCTGTGAAGGCTACAGTCACGTTCACGGAACAAAAATTTGTATTACACTCAGTTACCCCAATATCAATGTCTTCCAGCTCATTTCATATGCACATCATGATAAGAAATGCAAACTTAGGAGAGTGGGATAGATGAAGGGAGGGAAAAGGAATGGAGGAAAATTTAACCATTCTCTGAAGGAGAAAATACATTTATAATGTTGAGAAGAACAGAAATTACAAACTTGTCTCTCCTCTTTACAAGCAGAGTCCTGGATCTCAGTGATATGGTCCCTGTATTAGATGCTGTGTCCTGGAAGGCTACATTACATTTCTAGGTGTGAGGAAAGGAAGATGGACATTCAGCACTGGATAAAGATTTCAAGAATTCACAACATCTCAAGCTCACAATACTAGGAATATCCAGATCAGGCTTGTTCTCATGTGTTTAAAGACAGACACAAAGCTAAAGACTTTGCAGAGACACGTACATGTGCTCTAAATGGCATTTTGAAGGAATCATCATTTTTTTTCACCGAAGTGAGGAAAGCCTTCCTGTGCCCTACTGGAGCCAATTGTTCAAGGATCTCTCACTGGAAGTTGCAGAAAAGTGTTTTATTGCACAGTTGCTGAGTAGCAGCCAAGCTATCAATACTTTTAAGCATTTTGAATAGTTGAAGCTGTGCAAGCCCACCTAAGACAAGGAGTTACAATTCATCTGGTGCATCTCTCCATATCATCATTTCTGGAGATGGTCTGGAATGGTCTCTGAGCTTTAGGGGAATATTAAGCAGTACCCAGGCATATAATCTTCTATAGACCTGAACAAAAAAGCAATGATGAAAAGCACATTGCATGGTTCCCAACGGCCTCTCAAATGTCCCACTAAAAGTTATAAGCAGTTCTCTTAGCAGAGAGCTTCAGCAATTCTAAAAATCCTTAGACTTGGGGATGTTTTTGTTTTGCAAATCAAACTTAGATCATTAGGACTGTCAATTGGATGAAATTGGCCTCTCACCTGTGGATGTCCAGAGGCAAACAGAGGAGGCTAGAAACAGGACAATCAAGATTCAGACAGAAGTTTGATTTCAAAGTGAGGGAAACAGCTTACAAGCAAAGAGGCAATCTAGATACACGTGCCAGGGCCCAACCCTAGTGAAGGAGCTGCTTTGGTGTAGGCAGATCTAAATACTTGTACTACTGGCTACACAGCGAACTGTAGCCCTGACAATGAGAATTAGCAGCAAAAATGTGACAAGTTTGATTCATAGCAGGTCCTCAGGATCAGAATTTGTCTGAGGTTTGTCCAGTGCTTGTCCAAGCTCAGAAAATACCTGGTACTGGTCAAAGCAATATTTTGTCACAGTGTGAGCACAAAGGACTGTTGCTATGCGAAGCTCAGGGAACAGCTTGTTTGCTGGACCTTAGCTCTGGAAACAGGGAGGTCTCCTAATATTCTGATAGGACCATCCCAGAAATTAATATACTCTAATATTGAAATAAGAGAGCTGGACTTCCTTGAGCACAATAACCAGCATAAACACTGAACTCTAGGGGTGCAAATTGCCTTACAGATATAATTAAATTTAGAAAGCCATTGTAATTGATAAATGATCGACAAATATGAACAGGAAATTTTCAGAAGAAATAAATCCCCTAAATTATTAATAAATAAAAAAGCCAAATTAAAACATCTCTTTGGTACTACCTCAAACTCATTAGATTGGCTAACATGGAAAAGAAAATGATACACACAGGAGGAGAAGTACAAAACAGGTATACTAATGCACTCTTGGTGGAGTTGTCAACTGGCCCAAATATCTTAAGGAATAATTTGGAACTATGATGAAGGGACCAAAGAACTGTTCCTACCCTGACCTATAAATACCATAACTAAGTCAATATCCTGAAGACATCAAAATAAAAGAAAAATATTAATATTTTCAAAAGGTGTATGGCAGTTCTTTTTGTTGTGGCAAATAATTGGAACCTGAGGGGATACTCATCAGTTGGGGAATGACTGAACAAGTTTTGGTGTGTAGTTGTGATGGAATACCTTTTGCTATTAGAAATGAAAAGCAGTATGGTTTCAGAAAAACCTTATATGAAGTGATACAAAGTGAAGTAAATAGAACCAAAAGATCATTATATGCAGAAATAGCAATATTTGAACAATGATCAACTGTAAATTCCTTAGTTATTGTGATCAATACAATGATTCATAACAATCCAAAGGAGGCAGGATGAAAAATGCTATCCACCCTCCAAAGAGTAAACTGATAAACTCTGAGGGCAGATTAAATATATTTTTCTGTTTCCTTTCTTATCTTTTTTTTAAAACATGGTTAATGTAGAAATATTTATTGCATGACTCTTTATATATAATGAAAATCATATTTCTTGTCTTCACAATGGGTGAGGAGGAGGTTGGAGGGAGGAAAAGAATTCTGAACTGAAAATAATAATAAAAAAATTATCTCATCTTATCCTGCTAATGACGGTAGGAAGTGCTATAATTGTATCCATTTTACAGTTGAAGAAACTGAGGCAGACAGTGATTAAGTCACTTGACTATGGTCACATAGATAGTATGTATCTACTAGTAGATACATATGCTCTGACTATGTTCAGCTGTGGTCACATCATGTTAAAGTATTATGCTCAAATCTGGGAACCTCATTTTAAAAACAAAGTATTCACTGTTCATGTGTCTTTCTAGTACCTGGATGGATAGGCTATAAAGATTTTTATCAAAGAGGAATGCAGTGGGGAGGAGAGCCAAGACTGTGGGGTAATGGCAGGGACTCACCTGAGCTTCCCCCCAAACTCCTCCAAATATCTGTAAAAATGACTCTACAAAAATTCTACAGCAGCAGATCCCCCCAAAAGACAGAGTGAAGCAAATTTCCAGCCCAAGACAACCCATATGGTTGACAGGAAAGGTTTGGTGCACCAGGCTGAGAGAGGAGCACAGCCCAGGGCAGGCCATGACAGTACAGACCCTGCCCCAGGAAAGACAGAGCAGGACTCAGGGGACTGAATCACTGGCAGCTGTGGCAGTTTCCAAATTTCTCAACCCACAAATGCCAAAGACAACTTAAAGGTCAGTAAGAAAGGCTTGGCCAACCTTCGATCATACCAACTTGGAAGAAGTGAAAACTTATAGTTCCCTAGAAGAATATCGGAGAAATATATATGTGTCTAGAATGCAAGCCCTCATCACCTCTGCTTCATCAAATCTATCATTTCCTTTATTGTTACATTTATTAGTAGTATTTACATTAGAAAAAACACCTGACATTTATAAATCCCTTTGATGTTTACCAACCACTGTACAACAGTTATCCCATTTCATCTTCATAGTAACCTACTTTTACTTCCATTTTTGAATGAGGAAGCTGATATTGAGAGAGGTTATGTGACTTCTCCAAGGTAAAACAACTGGTGAACATCTGACAGTTTTTTTTTTAAATTAATTCTTCTTGGATCTAAATTCTGGGCTGAAAAAAAAAATATTCCAACTAATTGACTAAAAACACAGCTCAAGTGCAACCTTCTAAAAGAGACCTTGCCCTATGCCACTATGGGCAGTTCTCCAAACTACCTACAACAGATTTGTCTTGTTTTAGTTGGCATACACAATTGTTTCTATACATTTATATATGGACACATTGATTATGTCTCCGTCCACCAATAGAATGTAAAGTCCCTCACATGAGAAAAATTGTTTTTTCTTTTTTGTCACTATCACCATATGCAAGCCCAATGCCTGGAACATAGTAGCAGCTTAATAAATGACAAACTGCTTATTTGAGGATGAATAAGGGTCATAGTGAAACAAAATGTGAAGAGGTTAGATCACCATTACTCTTCTTGATCACGGAAGTGGAGTACTCGTGTGATAGCAAAATCAAGGAGAGGCCCATCCCTTGGAGAGGAGGAATAGAAGAGTAGGCCATAGCAATTGAAGAGATTCAGGAGCTGGGAAGTAAGGCAGCTTGAAGGAACATAAATATATAGATTGAAGTCTCCTATTATATGGAAAGGGGTTGGGAAAAGGAAGATTATGAACAGGACCAATCCCTCCAACCTACGCAGTCTTTCATGACTTTTGTCTCACTTCTTGGTCCCATTTTTCTGCAGAAGATGAAAGGTGAGACAGTCTTGAACAGAGCTGATCATGAGTTCCTAATGTGGAATACTCTGCTGTTTGTCCTAGAGCTGAACTTGGCCTTCAGTATCTTCTCCATTAGATAGTATGCAAAATAGGAAGACCACAGGGAGAAGCATAACAAGCAGACCCAATTGTATCAATGGGACAAGGGAGAGTGAGCTAGAATCAAGGGAGCACCTCAGCTAGAAGTCCAATATACAAGGTTAAGTGTCCATATTGTCTCTTCCTGAAAGTCACTAAACAGGCCCTCATTTGTTCTATACCCTCAGCTACACAAGAAAATTTCTCCCCACCTGCTCATTGATGCTTCAATAGAGATTCTAATCAGTAGTGATTATTAAGAGACAAACACCTGGAATAAAAGTCAACTTTCGCTTAGACAAGTCCCAGATACCATAAGCAAACAGTGTTATTTCTGTACAGGTGACATGATAATTACAGCCCTGGGGGAAGAAATGTGCTCAATTATGACAGTCACTGTAACTACAACCCTGACCCTCCCCTATATATAGGACAAGGATACTCAGACATACATACATATATACCTGCTCAAACACTGATTGCAGCCATTCTGTTTTGTTGAAAGAGATCAGCCTGGTAAGTGACAACACCATAAAATCAGAGACAGATGGGTAGAAATGGAGAGGGTCCATAAATTTAATATCTGGAGCCTAACACAAGGACTTACTGGATATTAATGAATGAGTCAGTCAGTCAAAAAGCAATATAGGCACATATTTATGTACCAGTTCCTTTGCTAAGCATAAGGAAAAAGAGAAAGGCAAAAAGCAATCCCTATTCTCAAGAAATTCAAAGTTTAATGGGTTAGAAAACATGCAAACAAATATGTACAAAGGAACAATTGGGTGACTTGTACCTATTATTATAGAGAAGGCATTTAGATTATGGATATCTTGGAAAGGCTTATTCCAGAAGGTGGGGCTTTAGCTAAGACTTGAAAGAAACAAGAGATCTAGGAGAGGGTGATGAGGGAGGGGATTACAAGTGTGAGAGACTGAGTGATTTAGGAGAAAGGAAACCACTGTTCCTGTTTCTCTTGGGAGTGGCCTAGGGATAAATCCCACAAAATCATAATAAAAAGAAATGAGGCCTCACCTGACATCTAGAACTTAAATTGTACCTGCCCCAGGGCTAGCTAGAAACTTCTCCTCTCTTTCTACACTGGGTTACACGTAAGAGGAGTGGAGAGAAGGTCAGGGGGAAGGAAATCAGTTGACATGAGAGTCTGACCCTAAGACACTTTGCACAAATTGCATCCTCAGGCATATACATGCAAGGACTAAGTCAGTTACATTCTGAAGAGAAGATGGGAACAGGATATTATTACTAAGTCTGATCCCAGGTAAGGTATAGGATTTCTGTCATCTAAGCCAAGCTCTGTTACTTGGCAGATAAATTACCTTTTATCTTGTGACCAGCATAGCATGTTCAGAGTTGTAAAGACCCCTGGCTTCTGCTCTCACTTTCTTCCCATCTTATTCCATCACCTGACCTCAATGTGTCCCAACACTGGCCTCTGTTCTCTGAGAGAATGTGAGCAAGAGGCTGAGAGTTCTTGAGGGAACAGAAGAATGATCCGAATACCCCTGAAGGAGAGTGTATGCTCCTTATCCATGTTCAGTAATGCAGAGCCTGCCATTTCAGAATACAATACTGACATGCAAACTGGGAGGTCACTGAATATAGTCTCTCAGTTTTGATTTCTGCCTTTTATATATCACCATCCCTCATTACTTTTCTCCCATTCCAGGCTCCCATCTGTGTTTTAATAACACATATAAATATAATGTAGTGGCTTCCTACATTAACAAAAGTTATTTATATGGGGGTAAAAGGGTTCTCTGGAATCCTGTAATAACAATGTCTGTCCAAGCAGCATGATACTGAGATGGAAAGAATAATTACTTTGGAGTTACAACATTCAGATTCTGGGTGTACTACTTACTGGTTACTTTGGACAAATCCCATTCCTTTTTTAAGTCCCAGTTTCATCATTATAAAAAAAAGTATAGTAATGATTTGGAACAATTAAGCTCAAAGTTTTATTTCCACTCTAAATGTAATACCTTGGTCTCTCAATTCAGATAGCAAAGATTCTGAAGTTCTGCCCATGGCTAACACATAGAAATTCATATTACCATAGCTGCAGATATTTAAGTTTTTTTAGGGTCTGCTCCATATTCCATAAGCAAAGAGTAGAAAAGCTGGCCAGGTAGAATGGATTGGCTAGCAGGAATGATAGCTGAGACTCTCAGAAAATAACTACATTTTTTTGTTAATATTGCTACGCTATGGTTAAATTTATTTTTAAATCAATTTCTAAAAAACTCAGATTTTTTATAATTCCCTGTCTCTCAAGTTAGAAACAGAGGTTTTATTTGTTACTGTTTTCTCTAAGAGGAACAAGCAGTATAATGTGATTTTACTAACATGTCAGTGCTTAAAGAATCAGAGGGAAAATAAAAACTTCAATTAGACATCCATGAAAGAAAAAAAATAGTCCTGCAGAGGCCCCCAGTCTGAGATGGAATGGTCATTCAAAAAGTGTTTCTTAAATAGCCACATGTGTCAGGAAATACACTAAGAAACAGGGATCAAAAGAAAGGCAAAAGACGGTACCTACTCTCTGAGAAGCTCACGATATAATGAGGGGTGAGAGTGGAGTACCTGCAAACAATCGGGGAGAGAGTACTTATCTGCTACAGGAATTGGTAATATCAGCTGAGGGAAGATGCTAACATTAGTGGGGATAGGGAAATGCTTCTTATAGAAGAAAGGATTTTAGCTGAGACCTTTAGGAAGCCAGTCGAGTCAGGAGGCAGAGGTGGAGACTGAAAACAGCCAGGCACTAGGGGAAGCAAATGAAAATCTATGCATTCCAGAGATTCAGCATCTTGTTCAAGGAACAGCAAGAAGGCCAGTTTCCCCAGATCACAGTGTATACGGTGGGGAGTATGGTTCAAGAAGACTGGAAATATAGGAAAGGGGCAGGTTATGCAGGGCTTTGTGTCCAAACAGTACATTTTATATTTGATTCTGAATGAAATTGGGTGGAATTATAATTTAAATAAAGGGCGTGTTGACATGATTAGACCATCCCTTCAGGAAGATCTGCTTGACAAATTAGTGGAGGATGGACTAGAGTGGGGAGAGACTTAAGCCAGGAAACCTAACTAATAGTATGAGATATGTAAAAGGAGCTAATTAGGGGACCTCACCAAAGCAAGGAATCCCCAGGTAACATAAGGCCTCACTATCAAAAATGTAAAACATAAGTTTCCATAACAAGTATTTCCACCACTTTAGTGATAATGTGTGATTGGAAGTAATTTCAGTGAGCAAATTACAGGAGGACAGTCACTGGTGGCAAGGAAAATGTCCTGGAGATAAGTTTAGTCAAAGAACATACAATTATATTAGTCATAGGCATTTGATAAAATTTGTAGCAGACTAAAAAATGTTACAACACTAGAAGATGTCCACTATGTTGTAGAAGCATACTCTCCCACTTACAGACACATTATTGGTCCCCACAATGGGAAACCCAAAGTATATAACTATCATAATCCTCTGTGTTTCTCCATAGGTTATATTGGATTTGACAGCAAATTATCTTCCCAAGACACCTAAGGAACGGTTTCTGAAAATGAAATGTTGGGAATAGCATACTATCAACTGACTGGAGTTGGAATCTTAGGGAATTGTATTCTCCTATTCCTATGCAGCTCTCATTTCATGTCTGGTCAAAGACCAATAAACTTAATTATCATCAATTTGGCCTTTTCCAATGTCACATTGCATCTTTTCAGTAGAATCCCTACTTCAACAAATCTTTGGGTGTCTGTGTGAAATATTTCCTAGGTCAGCTTGGAAAAAGAGTTGTATGAATACTTTTGTACATAAAGGTCTGTATTGGTAATTAAGGTGGGACCTTTTTTTCTCTTTTCTCTTTTGAAGCACTTAATCAAGTGCCTTTGATGAGTCTACTCTTTGTTTTCTTTTAGATTAAATCAGGAGTCTTTGATGACCTGCTTATCTCAATGGAAAGCCTAGTTTATGTAGGTTTGAGTAGCATATTTGTGAGGCCAGAAGCTTTCAGTTGACATGGGTTTGAGTCTCATGTTGTGATGCTCTTTGACCCTGACCAGGGTATATAAAATCTGAGATTGTTGTTTGACTTCTGGGGCTCACTCATGGAAGGAATGTTAAGACTCTGGGCAAGTTATAATGGTAACTGCCCCAACCCGGTTGGCTAACCCAGACCTATTGATTCTTCTCTGGTAACTAACTATTGTGATTTGGTTTGTTTATATTGTCTCTGTTTGTAATTTGTATTTGCTCTGGAGTTCAGGGTGCTGGCTTTCCCCCCTGAACTAAGTGAATGATATATGTATGTTTAATTAAACTAAGATTGTTAACCCTTTAAAGTTGCTTTCCTTAGAAAAGCAGATAAAACAACCTGTGCTGGCAGCTTTTGTTGCTGGACTTGTTGGGAAATACACCTCAGTAGCAGCTGCTAGCCACATTGTTGTTGTTACAAGGTGTTTTTCACCTTTATTAAATTTCTTTTGGATACAGATCAAGGAGTCATCTGTCATATATAGAGACCATTTTTTTTCCTTCTCTCACATAATCTATTTGTTGTACCATTAGGACCAAGCATTGGTACATATTGGTGATATTTCTAATATAATTATAACTAGTATTACTATATAGTTGGGGCAATTTGGTAACTTAATCAAAAATGTATTAGTGATCTTCCCAAAAACACTCTAACATTAACCATCTTGATTTTTTATAATCATTGTCTATCAGAACATAGTGACATCGAATCTCAGAGTAAGGTCAAAAGGAATTTCTCTTACTATAAAGAATTTTTATTGATGACTAATGGTTATTGTGGTTCTTATAATATTCTTTGTTATGCTTGTGGACAACTTGAATACCTCTTGAAAGTTTCATGATCATATATGCTTTGATGACTTACCTATCAGAGAAAAATTCCTACTCACATCTGTGGATATCATTTATACCTATACTTTAGAAACCAGAATCATATGACATAAGGCCTATAAAGATTTTCTCTTTTTACTAGTAAAGTATAAAGACAAGAATTAAGAAAGAGTACAGGTGAGAGAGAAACAGAGACAGAGCAATGGAAGCAGACAAAAACAGACAGAGACAGAGAAATGGAGATATAGAGATACAGAGAGACAAAGAAAGAGAGAGACAAAGACGGAAAGAGTGAGAGAAAAAGTAGAGAATTTCCAATTGAAATGCAATAAACTGGATGAAAAGAACAAGAGATTGGGCATTTAAGAGGTCACATAGAACTTTGGAGGGAACAGTTTCAATTGAATCATATCAAAAGCTGTATTTCAAAGGGTTTAGAGGAAGCTGAGGTAATTGGTCATGAAGCAGACAGCTTTTTTTCCTCTAAGTTGGGGTGAGAAGGAAAAAAAGAGATAGAGGACAATAGCTTAAGGGAAGATGTGGGAAATTGATCAAATATGCATTTAGAGTGACAGGCCTGGTAAGAGAAAAGACATTTATTTGTCTAAGATTGGAGAAAAGAAGAGAGTAAAGGATGACGTCAAGGATTTTAAGAAGAGAAAGAAGAAAGGGGAGCTAATATTTTTTCGTGACAGAGACTGTGACATAGTAAGATCTGTCCTCAAGGAAAGTTGAGACCACACAACTGAGAGAGGAAAGTGCTAACAAAGACAGTTTGCCAAGCACTTGTCAGGTGGCTTCATTCCAGCAGAACCGTGAGTTCACCATAGATGTCCTCCTACTCAGCAAGTAGTAAAACTTATTGAGATCAGAGTGATGTCACTTGAATTGCTACATGAATTTCCCATGCATATAACCATCAATTTAGTCTTATGCATTCTCACAGTCTCGATATATAGTTTTCATCCTTATGGAAGAATATGTCCTATGTTCATGGGTGGTTTTTGCTAATGTTTTTAAAAAATCCTCATTCATTAAAGGCTTCTGCTTTGCACAAATAATGTCCTCTACACAATTAAAGAAACAGTAAATCAACTGGTATATGTTTTGGAACTTTTTACAAAGTTGATTATATTTACATGTCATAGTGGTAGAAGTAGAAGCAGTAATAAAAATAATAATACTAGTGCTAATAATAATCACCTACACAACTAGGATGAATATTTTGCTTCACTTTCTTCCAGTTTTTAAAAAAATCATTATTTTATTGTTTCAGTTGTTGCTCCAGTCAGAATACACTGAGCTGTTGGGTGTTGTATATGACACCTCGGTGTTTGCTATGGGGTTTGGGAGGCAGAATGTAAACTGCTAGCATTCAGTAATTAGAGACAATTATTAGCATGTTCTGTGATAATAAGAACCATTTGCCGAAGGTGATATATAGGATATATATATATATATATACACATATGTATATACATGTGTGTACATATATATGTGTACATATATATCACATATAGATACATATACAAATGGATTTCCATATATACATATACACGTGTTTGTGTATGCTAACATATGTGTACACACATATATGTACACATATATGTGTATATATGCCTAAGTGTGAATAGATACAGATAGCCATATATGTATACATGCTTTAGTAGGAACGAAATAAGCAGAACCAAAATAAAACATACACAATGATAACACTTTAGCTTGCAAGAGGAAGGATAAAACAATAGCTATTGAGAAATTTTAAAAGCCAAGCATACACTAAAAAAAGAGGCATGACAAAATACCTCACATTTTACAGAAATGGAAGTTTCATAAGTGTGTTCTTACATCTATCAAACTTTTTCATGTTGTTGAGATTTAAGGGTTCCAGGACCCTAAAACAGCCACATAGATCCTGCCAAATGAATTCGACCCGAGTCTTCTTTTAGCCAAATATAAGCTTTATGAAAACACCAGTCACGGTGGGCATGATTCTTAAAATTCACCATATTGGCCAGACTCTTAAGGAATCGAAGCCATTATCTGGACTCTTAAATAATTTGAGCCCCTTAAAGGAGGCAAGATGAACCTTAACACAGAAAGACTGTTGGAGAAATACAGCAGTGGCCAAGTAGTTTGGGATGACTGGGAGGTAACGGAGAAGGACCTGGTGCCATAGACAAATGCCAGGGATCTGGACCATGTGGCCAAGTAAGAATGGGGTCTAGATACAATGAAAGGTGAGAAGTAGCCAGAGGTGATCTGATGATAACGAACAATGAAGGGGTAAGCTAGGTTAAGGGTAACAGAGACTTAGGAGATTGGGCACAGGACACAATGAAAGTCAGTTGACTAGAATAGGTCACTGCCTCAGGTGAATATCAGAGACTGCACCAACAGGAAAAATTCAAGGAGAGTTAGGGGAAAGTCCAAGAGGTAGCTTTCCAGGAACCATAAACAAATAGGACACAAATTCTTTTTGGGTGAGGGTTAAAGGTCTCAGTTTGGGCCTGTACCCCATCAGCATTATTTAGGTTTTATACTTTTGTTTCTCTTTTATTCTGTAAACATATTGTACCTTATGAAGATTGTTCTGTGGCAGGAGAGAGATACTGGTGAATTTTGGCAATGAAAAACAAAACATCAATAAAATTCACTAAATAATTTCATAAAAAGATATACAGTGATATCTAATGAGGAGGGCAACATCAAATAAGGGAGTTATAAGGAAGGGAGAGACTAGAAAAAGTTTGCAAATAAGGGTGTTATAGGGAAGGGAAAGACAGAACGTTTACAGACAGCAAGGAATGAGCTAGGAGACAAAAAGTGTAGGAGGATAAAGAAGGGTGGAGATTGTCAAGTGGAAGCTGACTTGAGGAGATAGGGTCAAGGACTTCTCATAAGAGATATTTCTGTATTTACAATGAAAAGGGAGAAAGTGTGGGAAGAAATCAGAATGACATGAAATGAGCAGAAGGGGAGAAGTGAGAACTTTCCTTGAGTGACCTCACTTATTCATTCAGTGAGTTATGAAGCTAGATCCTCACCTGAGAAGGTGGGTCAATTTGGTGCTATGGGACACATAAGAAGAGATGTGAAGGATGCTGAAAGTAGCTAGAGAGAGTGAGAGATACCAGCTGGAGTGGTGAGGAGTAGAAAATTGACCTTGTAATGTGGATTTCAAGTGAGTTTGAATGGTGCAATTTTATAGGAAATGTATTCAGGGAAGTTTCCTGATTTCTTGTAGAGCCAATCAGAGGCACATGGAGTAGGGCAATAAATGAAGATTTTAGGAGTCACTGAGGGACAAATGAGCAAGGGATGCAAAGGGAGATGATCAAGTAGAGTCTACCAAAATGAATAAGGTTATTTACATGTTTTTTT
Source organism: Trichosurus vulpecula (assembly GCF_011100635.1). Lineage (NCBI taxonomy): Eukaryota > Metazoa > Chordata > Mammalia > Diprotodontia > Phalangeridae > Trichosurus > Trichosurus vulpecula. Next base: position 260,090,900 of record NC_050578.1, on the reverse strand, counting down.
TTAAAGAGTTTAGCAGTTGCAATGATGAAGGGCAGAGAAGCAAAAGGAAGATGGTAGGATTGAAAGTCACTATGAGGCAGAATAGGCTCAGCGGTCTCCTTGTTTTTGTTTTGTTGATTAGTCATGTCTAATTCTTTCTGAACCCACTTGGGGTTTTCTTCGAAAAGGAATTGAGTTGTTTGCCATTTTCTTCCCCAGCTTATTTTGTAGATAAGGACACCTAGGCAAACATGCTTCACAAAGTAACCCGTATTCACACAGATGGCTGGGATCTGAGCCTGCATTTGAACACAGGTCTTCCTGATACTAGGGTCAAAACCTTGCCTTTTGTGACACCTTGCAGCCTGGATGGTTCCAGGCCTATGGAAAGATGGAATGAGAAAAGATTTTCATCTAAGAAGGGAATTTTGAAGTTCAATAGTAAGTCGCTAACAACTGTCTCAGAAACATTATTGCTCCTCACATGGGAGATCAGAAGGTCATGGAATTTCAATGTGTAAATCTAAGAGTGTAAGAGGTATAATTTCATGTGTCTTTCCATAGTTCACAGAGAATTTGACAGCAAATCATCTTCACAAGCTAAAGAATGATGACTTTTGATGAAATCCTTGGAATAGTATACCTGCTACCAACTGTAGTTGGATTCCTTGGAAACTCTATCCTCCTCTTCCTAAACAGCTTCAATTTCCTCAATGCCCAGAGAACAAGACCTAAAAACCTAATTATCATCCATTTGGCCTTTTCCAATGCCACAGTGCTTCTCTTTAGAGGAATACCTACTACGACAAGGCTTTGGAGGGTCAAATGTTTCCTGGATGAGACTGGGATTAAAATCATAACATATATCCAGTCACTAACACGGAGCCTGTCCTTGTGTAGCACCTGCCTCTTGAGTCTTTTCCAGGCCATCACTATTAGTCCCAACAACTCCATATGGGCACATCTCAAAATGAGAATACCAAAGTCCATCATTCCATGCCTTCTTCTTTGCTGGATCTTCAATCTACTATTGTATGTCATATCATTTCAATACCATAGTAGTGCAAAGAACATAACAGATAGTAAATATGGTTGCAGCAATGGGTATAAATCTGTAGATTTGAATAATGAAAATAATGTTAAATTTTTAATCATAATCTGTGTTTATGATGCTTGGTTTGTGTGTCTCATGACCTTTTCTAGTGCCTATATGGTCTTAATCCTATACAGACACAAGAAACTTGTAAATCATCTTCATAGTAATAGCCTGTCCACAAAAGTATCCCCTGAAACCAGAGCCACCCAAGCTATCTTGCTTCTAGTGGGCATCTTTGTTTTACTTAACATATTCAGTCCCATTTTTGCTCTGTTTATGTTCTATTTTAAATTCATAAGCACTTGGATGATACATTCTTCAACATTTCTGTCTCTGTGGTATCCAACAATCAGCCCTTTTATTCTGATCACCACTGATAACCAGATCCCCAGGACTTGTGTTCATTGATAGATGGAAAAGTTACAGTATCTCCTTTACTTTGTAATATAGATCCACACAGAAAACCTTTAGAAGCATAGAAACTCAAAATGTTTCAGCTCATGCAACATGAAGGTACATCAAAGCCAGTCATTCAACAGATTCCTGAAACTTAGGGGCAAGATCAGTGAATCATAAAGAAATGTTTGCTTCCTCAACTCTAGCCTCCTTTCCATATTTTGGAGTTCCATGAAAAACTCCAAAGCATCTGAATAAACCTTGAAAAATAATGAGTCTTCTAGGCTGGGCTGTGGAACTTCCTTAGGTTTATCTGATGCTCTTCCTTTTTGTAATTTCTTTTGACTTTTCCCTTTGAAGTCTTGTTCCCAACATGCTATGTTAATGAACACCTGTTCTGGTTTCCTTTGACCCTCTCTAATTAGATATAGCTCTTCTTGTAGTCCTGGTGATTTCAGGTCTTGAATGAATTTGCCAACCACACAGTCACCGTTGATCAGAGAGGATAATTATTTTCGACTTTCTGATAATATACTTATTGTTTATTAACACATAGGTCAATAGGTTTGGAAAATATGCCTCTGAATGTTTTATGGTGTTAATGGATTTTTCATGAAATAAACTAATAAAAAGATCTAATAAGATATAGTTCCATGGGAAACAGAGAACCAAAACAGGACAGAGGTGGCCCAAAAAATGTTGCATATAAACAGGTTCAGGTTAAAAAGATGATAAGAATACATTTGCTAAAGTGTCTTGGAAATATAATTAAAGGTGCACTAAAGTAAAAAAAAAAAATGGGCAATGAAGAAGACTTTGTATGTATATCCTCAAAGGTATATACCAGAGAGAGAAACTTCAAAGAATAATGAAAAGTGAGACACCTAGGATTTCATAGGTGACAAATTCTTGAAGAATAAGGAGAATTCCCAATGATGAGTTTCCAGTGAAGTAATGCATGATGAGGAAGTCCTCAGAAGCCCAAAAGGACTATGTATAGTTATTGGGAAATGTGGAGAAGTCTATAATGAGTCCCTTTCTGAAATAGAGGCTCTGGACCACATAGCCCTGCCCAAAATCAGATGCGAAAATCAGAGTGGCAAAGAGTTCAGATAGGATGCTAGTACCTGGCATCTTCAATCTTTCAGGATAATGGGATTTCCAAATAGTAAATTTCCCAGTGAAGGAAGGCATGATGAACAGGCTAGAAAGCAGAAATAGATGAGGATTAGGGGAAAGAGTTCAGAAGCCTCACATGATGGCATGATCAACTTACAATGGAATAATTAAATTAACCAGATATGTGTGGAATTCTCTCAAAAGCAGAACAAATAATAACTTCATGATTTCCCTTAGCAATTTGTTTTTCAAATGATGAAGATAAAAATTAAAAGTAGGTTGCTTTCTAAATTGGATTCCTCACTTAGCAGAAGGAATTGGTACTTGTCCTGCATATAATGAAAATATGGTTATTAAGTGACATTTTCTCCAGAACAGCAATGGAGGTAAAATATCCAGAAACTCTGACATATATTCTGGTGTTTTTGGAGAACATATTACAAAGGAAATGTAAATGGTGAAGAGGGAGTAACTCCAAGTGGGATGGGAAATTTCCACGGAAAATCATTTGGTAAAGTTGCAAAGAAAGTGATTTTCAATTGTGAGGAAAAAATGAAATTGATCTCAATTTAACCATGTACAGGGTGCTCCTAAAGTCTAAACATATAGGCAAAAATGCATATTTTCAAGAAATGAAATGATTGAAATTTTCAACATTTTAGTTAGTTGGAATATTAACAAATATCTTCAACTTCAAATAACATCATATGATTTCATATACATATTCCAAGAGTAAATGTGCTAAAATTGATGGCAATGTGGAGTTATTGAGTTATTGCAATGAGTTCACATGAATCTTGCAAAGCTCAACCTCTGCTTCACAAATGATGGAAATGATATTGAAGAAACTATTTGTAAATATTCCAATTAAATGAAATGATGTTGAAAATTTCAATCACTTCATTTCTTGAAACTATGCATTTTTGTCTAATGTCTCCAGGCTTTAAGAATACTCTGTATATCCACATGGAAATCTAGCAAAAAAGTAATTTAAAAAAATGTTCTGATGATGGAAACAAGGTAATATCATGAATATTTGAATGTTATTCTGTACTGTAAAAATACTCTCAGGAGGATCAAGCCTCAAAATGAACAAAGCCTAGTAAGTGACAATAAAAACCAAAAAAAGGTCTCTTAAATTATGTCGTGAAAAAATGGTGTATAAGGAAAATAAAACAATTGCATGTGTATACATATGTTTTATTATAAATATCTAAGTATATGTATGTGTATATAAGTGTATGTATACGTGAATGAACACAATATCTATTACTTATTATATAGTTTATCTCATTTTTGCAGGGGGGAAGGCAGGGCAATCAGGGTTAAGTAACTTTCCCAGGGTCACACAGCTAGTATGTGTGTCAAGTGTCTGAGGTCACATTTGAACTCAGGTCCTCCTGACTCCATGGCCAGTGCTCTAATCACTGTGCCACCTAGCTGCCACTTTATGTAGTTTATCTTGAAGTGAAAATTGATGGCTGCATATTTTGACTCCTCCTTTCCATTCTGCTGTGGACATGTCAATGTACTTTGTTTTCCTATTTTTATTTAAATTTTATTATTTAAGTTTATGTTTCTTTGTCTTTTCTTGCTGTGCATGTGTTTTAGTATTTAAGTTCAAAATAAATTAATAAAAAATTTAACAAAAAATAAAAAAAAATCTTTGCTTCTTTTGGAATATAAAATGATAGCCTATGTCTGGAGAATATTTGCTCTAGTTTTACTTTATTTTGTTCCTGCCAAAGGGAATAACCTTTTCATTAAAAATACAAAACAAACATTACCAAGAGGAAGATGATGCTTAATATAAGTAATCATTTTTAATAAAAGATTACATAGTTGATGGTGCTGAATTCATATGACCTGAAGACCAATTACATTCTCAGGCACAGGAAAATGTGTTTCAACTGACTAGTCTGACTTTTGAGCTACTATGAATGACATTTAAAAGTACAAGGAACATGGGAGACATATGCTAAGACTGGGGAAGAAAAAATGCTACCACAAATTTCATAAATAAGAAAAAAATCAATTCCTCATACACACTAGTGAGATTTACTTGAATTCTTAGGGAAATTCGAGAAAAAAAGAATATTAAAGTGATAATAGGTTAATGTTTACAAATGAATGTAATAAATTTACAACAGCAGCATGGAACCATAAAGATCTTGTCATACTAGACTAAGTTTATTTCCTTTTGGCATAGGATTACTAAACTAGTAGATAAGAGGAATGCTGAAGACTTAGTTTACCTAGATTTAGTGAAGTATTTCATGTATTGCAGCATGCTATTCTTAAGTAGAAGATGGAGAGGAGTAGATTAAGTAAAAACACAAATAGACAATTATATAATTTCTCAGATGATTGAATTCAAAGACAAATTGTAAATAGTTCCATGTCAAAGTAGCAATTTGCCATTGGAGTATCCAGGCATTTGTGTTTACTTGTTAAATTATTTTTCTATTCAACATGTGAAATTTTTGTGCTCTTGGTGGAGTTGTAAATATTCTGGAGGACAACGTGGGACTGTGCCCAAAAGGCTATACAAATCTGCATCTTTTGAACCAGCAAGGCTAATACTAAGTCTGCCTCCCAAAAAGATCAAGGAAAAGAGAAAAGGACATATTTGTACAAAAATATTTATAGCAACTCTTTTTGTGGTTGTGAAGAATGGGAAATTAAAAGGATGCCCATCAGTTGGGGAACAGCTAAATCAAGCTATGGTATATAATTATAACGGAATACTATTGTATGATATGAAATGATGAGCAGTACGGTTTCACAAAAATCTGGGGAGACTCATATGAACTGATACAAAGTAAAGTGAGAACATTATATACCATAATAGCAATATTGTAAGGATAATCAATTGCGAAAGATATTAGACCCAAACAACTCTTTGAGATTCAATAGAAGGTACTTCAGCATAAGTATTTGTATGGGAATGCAGATGGATAATTAGGAATTGAATCATTTTTTTAAAATAATTTTAGAGTAAAGAGAGAGGCATTAGACAGAGAAATTGATGCTGCCATCAGATAGAAGGGAGTTATAAAATTTGAATTAAACTTAACTGGGAGCTATTCTACCTATTTTCAGAGGTTCATCTATCAACAAGGAGCCATTAGCCTGCCTTTTCCAGGAAGAGCATTTCTGACTAATCAAGTCTTGCTAATGGAATCCAAGATTTACAGCTGTTACAATGAAGTGATGAAGACTAATTGCTGGCAGAAGAGAAAAGCTGGGAGAGCATACAAAGGGAAGAATTTGTTCAAAATTTCCTCTACAGGAGATCACTTGTAATACATTGCCCATCAGGAAGAAGGCCCATCTACATTAGTGCCTAGCATAGAAACTACATAAATATTACAACAAACTAATTGTAAATATCAAAAGCACACAATAATCAAAACTGAAAGCAAGGAAACTATAATGACCAAGCTCAGTGCCAAAAAAAGAGAAGAAAAGAGCTTCTACTTCTCTTTAGAAATGTGATGGTATAAGTGTAGGATACTGAATATAGCATCAGAATTTCTCATATACTTTTAGTTTTATGGAACTTTTTTTTCTTTTTCTTCTTTGTTCTTTTTTTATACATTAATAGAAAGGATCTCTCTTCAGGATAGGGAAAGGGATATTATGGGCCAGGCCTAACTTCAGATTGAAGTTCTTTATCTGAATTCTGATAAAGCAAGAGACTCAAAGATCACACAACAGTTAACAAATGCAGGTGCACTTTACCTTCCACATAGAATGGTCATTCAACAAAAAATAGAGAAAATAGTCTGGGTAAATTTACCATCTCCCTTTTACTTCACAAAAAAAAAATGCATCTGAGTAACAGAAAAACATGTGGTTCTTATTTTCTACCCAATCTGAAGGGCCCAAATGCCAGATGGAAAAGCTGTTTTATCACTAGAGGTGATCTGGAAAATTCTTCAACATAGGATGAGAACACTAGGACACTCTGTCAACAGCATATTGCTTTCATCCCTAAGTCACTGGAAGCAATCCTAAGAACACTTTCCTTGATTGTAGAAGGTGAAAAACCAACAAAACTAGCCTTAACTTCACGAAATGGGGTATATAGAAAAAGAGAAACCAGTCAGATATTGATTCTATCCCAGAAGAGGAATACAATGGAAAATGCTGGTATCGAATGCTACGCACAGATAGATAGATAAAGTAGATAGATGGAGAGATATAGATACAGACATAGGTGCAGATATATGTAACACAATTAATTCTTCCCTAACTTGGCCCTCTCCAATCTTTTTCCAAATTACTATACTTGTTCCACTTTCCATACTTCATGATCCTACCAAACTAAACATCTTTGTTTTTCTGATATCCCTCTAACTTTTAAAACCTCATTTGTGTCCTGGCTATCTCTTGCGTCTAGAATGCATTACTCATCGACTCTGCTTCACCAAATCAGTCACTTCCTTTATTTTTACAGTTAGTATTAATATTAGAAATAACACCTGGTATTTGTAAGTCCCTTTCAGGTTGACCAGCCACTACACAAAAGTTTGCCCATTTCATCCTCAAAAGAACCTGCTCTTATTTCCATTTTTGAATGAAGAAGCTGAAAATGAGAGAGATTATTTGACTTCTCCAAAGTAAATCAAATTGTTACCATCTGTATTATGAAGGTAGAATTTATAATTTCAAAGAGGATCATATATATGTCTGAAAGGTTCAGAACCTTTGAAAGGTTTCAGAACCGCCGGATATAAGGAATTCTCAAAGTAGGAGGCAGAAGAATCAAAGCATATATTTAAGCTCCACAGTAACAAGCCCACGAACCAGCATCCCCATTTTGATATATTGATCAAAAGCCTCCAGACCCAATAAGTCCGCCTCACAAGAGTAACCAGGAGGCCACAGAGAAGCATGATGGTATGAATCAAAATCATATACATGCTTCCCCCTATGGCAAAAAGATTACCCACTGGCCTCAAGCCCTTGTTCAGCACTCCTCAATCCACACGAAGGTCAGCTCTGCTACCAGCAGCTCATGCTTCCGCTTCAGCTGTAGCTGTACCTGTCACTGGCTCCAATAGAAGCTGTTTTTAACCATCCAGCTAGCACCTTCTGTGGGGCTGTAAGGTACGCCAGGGAAAGCACAGGTTCTTTGGATCTGCTTAAGCAAGGTGAAGGGGTTGACCGGGAAAGCACAGGTTCTTTTGATCTGCTTAGTCAAGGGAAGCAAGGTGAAGGGGCTGACAAGCTTACTTTAATCCAGCATTCAGTCAGTTCAGGGGAAAAAAACCAGCACTCTGAACTTCAGAACTTTCATTTAGTTCAGGGGAAAAAGCCAAACTACTGAACGGCACTTGTTGACTAAGTGCTAAGGAGCCCATTTTTGGTTGCCAACACACCATCTAAGGAAGTTTTTGAACGCAGTTATTCTTGGCTTTAAACTCTGGGCTCTAATAACTATTTCAACTCATTGACTAAAAGCATAGCTCAAGTACCACCTTCTAAAAGATACCTTGACCTGTTCCAGCATGAAGAGTCCCCAAACTTTATATGATGGGTTTGTCTTGTCTTATTTGGCATACATGATTGTATACATCTATATATGGACATATTAGTTCTCTCACCTTCCAAAAACAGGATGTAAAGTCCCTTAGATGATGAGAAAATGAGTGATCAAATTCAAATAGACTGCAAGAATATTTGTTGAGTGCCAGCCGTATACTTCTCACTGGCAGCAATAAGGGACTCCAGAACCATCCAAAACACCAATCTCAGTAGGAGTCCCTGTATTAGGAGGGCAGAGTTTATAATCTCAAAGAGGATCATAAACATGTCTGAAAGGTTCGGAACTGCCAGATATAAGAAACTCTTAAAGTAGAAGGCAGAAGAATCAAAACATATATTTAGGCTCCACAGTAACCAACCCATGAACCAGCAACCCCATTTTGATATATTGATCAAAAGCTTCCAGGCCCAATAAGTACGCCTCGAAAGAGTAACCAGGAGGCTACAGAGAAGCATGATTGCGTAAAGCAAAATCATGCTTCCCCCTCTATGGTAAAAAGATTACCCACTGGCCTGAAGTCCTTGTTCAGCTTCCTCCCATAGGTCAGTTCTGCCACTGGCAGCTCCTGCTTCGGCTGTGGCTGTGGCTGTGGCTGTGGCTGTGACTGTAGCAGCCTCCGGCTCCAACGGAAGCTGTTTTAACCATCCAGCTTCTGCGGGGGTGTAAGGTACGCCGGGGAAAACACAGGTTCTTTCAATCTGCTTAAGCAAGGTGAAGGGTTTGACCAGGAAAGCACAGGTTCTTTCCATCAGCTTAAGCAAGGGAAGCAAGGTGAAGGGGCCGACAAGTTTACTCCAGTCCAACATACAAACAGCATTCAGTTCAGGGGAAAAAGCCAAACTAGTCAAGGCCACTTGTTGACTGAGTGCTAAGGAGCCCACTTTTGGTTGCCAACACAGTCCCCCACACAAAAAGGGAGAAGACAACAATAAAGGACTGAGAATGAAAATGAGAGGTACAAACTCTTATGAACTATGGGAGTTCAAAGACCAGAGACAGCAATGAGGGTAAGATAGTCATTGTGGAGGAGGTGAAATTTGAAATGCAGTCTAAAAGATTAGTATATTTACTACATAGCATTTTAAGGAAGAACCTCCAGCTGTTTTAAGTAAACATTAACTGACCCTTATCAGTGCAAATGTGGAATTCTAACATTGCTCCAGAAACCACTTTTTGCTCTTACTCAGCAGCTGCCCCCAAAAAATTATTGACAGGGAAAGAGATGAGTTTTTTCCTCCTTATGGAGGGAAAATGTCTCACATGCTGTTGCTCATTTCTCTATCATTCCCCTCCCCCAACTTTCTAATTTAAAACCACAGCTATTTGTCTTTGTGAAACAGAGCAAGAGTTTTGATAGGTATGGATCAGACATCAATGAGACCCTTCCCATTTTTGTCCCTCTTGGCTGTGGTTTCCTGCAGAAAGCCCTGGGAGTTAAAGCCAGGTAGGCAAGCCCTAAGTTCACCTAACCAGTCCTACAAGTCTCATTTTAATCTACCTTAGGAATCATCACACACACACACACACACACACACACACACACATATACACACACACACACATTTGGACATTTTCTTTCTTTTTTTCCCTGTTGCTACCAAAATAAAAGGTACGATGGTACGATTCTTCTTTATAACCAATGCAAATTATTAATCTCATCCAGTAGTGTACTTTTCTTACTTCAATCATATATAACATTCTGTGAACAGGTCACTTTATATTTGATAATTTTCACGTTGCTGATACCACAGTGATATCCAAGGTGCCAGTTTCCCTAGCCAAGACACCTCTTTCACAGTCACAGAAATGGAAGTGAAGAACAGAAAGGAGACAAAGTGGTTTCTGAGCCATGGAAGCCACCTAGTAATAGTAGTAAGGACAGAAAGAGGACAGGAAGTAAAGGAAAAATTAACAGGATCTGGTTGTTAGTGGCTGTACACTAACTCACCAATGAATTCCTGGAAACAGTTAAAGGCCACTTAATTTTTTTGAATACTTAGGTATTTATTCTGGCCCAGTCATAACCAATTGTTAGGTGTTCTCTTTGCCTTTCTGGTGACTTGGGGGAGAAAAGGGAAACTTGGTCCTGTGACATAGTGCTTAAAAGGAGAAAACTAATGAGAGCATATGTAGTTCAGGATAATCTTAAAAGTTTTTGAGCGGGGTTTGTGAAATTCCACAATGCCAGAAACTTTGTGGGGAGGAAATTAAAACTGTGAAGTGACCTCTGACATCAGTATATCTAGTCTTTGTGATTTTGTACCTGTTAACAACTGCTTCAGTAAAACTCAATACTCAAACAGCCTTACAATAACACAGCACTAAAAGGCAAAATGTTCAGAAAAAATTTTTAGCCTTCAAGAAAATATCAATTTATTAAACTGACATGGGATGATTGCATATACTAAGCTGTTTGTACTTTTTTATATACAACTTTAATAGCTAATTCTGCTAAGACCATTTTTTAGAAAATATCATCACTGACAATGTTTCATAAAAATAAGCACACAGACCCTGGAGGAAGACTTAGCAGTTGTCATCCAGGGTTCCAATGGCATGAAATGGCATCTGTGAAATACAGTTGCACTATTTTTTTAACTTCTCTGGGGATTTGTGCCATTTTGAAAACTTTGGAAGTTCTGGTGGGATTCGTTAGTAGCCCAAACCCCTCTGTAGCCATAGAAGAGATATTGAAGACAAAAATACATAAAATCCAGGAACAATTGTCTTACAGGAAAGATGCACTTATTGTACTATTTCAATTGGACACTTGTAGTCAGTCATAAGTCATGTGATTCCCTGAGCCTCCTGTACGGTTTTCCTTAGACATACATAGATGTCTACACTGCTAGTTTCAGTGCAAGCCGTTACCTTACCTTGCTTTGCTTATTTCTGTCCCTACATACCCAATAACCCCTTTCCTCCATGTTTACACATACTTCTATGTAACTTCCATGAGAAAGAATGAGCAGCATACCTGCCGGTTGGTGTTGCTTTTTACATAGTTGATGGTGTAGACAACTGATTTTCAGAAAAACATACATTAATTAGACTTAATTAGAACTCTTACTAAAATAAGCCAAGAAAAATTGGATGCTGCATTTTTCTGGTTAAAAATTGTGCAGAAATCAATTTTGTTTGCATCATGTCTCTTTAAGACTATGCCTGTAGATAATCAATGATTATGGTTTTTCCCCCCTTTCTGGAAGAATTTGGTTCTTTTCCTGGGGATTAGGGGTGGAGGATGTGATAATAAACTTACAAACCCCTTGCAATGGAAGCAGTGATTCCTCTGGGTCTAAACATTTTGCTAAAAATTAAAATCATGACCTTTGTTTTAGGATCTTTTTAGCAAAAGACTCATTATTTTGGGCAGTGGCAACATTGCTTTTGTGATGTTAATTTTTAACAACAAAAAAGCCACTTGAAAAGTGCTAAACCTGCAAATTACCAGAAGATCCCCAAATTTATATTTGTAAGAAGGAAGTTATTTTATTTTAACAACTACTAAGAAATGTAAAGGCCATTTGAATGTCAAGCAACATCTGGAATTAAAGAAAAAAAAACAAGAATGATGTATAAATTATTGGTACCTTGTTTGTATTATCAGCTTTGTTAAATATATTAATTGTAGTTTGAAAGCAAGTGTGTATGAATAAAGATAATGGTCATTCCTGGAAAAGAAAGAAAAATTGTTTTATCATTTTTTTGCACTATCACCCTAGGGAAACTAGTATGTGGCACCTAGAACAAGCTTAATAAGTGATTAATTGATTGCTTATTTGAGGAGAAAAAAAGGGGGCATAGAGAAACAAAAAGTGAAGAGGTTAAATCAGCAAAGGAATATCACTATTCTTGATCATAGAAGTGGAGTGCTCATGTATGACGGCACTGTCGAGGATAGGCTCATCACTTGGAGAGGAGGAATAGAAGAGTAGGCCATAGAAATTGAAGAGATTCAGGAACTGGGAAGTAAGGCAGCTTGAAGGAAAATAAACACATAGATTGAAGTCTCCTATTAGAGGGAAAGGAGTAAATAAAAGGAGGATTATGAAGAGGACCAACCCCTCAAACCTAAAGGGTCTTTCTTGACTTTTGTCTCACTTCTTGGTCCTATTTTTCTGCAGAAGATGGAAAGTGAGACAGTCTTGAGCAGAGCTAGATATCAGTTCCTAATGCAGAATCCCCAGCAGTTTGTCCCGGGGGCTGAACTTGAACTTCCATCTCTTCTCCATTAGGTAAGATGCAAAATAGTGAGACCACAGGGAGAAGCATAACAAGCAGACCCCAATAGTATGAATGGGACAATGGAGACTGAGCTAGAACCAAGGGAGCACCTGTAATATCAGTTAAGTTGGGACTTTTTACTGTTTTAGAATGATAAATTAATAAGTGTCTTTGACTGAGCCTTACTAGGTGCAAAGCCCCAGGCCCAAACCCCTATCTACTAGGTGGTATGCCTACGTGGGCATGAAGCCCTCAGGGTCCTAAGGGGAATTGCTAAGACTAGAGATAATAGTAGGAGCCTAAGTTCTGGTCACTCAGATGACATTTGATAACAGCTAAAGAGTGTATTAAAAGAGAGAACACAGTTATTCTCTGGGGCTCTTACTCGTCAGAAGAGTGTCACTGTGGAGACTCTGGGTAGCTGTTGAGGAGCCCCCTGGCTTTGAAAAACCCAGCTATCAGGACTTTGCTGGTAACTATGTATGTTGTGATCTGGTCTGTTACTAATATATATTTGTATTTGCTCTGAAGTTCAGGGTGCTGGCTTTTTCCCCATGAACTAAGTGAATGATATTTATATGTTGGATTGAAATAAGATTATTAAGCCCTTAATGTTACTTTCCTTAGTAAAGCAGATCAAAAGAACCTGTGCTGGCAGCATTTTTGTTGATGGCCTTGTTTTGGTCTTTCACCCCCACAGCAGCTGCTAGACAAATTGTGGCACCAGCACCTGTTAGAAGCCCAGTGTACAGAGTCGAGTGTCTTTATTGTCTCTCCCTGACAGTCACCTGACAGGACCTCAGTTCTTCTACACTCTCATCTAGACAAAAAAGTTTCTCCCCACCTGTTCATTGATGCTGCACTGGAGATTTTAAATAATCATTAGTGTTTGTTAAAAAGCGTAACCCCTGGGATAAAAGTTAACTTTCTCTTAGACAAGTCCCAGATAGTCCAAGCAAATGCTGTCATTTCTTTGCAGGTGACATGATAATCAGAGCCCTTGGGGAAGGAAATGTGTTCAGCTATGACAGTTACTATAACTGCGACCCTAACCCTCCACTATATAGGACATGCACACTCAGATATTCACATATACCTGCTCAAACCCTGGTTGCTGCTGTTCTGATTTCTGTTTTGTTGAAAGAAAACAGCCTGGTAAGTGACTACACTATAATACCAGAGACAGAGATGGGTAGAACTGGAGAATGTCTTTAATTTGATGCCCCATAGCACAAGGACTTACTGAATATTAATGAATGAATCAGACAGTCAAAAAGCAATATAGGCACATAAATATGTACCAGTCCCTTTGCTAAGTGTAGGGAGAAAAAGAAAGGTAAGAAAAAATGTCAGGTGTCAAGAACTTCAAAGTCTAATGGGGTAAAAATCATACAAACACATATGGACAAATGGGCATTTGGGTTATTTGTAGATATTATTATAGAAAAGGCATTTAGATTGTGGATAACTTGAAACTGCTTCTTCCATAAAGTGGGGATTTGGCTAAGACTTGAAGGAAGGTAGGAGAGCCAGGATATAGTGATGAGGAAGGAGGTTACAAGTATGAGAGACAGAGGGATTTGGGGGAAAAGAAATTACTGTTTCTGTTCCTCTTGGTAGTGGCCTAGGGATAAATCCCAAAAAACCATAATGAAAAGAAATGATGCCTCATTGTGATGTCCAGAACTTAAATTGTACCTGCCCCAGAGCTGGGTAAAGACTTCTCTCTTCATTCTCTGGGTTACACCTAACAGGGGTTAAGAGAGTAGGTGAGGGGGAAATCAGTTGACATGAGATTCTGACCCTGAGATACTTTACACAAATTGCTTACTCAGGCAAGGTCTTAGTCAGTTATATTCTGAAGAGAAGATGAGAACAGGATACTATTACTCATTCTGACCCAAGGTGAGGAATAGCATTTCTCTCCTCTAAGCCAAGTTCTGTTAATAGGCAGAGAAATTACCTTTTGTCATGTGACCAGCACAGTATGTTCAGTTTCTGGAATTTCTTGCTGGGTGTGGAAAAGGGTATGAGAGTAAAGATACCTGTCTTCTGCTCTCACATTCTTCCCATCCTATTCCATCACCTTATCTCAATATGTCCTAGCACCAGCCTTTGTGCACTGAGAGAATGTTAGCGAGAAACAGGGATCAAAGGAAATGCCAAGACAGTATCTGAGAAGCTCAAAGAATAATGGGAGGTGGGTAGGACATGGAAAAAACCAGGGAAAGAATACTCATCTACTGCAGGAATTGGTAATATCAGCTGAGGGAAGATGTGACCAGTAGTGGAGACAGGGAAATGTTTCTTGCAGAAGAAAGTATTTTACCTGAAACTTTCAGGAAGCCAGGCAAGTAAGGAGGCTGGGAAGGAGATTTAAAACATTCCAGATTTGACAGCCTTAGAGATATGGATGAATATCTACAAAAACATAAACTGCCCAGGTTAACAGAAAAGGAAGTAAAATTTCTAAATAACCCCATCTCAGAAAAAGAAATTGAATATGCCATCAATGAACTCCCTAGGAAAAAATCTCCAGGGCCAGATGGTTTTACATGTGAATTCTATCAAACATTTAAAGAACAACTAATTCCAATACTTTGTAGACTATTTGGGAAAATAGGTGAAGAAGGGGTCCTACCAAATTCTTTTTATGACACAAATATGGTACTAATACCCAAACCAGGTAGAGTCAAAACAGAGAAAGAAAATTATGGACCAATTTCTCTAATGAATATTGATGCAAAAATTTTAAATAAAATATTAGTAAAAAGATTGCAGCAACTCATCATGAGAACAATACACTATGACCAGGTAGGATTTATTCCAGGAATGCAATGCTGGTTCAATACTAGGAAAACTATTAGCATAATTGACCATATCAACAACAAAACTAGCAGAAACCATATGATCATCTCAATAGACGCAGAAAAAGCCTTTGACAAAGTACAACATCCATTCCTATTAAAAACACTAGAAAGTATAGGAATAAATGGAACCTTCCTTAAAATTGTAAATAGCATCTACCTAAAACCATCGACAAGCATTATTTGTAATGGGGATAAGCTAGATGCGTTCCCAATAAGATCTGGGGTGAAACAAGGATGTCCATTATCACCCCTACTATTCAATTTGGTACTAGAAATGTTAGCTGTAGCAATAAGAGAAGAAAAAGAAATTCAAGGAATTAGAATAGGAAAAGAAGAAACTAAATTATCACCTTTTGCAGATGATATAATTTATTTAGAGAATCCTAGAGAATGAAGTAAAAAACTACTTGAAATAATAAACAACTTTAGCAAAGTTGCAGGATAATAAACCCACATAAATCCTCAGCATTCCTATACATTACTGACAAAGCCCAACAGCAAGAGATAGAAAGAGAAATTCCATTCAAAGTTACTGTAGACACTATAAAATATTTGGGAGTCTATTTGCCAAGACAAGCCCAGGACATATATGAACATAACTATGAAACACTTTTCAGGTGAATAAAGTCAGATCTAAAAAAATGGAAAAATATCAGTTGCTCATGGTTAGGCCGAGCTAATATAATATAAATGACAATTTTACCTAAATTAATCTATTTATTCAGTGCCATACCAATTGAACTACCAAAAAATTATTTTACTAAGCTGGAGAAAATAATAAGAAAATTCATCTGGAAGAAGAAGAGGTCTAGAATATCTAGGGTATTAATGAAAAAAAATGCTAGAGAAGGTGGCCTTGCCATACCAGATATTAAACTGTACTACAGAGCAGCAGTCATCAAAACTACCTGGTACTGGTTAAGAAACAGGGGTGTGGATCAGTGGAATAGGATAGGTACACAAGATGGAGAAATCAACAACTATAGAAATCTACTCTTTGATAAACCCAAAGAGGCCAGCTTCTGGGCTAATAATTCACTATTTCACAAAAACTGTTGGGAAAATTGGAAAATGGTAGGGCAGAAACTGGGCATAGACCAATATCTTACACCATATACCAAAATAAAGTCAAAATGGGCTCATGATTTAGGAGTAAAAGCTGATACTATAAGTAATTTGGGAAAGCAAGGAATAGTTTACTTATCAGATTTATGGAAAAGGAAAGAATTCATGACCAACAAGAGATAGAGAGCATTACAAAATGCAAAATGGGTAATTTTGATTATGTCAAATTGAAATGTTTTTGTACAAAAAAGCCAATGCAACAAAAATTAGGAGGGAAGCAGAAAATTGGGAGAAAATCTTTGCAACTATTATCTCTGATAAAGGCCTCATTTCTAAAATATACAGGGAACTGAGCCAAATATATCGGAATACAAGCCATTCCCCAATTGAGAAATGGTCAAAGGATATGAACAGGCAGTTTTCAGAGGAAAAAATTAAAGCTATCCATAGGCATATGAAAAAATGCTCTGGATCACTACTGATTAGAGAAATGCAAATCAAAACAACTCTTAGATACCACATCTCTCCTGTCAGATTGGCTAAAATAACAAAGCAGGAGGATGATAAATGCTGGAGAGGATGTGGCAAAATTGGAACATTGTTACATTACTGGTGGAGTTGTGAGATGATCCAGCTATTTTGGAGAGTAACTTGGAACTATGCCCAAAGAGCCACAGGAATGTTCACACCTTTTAACACAGCAATACCACTTCTAGGGTTGTATCCCAAAGAAATCACACAAGAGCAGAAGGGACCCATATGTACAAAGATATTTATAGCGGCTCTTTTTGTGGTAGCCAAGAATTGGAAATCAAAGGGATGCCCATCAATTGGGGAATGGCTGAACAAGCTGTGGTATATGAAGGTAATGGAATACTATTGTGCCATAAGAAATGGGGATGATACGGACTTCATAACAACCTGGAAAAACCTACATGACATAATGCTGAGTGAGCGGAGCAGAGCCAGGAGAACATTGTACACAACCACAGATATATGGATTCTGTGAGGACCAACCCTGACATACTTCGCTCTTCTCAGCAACGTAAGGTGCAAGGACAACTCCAGGGGACTCACGATGGAGAATGCTATCTTCATCCAGAGAAAGAACTGTGAAGTTTGAATGCAGATTGAGGCACACTACATGCTCGCCTTTTTTCTTCTTTTTTGTTTTTGTTTTTGGGGTTTGTTTGGTTTTTTTTTTTTGGTTCTGTCTCTTCTTTCTCATGATTCATTCCATTGGTAATAATTCTTCTCCACAACTTGACTAGTGTATAAATTAATTCAATGCGAAGTTATACATGGTATTATATGAGATTCCATGCCATCTTGGGGAGGGAGGGGGAAGGGAGGGGAGAAAATCTGGAACTCAAAATTATGTAGAACCGTGTGTGGTAAACTAAAAATAAAAAAATATTAAAAAAATATTCCAGGCAAAGGGGGAAGCAAATAAAAATCTATGGACTCCAGAGATTCAGCATCTTGTTCAAGGAACAGCAAGAAGGCCAGTTTCCCTAGATCACAGTGCATATGGTGGGGAATATGGTTTAAGAAGACTGGAAATGTAAGAAGGTGCCAGCTTGTGTCGGGGTTTGCATGCAAACAGTGCACATTACAATTGATTCTGAATGTAATGAGGAGTATTTGTAGTTTAAATAAAAAGGGGTATTGACATAATTAGACCAGCCCTCTAGGAAGATCAACTTGACAGATGAGGGAGGATGGACTGCAATGGGGAGAGACTTAAACCAGGGAACCTAACTAGCAATCTATGACATAAGTAAAAGGAACTAATTAGGGACCTCACCAAAGAAAGGAATACCCAGGTAACATAAGGCCTCAGTATCATAAAATAGAAAAAAATACATACGTTTCTGTAACAAACATTTCCGTTACCTTGGCACCAATGTATGTGACTGGAAGTATTTTCATTTAGCAGCTAACAGAAGGATGGTCCCTAGTGGCTGTGAAATTATCCTGGAGATAAGTTTAATCAAAGAACATACAATTATTTTAGTCCTAATGAAAGTAATGAAATTTGTAGCAGACTAAACAAATTACAACACTAGATTATGCCCCTATGATAGAGACATGCCCTCCCACTTTTAGAAACATCATTGATCCCCACAATGGGAAACCCTAAGTACATAACAACAATAATTCTCTGCATTTCTCCATAGGTCCTACTAGATTTGACAGCAAAATATCCTCCCAAGACACCTGAGGAATGGTTTCAGAGAATAACATGTTGGGGATAGCATACTATCAACTGAGTAGAGTTGGAATCCTAGGGAATTGTATCCTCCTACTCGTATATAGTCCTCATTTCATGGCTTGTCAAAGACCAAGACCAATGAACTTAATTATCATCAGTTTGTCCTTTTCCATTGTCATATTGTGTCTTTTCAGTAGAATCCCTACTTCAACAATGGTTTGGGCATCTGTATGAAATCTTTCCTAGGTCAGCTTGGAAAAAGAGCTGCTAGGAATACTTTTGCACATAAACGCCATTGTCACTGTTCTTAAATTTCTTTTGGATTATATATCTAGCAGTCATCTCTGGTATATAAAGCTCTTTTCTTCTTCCTTCATATAGTGTACTTATTGTATGATTAGGAGCAAGCATAGGTATTTTTGGGTGACATTTTAGTATAATTAGAACTAATTTTACAGTATAGTTGCAGAAATTTGGTAACTTAATCCACAATGTATTATTGTGTTGATCTTCCTAAAAATACTCTAATATTCACCATCTTAATCTCCTATAATCCTTATCTATCAGAATGTAGTGACATCAAATTTCAGAGTAAGCTCAAAAGGAATTTCTCTTACTCTAAAGAATTCTTACTGATGACTGATGATTTTAATAATTCTTATACTATTCTTTGTTATGGCTGTGGACAACTTGAAAGTCTTTTGAAAGCTTCCTGATCGTATATGCTTTGATGACTTACCTATCAAAGAAAAGTTCTTATTCTTTTAGCACATCATTTTATTATTTTATTATTATTATTTTATCACATCATTTTCTCTATACTTTCGACATCAGAATCATATGATATAATGCCTATAAAGATTTTCTCTTTTCACTAGCAAAGGGATTCAAGAAAGAATACATGGGTGAGACACAGAGGCAGAAAGAGTGAGAGAAAATAGAGAATGTTCAACTGAAATGCAACACACTGGATGTGGAGAGCGGGCATTTAAGAGGTCACCTGGAACTTTGGAAAGAACAGTTTCAATTGAATCATATCAAATACCGTATTTCAAAGGGTTGAAAAGAAGCTGAGGCAATTGATTATGAAGCAGACAGCTTTTTGCTCTAAGTTGGAGTGAAAGGGGGAAAAGAGAAAGAGGACAATAGCTTAAGGGGAAGATGTGGGAAATTGATCAAACATTTCATTTAGAGTTACAGGCCTTGGTAAGAGAAGAGACATTTATTTGTCTAAGCTTGGAGAAAAGGAGAGAGTTGGGAATGATGTCAGGGATTTTGAGAAGAGAAAGAAGAAAGGGGAGCTAATATATTTTCATAAGTGACAATATCACATAGTAAGATCTGTCCGCAAGAAAAAGTTAAGACTATGCAACTGAGAGAGGAAAAAGCTAAGAAAGGCTCTTTGCCAAGCACTTGTCAGATGGCTTCATTCTAGCAGAACCATGGGCTCGCCATAGATGTTTTCCTACTCAGCAAGCAGTAAATTGTTTGAGAGCAGAGTGATGATGTCACTAAAAGACCTGTATAGACTTGAATTGCTACAAGAATTTCCCACATGTTGAATCATCAATTTAGTCTTTTGCATTCTCGTAGTCTTGCTATATGGTTTGAATCTTTATGAGAGAGTACGTCTTATGTCCATGGGTGGTTCTCTTGCCAATGTTTTTAAAAATCCTCATTCATTAAATGCTTCTGCTTTGCACAAATCATGTAATCTATTGGTAAAAGTTTGGCATTTTTGTTTTGACAATATGAATACTTAGAAAATTAATAATTTTTACATGTCATAGTGGTAGAAGTAGAAATAGAAATAATAATAATAGTAATAATAATAAAGCATTTATACAGCATTTTAAGTTTTGAAAAATACTTTACAGATATGACATTTTATGACAGTAATGACTTTGGGAAGCAAGAGCTAGTATTATTCCCATTTTGCAAAAGAGCAGCTGAGGCAGGCATGTGTTAAGTGACTTGCCCAGAGTCACATAGCTAAGAAAGTTCTATGGCAGGATTTAAAATCAGATTTTCATGACTCCAAGTCCAGAGCTTTACATGCTGGACCAACTTGCTGCCTCTAAAGCCATTGTGGTGAGCCCACTAAGAGATCAGTTGCTGCAACAATATTATGGTTTTCTTTTGTTGATCCTGATTAATATAGTTCATCACACCTCTCATTTCTAAAAATTCTGTCTATTTATTGAATATAAAAATCAAAAGTCACCTAACCAACACAACTAGGATGACTATTTTGCTTCACTTTCTTTCAATTTAAAAAAAAAATTCTTAATTTTAATGATTGAGTTGTTGAACCAGTTGGAATACATTAAGCTGTCGGGTGTTGGATAAAACACATTTTTGTTTACTTTGGGAGTTGGGAGGGAGAAAGCAAATTGTTAGCATTCAGTAGTTACAGACAATTATTGGTATGTTCTGTGGTTATAAGAACCATTTTCAGAAGGAGATATGTATATATGTGATATATACACATGTACATACATATGTACATGTGTGTATATACATACATATACATATATCACATATAAATACATATACAAATGGGTCACCATATATACATATACACATGTGTATGTATATGTGTCTATATACATATATAGGCACACATATATACACACAGGTATATATGTATGAATAAATATGGGTACATATATATGTATATATATATATTCTTTGGTATAAACAAAATAAACAAAACCAAAAATAACAATGTACACAATGATAACAATGCTTTAGGTTGTAAGAAGGGGGAGAAAGCAACTTATATTGAAAAATTTTAAAGAGAAGCATATGTCAAAAAAGAGACATGACAAAAGGCCTGTCACATTTTACAGAAATGGAAGTTTCATGAATGTGTTGTTATATCTATCAAACTCTTTGACATATTATTGAGGTTTAGGGGTGCTTGGACCCCAAAATAACAACACAGGTCCTGCCTGAAAGAATTTGCCTACTTTCAGCCGAAGACCAGATTTATGAGAAGACCAGTCAGGGTGGGCATGATGATAAAAATCTTTCATATTGTCTAGACTCTTAGGGAATCTAAGCCACTGGCTAGACTCTCAAGGAATCTCAGTCCCTTAATGGAGGGAAGATGAAGCTTACATACAGAAAGACAATGGGAGGGATATAGGAGTAGCCAAGTATTCCAGGGTGACTAGCAGGTAACAGAGAAGGTGAATGTGCCCTATTTGAATGCCACGGACCTGGACCATGTGGCCTGGCAGACTGGGGTCTAGATAGAATCAAGGGTGGGAAGTAGCCAGGAGTGATCCAGAGGTTACAGACAATGAAGGGATGGACTAGGTTAGGGGTAACAGAAAATTGGGAGATTGGACACAGGCCGCAATGAAAGGCCAGTTGACTAGGATGGGTCAATGCCTCAGGAACACCAGAGGCTTGACCAAGTGGGAAAATCCAAGGAGAATTCAAGGAAAGTTTGTGGGGGAAGGGTTTCCAGGGGCCATAAACAAAGAGGAAACAGATGCTTTTGGCGTAAAGGGTGAATATTTCAGCTTGAGCCTATACCCCATCAGCATTGTTTGGGTTTTATAAATTTTTGCTCTTATACTTTTCATTAAAAATACTGCTCCTTATGGAGATGGCTCTACAGCAGGGGAGACATAATGCATGATTCCAAGTGAGATTAAATGACACATTTTTGGAATGAATGTATTCAGGAGAGTTTCCTGATTTCCTGTATATTCCATCAGAGACACACAAAGACCAATAAATGGAGATTTTAGGAGTCACAGAGGGACAAATAACCAAGGAATCCAAAAGTAGATGATAACATAAAGTTTACTTAAATGAATAAGGGTATTGACATGTAAAAAACAAAGAGTTTAGCTGCTACAATGATGAAGGGCAGAGAAACAAATGGAAGATGATAGGATTGAAGGTCACTGTGAGGAAGAATAGGCTCAGAGGTCTTCCTGTTTTTCTTTTGTTGATTAGTCATGTCTAATTCTTTCTGAACCCACTTGAGGTTTTCTTGGCAAAGGAATGGAGTTGTTTGCCATTTCCTTCTCCAGCTCGTTTATACATGAGGAAACTTAAGCAAATACAGTTTGCAGAGGAACCCAGGATCACACAGATAATGTCTGAGGCTGCATTTGAACACAGGTCTTCCTAACACCAGGGCCAAAACCATATCCATTGCACCACCTTGCTGCCTGGAGGTTTCCCAGCCTATGGAAACATAGAACAATGAAAGATTTTCATCTAGGAAGGGAAGTTTAGAATTTAATACTAAGTCACTAACCACTATCTGAGAAACTTTATTGCTTCTCACATGGGAGATCAAAAGGTCATGGAATTTCACTGTGAAAATCTAAGAATGTAACAAACATAATGTCATGTGTCTTTCCATAGGTCATAGAGAATTTGACAACAAATCACCTTCACAAGACATCTAAAGGATGCTAACTTCTGATAAAATCCTGGGGATAGTATACCTGCTACCAACTGTAGCTGGATTCCTGGGAAACTGTATCCTCCTCTTTCTAAACAGCTTTAATGTCCTCATTGCCCAGAAGACAATATCTAAAAACCTAATTATCATCCACTTGGCCTTTTCCAATGCCATGGTGCTTCTCTTTAGAGGAATACCTACTACAACAAGGCTTTGGAGGGTGAAATGTCTCCTGGATGAGGCTGGGATTAGAATCATAACATTCATGCAGGCACTAACCCGGAGCCTCTCCTTGTGTAGCACCTGCCTCTTGAGTGTCTTCCAGGCTGTCACTATTAGTCCCAAAAACTCTATATGGGCACAGCTCAAAATGAGAACACCAAAGTCCATCATTACATGCATTCTTCTTTGCTGGATCTTCAATCTACTATTAGTTGTGATTCTACTTCAATACTATGAGAGTCCAAAGAACAGAACAGGTAATAAATATGGTTGCAACACTGGGTATAGATCTGTAGATTTCAATAATAAGAATCATGTTAAACTTTTAATTATAATATGTGTTTATGATGTTTGGTTTGTGTGTCTCATGACATTTTCTAGTGCCCATATGGTCTCAATCCTATATAGACACAAGAAGCATGTAAATTATATTCATAGTAATAGCCTGTCCACAAAAATATCCCCGGAAACCAGAGCCACCCAAGCTATCTTGCTTCTAGTGGGCATCTATGTTTTGTTTAACATATTCAGTCCCATTTTTGTTCTGTGTATGTTCTATTTTAAATACACAAAAACTTGGGTGATACATACCTCAGCCTTTCTGTCTCTGTGGTATCCTGCAGTCAGCCCATTTGTTCTGATCAGCACTGATAACCAGATCCCCAGGAACCATGCTCATTGACAGATAGAAAAGTGACAGGATCTCCAATACCCTGCAATGCAGATTCACACAGAAGACCTATAGAAGCATAAACATGAAAGACCTATAGAAGCATAAACATGAAAGAAACATGACAGAACATCTAACCCACTCATTCAACAGATTCCTGAAACCGAGTTGCAAGATCAATGAATCATCAACAAATGGTTGCTTCCTCACCTTTAGCCTCCTCTCCATATTTCAGAGTTCATTGAAAAACTCCAAAGCATCTGATTATACCTTGAAAATGATGGCTCTTCCTGGCTAGGATTGTGGGAACTTCCTTAGTCTTCTCCAATACTAATTCCTTTATTTTATAACTTCTCTTGACCTCTTTCTTTGAAGCCATATTCCCAACCTGGCATGTCAGGGAACACCTGTGCTGGTTTCCCCTGACCCTTTCTAATTAGATACAGCTCTCCTTGTAATCCTGGTAATCTAATGTCCTGAATCAATTTTTCAACCAGAAGTTCACCTTTGGTCATATAGAATAAGTATTTTCACCTTTCTGGTATAAATTTTGTTATGAATTAACAGGTGGGTCAATAGGCTTATAAAATACTCATCTTTATGTTTTCAGGTTTTAATGGATTTTTCATAAAATGAACTAATATAACATAGTTCTGTGGGAAACTGAGAATGAAACAGGACAGAAAAAAGTATGCATGTAAATTGGCTCAGCTTAAAAAGACAATAAGAATATATTTGCTAAGTGTCTTGGAAATCTAATTAACTGTATATGTATATTCTCAAAGGTAAATAGCAGACAGAGAAACTACAAGGAGTAAGGAGAAGTGAGACACCTAGGATTTTACAGGTGACAAACTCATTGAAAAAAACGAAGTGTAAAATCCATTCTCTCAAGTATTTATGCAGATAGTCCCTCAGGTTGGCCAAGAAACAAGAGCAACTAGAAGTTCTAAAGCAAGGAAAGAAATGTTGCTCCATCAGCTTTAAGTATAAAACCTAGGTGCCCCCACATTCTCACTCTTCTCAATCACTTACAATTTGGCTTCTTAGGTCAGCACAATAACTTTATAGACCTTCAGTTTGGGAGCCATTCTAATACCACTTTGCTCCCACTCTTTCGTTGAGAGTTTTCCAAATACTGAACTAGCTTTGGCAAAGTGTTTGTCAACCTGTTGCAACAATCCGGCTGGCAGCTGTTGTGCGGGTGAAAGACCAAAACAAGCCCAACAACAAGAAGTCTGCCAGCACACTGCAAAAGCCCAGGTTGTTTTTATCTGCTTCGCTAAAGAAAGCAACGTTAAGGGGTTGACAAGCTTACTTTAATCAAGCATACAAATATCACTCACTTAGTTCAGGGGGAAAAGCCAGCACCCTGAACTTCAGAGCAAAATACAAACAAAGTACGAACATCGACAGACAGTCCTTGTCTGATTCAAATCCCAATACATAGTTAGCAGAGTTTAACAAAGTCACAACATCCAGGTTATGATTTGGAGGGCTCTTAGCTACAGCTGCCTGGAGCCTCCGCATCAGCACACCAGCAGGAGTGAGAGCCCCTGAGCAAAAGGCTCTGTCTTCTCTTCTTATACCACTTCAGACATCATCAAATGTCATCTGAATGACCAGAACTTAGGCTCCTATGATTGGCTCTGGAGTTAGCACCTCCCCTTAGTACCTGGGAGCTTCACACCCACATAAACCTAGCACCTAATAGGGGATTGGGCCTGGGGCTTAGCACCTAGGTATGGGGGCAGGGATTGGACCATCCTAAGATTTCTTCAGAGTCTTCTTAGTGTTCCTCAGCAAGGAGGTAGGAGAGCCTCTTAACTAGAAGAGGTTGGTTGGCACATATGATAGCTTAGGTATCCCTAGTACATTCACTGTATATATTTTTGTTATATTGTCATCCAATATATTTCATAATTAATTTCTGACAATGTCTGAAGTTTTGTAACTGTAATAACAAGAAATAATGATATTTAAAATTGTTAGTAACTGTTCTTAGATGATCAAGCTGGATAACATTAATTAACCCCCTCAAAAAACCCTCAGTGCATAAGAACAAGACAGAAAGGGGGTAAAAGTGAGATTTGCAATGGGAAAAGAATAGTACTGAAGAAGGCCCCTAGCACACATGGAATGTACACCATTGATCACCTACAACCATTACCACAGTTAAGCCCCTCCTGAGTGTGGAGCACTTGGCCAGGGGACAGGGAGGTACAGAGATTATATATGACTCATCTCCTGCTCTCTCAGAATGCAGAACTTAGTGGGAAGCAAATGCCTGGCCAGACATAGAACCCAATTATTGCCATAATTTCAAAAGAATATGACAATTGAAAATCATTTTACTGAATAGGAAAAAATAATTAAAAATTGATTTGGAAAAACAGAAAGTCAATAATATCAAAAGAAATAATGAAAAAACTGTAAAGGAAGTAGGTTTAGCAGTAGCAGATCTTAAAATATATTATGAGGCAGTAATTATTAAAAATATCTGGTACAGCTAAGAAATAAACAGGTAGATCAATGGACAGAGTAGGCATACAATTTACAACAGCAAATAAAATAACCTTGTATTTCACAACTGCAAAGACGGAAATTTTGTGATAATTATTCATTATCTCATAATATTGTTGAGAAAACTAGAAAGCAGTGTTGCAGGAACTTGGCATAGACCAATACCTTACATAATTTATTAAGATAAGGTCAACATGGATATACAACATAGATACAAAGAGAGATATTACAAGAAAATTAGAACATATTACTTATCAGATTTATGGATAAGTGAACAATTTGTAAATAAACAACTGATAGAGAGCAAAGGTAGGTGTAAAATTGCTAATTTCAGTTACATTAAATTAAAAAGATTGTGTACAAATAAAACAAATGTAGCCAGAGTCAGAAGGAAAGGAGGAATTTGAGGGGGGGCAATTATAGAGAGTTTCATAGATAAAAGTCTCATATATCAAATATCAAAAAAAATTTCAAATCTATAAGACTATAAAGCATTCCCCAATTATAAATGGTCAAAAGATATGAACAGGCAGTTTTCCAATGAATAAATCAAAATATTGTATAGTCATATGAAAAATACTCTTAATCATTACCGCTTAGAGAAATGCAAACTTAATAAAACTTTTAGATATCATTTTACACTTACCAAACTGACTAAAATGATTGAAAAAGAAAGTGACAAATGTTGGAAAGGGATGTGGAAAAATTGAGACAGTAATTTGTTGGTGGTGGAAATGTGAACTGATCTAAACATTTTGGAGAGTGATCTAGCATTCTGCCCAAAGTGTTATTAAACTGGCTATACCCTTTAAACCAGCAATACTACTACTAGGTCTATTTCCAAAAATGATTAGGGAAAAGGGAAAAGAAGATATATATCCTAAAATGTTTTAGCATCTCTCTTTATGGTGGTGAAGAACTGGAAATTGTGGGGATGCCCGTCAATTGGGTACTGGCTGAAAAAGCTGTGGTATATGAAATATTACTGTGGTATAAGAAACGATGACCTCAATGATCTTAGAAAAAACACGGAAAGTCTTGCACAAAATAATGAAGAGAAAAATGAGCAGAACCAAGAGTACACGGTATACAGCAACAGCAATATTGTTTAAATAATGACTTTGGGGGCAGAGCGAAGAGGGCAGAATAAAGGCAGGCACCCACTTGAGCTCTCCCCAAACCCATCCAAATACCTTTAAAAATGACTCTAAAGAAATTCTACCACAGCAGAATTCACAAAAAGACAGAGTGAAACAAATTTCCATGCTAAGACAACCTGGAAGGTGGATGGGAAAGTCTGTCACACCAAGCTGAGAGAGAACTGTACTCCAGCACAGGCAAGCGAGCATAGCCAAAGCCCCAGCAAACCAGGAGCAGGCTTTAAAGGCCACTGAATCAGCAGGAGCTATGGCAGGGGCAGCAGCTATGGCTGCTTCCAGAGCTCCTAGCCCACGGACACTAAGGGGATTGAACAAATGCTCAGAAGGAGATTACAGGGGTCTCTTTGCTAGCACTGAGGTAGGACTCTTGCT
The DNA here is from genome assembly GCF_011100635.1 of Trichosurus vulpecula. NCBI lineage: Eukaryota > Metazoa > Chordata > Mammalia > Diprotodontia > Phalangeridae > Trichosurus > Trichosurus vulpecula. The sequence continues at coordinate 260,063,000 of NC_050578.1, read as the reverse complement.
TTGCCCATACTTGGATCTGGGTCACAGTCCTGGCTGGCAGTACTGGGGCTAGAAGGAGCAGTAGCATAGCAGAGCTTGGGAACACAGGGGATGGGGGACCCTCCTCACAGTGCCAGGGGTAAAAAGAGAGCTTGTGGTTGCTCCCAGACCACAGCACAAGCCAGAAAAGGAGCAAATGCTTCTCCTCAGATCACATCAACATGGAAGAACTTAAAACTTACAGGTTCTTAGAAGTATCTCTGAAAACAGCTGCACAAAACCCCTGAAGCTTGGGACAGATTGCCCTCCACCCTGGAAGCAGAGCCATACCTTAACTAAGAGTTAGAAAGTCAAGTAATAAGCTGTGGAAATGAGGAAGCAACAGGAAAAAGAAAACTCTACTACAGAAACATACTGGTGACAAGAAAGATCAAAACACATACTCAGAAGAAGATAATAAAGTCAAAGCTCCTACATTGAAAATCTCCAAGAAAAATATGAATTGGTCTCAGGACACAGAAGAGCTCAAAAAGGATTTTGAAAATCAAGTAAGAGAAGAAGTGGGAAAATGGGGAAGAGAAATGAGAGGGATGCAAGAAAATCATGAAAAATGAGTCACCAACTTGGTAAAGGTAACCCAAAAAAGTACTGAAGAAAATAAGACTTTAAAAAATAGAATAGATCAGAGGGGTGTATTGGTGATCAAGAGGGGCTCCTAGCACTTATTCAAGTCTTTAATGACATCTTTGCCTGAAGGGAAAGCCTAATTTTGTTATCTTTTTTGTATCCTTTGTTGTATCCTTTGTTATATCCATGTATTTTATTGTTTTCATTAAAAAAAAACTTTCATGAGAAGGAAGTTATAGACTTCCCCAGAATTATAAAGGGATCCATGACACAAAAAGTTTAAGATCCCCAACCACAAGAAATGACAAAATACACCTGAATAAATTGAGCAGATGCAGTGATAATATTCAGAAGATATTTGAATTCAATCTCAAAATGCTTCATTTTGATTCCTATATACGACCCTTAAAACTTTTTATTATATTATGCAAAGCACTTTAACTCCCAGACTCAATTTTTATTAGGAAAGTGGGGATGACAATGCCTACCCTTCCTGTCTCTTAAGATTGTTTTGAGCTTCATGTAATATTGGAAGCTCTACCTCTTGAATGTATCCTAAGGAGTCATAAAATCCAAATGGGATCTGAGATTAGCATAGAGATAGTTGTGTTCTACATAAAAACATTATGTACAACCTTCACAATATAAAATATCAAAAAACTGATGCATTGTGAACTGAAGAGTATCTTCTGCTAAAAAAAGAACCCAAATGCCAAGTATAGAGGCTAGTGCACATTGGTAGAGTTGTTGCTGTTAAGTCCTTGTAGTCCTGTCCAAGTCTTCATGATTCCATTTAGAATTTTTGTGGCAGAAATTCTGGAGTGGTTTGCCATTTCCTTCTCTAGTTCATTTTACAAGTTCATTTTACATATGAGGACCTGACTTGCCCAGAGCAAAAGAGCTAGTAAGTGTCTGAGGCCACAGGAAAATAAGTCTTCCTGATTCCAGGACCAAAACTCTACCTACTGTGGCACCTACCTAACTGAACATATGTAGAGGTAAACAGAAAGCATTTCTTGAAAAGAATCTTGTGCTACAAGGCAAACAGACACATGGGTAGTAAGAGTCTTGAGTAATGTAGAGCTTAAAACACTTGTGCTAAACATCAACAAGCAGGAAGACCAATAGAGGAAAAATGACCACATGAGGGCCACCTGGGAGCTGAACTGAGTTCAACAGAACAGGTAAGACAATGACTATTTGTAGTGAGAGCCAGTGAAAATCAGAGTCATCTTTGAGGGGTGCAGAAGTAAAGAGCTACAGGAAGGCAAAAACACCATTCATGGTCCTCATTTCCACTCTCCCTGTTCCTCTCATATTGACAAGCAAAGTTTCTCACCCTATTCTCGATGATAGTCTTTTGAAATTCTAATTAATAATCCTTGTTAATCTGAATTGGTACCCGAGACATAACATTTACTTCATTTTAGACAAGTCTCAATTCCCCAAGCAAAAAGTGTAACTTCTCTACAGATGACAGGATAATCCCAGATCTTGGGGGAGATGAGCTCAGTCTCTATAACTACTACCCTCTCTTCTCTTCTCCACCCCACTTACACACATTCATAGGCATGCACACGTATATACAAACTCAGATTCTGACCACCACTGCTCTACCTTCTGTTCTGCAAGTAGAAATTCTCCAGGTAAGTGATTCTATAACTCAGCTCCTGAGACAGGGACTTGGAGAACTAGAATCTTTTTAGGTTTTTGTTTGTATACTTAGAAAGTAGAATAAAGTGTGACACACAGTAGCTTCTCGATATAGGAGAGCTGGCTGATTTAGTGACTATAATGTCACTCATCCTCTCTGAGCCTCTTTTGTAAAGTGACTAAAATGGAACAGGCATTCTTTCCCATTCTGATTCTATGATCCTAAAATTTCTAAAGTGCTGTGACAAAGTTAAGTTAATCTAGAATATATGTGTATTTAGTACCAGTTGAGTACAAAGATGATGTAGATTATAAAATGGAATATAAGACCCAATCCCTCTCAATGAGGACCATGTGGTGTCATTTTGGAGGCAAGACAAGTATCTGTAAAGAGTGAAATGCCAATACCTTTCTTAAAAGGGAGAACTCAGATTTGAGCATGATAATCCAGATATTATCTGACGAATGTTGTGAACAGTAGGATCATGGCCTCTCTCTTTCCAGATACTATTCCTCTCTTTATAACCTAAGTCTTCTTAGCTTTCATGGAGGTCATAAACATAGCAGTGCTGATGCCGATATTGAACATATAAATCCCCCCCCCAGGTATTTTTTCAGAAAGATTTTTAGGAATTGCTCCACAACAGCAACTTGTGAGGTTATTCTGAACCTAATTGTAAGGCAAAATATATTTCTATCTAATTCCTTCTTAAGGTTTGAATTCTGATTCCCCAGCCCTTCAGAATCTTTTCAGGTCCAGACTCTCTACTCCAATCAGTTAACTGGTCATCCTCACTTAAAAATATTTGCAAATTGGTGGGACTTCAGCCATCCTATTGTCCATCATTAAACAAAAAACTAAGGTGAAGCACCATGGACCCACATACAGATGTATCAATCGTTCTACTAGAAATCTTTCTCCATGATAGTTTCTATCCATCAATATCCACTCTTGGTGTCCCATCATTTACCCATTTATTTTCTGAACAAGAAGAGTATATTATATGAGAACTTATCAAATAGAGCTATCTCACTGTCCCCATCAACCCATCTAGTAACCCTGACCTGAAATGTCCTGTTGTTCTAGAATGACCAGTTCATAATTGAGGTCGTGATACATAGCTATGATCATCAATTATTTTTCCAATCTTTACTCACCAAGACTTTGAAAAATCTTTTTTAAAACTTACATGAAATTGAAAGGTGAATTTCCTAGTTTATAGTTCACAGTTTCTACTCTCTTCTAGTCTTTTTAAAAATCAAAATAGCATGTGTACTTCTCTAAGCACTGTTGTCTGTTCTCAATAACTTGTCTTTTCAATGATACTCTTCCTTTTTAAAACATCACTTTCACTGCTCTCTGACTCCATCTATCCACATGCCAATACATTTCTCTCTGCTAAGACACAAATATCAGGAAGTAAAATAAATCAGTCCATTGGCCATGTCTGAAAATGTCTTTCTCATTCTCCACTGTGAATCTGCCTCCTCTCTGCCAAGAGCTACGAAGCATCCTTCACCATCCAAGATCTAAAGTATCATAGTTCACTGCTTTAATAAGAGTCTTGAAGTCATTTCTTACTGTTATGCTTATCCTTCAATACTTGTCCTTGTGTTGACAATTTTGCTCAACACAAGTCAATACAAATCTTCCCAAGTTCCTCTCAGTTCTTAAAATTCATTGATTATGGCAGAAGAACCCATTTTATTCACATACTACAATGCATTCAATGATTCCCCCGTCAATCAGCATCCACTTTGTTTCTAGTTCTTTGCTTCTATAACTGTGATTTGTTTATATCAGGACCTTGTTCACTGTCTTTGACTCACTAGTATTACCTAGTAATTTAAAAGACAGCTTACATGTGATTTAGTGATGTTTTTGCTACAATTACAAATTCTTTTAGAGAATTAGAGGTTATATAGATCCATCAAGAGTGTGTTTGCATGCCTGTCTTCCCACAGTTATGCTATCACTTATCATTTTCATCTACTGTCAACTTTGCCAGACAAACGGGTTTAATTAAATGCCTCAGAATGAGTTCAACTGGCATTTCTACCATCATTACTTATTGGGAGAATATTTTTCATGATGGATGATAGCTTGTTTTTGTTCTTTTGCAAAATGCATGGTCATACATCCTCCTACCACTTATATATTAGGAAAGGGTACTTATTCTTAGGTATTTGTATCCCACCTCTATATATCATGGATAACATATATTCATCATAGGTATTTCCTGCAAAGATTTTTTTCTAATTCACTAACTGTCCATAACTCTAAATGAATTTATATTGCTTGTGTGAAACTTTTTTCAAGTTATACCATCACAACTGCCTTCCATGATCACCTCTATCCTTCATTTACTTGAGGATTCTCCTTCTAGTCAAAATTATACAAGATCATCATTCCATTCTCTTTGAATTATTTCATAATATGACCTTTTTCTTTAGGTCATTTATTAGTTGAAAGACTATTGTGGTATATGGTTTTAGTTGTCATTATAAGCCATTTGTTGGCAAATCACTTTCCAGTTTTCCTAGCAGTTTTTGTCGGACAGAGTCCTTACCATCAGACTTGGTGGCCCTGGATTTATTCAAGACTGGCAGTACTCTGTATTTGACTGCTTCTATGCCTTGTTTAACCTCACTAGTCCACTAATGAATGACTTTCTTTATTTTAACTAGAACCAAGAACTTTTGATAGTAAATACTTTGTAATATCTTCTGAGATGCAGTAATGTTAACATTAGGCTCCCTTGATTTTGATTTGATTTTTGGTTTTTTCAGAAGAATGTGTGTGTGTGTGTGTGTGTGTGTGTGTGTGTAGATATATAAAATAATCCTTTGATAGTTTGCTTGATATGGCACTAAATCAAGAAATTAATTTCCATTCATTTTTAATTAAATTGTTACAACAGTGAACAATTAATATCACTCAAATTATTCGGCCCCATTTCTTTTTCTTTTTTTTTTTCAAGACTAGGTTGGAAGTACAAAGAACACCCATGGGCCAATCCCACTACAAATCAGGGTGGGAGCTTTGACTTCCACCATTCTAACCTAGGACACTATCTCTCCTTAGGCAATCTAGTGGCCTCTCACTCATGAGGGCTTACCGTATTGATACCTTATTGAATTCATACTCCTAATCAGCTTTAACCATAACTATAGTTCAAAATTTATGAGGTGAAGGGATCACCCACACCAAACCACTCCCCAGTAGCAGAGATTACATATGTGGTCTACTACACCCAGAAATTTATTTCTAAAGGAGTTTATTTTTTTTAGATAGTTGTATTGACATAAATTTTTAGTGTGTCATGATGCATAGATCCCAAGATACTGTATGAGTTCATTGTTGTTAATTTGAATGAAATTTCTTTTCTCTAACTCCACTTGTTAGATTTTATTACTTACATTCAGAAATGCTGATTTTGCATATTTATTTCATATCCTTGCAGTGAACATTTTAATATGCACATACATAATGTTACAAATTCTTCAAATTATTTTTTATTTCATCTCTAGGATTTGCTAAGTAAGTCATTATATCATCTACAGATTAGGTTCATTTCTTTTACACACACACACACACACACACACATTTTTTTTTATTTCTTATAGTTTATTAAGGCATTTAAAATATTTTTACAGGACAATATCAAAGTAATTGTTTCTTCGTCCCCTTCTTTTATTTTTATTTATTTAACATATTTAGTTTTCAGCATTGATTTTCACAAGAGTTTGGATTACAAATTTTCTCCCCATTTCTACCCTCCCCCCCACTCCAAGATGGCGTATATTCTAGTTGCCCTGTTCCCCAGTCAGCACTCCCCTCTGTCACCCCACTCCCCTCCCATCCCCTTTTCCCTTCCTTTCTTGGAGGGCAAGATAAATTTTTACGCCCCATTGCCTGAGTATCTTATTTTCTTGTTGCATGCAAAAATATTTTTGTTTGTTTTTGAACATCTGTTTTTAAAACTTTGAGTTCCAAATTCTCTCCCCTCTTCCCTTCCCACCCACCCTCCCTAAGAAGTCAAGCAATTCAACATAGGCCACATGTGTATCATTATGTATAACCCTTCCACAATACTCATGTTGTGAAAGACTAACTATATTTTGCTCCTTCCCAACCCATTCCCCTTTATTGAATTTTCTCCCTTGACCCTGTCCCCTTTCGAAAGTGTTTGTTTTTGACTACCGCCACCCCCATCTGCCCTCCCCTCCATCATCCCCTCCATTTTTTTTATCTTCTTCCCTCTTCTTTCCTCTGGGGTAAGATTCCCAATTGGGTATGTATGGTATTCCCTCCTTAGGCCAAATCTGATGAGAGCAATGTTCACTCATTCCCCCCTCATCCGCCCTCTCCCCTCCTCCCACAGAACTGCTTCCTCTTGCCACCTTTATGGGAGATAATCCATCCCATTCTATCTCTCCTTATCTCCCTCTCTCAGTATGTTCCTCTCTCATCCTGTAATTTGATTTTATTTCTTTTAGATATCTTCCCTTCATCTTCAACTCACCCTGTGTCTGCTCTCTCTCTCTCTCTCTCTCTCTCTCTCTCTCTCTCTCTCTCTCTCTCTCTCCATATATATATATATATATATATATATACATATATATACATAGACACATAGATATATACATACACTTATACACTTTCACCCATATATATACATAAACATATATGTATGCATATTCCGTTCAGCTACCCTAATACTGAGGTCTCATGAATCATACACATCATCTTTCCATGTAGGAATGTCAACAAAACAGTTCACCTTTAGTAAGTCCCTTGCAATTTCTTTTTCTTGTTCTTTTTCTTGATTGCCTTTTCATGCTTCTCTTGATTCTTGTGTTTGAAAGTCAAATTTTCTATTCAGTTCTGTTCTTTTCATTGAGAAAGCTTGAAAGTCTTCTATTTTATTGAAAATCCATATTTTGCCTTGGAGCATGATACTCAGTTTTGCTGGGTAGGTGATTCTAGGTTTTAATCCTAGCTCCATTGACCTCCGGAATATCGTATTCCAAGCCCTTCAATCTCTTAATGTAGAGGCTGCCAGATATTGTGTTATTCTGATTGGGTTTCCAAAATACTCAAATTGTTTCTTTCTGGCTGCTTGCAGTATTTTCTCCTTGATCTGGGAGCTCTGGAATTTGGCAACAATACTCCTAGGAGATTTCTTTTTTGTATCTATTTGAGGAGGCAATCGATGGATTCTTTCAATTTCTATTTTGCCCCGTGGCTCTAGAATATCAGGGCAGTTCTCCTTGATTATTTCTTGAAAGATGATATCTAGGCTCTTTTTTTGATCATGGCTTTCAGGTAGTCCAATAATTTTTAAATTATCTCTCCTGGATCTATTTTCCAAGTCAGTGGTTTTTCCAATGAGATATTTCACATTATCTTCCATTTTTTCATTCCTTTGGTTCTGTTTTATAATATCTTGATTTCTCATAAAGTCACTAGCTTCCACTTGCTCCAATCTAATTTTTAAAGTAGTATTTTCTTCAGTGGTCTTTTGGACCTCCTTTTCCATTTGGCTAATTCTGCCTTTCAAGGCATTCTTCTCCTCATTGGCTTTTTGGAGCTCTTTTGCCATTTGAGTTAGTCTGTTTTTTAAGGTGTTGTTTTCTTCAGTGTATTTTTCAGTATTTTTTGGGTCTCCTTTAGCAAGTCATTGACTTGTTTTTCATGGTTTTCTCGCATCCTTCTCATTTCTCTTCCCAATTTTTCCTCTACTTCTCTAACTTGCTTTTCCAAATCCTTTTTGAGCTCTTCCATGGCCTGGGACTAGTTCATGTTTTTCTTGGAGGCTGTTGGTGTAGGCTCTTGCACTTTATTGACTTCTTTAGGCTGTATGTTTTGGTCTTCTTTGTCACCAAAGAAAGAATGCAAAGTCTGAGACTGAATCTCAGTGCGTTTTCGCTGCCTGGCCATATTCCCAGCCAACTAACTTGACCTTTGAGTTTTTCAGTGGGGTATGACTGCTTGTAGACTAGAGAGTTCTATGTTCCACGTTTGGGGGGGAGGTGCCAGCTCTGCCACACCAGCACTGCTCCTTCCCCAACCCCCAACCCGGACTGGGCTTAGATCTTCAGCAGTCTGAGCACTCCTGCTCTGATCTGCCAGTTAATTCCTCCCACCAGGTGGGCCTGGAGCCAGAAGTAACAACAGCCATAGCTGCCCCACCTCCGCTGCCCCCAGGGCTGGAAGCCGAACGGTGAACTCCTTCTACTCCCACAGCTTTTCCCACTTTCCTTCTCCACAGTCTTTCATGTTTGTGGGTTAAGGAGTCTGGTAACTGCCACAGCTCACTGATTCAGGGCACTAGGGCCCCCTCCACCCGGCTTCTGGTCTGGATGGTCCACGCCGTTCAGGCTGGGTTCTGCTCCACTCCGTTCCCAGCTCCCGGCTCCCAGCTCCCAGCTCCCAGCTCCCAGCTCCGTGTGGGATAGACCTCACCCAGACACCATCCAGGCTGTCCTGGGCTGGAGCCCTGCTTCTCTCTGCTGTTTTGAGGGTTCTGCCATTCTAAAATTGGTTCAGAGCCATTTTTATAGGTTTTTGGAGGTACTCGGTTCGGAGCTCACACTAGTTCCTACTTACCAGCCGCCATCTTGACTCCGCCCCTCTTTGTCCCCTTCTCACAAACACACATTTTAACTATATTGATCCATGATATTCCAAACAGCCATGGATGTGACTTAACAATCACATTTTTCAGGACTTTTTAGGATTTTCTCTTAAATAATTTAACAAAAAATTCTACTAAAGAACAATACAACTATTTAAAAATGGTCTGTAACTCTTTATGTTTGAAGAAGTTAATTTCAAAACATAAAAACATCAACATAAAATTTTGTTCAGTCCCTTTAGGTTCCTCAAGTTCCATTGTTTATCCATTCATTATCTTTTACTTTTCAGCTTAGAGAGAGGCATAGGACTGGAGTCATGATTTCATAGGTACAGGTAACCCTCTGATACAGAAAATGTCTCTACTAATGTAGGTTTATACTTTCTCTAGAATTTATAATCTCGGGGAATTGCAAAGACACACAAAAAAACTGGAGTGAATTGTAAAGGGTAACAAAACCAGCATGTTTATCATAGATGAGACTTTTCCCTGCATAGCATCACATTTCATGCATACCTTAATTTCCTGCTGCAAGTTTGGGGATATTATAGTGAATTAATAGGGTCCTTTTCAGATTTTTTATATTCTTTCATCTTTGTTAGTATAAAATTAACATGATAGTCCATTATATTATTGTTCTGAAATCAATTTAACCAATCTTAGATTTTTTTAGATGATAAACAAGTTTTTTGAGATTAAATTGGTTAAAGGAATTAAGGTTGGAAAGCTAACATAGCTTACTGGTGGCCTAGAAAAAAAAAGTCCAGGAAAGGGAAATTCCTCCTTCAGGTTTCTGAGTGGAAGACTAGGATTAAGAACGTAGGTCCAGGGAAGTTATACCTGCCTGACTCCCTGATTCCTTGCTGAATATCTTTTCCTTGGTAAATAAGTAAGCTTTATTTTGATAACATTTAGATGCACGATGAGTGTTCCATTTCACTGAGATAACAGAATGGCCTGATTCAGGTATGGCCTACTACAAATAGGAGACTCATTCATGTATCCACATTGTTTAGACCAAAGTTCTCCTGAGGTCGTAGTAGACAGTGGACTCTTCTGTAGATATAAGGGCAGCTAGGTGATGCAGTAGATGAAGTACTGGGCCTGGAGTCAGGAAGACCAGTATTCAAATCTAAATACTTAGTTGCTGTGTGACCTTGATCAAGTCACTTAACCTTTGTTTGCTTCAGTTTCCTCAAATGTAGAACGGAGGTGATAAGAGCACCTACCTCCCATAGTTGTATGAGGATCAAGTAATATAATAAAGTGCTTGGTACAGTATCTGACACATAGTAGACATGATATAAATGTTGTCATTACTTTTGCTATTAATCTTATTCACCATCTAAATCGTCACCATGTGAGCTACTATATAACTCAGAGAATCCCTCTAACCCTAGTGATCAGTCCCTTATCCTAAGAGCTAGTTTTATAACTTGTCCATCACATCTTCCCTCAGGCTCACTAGCTAGCATGACTAACTCCCCAACGGGAAATAGATGATTATGAACAATCTTTGAAGGAACCATTTTCTAGAGTCTTTTTAAAAATAGAAAAATACCAGTGTTTCAACTACTTATTACCATACTCTTTCTAGGGTAATAAGATAATTCTTAAAATAAGTATTATTCTCATAATTTCTATTAATTTTCAACTACCAAGAGTTTTCCATCATCATCAAGGTTTTTCAGAAGCATTCTATGACCCTAGCAAACCTCAGCACAATAAACTCGAGTGACAAGGCACTGTTTTTTGTTTTGTTTTTGACAATCCATCGTATATGCCAAGCGGAGCTAAAGTCTTGCCTAGTCAATAGGATTCCTTCTGCGTGTAACTAAGGTAAGAGATGAGCAACTTCAAGGATTTTTACTTTATCTTCTGAGACTCTAAAACAGAAGCTGATACCAACATGTGGCTCACCAAAATATCAGCATATATAGCTGTCTTGCTAGAAGTAGGGAATGTACCCATGAATCAGAAATGTGCATGTTAACTTTATTGCAGTTTCTGCTCAGATCTCACCCACTGTCAAGAACTGGCTTATATTTGTGCTATCTCTATTAAGACTTGCTCCAAAGGCTTACTAGCGAATATACTCACCAAATAAACACTAGGAGTTGGCAGTATTTTTACTGAGGAGCAAGGCTTGGACTTTAGCTGGGAAACCATGGGTATATAATACACATATTCCCCCATGTTTCTCCCCAAGGTCTCAGTGGACCTGCCAATACATCCTCTGCCCAGCCCATCTAAGAAATGCTTCCCGGTAATGAAATCCTGGGGATCATCTACCTGCACCTGACTGGAATTGGAGTCCTAGGACTTGGTTCCTCCTGTACTTATAGAGCATTAATTTCTTCACTGGTCATAAAATTAAATCAATAAACATAATTATCATCCATTTGGCCTTTTCCAACACAATGGCACTTCTCTTTAGGGGAATCCCTATTGCAATGAGGGTTTGTGGGGCAAAATGTGGAATTGCATTCATAACTTACTTGCAGGCAGTGTTCCAGGACCTTACTCTCAATAGCACCCACCTCCTGAGTGGCTTCCAAACCATCATCATTAGTCCCAACAGTCATACGTGGGAAAAACTCAAAACTAGAGTCCCAAAGTGGATTGTGCCCTCCTGTCTCTTCTGCTAGATCATCAATCTGCTTGTAGAGGTGCCCTTGGTTATGTACCTAACTGGTCCAAAGAACAATTCACAGAGTAAAAGTGAATTCCAAAATGAGGCTTATAATTTTATATAGCGTAAATCACAAAAATTTGTTCTTTCATCAAAAATTTTTTTAATTTATTTTTTAATTTTAGTTTACAACACTCAGTTCCACAAGTTTTTGAGTTCTAAATTTTCTCCCCCTCCTTCTCTTCCCTTTTCCCGCTGCAAGATGGCATGTAATTTGTTATAGGTTCTATACATATATTCTCATTAAACTTATTTTTTTTATAATTCAAATTTATTTATTTAACATATTTAGTTTTCAGCGTTGATTTTCACAAGAGTTTGAATTACAAATTTTCTCCCTATTTCTACCCTCCCCCTACTCCAAGATGGCATATATTCTGGTTGCCCTGTTCCCCAGTCAGCCCTCCCCTCTATCACCTCCCTCCCTTCTCATCCCCTTTCCCTTCTTTTCTTGTAGGGCAAGATAAATTTCTACGCCCCATTGCCTGTGTATCTTATTTTCTAGTTGCATGCAAAAGCTTTTTATTGTTTTTGAACATCTGTTTTTAAAACTTTGAGTTCCAAATTCTCTCCCCTCTTCCCTTCTCACCTACCCACCCTAAGAAGTCAAGCAATTCAACATAAGCCACATGTGTATCATTATGTATAACCCTTCCACAATACTCATGTTGTGAAAGACTAACTATATTTTGCTCCTTCCCAACCCATCCTGCTTTATTGAATTTTCTCCCTTGACCCTGTCCCCTTTCCAAAGTGTTTGTTTTTGATTACCTCCACCCCCATCCACCCTCCCCTCCATTATCCCCCTCCTTTTATTTTTTTATCTTCCTCCCTCTTCTTTCCTGTGGGGTAAGATACCCAATTGAGTATGAATGGTATTCCCTCCTCAGGCCAAATCTGATGAGAGCAAGGTTCACTCATTCCCCTCTCACCTGCCCTCTCCCCTCCTCCCACAGAACTGCTTCCTCTTGCCACCTTTGTGTGAGACAATCCACCCCATTTTATCTCTCCCTATCTCCCTCTCTCAGTATGTTGCTCTCACATCCCTTAATTTGATTTTACTTCTTTTAGATATCTTCCCTTTATCTTCAACTCACCATGTGTCTGCTCTCTCTCTGTTTTATATATATATACACATATATACATATATACACATACATACATATATATACACATATATACATATATATACACATACATACATATACACACAGATATATACATACATACACATTCACTTACATATATACATAAACATATATATGTATGTATATATATATGTATGTATGTATGTATATATATATATATATATATATATATATATATATATATATGCATATTCCCTTCAGCTACCCTAATACGGAGGTCTCATGAATCATACATGTCATCTTTCCATGTAGGAATGTAAACAAAACAATTCAACTTTAGTAAGTCCTTTGCAACTTCTGTTTCTTGATAACCTTTTCATGCTTCTCTTGATTCTTGTGTTTGAAAGTCAAATTTTCTATTCAGTTCTGGTCTTTTCACTGAGAAAGCTTGAAAGTCCTCTATTTTATTGAAAGTCCATATTTTGCCTTGGAGCATGATACTCAGTTTTGCTGGGTAGGTGATTCTAGGTTTTAATCCTAGCTCCAATGACCTCCAGAATATTGCATTCCAAGCCCTTCGATCTCTTAATGTAGAAGCTGCCAGATCTTTGATTATTCTGATTGTGTTTCCACAATACTCAAATTATTTCTTTCTGGCTGCTTGCAGTATTTTCTCCTTGACCTGGGAGCTCTGGAATTTGGTGACGATATTCCTAGGAGATTTCTTTTTGAGATCTACTTGAGGAGGCGATCAATGGATTCTTTCCATTTCTATTTTTCCCTTTGGCTCTTGAATATCAGGGCAGTTCTCCTTGATTATTTCTTGAAAGATGATATCTAGGCTCTTTTTTTGATCATGGCTTTCAGGTAGTCCAATAATTTTTAAATTATCTCTCCTGGATCTATTTTCTAGGTCAGTGGTTTTTCCAAGGAGATATTTCACATTATCTTCCACTTTTTCATTCCTTTGGTTCTGTTCTATAATATCTTGATTTCTCATAAAGTCACTAGCTTCCACTTGCTCCAATCTAATTTTTAAAGTAGTATTTTCTTCAGTGGTCTTTTGGACCTCCTTTTCCATTTGGCTAATTCTGCCTTTCAAGGCATTCTTCTCCTCATTGGCTTTTTGGAGCTCTTTTACCATTTGAGTTAATCTATTTTTTAAGGTGTTGTTTTCTTCAGTGTATTTTTCAGTATTTTTTTGGGTCTCCTTTAGCAAGTCATTGACTTGTTTTTCATGGTTTTCTTGCATCCTTCTCATTTCTCTTCCCAGTTTTTCCTCTACTTTTCTAACTTGCTTTTCCAAATCCTTTTTGAGCTCTTCCACAGCCTGGGACCAGTTCATGTTTTTCTTGGAGGCTTTTGTTGTAGGCTCTATGACTTTGTTGTCTTCTTTAGGCTGTATGTTTTGGTCTTCTTCGTTACCAAAGAAAGAATCCAAAGTCTGAGACTGAATCTTGGTGTGTTTTCACTGCCTGGCCATATTCCCAACCAACTAACTTGACCCTTGAGTTTTTCAGTGGGTTATGACTGCTTGTAGACTAACAAGTTCTATGTTCCATGTTTGGGGGGGGAGGTGCTAGCTCTGTCACACCAGCACTACTCCTTCCCCAAGAACCCCCAACCCGGACTGGGCTTAGATCTTCAGCAGGCTGTGCACTCCTGCTCTGATCCGCCACTTAATTCCTCCCACCAGCTGCGCCTGGGGCCAGAAGCGGCAGCAGCTGTAGCTGCCCAACCTCCGCTGCCCCCAGGGCTGGAAGCCGAACCGCAAACTTCTTCCACTCCTGCAGCTTTTCCCACTAACCTTCTCCACAGTCTTAGGTGTTTGTGGGTTGAGGTGTCTGGTAACTGCGGCAGCTCACGTATTCATGGCGCTAGGGCCCCCACCGCCGGGCTTCTGGTCTCTTTGGTCCACACCGCTCAGGCTGGGCTCTGCTCCACTCCGTTCCCAGCTCCCAGCTCCGTGTGGGACAGACCTCACCCCGAGACCATCCAGGCTGTCCTGGGCTGGAGCCCTGCTTTCCTCTGCTGTTTTGTTGGTTCTGCAGCTCTAGAATTGTTTCAGAGCCATTTTTATAGGTTTTTGGAGGGACTCAGTACGGAGCTCACACTAGTCCCTGCTTTCCAGCCACCATCTTGGCTCTGCCAACCCAATCATCAAAATTTATGTCTCATGACATGTTTCAGTGGCTACATGGTTTTTATCATATTCTGACACAATCAGCAAGTCAAACATGTTCATAGCACCAGCCTCTCCCAAAAAACCTCCCCTGAAACTAGAGCCACCCAAGCCATCCTACTTCTAGTGGGTACCATTGTTTCCTTTAATGCAATCAGCCCATTTTTAATTATTTATATCCTTCATTTTCAAAGAATAAGCATCTGGATATTATATGATTCTACCCTTCTTATCTTATGGTACTCAACATTTAGTCCCTTTATTCTGATCAGCAGTAACACCCAGATTGTCAGAAACCCTTATAGCCACAAAGGAATTCTATCTTCCCATACACTGATAGGGCAGCCTTATATTAGCATCGCATGGGTTCTCTGTCTAAAAGTCTCTGTATGTCTGAGCTCTAATGGGCTCTGGGCCTTCTGCAGAGTTCAGATATTGTTGCATAGTATATTCCTGGAGGTATCTCCCACAAACTCCCAACCTCCACTGTGTGCTGGACATGAACTATGGACAATGGAATCCACACACCAAGATTGTTCACCATTAGTATCTGTTCTCCTTCCTTTTGAGCAACAATAAATTTCTGTTAACTACTATCCATGTGTGGAATTCTTATTCTTTATATGAACTATCCTCCACTGCATATTGGTGGCAATAGTGGGATAAAAAATAGCCTTTTGATTTGGAGACAGAAAGCCACAGAGAAGGAGATGTGATAAGGATGGAAATGTTCGCTATGGAATACACTGCTGGGAACTTAGAAGACTTAGGTTATAATGTTATTTAGTAGTCAAGAATGCATCTCATACCACCCAGGATTTTGAGCTATAGGTCACTTGGAAACAAGAAATTAACTCCAAAATAGCTAAATATTTATATCTTTAATCACAGTGATCACTGCTGCCCCTGAGGAAGATGAGGGAATAATAGGAGTGAAGTCACAAATGCCTTGATTTAGTATGTGAAACACCACCACCACACAGTTAGTGAATGGTCAGTTGTAAATGAAGAAATAGCTCATACTAACATTTGTGAGAAGTACCAGCAAAAAATTTAGAAGATTGCATAGTTTGTATTGTTGAGTGAGGTGCCCAAGCAATCCCCATTCTTCTCTTGGCTGGGTGTTCCTGAGAAGACTGGATGCAAAGTGCCTTTTAAATTCTAATCATCAAAATCAAAATGACAATCTGCAATGAGGGGTGAAAATCTGGTCTTGACAATAGGATTGTGGGACTGGGGGGCAGACTGTGAATTTGTGAAAGTCAATTTGAATGATATGACCCAGCCATCTAAAATCAACATATGACCAAGAGTCCAGGCATTACCTGCTGTCCCAACTTCTGGATTCTTGGTGGATGGCACATTTATATTTGAATTCTCTGTCTGCCTGCACAACAGTTTTCATTCATCAATAGGAAATTCAGAAATTACCTTTATTTCATTGTTCTTGACTATGTTAATATAGATGTTACAAAATCCTCAATGTGTGATTGGGCAATGCCTATTTGTGTGACATTAGTTCTTTGTCTAAGATTCTACATAAGTATGAGCTGTGTGGGACTCTGGGACTTTTAGAAGAGTATGGATTCGATTTCATAAGGCACATCTGAAGTCACAATCCTCTCCACACACACTGTTTGCTCCTGGTGCACTATGGGCAATGCTGACTACACACCAAGACTGTTATCTGTTGTTTGTCCTCTTCTTCCCCATGTGAATCACAATAAAATTTTGTTAAGTGAAATTCCAGTGGAACTGTCACTCTTCATCCAAAATCTTTTGCCCTGCAAAAACAAATATCTGAGCAAAAGTTCTCTCTTCAGTGATCTTGAAAGTTGATCATCCAAGTTCCAAATTATTGTCCCATTGCCAACTTCAGGTATACCTAGCAATGTTCCAGAGTAACTTGCATAATTTTTCAGGGACTCCAAAAATATTTCACTAAGGAAAGGCATGGAAGATTTAGCAAAGCCATGTAAGGCAATAAGTATCTATTAAACATGTGCCAGGCATTATGATAAGTGTTAGAAAATCAAATAACAGTAAAAATTCAAATAGTCTCTGCCTTCAAGATTACATTCTAATGAAGGAAGACATCACACAAAAGAAAACTGAATGCCCATGGTGAGTGGAGTAAGAGAGAATTCACCTACTTGAGGGCATAGCAGCCAAGTCCAAAAAGTCAGGAATAGAATTTGATGTAGAATGGAGATTCAACAACCATTGCTACTTTGGTGGCAGCATACTTGAAACGTTTAATGAAACAGTTTTCTTTGATTAAGAAAAGTCAAAATGAATTCCTTTGCATATCTATTATAAAGGAACATCAGGTTCTGTCATAAGACAAGCATTTAAAACCAATTGACTAAAAGGGTTGTAGGCATTATCCTGGGAAATCATCAGAAGGAAAAATATCAGGACATCATGCTAGAGAGGACCTCCACAATATAAATCCTGGAGATTTTATTTGAGAAGACAGATACACTCTGGTATAGCAGAAGGGAATTTTACTCATCCCTCTTCAGGAATTTGGATGCTATGCCACCACATAGATATAGATATTCACTATGAATATTGATTATCTATGGCATGTTTTAGCAAATGGTACTTTCCCTGATTATCTTTTTTTAATTATTTTTGTTTCATTTAATATTTCGGGATGAATTGTAAAAAAAAAAAAAATTAGTCATTTGTTTAAAATTTTGAGTTCCAAACTCTCTACCTATCTCTTACCCATCCTCCCTTTAGCAGGCACAAAAATTGGATTTTGATTATACACATGATGTCATACAAAACATATTTCTCCACAATCCGAGTTGCAAAAGAAAATACAAACAAAATTTTGAAAAAATTTTCAAAGCATAATTTAATCTTCATTCAGGTTCTTCTGTTCTCTCTCAGCAGATAGGTAGCATTGTTTCATCATGGGTCCTTTGGAATTCTATTAGATTGATGTCTTCATCAGAGGAGCTAAGTCTTCCAAAGTTGATCATGCTATATTGCTATTTCTATGTACAATGTTATCCCAGGTTGTTAACTTTGCTTTGCATGAAGTCATACAAATCTTTCCAGATTTTTCCAAAACCGTCCTGCTCATCATTTCTTATAACCCAAAAGTATTCCTTCACAATCATATACTACAACTTGTTCAGCCATTCCCCAATTGATAAGCCTTCCTTCTAATTTCAATTTTTTACCACAACAAATGAGCTGATATATATGTATATATTTACAAATAAGACTTTTTCCCTTTTCTTTCATTTCTTTGGGACACAGGACTAGAACTTGTATTGCTAGAAATTGATATCATATAGAACTGGGTCAAAGGGAATGCACAATTTTATAGCCCTTTGGGAGTAGTTTCAATTGCTCTCCAGAATTGTTGGATTAGTTCACAACTCCAACAATATTACATTAGTATCCCAATATTTCCACATCCCCTCCAGCATTTATCATTTTCCCTTCTTGTCATGTTAATCTCCCTGATAGATATGAGATAGTATCTTAAAGCTGCTTTAATTTGAATTTCTCTAATCAGTAGTGATTTGGAACATTTTTCATGTGACTATTGATACCTTTGATTTCTTCTTATGGAAATTGCTGTTCATATCATTTGACCATTTATCTAGTGAGGAATGTCTCTTATTTTTATAAATTTGACTCAGTTCCTTATATATTTGAGAAATTATTCTTTTATCAGAGAAATTTGCTGCAAAAGTTTTTTCCTGTTTTTTTTATTCCTTCTAATTTTGGATAGATTAATTTTATTTGTGCAAAAACTCTTTAATTTCATGTAATCAAAATGACTCATTAAGTTTATCTCTATTACAGATAACGCTTGCTCTTGGTTTTAGATAGAAACTTATCATTTTAAGAAAGGCTCCATTGAAGAAGTGGAGCCAAGATGGCAGGAAAAAGGCAGGGATTCCTCTAAGCTCTCCCCAAAACCACTCTGAACAACTTTGAATAATTCCTCAAAACTAATTCTGAGCAGCAGGACATATAAAAGGAAGGAGTGAAACAATTTTCCAGCCCAAGGACACTTGGAAGGTCAGCAGGAAAGGTCTGTTGCACTCAAGTGCAACAGCTCAGGCCACACACCAGTAAACCAGCAGTAGACCATGGGAGGAACTGAATAAGTGGCAGCAGAGGCAATTTTAGGACTTCTCAGCCCACAGATGGTAAGGAGGTGAGAAAACTGGTTGAGAAGTAGATTACAGTAGTCCCTTTTCTGGCACTTTTCTGCTGCTTTGCCCATACTTGAATCTGGGTCACAGTCCTGTGTCAAAGTGGTGGGGCAAAGAGATTAGAGAACTGCAAATTAAAACAACTCTCAAGCACAACCTCACATATCAGATTGGCTAATATGACAACAACAGCAAAAAGTAAAATGACAAATATTGGAAGCAATGTGGAAAAAATGGGACATTAATATACTGTTGGTGAAGTTGTATACTGATTCAACCATTCTGTAGAGCAATTTGGAACTATGCTGAAAGGGCTATAAAATAATGCATACACTTTGACCCAGCAATATCACTTCTAGGTCTGTATCCCAAAGAGGTCAAAAGAAAAAAAAACAGAAACTACATGTACAAAATAGCTCAAATTGTTTTCTCAGTTATTAATAATTCTCTCCCACATAGCAAAGAACTTTCTCCTAAATATTCCCACTAATGTTTTCATCCATTTTTCAAGTTGTTCTTTATACAAAAGGGAAAACAGTATCAGTCTGTCTGCCTCCTGGTGCATTGGTTATCTGCACCATGGTGTAATAGAAATAACATTTAATTTGATTTCAGAGGACCAAGGCTCAAATTCTGGCTCTCCTTCTTGCTGCCTGTGTAACCCTGGAAAAATCACCTCTTTTGTGTGGGTCTCAGTTTCTCCATTGGAAAAAAAAGTTGGCCCAGATAACCTTTAATTTCCCTCCAAACTCTAGATCTCACATTTACACCACTCCTTGGAAAGAAAAGACTTTGGGATATTGTCCACACTATGCCTTTGCTCATGCAGATTGATCTTAAGTGATTTTATAATAAGTAGCACTTACATAACATTTTAAGGCTTATAAAGCATTTAACATGTTACCTTATTTTACCCTCACACCAATGTGGTGAAATAGGTCCTACTATCATGCCCATTTTACAGGTAAAGAAACTGAAGCTATGAGAGTTTGAAGGATTTGCTCAGGGTCCCAGAACTAGTAAGTATCTGAGGTAGGATTTGAACACAGGTCTTTCTGACACCAAGTTCAGTGTTCTATCCACTGTGTCACCTAGCTACCTCATCCAGGGTAGGAATTTGGAGAGGCGTAAATCTGTATTTTTCAAGCATCTCCATGTTTACTCAGAATCTCCACAACCTTCCACAGCCGTGGCTGTGGTAACCTGCCCTGAAGCAGCCTAAGTTAACAGATACAGGAAACAGGGAAGAGTTCCTGTGAATAACTTAGCAAAATTGTTTTTTCCTATTTCAGTGGATTTTAAAGTTCAGTGTGGACAGTAGCCCAGGATTTTTCTAAGTGAGTTCCTTGAACAACAAACAGTGTCATTAAAATGTCATCTAATATTGTCTTTTTTTGTTTGTCCATCTTTTTTATTTCATTTAATTTATTTAATATTTTTAGTTTTCAGCACTGATTTTCACAAGAGTTTGAATTACAAATTTTCTCCCCATTTCTACCCTCCCCTCACTCCAAGATGGCATATATTCTGGTTGCCCCATTCCCCAGTCAGTCCTCCCTTCTGTCTCCCCACTCCCCCCCATTCCCCTTTCCCTTACTTTCTGGTAGGGCAAGATAGATTTCTGTGCCCCATTGCCTGTATATCTTATTTCCTAGTTGCATGCAAAAACTTTTTTTTGAACATCTGCTTTTAAAACTTTGAGTTCCAAATTCTCTCCCCTCTTCCCTCCCAACCTCCCCTCTCTAGGAAGGCAATCAATTCAACATAGGCAACATGCATATCATTATGTAAAACCCTTCCACAACACTCATGTTGTGAAAGACTAACTATATTTTTCTCCTTCCTATACTATCCCCCATTATTCAATTTTCTCCCTTGATCCTGTGCCTTTACAAAAGTGTTTGTTTTTATTACCTCCTCCCCCTATCTGCCCTCCCTTCTATTGTCCCCCCTTTTTTATCTCCTTCCTCCCTTTTTCCTGTGGGGTAAGATACCCAATTGAGTGAGTATGATATTCCCTCCTCAGGTCAAATCCAATGACAGCAAGATTCTCTCATTCCCCTTCACCTGCTCCCTCTTCCCTTCCTATAGAACTGCTTTTTCTTGCCACTTTTAAGTGAGATAATTTATGCCATTCTATCTCTCCCTTTCTCCCTCTCTCAATATATTCCTCTCTCATCCCTTAATTTGATTTTTTGTAGGTATCATCCCTTCATATTCAACTCACTCTGTGCCCTCTGTCCATATATATGTACATATATGCATATATATGTGTGTGTATGTATGTATGTATGTATATTACCTTCAGCTACCCTAATAGTGAGGTCTCATGAATCATACATGTCATCTTTCCATGTAGGAATGTAAACAAAACAGTTCAACTTTAGTAAGTCCCTTGCAATTTCTTTTTCTTGTTCTTTTTCTTGATTACCTTTTCCTGCTTCTCTTGATTCTTGTGTTTGAAAGTCAAATTTTCTATTCAGCTCTGGTCTTTTCACTGAGAAAGCTTGAAAGTCCTCTATTTTATTGAAAATCCATATTTCGCCTTAAAGTATAATACTCAGTTTTGCTGGGTAGGCGATTCTTGGTTTTAATCCTAGCTCCATTGACTTCCAGAATATCATATTCTAAGCCCTTCAATCCCTTAATGTAAAAGCTTCTAGATCTTGTGTTATTCTGATTGAGTTTCCACAATACTCAAATTGTTTCTTTCTGGCTGCTTGCAATATTTTCTCGTTGGTCTGGGAGCTCTGGAATTTGGCTACAATATTCCTAGGAGATTTTTTTTTGGCATCGTTTCTCAGGAGGCAATTGGTGGATTCTTTCAATTTTATTTTACCCTGTGCCTCTAGAATATCAGGGCAGTTCTCCTTGAAAGAAGATATCTAGGCTCTTTTTTTGATCATTGCTTTCAGGTAGTCCAATAATTTTTAAATCATCTCTCCTAGATCAATTTTCCAGGTCAGTGGTTTATCTAATGAGATATTTCACATTGTCTTCCATTTTTTCATTCCTTTGGTTATGCTTTATAATATCTTGATTTCTCATAAAGTCACTAGCTTCCACTTGCTCCAATATAATTTTAAGGTAGTATTTTCTTCAGTGGTCTTTTGGACCTCCTTTTCCTTTTAGCTAATTTTACCTTTCAAGGCATTCTTCTCCTCATTGGCTTTTTGGAGCTCTTTTGCCATTTGAGTTAATCTATTTTTTAAGGTCTTGTTTTCTTCAGTATTTTTTTGTGCTCCTTTAGCCAGTCATTGACTTGTTTTTCATCATTTTTTCGCATCACTATCATTTCTCTTCCCAATTTTTCCTCTACTTCCCTAACTTGCTTTTCCAAATCCTTTTTGAGTTCTTCCATGGCCTGAAACCAGTTCATGTTTTTTCTTGGAGGCTTTTGATGTAGGCTCTTTGACTTTGTTGACTTCTTCTGGTTGTATGTTTTGATCTTCTTTGTCACCAAAGAAAGATTCCAAAGTCTGAGTCTGAATCTGAGACCATTTTCGCTGCCTGGCCATGTTCCCAGGCAACTTACTTGACCTTTGAGTTTTTCGTCGGGGTATGACTGCTTGTGTAGTATGTAGTACTTTTTTCCAAGCTTGAGGGGCTGGCTGTGCTGTTGTTTTAGAGCTATTTCTACACAGCAAGCTCTGCCACACCAGCCCTCCTCCCCCAAGAACCACCAACCCTGACCAGACTCAGATCTAAGCTGGCTCTGCACTCCTGCTCAGATCTGCCACATAATTCCTCACACCAGGTGGGCCTGGGGCCAGAAGCAACTGCAGCTGTAGCTCTGTAAGCAGCCTCACAGCTGCATCACTTCCACTGCCCCTGGGGTAGTGGCAGAACCGTGAACTCCTTTCACCCTGTCCCAGCAGCTTTTCCCACTAACCTTCTCTGTTTTCTTTGGTGTTTGTGGGTTGAGATGTCTGGTCACTACCACAGCTCACTGATTAATGGTGCTAGGGCCTGTTCCGCCTGGCTCCTGGTCTGGTTGGTCCAGGTGCGGCTCCTGCTGGGCTCTGCTCTGCTCCCCATTTCATGCATTAGACCTTACCCCATGACCATCCAGGCTGTCCTGGGCTGGAGCCCTGCTTCCCTCTGCTATTTTGTGGATTCTGCAGTTCTAGAATTTGTTTCTGAACCATTTTTGTAGGTGTTTGGAGGGACCTGGGCAGGGAGCTCACACAAGTCCCTGCCTTCCAGCCACCATCTTGACTCCTCCCTCCCATCTAATATTGTCGTAACAGGGACCATTCTGTGTAATTTGGATTTTCAAAAAGACCTACAAGTAAGGATGAGAAAAACTATCAGATATGATTAGGGGAAAGGATAGACCTGGAGAAGACATCTAGAAAACATGAGGCATACAGACTATCTCAAAAAAAATATACTCCACCATACTAATAGAGTCATGTCTAGGCAAGTATGACTAGAGTTTTGCCACTTTCATGTTGTACGTCTAAAATGTACGTGAGATGTCAAAAAAATCCTTAAATTCAGCAAAAATGTTTTGGAACTTGCTTTAGAAAATTAGAATATTATCATCATTGTTGTCCACATTACAGGTTTTTTTTTATTTTTTAAAACTTAAATACTACAACAAATATACAATAAGAAGGAAACATTATAAACTTAAATATTAAAACATATACAAAATAAGAAAGGGGAAAAAAGTTTTGCTATTTGCACAGCAGAATGGAAGAGAGGATTTAAAATATACAGCAATACATTTCCATTTTAAGAAAGCCTATATAAATAAATACTACCCATTGTGTTCAGAGCTATCCATCTTTTCTTTCTTTCCTTGTCAGTTTACATTCATTCTCTGCTGTGCTTTTTTCCCTACACTACTAATTTTCCACTTTGACTGACTACTAGGATAACTTGAGGACCAAGTGCATACATCTCTTATAAAATATTATACCAAGTATATCTCTTATAAAATATCATAACAATCCTGTAACCATGTACAAGATTCTTCTCCACACATCATTGTACATTATAGTACGTATTTATGTTCTTCAATTTATCATGTGACAATGTATTCCATAGTGTACATTGCACTTTAAAGTGACTCAATCGATCAATAAATATTTATTAAGCACTATTATATGCCAGGCACACTGCTAAGTTCCATAATCATGACAGCTAACAATAAGAGATAAATCTATGTGCTCTCAATGGTACAGGGCCTATTAGAATCTGGACCTATCCCTTCTAATCCAGGACAACATGTTGGCATAATTTGGATGTAATCAAATGTCCCCATGTCCCATGTCCCCTACATCATATCCCATACAAATAAGGTAATATTTGCCTGGTTGTGTCAGTCATTTATAATTATTTTCTCTTATTCTGCATATTTCAGTTTCATCTTAATGATTGTTTTGTGCCTATGATGAGTAGGAACCTCCAAACCGAACCATGAAGCTTGATATGGAGGGCAGAGGCCCAGATTACCCAGAACTAAGGGTCACACTGAATCCTGGCCACTTTTGTTGCATTAGCATTGAAAGGTTTCTGCTTTCAGGGCACACCTCAACCACAGCATCAATAGCAGGGGCAATGGCTATTATTGTTGGTCGGTCATTCTCAGTTGTGTCCAACTTTTCATGATAATTTTTGAGGTTTCCTTTGCAAAGATACTGGAGTGGTTTACCATTTCCTTATCCAGCTCATTTTACAAATGAAGAAACTCAGTCAAATAGGATTAATGACTTGCCCAGAGTCACATAGCTAATAAGTGTCTGAGGCTGCCTTTGAACAAAGGAAAATGAGTCTTCCTGACTTCAGGCCTGGCATTTTATCCACTGTGCCACCTAGCAAGGGCTATACCTTTCAGCCTGCCCACCTTCTCTATCCATGTTAACTAATAAAAATTCTCTGTCAAGAGCAGAGTAAGAGGGGAATCCTATAGAAAATTGTGTACCCCCACCGAGAACTGTCTACCTCCCTTTATCCCATCTAACTGTTTTTCCCCATTGAATCTTCTATGGAGTCCCCCCAGATACTAACAAAACTAAAACTCACTGCAGGTACTCATTATGACCAAAAGCTGCTTTCTCAGTATTTTAATCATAAGCAACTTGGAACCACTCATTTCTGAGACCAATTGTTTTAGATTAAGCCAGGGGAAAGGATGAGAAATTATTCCTTTTCTGCCCACAACAAATTTCTAGAAAGTATTTTGGTGTCAGCTATTGTCAGATTGACAAAGATACCTAGAGTAGTCAAGTTCCTAATGTGTTGAATTTCTAGAGAGTCTGTGTGTTCCTGTTGTTAGCTCCCAGATCTACTAGATCATTGTGAAAAAGTCATGCTGAGTCTCTAGGACCTCCCCATCCCCAGCTCCACTGTTGGGTTACCTACTGCATTTAATCTCACAAAGTGGTCGAGAGAATCAAATGAGATAATACATCTGAAGTGCTTTCCAAACCTTAAATCACTATATAAATATCACTTATTATTATCACCTCCCTCAGTCTTTATCTTTTAGCTTCAGGGCTATATACTATCTGAATCTCCATGTGAGATATAGGGCAAAAGTGGCTCATTCACATTTTGTAAGGACTTCAGACTTTGAGTGACCAATTTGTGGAATGTACAGGTGTCAGACTAAAGTTTACATGTGAAAGTGTAAGGAAATATGGATAAGGGTTGACAGAGACAATAGATTTGCTCCTGGGTTGATGACTTCAGAACTTTTCTCCATCCATTTATTCATTCATTCATTCATTCCTGTATTTATTTATCATTCAGGTTCAAGTGATTTGCCCTGGGTCACAGAGCTAGTCAGTGTCAAATGTCTGAAGCCAGATTTGAACTCAGGTCCTCAACTTTAGAACTGGTGCTCTATCCACTATGCCATCTAGTTGTCCATCTACTTATTTATGGGAGTAAATAAGTAAGAGAGAATTTAAATAAAGAGAAGGTCATACTGATAGAGATGATTTAAGGGAAAGAGCTTGGTACTTAGACCTGGGATTCTGCTGCTCAGGAAAAGGTGGACCTCAGAGCCAAGAGACTTAAGGAGTAGAAATAGGGAATCTCCTTATGGTTCCTAGTGTAAAGGATCCAGTTCTTTCTGAAAGAACTTAGTAATGTCCTAGCCAAAGATCTCTACTTAGCCAAAATCTGGACCTTTCAGATACTATGACCAATGGGAGGAGATACAAATACTGCAGAGTGCAGGCCCAGTGAGCCCTGTGGAACACATGGAAAAAATGTCCTACCTAGTGAGGAACAGTGAGGACCAACATGTGAGAAAGTCAAAGATCCTACAGAATCATGGCTCTAAACTGACTGTCTGCATGTTCCTCTCATGTGCATCCTCTCAGCTTGCTCTCTCTCTCTCTCTCTCTCTCTCTCTCTCTCTCTCTCTCACTATTGCTTCCCAGCTTGGGTTCAAGGTGCCAGACTCTCTCCATCAGGGTTTGAAGAGGATGGTTCGGATGGTGTTGATAGTTTGACTTTTCTGTTACATGTCGATTCCCTCAGGATACTTGCTAGTTCAGATAAGCTGGCTTGCCTGCCTTGTAAGTTATAACTTATTGGTAGTTCGTAGGGTTAGCTGGTACCTTCTCCACAGAATTTCATTTGCTACATTATAGATGTTAGGACTGGGCCAGAAGCAGGACTTGTGGGGAACTCATACTATCTGGACTCTTGTGCTTATCTGAGACTCAACCTATGAGTAAGAAGTAGAGGGACAAGGGACCTTTTTTAATCCCTGGGTCAATACAACTGAATACCCTCTTGACTCCAACCCACAGAACAATTGTCCACCTGAATACATGCCAACAATATTGAACATTGAAGCCAAAAACATTCAGGAGGGGCTGATGGAGGCTGTGTTAACATATTGCTAAAAACTGTTGGTCCATGTTCTTCCTCTCAGCAAATTCAATTTATTCCAACAGTAAATAATGTAACAGCTATTGAGGATATAAAGACAAAAGCAAAGCATTCCTTAGCCTTGAGAACTTTCCATTCTCCTTGGCAGACTAAAATCAGTTAGCCAACTTGCATTGATTAAGGACCTGCTTTATGTTAGGCACTAAGTTCTTCAGTCAGTAAAGGAGTCAATTCAATAAAAACCTTCACCAGTCCATTTACTCCAACCTGGACATCTATTACCAAAGAGTAATAACCTGAAAGGTCAGGGGTTTTCTGTCCTCTTGCTTCATAAAGGCCAAGGAAGAGGACAATTTGTTTCATGTGGCAAGTAGGGAAACCTTTACCTTGCAAAGAGCCATTTCCACTTTGGTTTAACCTCCTCTGTTACACAAGCCCTGGTCAATTCATGAGCTTATCTGTATATGATGGCCTCTAGGAATACCTCTTCAGAGGAATAAACTATAGCATGTAACCTCATCATGAGTTCCATCACCATCGCTCCCTACCCCACCTAAGGAGGCCACTTTGATCAGATTTACCATCTATTCACACTGTGGGGCTTCTTCAGGACCAACATGGCCTGAGGAAGAGCATTTTAAGGTTTTATGTCCCAACTTTTTTATATATGGGAAGGGATTCAAGCTATGAAAACTACAGGGAGTATTACAAAGGGACACTTTGCAATCCAATTGTCCCCTGTAAGGTGGCTGACTCAATGATGCCCACAGCAGACCTCATGAGGAGCTCTAGAATACAGGCACAGATGCCTTCCCTCATTAGTACTCTGGCATCCCTTCTTCCCTCTCCTGGTAATCCTAATTAGGCCTCAGTCCTTTCTCATCAAATACAAAAAATTGTGTTTCCCAGCTGTGCATGGCTGCTGCTTTAGATAACCCAATTAATCAATAATAAAGTTGTTGAGTATTTTCACCAGAGAAAACAAAGCTTGCTACTTCTACAGACACATCCCAGATTCCCCACATAGTCACTGGTACTTCTCTTGTATGTGATATTCTGAGCACAGCTCTGGAGGGAGATGAGGTCAGACACAGGTATCTTTATAACTTTGGCTCTGACCATTTCCGTCTTCACACCAACATGTTTACACTGAGTGACACATTTCTACTCTTACCTTTGTACCAGAAACCATCCAGGTGAGTGTATCTATGTCTCAGCATCACAGACTGAGAGTAGTAGAGGAATAATCTCTTCTAGGAGAATACCAGGCCCCTGCACCTCTGTATATTTTGGATGAGGCAGAGACCTTCGAAAGATGACCAAAATATCATTTTATAGATGTTTCAGGAGTGTTAAATTGTTGCCCAAAACAGATTATTAGGTTCTTATGTCTTACTTTTCCCATTTCCCTCCACTGTTCTCTGAATTGTGCTGATAAAAGAAATTTAACAACATAACAAACACATATGGAGTAATGAGGAATCATTTTGAAACCTTGACAGCCATGATGAACAAGTATGTGAAACTATCTGAATTGTGTTTTTTTTTAATTTTGATCCTCAATTCCTACATCTATAAAAATTTAGATGGAAATACTTGGATTGCCCATACAGTTGTTGTGAGGAAAACATTTTTAGAGTAAAATCAACGCAAATGTAAATTGCTATTCTTACGCTATGTAACAAATATTTAACAAATGTTTAACGGACAATGGGTTGTTGGCTCAATGTCTGATGAATATCTGATAGAATTATGACTCCCATTGGCAAAGATATGATGCTCTTTAGGGAACAACTGGGGAGACTATGGAATTTCACTGGGAAATCATGTAGTAATAAATACTCAGAATCCCCTGTGTTTCTCCCCAGGTCACATTGGCTCTGACAATAATCCCTCTGTCCAAGATATCTGAGGAATAATCTCATGATATAATCATGGCAATCATCTACCTGAACCTGATTATATTTGGAATCCTAGGGAATATTTTCCTCCTTTACTTATACATGTTTAATTTCTTCACTGGTCCCAGGACAAGACACATAGACCTTATCATTATCCATTTGGCTTTTGTCAATATGACGATGATTCTCTTGGGGGGAATCCCTAGGACAATGCAAGTTTGGGGTTTGAAATCTTTTCTGGATGACTCTGGTGGTAAAACCATATCTTACTTCCAGAGTGTGTTCCGCGACCTTTCCATGTGCAGTTCCTGCCTTCTGGCTGCTTTCCAGGCCATCACCATCAGTCCCAACATTCCAATGTGGGCAGAGCTCAAAGCCAGAGCCTTGAAGTACATCATTCCCTGCTGTGTTTTTTGCTGGATCTTCAATCTTCTATTAGACATTACCGTGGCTGCATGCACAGCTAGTCCCAAGAACAGCAGCAAGGGCAGATGGAATGTTGGATATAGCTCTTTAGACCTTTATGACATGAATACAATGAAAATTGTCATCTGGAAGTCTGTTTATGAAGGACTGCTGGTGGGTCTGATGGCCATTGCCAGTGGCTACATGATGCTGGTCCTGTACAGACACCACCAACGAGTCCAGCACATTCATAGCACCAGCTTCACCCGCAAGGGTTC
Source organism: Trichosurus vulpecula (assembly GCF_011100635.1). Lineage (NCBI taxonomy): Eukaryota > Metazoa > Chordata > Mammalia > Diprotodontia > Phalangeridae > Trichosurus > Trichosurus vulpecula. The sequence continues at coordinate 260,033,510 of NC_050578.1, read as the reverse complement.
ATCTGAAAGAAGAGCCACCAAAAACATCTTGCTGCTGGTGAGCACCTACATCTGCTTTAACACAGTCAGTTTCCCTTTTCTTATTTATATGGCTCCTTCTAGGGAAACAAGACAAGGGGTGATACAAGCCATGGTCTTCTTTTCCCTCTGTTATCCAGCAGTCAGCCCCTTTATGCTGCTCATCAACGACACCCAGATCCAAAGGCCTTGTTATGTTCTCTGAGGAAACAACACTATTTTCTTTTCCCCTGAACCTAGATATCAGAGCAAACATCTAGAGAGCCAAAGAATCACGGAATTTTATAGCCAGAAATAATGCTGAAAACCATCTATTCCAATTCCTTCATTCTGCAAATGTGCAAACTATATCAAGCGCCTTTCTTTTTTATTTTAAATTTATGGAATAAAAGAAGCATTTGAATAGCATAGCACAATTAAAAAAAAGATGATTGTACATGAAACTGCTAATCCACTATGCACAACTTGGTCATTCTTTCAAATCTCCAGTAAAAATTATCACGCAAATTTCTTTTTTTCTCTCCCCACCCCCCTCCTAGAGATGGCTACCATTAGACAGAATGTAAATATGTATATATGTATGCACATGTATTTATGTATACACATATGTGTATATGTATATATGCATGTGTATGTGTATATACACATATGTGTGTATATATGTGCACATGTATATACATATTTATGTAAAATTATTCTATACATACTTCTATTTGATTCCTTCAATGGATGCAGGTAATATCTTTCTTCATATTTCTTTTATAGTTAATTTGGGTGTTAATAAGTCAAACTAACTAATTCATTCAAAGTTATTCTAAAAACAATATCGCTCTTGTATACAATGGTGCCTTGGTCCTACTCATCTTTCTCTTCATTAGTTTGCGCAAGTCTTTCCACGTATTTCTAAAATCATTGACCTCATCATTTCTCATACCACAGTAGAATTCCATATGCAACAGCTTATTCAGCCATTCCCCAATTGATGGGCATCCCTACAATTTCCAGTACCTTGCAACCACAAAAAGAGCTGCTATAAACATTTTAGAATGTATAGGCTCTTTTCCTTTTTTCCTAATGGTATTGCCAGGTCTAAGAGTATAGGTAGTTTCATAACTCTTTAGGCATAATTCCAGGTCACTCCGAAGTGATTGGATCAATTCACAATTCCACAAACAATGAATTAGTTTCCCAATTTCTCCACATCTCCAACATTTGTCACTTTCCTCTTCTATCATTTAAGCCAATCTAGTAGGTGTAAAATGATATCTCAAGGTCATTTTAATTTGCATTTATCTAATAATGACTTAGAGTATTTTTTCATATGACTGAAATAGTTTTGATTTCTTCATTGGAAACCTGCCTGTTTATATCCTTTGACCATTCATCAATTTGGAAATGACTTATATTCTTATATATTTGACAAAGTTTTTAGATATTTGAAATATAAGACCTTTATCTGAGAAATTGAATATAAATTTTTCCAAATTTTCTGCTTTCCATCTGATTTTTATTACATTTGTTTTATTTGTTGCATTTTCTAATTTAATGTAACCAAAATTATTCATTTTATACCTAACTTTGCTATCTCATTTATTCATAAATTGTTTGCCTATCCATAAATTTGATAAGTATTATATTCCATGTTCTTCTAATTTTCTTATAAAATCTCTCTTTATATGTAGATCAGGCATCCATTTTGACCTAATCATGGTAAATGGTGTAAGATATTGGTCTATGTCCAGTTTCTGCTGTCAAGATATTTGGAAACATCCTGTTTCTGAGATCTAAGGCCTAGCAAGCAGGCTGGGCCCTGAGTTTGGCATAACAACAATCCTTTTCAATTTAGATAATCTCACCCTCTGACAAAGTATATTGCTTTGATTAGCACCAGGTATTCACTGACCCCCTATTTCCCATCACACCTTTTGACATGCTCACAATCCCTGTTTCTTATAACTGCTAAGTGAACTGAACCAGGTACTACCCTCTTGTTCCCACCATGCTAACTCTGATTCTGTTTGTGTCTGTGAGACAATCAACTTGGAGACTGTTCCTGCAGGACCCAGGAACCCATTGTCCACACATGAGGCAACTGTGGGAATAACTAAGAATGGTTATGTCATGATCCAGCCCTCTTATGTTTATAAAGCATGGCCTTTGTCCCAACATATTAAGCCTCCTACTCAGGAGGACTTCTTGCAAGTGTTTCCTCGCTTTGAAATTAAACTCTGTTTGTGTCCTGATTCACATGTTTCTAGCATGCTCTGTTTAGCTCTGGCCACCCACAGATTAGAGTCCGGTTCCAGTCTGGTTGACATTGTCAAACTACTTCCAGTTTTCCCAACAGTTTTTACCAAATAATGAATTCTTATCCCCAAATCTTAAGTCTTTACACTTGTCAAATATAAAGTTATTGTGTGTTTTGCACCTTTCAAATGGGGTGGATCAGGAACAGGGTAGGAAGTGAACATGTGATTATAGTTGGATAGGCAATTTCTGGGGAAGGAAACTCCATCTAATTTTGTAGTTTGGTACTTTGCCTGCAGTTTGGAGTCTTATTTCTTAAAATTGAGTTGATTAATATTCTAATGATGTACAGTGTCCTTTGAATAACTAGACAGCAACTGGCTATATATTGAGTATGATTGTATTGAAAAATATTCTACAACCAACTCTCTAAAAACACTCAAAATGCATATATATTTAATCTGCATTATTAACATTTTCTCCACTTTATTAAGTCTATAAATCAACAAAGCAATACATGAAGCCCTTTGTAACAAAGGTCTTGTAGCGTTTGCTGGTTTCTGAGGTGTAAGTGCTCATAGTGAAAATTTAAGGAGTTGGCACCAAGACATCCCTGACTGAAAAGTGTTTCTCTCTCTCCCCCTTCTTTCCCCAAGGCTAGGGTCTCCTGACACTTTTCCAGATGTGGCCACTGCTATATCATTTTCCCTCAGACTCAGTTCTCTTTCCTCTACAAGCCCAGTCTCAATATAACTGACAACCAGGAGGAAGTGCTCTGTGCAGAATATAAGTAAAACTTTGGAATTTCATCTCCATTACATTGATATTATTTCTTACTTCATCATAATATCATTCCAAGTGTCCTTCTCCATCCTGCTCCCCACCTTCCACATAAAAGTAGTGTTTTTAGAGAGGAACAGTGCAATTGAAATATATATTCAAAAAGTCCAAATGCATGGGCAATGCATAAAGCCTCTGGACCTCTCACTTCCATGAATGGATGGGTTGGGAATGCCTTATATTTTTCCACTGGATTCCTACTTGATCTTTGTAATCTTGTTACATTTACTTTGGATTCTTTGGTGTATGGTCATTTTTGCCATTTAAAATGCTGTATTTATTGTGCATATTGTTTTCTTGGCTCCACTTACATCATGTTGCATCAATTCATGTAGATTTTCTCAAGCTTCCCTTTATTCATTACAAACATCATTTTTTTACATCACACTAATATTCCATTACATTCATGTACTACAATTAGTTTAACTATTCCCCAATAATCTATATTTTTTGCAGTTCTTTGCTGTCACTAAATTTTTCTGACTATTTTGGTGTGCATGTGAACTTTATTCTTATCAATGATTTCCGTCGGGAATAAGGCTCATAATGCACTCTCTGGCATTGGTCAATTTATTCATTTTATTTGCATAATTCCAAACTTCTTTGCAAAAATGATTATACCATTTTACAGCTCTACCAACAATGTATTAGTATGTCCATTACTCCATATCTCTTCCAACATTAACTATTGCCATTTTTTTACATTTTTCCTAATTTTCAGGATATAAAATGAAACTTCAGGGTTGGTTTGATTTGCATTTCTCTAATTATTAATAATTTGGAGTATTCTTTTGGGTGACTGTGAATACTTGATAATTTTCCTTTTGAGAGCTGTTTGTCCATATCCTTTCATTACTCATCTATTAGTGAATGGCTGTTATTCTATGGATGCCAGGCTGATTTCCTGTTTTCCTGACAGTTTTTATCAAATAAAGAGGTTTTCTCCTAGATAATTTGTTTTGTGCTTTATCAAATGTTGGAATATTGAGTTTTATTACTTCTGGATCTCCCTTATCTACTCTGTTCCATTGATCTGTCTATTTCTTTATCAATACCTGCTCTTTTGTTTGAAGTTTGGAAGTCCTACTCCCCCTTCATCCCTATTTATTTTCATTATTTCCCTCGATATTTCAGATTTTTTTCTAGATGAATTGTGTTACTTTACCAGTTCTACAAAATATCCCCTTGATAATTTGATTGGCATAGCATTAGAAACACAAATTAATTTTGATAGTATTGTAATTTCTATGATATTGGCACAGCCTAGTCATGAGCACAGAACATTTCTCCAGCTATTTAAGTTGTTCTTTCTTCATTTCTTGTAAACTATAAAAGTCTTCTGTGTCCTTCTGTAGGTTGATCCCTAGATATTTTATGCATGTTGTAGTTATTTAGAATGAGATTTCTCTTTCTATTGTTGCTCCTTTTTGTTATTATTACATAGAAATACTATTGATTTGGGTGATTTATTTTGTACTCTACCATTTTCCTGAAGCTATTAATATCTTTGCAGATTCCTTAGAGTTTTTCAAGTTAATCATCCTATCACCAGAAATATGGATAATTTTAATTCTTTATGTATCTTTATACCCTTAATTTTTTTCTCATCTATTGTTTTTGCTAGCAGTTGCAGAACTATACAAAAGACTGAACCTTCTTACTTTCACTCCTCTATTTATTGGAAAAGCTCTTAGCATATCCCCACTGCATATGATGCTTGCTTTTGATTTGAGATAAATGCCTTCTATGATTTTTTTAAATTGTTCTTCTATGCCTACGTTTTGTAGGATTTTTGCTGTAAAAGAGCATAGTACTTTTTCAAATCCATTTTCTGTCTCCGTTGAGATGATCTTGTAGTTTTGGATATTTTGGTTTTTAATATGATTAGTTACATCGATTGTTTTCCTAATGTTGAACCATGCTTGCATACTTGATATAAATTTCACTTGCTTATAATGAATGATTTCTCAGATAAAATGCTGTAGTCACTTTGACAGGATTTTGGCCTATTTGTATTTGTTTGCAATATCTCTGTGCCTATGTTACCTGGTCCATTTTTGTAAAAGTTGCATGTGATGCTGAGAAATATGTATATTCTTTTGTTGTACCATGTAGAAGACACCATGATACCTTTAGATCTAGTTTCTCCAGCAATTTGTTCAAATCCATATTTTTCCCTTTTGTTTTTCTTTCTGTTAGACTTATCCAAAACTGAGAGAGGGATATTATCATCTTACTATTGTGATATTATCTTTGTCTTCTTGTAGCTCAAAAAAATGTTTCCCTTATGAATTTAGAAGCTAATATTTTTGTAGTATGTAAGTTCACTACGTGTCTTGGTTTGTTTTCTGTGGTTCCTTTCAGAATTATATGCTTACTCATCACTTTTTTTCCTTTTCTCAATGTTTCTTTTTGCTTTGTCCAATAGCATGATTGCAACTGCTGCTTTTTGGGATTCATTTAATGCTGCATATTTTTTCCATTTTTCTCACTTTTATTTTGTGTATGGCTTTGTTCTATAAATGTGTTTCTTGTTAGCAATAGATTATATGATTTGTTTTCTTATCCAATCTGACACTCCTTCATTTCAGTGGATTGTTTAATCTATTCACATTTAAAGTTATTTGGTTACCTTTATATTTTCCTTCACCTTTCTCTAATTTTGGAGGTTTTATCAAGTTATGATTTTCTTTCTTCTGCTGTAGACACAATACTATGTTCCTTCAATTATCTTAATATTTGTTAAAGTGACCCTGGTCCCATTGGCTCTCTTCCCCTTACCTCTGATTCCCTGCTTCTTTGTGGTTTTGTTGATTAGTTCCTTTTTCCCTCCTGCTTTTATCTGGTTATATAATTTTCCTCTCTTTTTTTCTCTCAGTCAAGTGGATTCCCCTCATTCTCCAGCATTTCACTAACCCTGTTCATTAGGGGTTTTTTAAATTTTATTTTTGAGCTCCTTTCCAAAACTTTTTTTCTCAGTCACTTTATTTCCATCTTCTTTTTCCATCTATTCTAGATCCTTATTCTCTGATTCATTACCCCTATAATTATCTGGTTTCTTTGTCTTTACTCTGTATTTCAAAAGCAATCAAACCTCCCAAGGTATCCATTCCAGGCCATCTCCTCCTTCCTGCATCTGCCTTAAGAGCTTACTCTAAGGATTCATCTTTTCCATTGTGCCCCACTCCTAGAAAAATGAAACTTATTTCACATTTCAGAAAGGAAACTGCCCCATGGTAAGATACTATGTTCCTGATTATACAGTCTACCAGTAATCTATAACCGCCAATATCTAACATTTTCCTCCATGTTCCTCAAAATCTCCTACCTAGATACATTCTCTCTCACTTCCCCAGGTGTCATTTGCCCCTAAGAGTTTCAGCTATCGTGACACATGTAACAGTAATGTGGGTGCATTTTCAAAGCCAGGGTGCTCCTTAAGAGCTACCCAGAATCTCATCTGACCAAATCACATGAACACTCTTCCAATGAATGAGACCCAAAACAAAACCTCAGAGCACATATACTTTTTCCAATCAAGTACTCTTGATTCAATCAAAGACTCCTGATTCAAACAAAGGCAAGTCTCAATCAATGGTACCTGATTGCCTTAGTGCTGAGAAGCACTCCAAAAGAAAAAAACAGCAAAAAGTCCCACCTTGCTTGCCATTACATTCTATCCCTCCAGGATCTTTGGCCTTATAGTCTAAATGGCCATAGATCCGAGAACAAATAGAGACACTATACTTTGTGATCCCATCACCTAATAATTTATTAGTAAGGTGGCTGCATAATCTTAAATAAAACATCATTCAGTAGCATTCCCCAAAATACACATAAACACGTGAGCAGGGGTCCCAGGGAGGGTCTTCCCTAACACAACATATAATCCTAAAGGGCTAACAGAAAATATAAATACCATCCATCTCTGGGTAACAGCAAATCACAATCTCCTCAGTCAATACAGTGTCCAAGTAAAGTCCATCTTAGGGCTGTGTCCTTCTCCCCACACTGCTCCAACCCCCACTTCCAAATCCTGAGGGGCAGCTGGGAAACAAAGCCAACAGGATGGGGTCCTTGGAGGTCTATGGCACTTCCCCCCACCCATCATAGGCAAATCTATCCTCCCCCTGGGTCCCAAACTGTGCCAGGAAGATGCAGAAGAAAGCATAATCTATGCCTTGGTGCAAAGTCTGTATCTTGCCCCATGGCTGAATTCTAAGCTCCAGAGTTCCAAGTCCTCCAGCAGAAGCCAACAGATCCTGGCTTCTGCCTGTGTTCTGATGCAGGCAGTTCTCTGCTTTTTCTCTCACCTCACCAAAATCAACACACAGGCAGTTCTCTGCTCCTGCTCCAGAGTTCCATTCCAATATCTCTCTGCACCAGTCTAGATTCTGAATACAATACCTTTTTAGGGCATTCACCCCTCTGGCACAGTCTGGAGCTGGGCTGCTCCACCTGAGCCCTGACTCTGGCCATCTGCTTGTTTTCCTCCCACTGCCACTACTCCAGTCTATCTCCTCTGGCATGCTAGTGGGATAGGGAGGGGGAAGGACAGGTTATCTCCCATGGGCCCTGCTCTAGGCACCTGGGAAACTGCTCCCATCACTACTACTTGCCTGTTTTCCCTCAGGCTGCTGCTGCTTCTGGGGCACCACAGAACCATAACCACCACCAAGTATAAAACGGAACCCAATAACTGGGAAACATCCAACCACTATCCCAGTCCTCTAAATCCACATACTTTCCTTTTAATTTGCAGATCCTGCCCAACTATGCCATTTTGTAACAACAATGTTACTTGCTGCTACTATGTAGGTGTAAGGCCAATAATAGCACAGAGGAGGGCTACTAGCACAGGTTCTTTGATCTGCTTTTCTAAGGAAAGCAACTTTAAGGAGTTTACAATCTCACTTTAATTAAATATACATATACCATTCACTTAGTTCAGGAGAAAATGACAGCACCCTGAGCTTCAGAGAAAACACAAACAGAAATTACAAGTAAAAATTATATAAACAGAGCAAATAACACAAATCAGCAGACATAGCAATACAAACATGGTTACCAGAGAGAAAAGTACTAACATCTGGGTTTTCAAAGACAGGGGTCTCCTTAACAACTTACCAGAGTCTCATCTGCCTACATCATACAAACCCTCCTCCCATGAGTGAGCCCCAAAGCAAACTGCTAACCTCAGAGTATACATACTGTTTCCAATCAAGGACTCATGATTCAATCAAAGACTCCTGATCCAAACAACGGCAAAACTCATTCAAAGGCACTTGATTGCATTACTGCTGAGAAGCACTCCAAAAGAAAAAAAACAGCAAAAAGCCCCATTTTGCTTTCCATTGCAACACCCCAAATTATAATAAATATACTTACAAGCACCAAATACCCCGTGCAACATCCAGTGAATCCAGATTCCAATGTCACTTAATAGCACATCTCTCTTCACCCATAGGAGCATGGACTAATGGAACTCCTTTCTATCATCAATGCAAGTTCTCCATGCTTTCCTCCCCTTTTTCAATTCTTCTTCCTCCCTCTTCACACACTCTCCCATACACTTTTCTCTTTCTGAGATTACAAGGGTCACTTTATCCTCACTGCACACACTTGATTTCACCATGGCCCATTACTTATTGCAGGAGCAGATAACAATTGTGATCTCATAAAAAGCAAAACCACAAATAGATCTAGTTGTAAGAGATAAAAAGGGTAAAATATCTTACTAAAAGGTACCATAGACAATGAAGTAATATCAATTCTAAATATATATTCACCAAATGGTATAGCATTCACATTTCTAAAGTTAAATGAGTTACAGGAGGAATTAGACAGTAAAACTATACTACTGGAAGACTTCAACTTTCTCCTCTCAGAACTAGATAAATCTAACAAAAAAAAACAAGAAATTAAGCTAAGGAGGTAAATGGAATTTTAGAAAAGTTGGTATAGTAGACATCTGGACAAAAATGAATGAGAATACAAAAGAATATACCTTTTCTCAGTGATATACAGCACCTACACAAAATAATGACCATTTATTAGGGCAAAAAACCTCATAATTGAATGCAAAACAGCAGAAATATTAAATATATTCTTTTTTGATCATAATGCTATAAAAATTATGTTCCAGAAACAATCATGGAAATATAAACTAAAAATTAATTGGAAACTAAATAATCTAACCTAAAGAATGAGTCAAAAAATAAAACATAGGTACAATCAATAATTTCATTAAAGAGAATGAAAACAATTAGAAAACAAACCAAAACTTATGGCATGCAGTCATAGAATTATTTAGGGCAGTTTAAACCTCTAACCATTTACATCATTAAATTGAGAAAGAGCAAATCAATAATTTGAGCATACAACTAAAAATGGAAAAATTAAAAATTAAAATCCCCTATTAAATATCAAATTAGAAATCCTAAAAATCAAAGGAGAGATTAATAAAATTGAAAATAAGAAAACCACTGAATTAATAAATGTAAAAAAAATAAAATGTGTAACGATTAGTTGTCTTGATTTAAAAAAACAGGAAGAAGAAAACCAAATCACCAGTATCAAAAATGAAAAGGGTAAATTCAGTACAAATAAAGAAGAAATTAAAACAATTATTAGAAGCTATTTTCTCCAACTATAGTCCAATACATATGGCAATCAAAACAAAGTGGATGAATATTTACAAAAATCTAAATTGTCCAGATTAGCAGAAGAGGAAAAAGAATACTTGAATAACCAGATCTTAGAAAAAGACATTGAACAAGGTATCAATGAAGTGTCTCCAAAACAATTCCCAGGACTAGATGGAGTCACAAGTGAATTCTGCCAAACCTTTAAAGAACAATTAATTCCAATACTGTATAAACTATCTGGGGAAAAGAGTCAAAGAATGAGTCTCACCAATTTTTTATGGCAAAAATATGGTGCTGATATCTAAATCAGGAAGAATGAAAACAGAAGAAAGAAAACCATAGACCAGTTTCCCTAATGAATATTGATGCAAAAAATTAAATAAACTACTAGCAAGAAGATTACAGCAAGGCATCACAAAGGTCATACACTATGATCTGGTGTGATTTATACCAGGAATGCAGGGCTGGTTCAATATTAGAAAAATCATTAGCATGTTTGATTGTAACAAAAACAAAACTAAATCATATGATTTTCTCAATAGATCCTGAAAAGGATTTGACAAAATGCAGCACTCATTCCTGTCTTAAAAAAACCACTAGAGATCATAGGAATAAATGGAGATTTCTATAAAATGATAACTAGTGTCTATTTAAGACAGTCAGCGAGTATTATCCCAATAAGATCAGGAGTGAAGCAAGGATGCCATTATCACCACTATTATTCAATATTGTATTAGAAATGCTAGCTATAGTGAGGAACAGATGGACTTCATTATAACCTGGAAAGACCTATGTGAACTGATGCTGAGTGAGTAAGCAGAATCAGGAGATCATGATTACAAGACACAAGGTATCTGTAAGGACTACTTTGATAGACTCGACTCCTCTCATCAATATGAGGTTCAAAGACAGCTCCAAAAGACTCATGATAGCAAAAGCTATGTACATCCAGGGAAAGAATTATGGAGTATGAATGCAGATTGAGGAAAGCTATTTGCTCTCTTTTTTCCTTCTTTTTTGGTTTTGGTTCTCCTTTCTCATGATTCATTCCATTGGTTATAACTGTTTCTTTGCAACTGGACTATTATGTAAATAAATTCAGTGTGAAGGTATGTGTAGAACCTATATTGAATCACATGCTGTCCTGTTGGGGAGGGAGGAGGAAAGGGAGAGAGAGAAAATTTGGAACCTCAAAACTTGTGGAATTAAATGTTGTAAACTAAAAATAAAAAAATAAATTTATAATAAAAAGAAATGCTAGCTATAGCAATAAAAGGAGAAAAAGAAATTGAAGGAATTAGAATAAGCAATGAGAAAACAAAACTATCACTCTGCGCATTTGATATGATGGTATACTTTAGAATCCTAGAGAATCAGCTATAGAACTAATTGAAATAACTGACAACTTTAGTAAAGTTGCAAGGTATTAAAAAAACCCAAATAAATCAACAGCAATTAAATACTATAAACAAAACCCAGCAGGAAGAAATAGAAAGAGAAACCCTATTTGAAATAACTATAGACGATACAAAATACTTGAAAATCTAAATACCAAGACAAACCCAGAAATCATGTGAACATAAATAGAAAACATTTTTATACAAATGAAGTCAAAGCTAAATAATTGGGAAGATATCAGTTGCTCACCAGAAAGCTGGGCCAATATAACAAAAAATTACAATTCTGTCTAAATTAATTTATTCATTCAGCACCATACCAAATGAATTACCAAAAGTAGTTGTATAGAACTAGAAGAAAAATAATAAAAATTCATCAAGAAGGACAAAAGTTTTCTAGACCAATTTAATTGTCAATGAAATTAATGGGAAGAAATGCAAAGGAAGTTGACCTAGCCTTACCAGATATCAAACTGTATTACAATGGCAATCATCAAAACAGTCTGATACAGGCTAAAAATAGAGTGGAGGATCAAGATACACAGTAGTAAATGACCATAGTGATCTAGTGTTTGATAAACCCAAGGACCCAAGCTTTTGGGACAAGAACTCACTATGCTGGGAAAACTGAAAAACAGTATGATTGAAACTAGGTAGAGACTGACATCTTACACCAAGATAAGGTCAAAATGGGTACATGATTTAGAAATAAAAGGTGATATCATAAATAACTTAGGAGATCAAAGAATAGTTTATCTGTCAGATCTGTGGATAGGGGAAGAAATTATGACCAAACAAAAAACAGAGAGCATTATGGATGTGAAATAGATTTTATTATATTAAGTGAAAAGGGTTTTGCACAAATAAAACATGCAATCAAGATAACAAAGAAAGCAGAAGGGAAAAAATTGACAGCATGTGTCTCTGATAAAGCCCTGATTTGCCAAATATATAGAGAACTGAGTCAAATTAATAATAATGCAAGTCACTCCCCAGTTGATAAATGGTCAAAGGATATGAGCAGGTGGTTTTCTGATGAAGAAATCAAAGCTCTCTATAATCTTATAAGATGCTATAAATCATTATTCATTAGTGAAATGAACATTGAAACAACTCTGAGGTGTGACCTAACACTTATCAGATTGGATAATATGACAGAAAAGGAAAATCACAAATGTGGGGTGGATCTGGGAAAATAGGGACATTGATGCCCTCTTGGTGGAGTTGTGAACTAATCCAACCATTGTGGGAGAGCAATTTGGAACTATGCCTAAAGGACTATAAAATTGTGCATACTCCTTGATACAGCAATACCACTACTAGAACTGTATCCCAAAAAAGATTTTTTAAAATAGAGAAAAGGGCCTATTTGTACAAAAATATTTATTGTGGCTCCTTTTGTGTTTGCAGAACATTAGGAATTGAGAGGCTGTCCATCAATTGGGAAATGGCTGATACTATTGTGATATAAGAAGAGCAGGACAATTTCAAAAAAACTGAAAAGACTTATATGAATTGATGTAAAGTGAAGTGAGCAGGATCTGAAGAACATCGTCCAGAGTAACAGCAATATTATACAACGATCAGCTGTGAATGACTTAGCTATTCTCAGCAATACAATGATCTAAGACCATTCCAAAGGACTCATAATAAAATAGTGCTATATGCCTCCAGAGAAAGAACAGATTAAGTTTTAATGCAGTTAAAAGCACACTACTTTTCATTTTCTTTTTATGCATTTTTGGGTCTGTATTTCATTCATAACATAACTAATATCTGGAAATACATTTTGAATGATTGCACAAGAGAGGGCAGGGCAAGGAGGAAGGAAGAAAATTTGGATCTCAAGATTTTATAAAATGAATGTTGAAAATTGTTTTGCCTTTAATTGGGGGAAATAAAATGTTATTCATAGAGAAATAAAAGAAAAATGAGCACTTCTCTATCTATAAGTGAATGATCCAGAACAATGGTGTCAAGCTAAAATAGAACTGGGGATAGTGAACAAACACATAAGGAACCTTGCCAGATTAATATTGATGTAGGTTTAAAATATGATGTTATCTATGCTTTGTTGTATTTTTATTTATTTTGTTAAGTATTTCCCAATTCCATTTTAATCTTGTTTGAGCTGCGTTGGGGAATGTTCCAGGCAGCCTACATCCCATGTTTCAACTCCTTTGATCCAGAACATCTGAGAAATGGTCTTAAAAGAAACTTGAAGTTTAACCAGTAGAACTGAGAGGGGCGGGCACTTTGATGAACATGGAAAGTGTGGAAGCACTCCCAGTTAAAGCATCACTTCCTTGTTCACCTCATTTGGTGTGGTACAAGGACTTATGAAAACTGTAAAAGAGCATGAGCACCACTGGGAATCTTTATCCCCGAGCCTGTACTTTGAGATAAATTCTTGTGAATAATGTCCTTTTCATTGAGGAAGTTGAAATATGAGCCTGCCCTGTGAAGGTTCATCATCTGTCATTACTGCCAGATTAGCCCCAACATTGCCTGGGCAAAGCATTTTCAAGGTTATGTCTTCAATCTTGTCCATGGGAAGGATTTCGCCTTGGAAAAATATATGAAGTGATATGAGAAAGAGATCCCGTTGGGACTTTCAAGGAGGAAAAATCAGGGATCTTAAAAATGTAGCAACCCATAAGGAACCCCAGAAAATAATCATAGGGACCTTCACCAACAAACTCTTAGGAATCTCAGATTTCTTCTCCCCAATGTCTTAAGTCTGACTCCTACTTCCCACATAAAGCACAAAAATATTTCTCTCCCAAATGCTCAATTTAGACATGATAATTAGTCCATCATTGTTGAATATGAGACAAATCTGTGCTTCTTCATCAGACGTATTCCCAGTTCCCTCTGAGACAGTGTCACTTCTCCCACAAATGACATGCTAATCACAGTTCTATTGGGAGATGAGATCAGATAGAGACATGCCTATAACACCAGATCTGACCATACCCACAATACAGATATGCATCGACATGTGCACACATGTGCATGTGCACATACACACACATGCACATACACATTGATTTTTAGAGCTCTACTCGATGCCCTATGAATGAAAAACATGCTGGTGAGTAACTCTACGTCTCGGGCTCAGAGAGAAACATTGATAGCTTGTTTTGTTTTGTTTCTAGGAGGAGGAAATCGGGATACAGCATCTTAGAATGTTGGGATGAACCAGGGAGTTTTGGGAAGATATCTAATTGGGATATTCTTATTCATAAGACCAAGGGGAAAATTGTGCCTGTGGTGGGAGCTTGGATTAGGGCTTTGCTTCTCTCCCTTTCTTGCCATGGTACTGTCTAAGCTGATTCAGGTGTGTTGAAACAGGAACAGAAATCTTCTCAAGTACCTTGCCCCATTAGCAGTCCCAGGAACATACTAAGCAAGAGTCTTTGTTGTCCAGATGAAATTATAGTAGGGGGGTTGTAATCAATTATTCAGAGACATTCCAAGGAGCAGGAGCTCCTGAGCTCTCATGCTTTTTATTTAACTTGGGCAGAAGGTTCCTATTATATACTGAGAACTAGGAACAATCTCAGATTCATTACTTTCTGGATAATTTTGGAGGGAAATATGGGAATCAAGACAAAAGGTCTTGGGATTCCTATGCGGACAGCAAAGCTGTGCAAATAATCATTATATGGCAAAAGTTGCTCCTTCCCTCCGTCCAGGAATTCATCACCTGCCCTCCATCAATGAAGCTCTGATTTTCAAGCTGCTGGGTCAACTATGGCCGCCCTGTGTACAAGCTCTCATCCTTTCCTATCTTCTCCATCTTTCCCTTTGCATCCCTCTCTGCCTCTGCCCAAAGGTTTCCTTTCCCCAGCTTTGATGACTTTTAGGCGATGAGTTTTTGTGGCTTCCTATATTTCAAAAACTAATTTTAAAAAAGCTAAGCCATTCTATACCTCTCTGCTAGAGTTAATGGTTTGCAGAATAGACTGAATAAAAGGTCATTAATTGGGATTCAAAGCACATGGGTTCAAGTTCTGGCTGTGTTGCCTATTGACTATGTGACTTTGGACAAGTCCTTTTTCCCTCTCTGAGTCTCTATTTTCCCATGAAGAAGAAAGAGAAGATGTATGCAGGGGCCTCTAACATCCCATTCTACATCCCTCTAGATTGCTCCTCTCAGAGAAAGGGGTGTGAGGATCTCTGCCTATTCTTTTGGGAGAAAAGAGATTGATCCCAAGCAAATCATTACCATCATCCTCCTTGATTCACCCTGCCTGGTTGGCACACTGAGGGTAGAGGGAGGCATGAGGCCACACATGCAAAGCCCCAGAGCACTTTCTCAATGTCTAGTCAGCCCTCCATCAGCAGGAGGGCTGACTGCCTGTCCTAGGGCAGACAAAATTGCCTGGGACAAGCAATAGTGGAGATCCTCTGTGAGGAAATCAGTGTTTCTCTGTTGAAAACATTATGTTATATTTCAATATATTTTTAAAGGCCAGTGCTGACATTTCCCAGGATTTCTCTAATTCTCAACATCTGAAAGAGATATATTACACAACAAAGACAGGTTAGGCTAGAGACTGGGTCGGTCATGTCATTATTCTGCAGAAATCTCAAATAAGGAAATACTCTCTGGTCATTCAGGCAGCACCTCCTCTACAACTCTCTAGTCTTAGTGAGTTATCTAGAGCACTGAGATCTGACTAATAATAAAAATAGACAGCATTTAGAAAGGACTTTACTCTGCAATATGCTTTAAATATCTGATCTCTATTTGCCTTCACAACAGCTCTTTCAGTTAGATGCTACTGTTTTCCTCATTTTGCAGACGAGGAAACAGAAGCTGAAATAGGTTAAGTGACATGCCCAAAGTCACACAGTTCATAAGCATCTGAATTCAAGTCTTCCTGACTCCAAGGCTAATGCTCTATGCATTGGGCCAACTAGCAGCCCAGTACTTTGACTGGGGTCACACAGCCAGTATGTGTGAGAGCCGCACTTTATCCCAGGTGTCCCTGGTCCCTGTCTACTGCTCCTATCTGCCTCTCACCAACATATTACCTTGGTTCCATGATGGTTATTAGGAGATCTCTGTCTTCAGTTTCCACTAAAAAAAAGCCTCAGCAGTTCAAGAACTGGAACAGAAGGAGAAGTGGTTAGAATGCTTGGGGAAAGGATCATCCTGGAGAAGGCACCTGGGAAGTATTAGGGGTACCTGAACCCCACCAGAATTCAAAGAGCTAAAAATAATGAAGGATAACCATGGGTTTGCTCTAAAACATGGAAACTGATAGGTTGCTGACAGCATATGTACTCCTTCAGAAGGCCGAAATAACTGAGTTAAACGTGACATTGCCAACAATGATTTCTTAAGTTATTAGGTTGCCTGCTTCCTCCCTGCACCAAAGCCAATACCCAACCTGTTCTTTTTCTACCCCTCTCCAGACCAAGTATTGTACCTACAGAGGTGGAAGGTACCTTATAGATGATCCATTCTAATTCTCAACTTCAATTTTTACAGATGAGGAAACTAAGGCACAGAACTATTCAATGGCTTTCCCAAGGTCACAGATAGGAAGTGACAAAGGTGAGATTTGAATCCACAGCATTTTACTCCTTTTAATCTGTTTTCCCTGTACCAGCATGCCTCTCCACTTTTTGCCTTCCCGGTATAACACAGAAAAATTCTATAAGAAGCTATTCTGTGTTCTCTTAGTTGATTGGGTATCATTCTCCCATCATCCCAAACCAGAAATCTTTGCCCCATTTTCTATCCCTCCTCTCCTCAATATAGCTTTTAAACATTAGATATTATCAATGGAAGAGTCAAGCTGACTCCCGGAGAGCTATCATGTTGGAGTGTCTATATAAATCCAAGGGACATGGAAACAATAAGTGATTGCTTGTGATGTATAATTGCCTTGCATCAATCTTCAGTCTGACTGGTTTTATAGTCAGCATAACCCAGGTCCTTACTTAATGATCTCGCAGCAGCAGATAGAAGTAGTCCAACCTCACAGCTGCACAGGGCTAGGTTCAAGAAATAAAATGAAGCCTTTTCACAATTTCCAATATTTAAGGTTTTCCACTAGTCAGAAATTGGACAAGACCCATAATTGAGTAGAAAGGGAACTGAGCTAAATCAAGAATTGAGTCACAAGTTGAAGTTAGGAAAGCTCCCTCAATTCCCACTACCACTTACTGTTCTAATCCCTTCACAGTTCAAATGCCACTTCTTACATGAGTCTTTTCCTGATTCCACTCCCTGCCATCTACTAGTTTCTCCTCAACCCAATTAGCTTATATATATATACACACACACACACACACACACATATATATACATATATATATACAAAATACGTATCTTATATACATATAATATACACATATATATATACATTATATATGCATATATACTTAAGATTATATATATGTATATATACACATATATACACACATACACTTATAGATATAGTCTCCATAATAGAATGTAAGTATCTTGAACTCAGGGGAGTATTTCATTTGTATCTTTGTATAGTTCCTCCTCAAAAGTTACATCCCTAACTCTTACTCCCATTGGCAGTCAATTCTAAGAAGGTCATTAACAACCTCTCTCATTAGAGTGGAGTCCTTTTAGTATTATTGCTTCATGAGCCCCCATACAATATGATCTCCATTAAGGATAGATTAGCCAGCCAGATTTAATTAGCTTTTAGAAAGGCATATTTATTCAGCAAGTATAACAAGACAGCTATTATAGAAACAGACCCCTCAGATCAGAGGCACACTCTCCACTAGAACACAGAAGGTCTCTGGAGAGAGTTAACTCAAATATGGAGAACTCATGTGACTAAAGAATAAACTCATAGCTCCTGATTATTGGAAATTCTTTACTCCCTTGGTTCTCCTTTTTCTCCCATTATGTTCCCCTTACATGTAGCTTGCTTCTTGGTTCCAAGAGTGAATGGCTAAGTAGAAGTTAAAACTGCATTTCCCCGTTCATTTAATTTGCCACTAGTATTTCATCTCCTGAAGCAATTGATGCCCTCAGCTCCTGCCTCTGGAAGGTCATTGCTATGGACACTTATGAAAACTCCAGATCTCAGAACCTTTCAAATTTCACAAGGTTATCACCCATCAAAGAGAATGAGGGTTAAACACTCTCCTTGGGCTTACTTTCATCTTCTACCAATTGCTACTCTTTTGTACAGGTGTAATGGTCTGCTTCTCCTAAGGTTCTGTATCAGTAATTAAGGCCGGACTTTTTTACTGTTTTCTCTTTCTGAGCACTTACTTAATTAAGTGCCGTTGATGAGTCTGGCATTTGTTTCTTTGATTAAATCGGGAGTCTTTGATGACCTCCTTGCCTCAAGGAAAATCCTAGTTTACAAGGGTTTGAGTCACATATTGTGATGCCCTTTGACCCTGAACAGGGTGTATAAACTCAGAGCTTGGCATTTTTTCCGTTGGGGCTCTCACTCACTGGAAGAGTGTCTTGCGACTTGAAGAGACTCTGTGCTTGTAAGCACACCCGCTTGTAAACTCAGATATTTATGCTTCCCTGATAACTATGAATTGTGATTTGAATTAGACAAGGTCTGGCTGTTGATGTTTGTAATTTCTATTTGTATTGGCTCTGAAGTTCAGGGTGCTGGCTTTTCCTCCTGAACTAAGTGAGTTATATATTTATGCTTGATTAAAGTGAGATTGTTAACCCCTTAAACTTGCTTTCCTTAGTAAAACTGATCGAAGAACCTGTACTAGCAGAAATCTTGTTGCTAATCCTGTTGGGTCTTACACCCCAGCAGCAGCTGCTGGCCAAACTCTAGTTATAGGCTCCCAAGCCTGAAAGTTCCCAAAGCAGATTCTGGAACACTGAAGTTAGAACTGGCTTGTGAACACACATACTTCAGTCCTCAAAAATTAATTATTTATTGGGGACTGGTTTACACCTTGGTTGTTTCAAGAAAACTGGGTCCTCTGTGTCAAATGTGGTGCAGATGTCATCTCAAACATTTATATTGCCAGGATCTAAAACTGTACCTGGCACAGTCAATGCTTAATCAAAGGACTTTTCATTGATTGCTCTCCAAAGTGTTTCCTCTCCTCTGGTTGGACTACTCATTTCTACTTTCCTCTATTCATTCAGTTATCTTCTCCATTCATAGAACTTCCTAGAAATGTGAAAACTGTATAAATCACCTTTTGGAATTTGCTCTCCATCTCCTTTCCATCTTCATACTTTGCCTTTTTCAAGAAGCCTCTCTTACCTACTCCAACATTCATAATGTCTTTCATTGTGATATTAAAACTTTCATATTCTGCATCACACTATTTAGCACATAAATGTATTTTGTGCTTGTCAATTTTTCACCAAAAACAGATTTTTAGTTTCCTAAAGGCAAAGATCTGGTCTCATACTCATTCTATTCACCCTCCCCCACAACTTCCGCCAGTGTGTCTTGAATTTTGTTGATGCATGAAGTTTAATACCAAGAATGAATCTGAAGTAAGGAAGCATCAATTTGAGTATTAGACCCGTGAACAGTGAATATTTCAGGGCTTCTATGTGGTTTCTCTGTCTATAAACTAAGATAAAAATACTTACATTATTCACTCAGTGATTGTTGTGAGGAAAACACTTTTTAGTGAGTAAAGTTCAATGTAAATGGGAATGGCTGTTTTTATTATAAATAGTGAATGTTAAATATCTGTTGAATGATGTGTTGCTGCATCAAAGTCTAATGGACAGTTGATGAAATTAAGGCCCCAGTGAGTAAGGTATTCTCATCTTCCGATGCCAGTTGGGGATAGTGTGGAACCTCCCTGGAAAATCTAATGGTTAGGAGCAATCAGAATCTCCTGTGTTTCTCCCCAGGTCACATTGGATCTGACAACAATCACTCTGCCCAAGATATCTAATCAATGATTTCTCATGATGAATTCATGGGGATCGTCTACCTGAACCTGACTATTTTTGGAGTCCTAGGGAACACTTTCCTCCTGTACCTATACATCTTTAAGTTCTTTACGGGTTCCAGGACAAGACATATAGACCTTATCATTATCCATTTGGCCTTTGTCAACATTGCAATAATTTTTGGGGGGGGAATCCCCAAGACAATGCAAGTTTGGGGTTTGAAATCTTTTCTGGATGCCTCTGGTGGTAAAACCATATCTTACTTTCAGAGACTATTCTGGGACCTTTCCCTGTGCAGTCCCTTCCTCCTGAGTGTCTTCCAAGCCATCACCATCAGTCCCAACAGCCCCAGATGGGCAAAGCTCAAAACCAAAGCCTCAAAGTATATCATTCTCTGCTGTGTTCTCTGCTGGATTTTCAATCTTCTAATAGACATTGCTGTGGCTGCGTACATAGTTGATCTGAAGAACAGCAGCAAGGGGACATGGAACATTGGATATAGCTCTTTAGACCTTGATCACATGAATACAATAAAAATTGTCATCTGGAAGTCTGTTTATGAAGGGGTACTGTTAAGTCTGATGGCCATTGCCAGTGGCTACATGATGCTGGTCCTGTACAGACACCACCACCAAGTCCAGCACATTCATAGTGTCAGCACCCACAGGGGCTCTCCTGAAATACGAGCCACCAAAAACATCTTGCTGCTGGTGAGCACCTACATCTGCTTTAACACAATCAGTTTCCCTTTTATTATTTATATCGCTCCTTCTAGGGAAACCAGGAACTGGGTGATACAAGTCATGGTCTTTTTTTCCCTCTGTTATCCAGCAGTCAGCCCCATTATGCTGATCATCAAGGATACCCAGATCCATGCATCTTCTTGTATTCTTTGAGAAAGCAATACCATTCTTCCTTCCCCTAAACACAGAGGGCAGACCAAACATCTCTGACTAGAGAGCCATAAAATCTGAATTTTAAAGCTAGCAGGAAAATTAGAGACCATCTAGTCCAATTCTATCATTCTGCAGATGGGGAAAATGTAGTAGTTAGGGGACAGAGTGGATAGAGGGCTAGGCCTGGGGCCAGGAAGACTTGAAATCAAATGTGGCCCCAAACACTTACTAGCTATATGACCCTGGACCCTCCATTTAACCTCTGCTTGCCTCAGTTTCCTCAACTGTAAAATGGGGGTTATAATAGCATTTACATTGCAGAGTTGTTGTGAAGATCAAAGGAATAATGTCGTTTGTAATGTGCTTAGCATGTAAGTCATAGGATAGTAGAGCATAGTATGGTACAGTATGGTATGGCATGACATGGCATGGTATGGTATGATATAGTATAATATAGTATAGTATAGTAAGTCTGAAATAAATACTTATTCCCTATTCCATCCTATCCTTTCCACCTTTCAATTGACATGGATTGGGAAAAGGACATAAACTGAACATGTGATGTCAATGAGGTAACTCCCAGAAAAGGAGAATCCCTAAGGTAGTTTGGTTTGGCACATCCTCTACAACTTAATGTCTTATTTCAAAAGTTAGCCTAACGTGTGTACAAAGAATATCATTTTTAAAAATGCTAGACAATTGGTCATATGTGCTTTGTTGGTAAATGACTAACAACCAGCTCTATGAAAAGATCTTATACACTTTTACATGTAATCTGCATTAATGACATTTTCTCCTTCACTTTCTTAAGTGAAGTAATTCAAGTCCTGATTTATAATGCTTATTGATTTCTGTGGTATAAATGCTCACACTCAACATTTAACAATAAGCTCTCATTATATTAGCTGGTCCATCACATTCCTAGTCTGCTGCAAAATCATCCCAAAGTTAACTATTCCATTTATAATGCTGCATTCTAATCCTGGCTCTGCTTCTGACTTGCTGTGTGGACCTTAAGTTAGGCACTTCACCTAAGTACATTTCATCTTCCTCCTCCTTTCTCCTGCTCCATCATACCTCCTCGAGAAGGTGAAATGGAGAGATCAAAAATGTTTCTCTAAATTCCAAGCACTATCCCAAAGTGAGGGATGACCGTCAGCAACACCATGAGTCCATGGGTAAGACTGGAGATCCAAAGGCATTAGACTTTTATTTGACATGACAAGATGAATTTCACTGCCACTGATCAGCTTATCCCTGGTAATTCTCTGTATGGGAACTACAAAGGCCACTTGTTGATTCCACTCAACCTTATTCTCTAGTCTCAGGGCTTGTGGTGTGGTGGAAATACTTGGGCATTTCCCAAAAGATAGTAAAGTTATTGGTCTGGTCATCTTGTTTCTTATGAGAGTCTGTTAAAAATGGCTTATTTTCAAAGTCTGTACATTGGTGAGAGTGGATTCTGATAGAGAAGACTAATGCAAAGAAATATTATTTCCACAATATTTTAGCAACTGTAGAAATTGTCCAGTCCCTAGTTGGGTGAGCCTGTGCATTGCCAGAAAAATGGTCTATGATTACCAGGCTATTGCTTTTGTTCCTCCTGTTTATATCCAGAAAGGGAGTCAATACACACAGATTCCAATGGTCTTCTGGTACTTACGTGATCCAAGCAGACAGCTTGAGGTAACAGCACTTTTCTTAAAACATGCTGACCACGTCACAACCTTTGTAGGAATTTGTGCCACCATTTGGAGACAGGTAAATGTGTATATTACAAATTCTGGGATTCCTTCTTGGCCCAAATGTCAAAAGTAATCATGTGGTGTTACCAGTTTTGTTGCTGTTTGGTCCTTTTAGTCATGTCCAACTCTTGATGACTTCATGTGGGGTTTTCTTGGCAAAGATACTGGACTAGTTTGCCATGGCCTTCTCCAGTTCATATTACGGATGAGGTACTGAGGCAAATAGGATTAAGTGACTTGCTGAGGGTCACACAGCTCCTAAGTATCTGAGGCAGAATTTGTACACAGGAAGGGGAATCTGCCTGACTTCAGGCCCAACACTCCATCCCCTGCACCACCTACCTGCCAATGTTATCAGCAGCATAGAGTAAATGTTGGGGAAGTCCCAATTACTGCCTGCTACCATGCGTGGCATCAGTTACAGCCCAATACAGATCTCCATTACCCAGCTCCAACTTTCTACCACTGTGTTAACAGTAAATCAGCTCCTAGGGAACACAGCTTGAGTCCCTGAGAGTCCAACTTTCATTTTTTGTTTTATATCAATTCTTGTAATGCTTGATCATGCATTTGTTCCTACAAAGAGTGTTCCATGGATAATAGAAGCAAAGAGCAGTAGTCCAATATAAAAACTTAATAAATTCTGGTGGTATATCCTCTGTTGGAAATCTCAGACTCTGAGCTTCAGTTTCATGTGAAAAAGGTCCATATCGCTGCATATCACAAATTGCCTTCACTCCTTCTTTGGGTATCACCAAAGCTTAATCATATGACCTATGGTTAAGTACATAAATCTACATATATTTTTTTTGCTAGGCAGGTAAATGATACAGTGGATAAAGTGTCAGGCCTGGAGTCAGGAAGGCCTGAGTTCAAATCCTACCTCAGGCACTTACTACCTGTGTGACCCCAAACAAGTCACTTAACTTCTCTCTGCCTCAGTTTCCTCATCTGTAAAATGGGGATAATAAAAGAACCTACCTCCCTGGGTTGTTGAGACGATCAAATGAGATAACAATTATAAGGCACTTAGCATAGTATCTGGCATACACTAAGTATTATATAAATATTGGATATTATTATTCCTGTCATTGTCTTAAAGCTGATCTCAGAGCGGTCTAGCACCATTACCCATTTCTAATGGTCAGTGAATAACTGAGTGTTGGTTAAAATATAAGACACTGGATTCTTAGTCCACACTTGAAATTGAACTCTACAGAGACTCCCAGAACACGTCACTGAGAGCCCACTTCAAAGCCAACTCCTGGTTTGTTTGTTTGTTTTTTTACAAGATAATGAATCTCACTGTCAGTAGTCCTCAGAACTTAATATAATCAAATTTGATGACAGTTTTGCTAGTGGCACAAGA
Organism: Trichosurus vulpecula; assembly: GCF_011100635.1. Lineage (NCBI taxonomy): Eukaryota > Metazoa > Chordata > Mammalia > Diprotodontia > Phalangeridae > Trichosurus > Trichosurus vulpecula. The sequence continues at coordinate 260,009,446 of NC_050578.1, read as the reverse complement.
CTGCATGCACTTCTTCCAGTGGCTTCCAAAAGAGTTGGGAAGGGGCCATAAATAAATCTAGCCAGAGGGAGACAACTTTAAATTATAAGGATAATAATAATAACAGCTAGAATTTGAATAGTGCCTTAAGTTTTGAAAAACTCCTTGCAGGCGTTATCTCCTTTGACATCAGGTGGTTTATCTAGAATACTTACTCGTGCAGCTTTCCAGTCTTGAAGACATCCTCAACTCTTCATTTTCATTCCACCCATGGTATTATTCAGTTGACAAGTACTATTTATTCTATTTCCACATCAACTCCATAAAGGGCAGTTAAAGAAAGACCTATAAAGTAATCAAAGCTTTAATAACATAATTCTAAGAAACGGGTGGATAAAAGAACAAAGAAAAAAATGGAAAATTTCTTTAAAGAAATGACGATAGTGTGACAATGTACCAAAATTTGTGGGATACAATAATGCAGTTCAGAGGGAAAACTTTACATCTCTAAATACTTTCATCCACAAAAGAGAGAAAATCCAAGGAATGATATGATATTAAATTTAGAAAAAAAAAAACCTTGGACAACAAAAAATCAAAAATCCCCAAGTAAATGACAAAATGGAAATTATGAAAATTCAGAAACAGATTAGTAAAATAAAATAAAATAAAAAAGATTGCCAAATTGATAAATAAAACTAGGGGTTATTTTTAAAAACACAAAATAGATGGAGTTATCTAGTCTAATATTTTTAAAAGGCTAAGGAAATTCAAATTATTCCTATCATAAACAAAAAAGAGAATTCATAATAATTGAAGAGAAAATAAAGGAAATTATGTGGGCTTGTGAAAGGATGAAATCTTCATATTAACAGAAAAAGAAATAGGTAAGTAGCTCACTGCACAGACCTGAGGACTGGGAAACTTGAGTCCAAAACATACCCTATTCAACTACAAGCTGTGAGACCTAGGAAAAGTCACTTCTCTTGGCCTCAGTTTCCTCATATCTAAAACATGGATAACAACAACACCTACTTCCCAGTATTGTTATGAGGATAAAATGAGATGACATTTTTAAAGTGCTTTGCAAGTCTTAAAAAAATACAAGTGTTAATTATCATCATCATCATTATTATTAACAATAATATCTGATTATATGAAATTGAAAAGTTTTTTGTATAAACAAAGCCAATACAACCAAGATAAGAAGGAAAGCAGAAAATTGGGAGAACATCTTTATAGCCAGTGTCACTGATAAAGGACTCATTTCTAAAATATACAGGGAAATGAGCCAAATTTATAGGAATAAAAGTCATTGCCCAACTGAGAAATGGTCAGAGTATATGGACAGGCAGTTTTCAGAGGAAGAAATTAAACATATCTATAGGCATATGAAAAAATGCTCTAAATCACTGTTGATTAGAGAAATGCAAATCAAAACAACTCTTAGGTACCACATCTCTCCTGTCAGATTGGCTAACATGACAAAACAGGAAAATGATAAATGCTGGAAAGTATGTGGGAAAATTGGAACATCGTTACATTGTTGGTAGAGTTGTGAATGGATCCATTCATTCTGGAGAGCAATTTGGAACTATGCCCAAAGGGCTATAAAAATGTGTATACCCTTTGACCCAGCAATACCACTTCTAGGGCTGTATCCCAAAGAGATTGCTCAGGTGGGAAATGGAACAGTATGTACAAAAATACTTACAGCAGCTCTTTTTGTGGTGGCAAAGAATTGGAAACCAAGGGGATGCCCGTCAGTTGGGGAATGGCTAAACAAATTGTGGTATATGAATGTAATGGAATACTATTCTGCTATAAGAAATGAAGAGCAGATGGACTTCATTATAACCTAGAATGTCTTATAGGAACTGATACTGAGTGAGGGCAGCAGAACCAGGAGATCATGATACACAATTACAGACACACGGTATCTATAAGGACTAACTTCGATAGACTTGACTTCCTCTCATCAATGCAAGGTTCAAAGACAGCCCCAAAAGACTCATAATGGAAAAAGCTATGCACATCCAGAGAAAGAATTATGGAGTCTGAATGCAGACTGAGGCAAATTTTTGCTCTCTCTTTTTTATCTTTCCTTTTTATTTTTTGGTTTTGTTTCTCCTTTCTCATGATTCATTCCATTGGTTATAATTCTTCATTACAACTGAACTACTGTGTAAATAAGTTCCAAGTGAAGGTATATGTAGAACCTAAATTGGATTTCATGACATCTTGAGGGTATGGGGGAAGAAGAAGTAGGGAGAGAAAACTTGGAACCCAAAAATTTGTGGAACTGAGTGTTGTAACCTAAAAATAAAAAATAAATTTAAAAATAAATTTAAAAGCATAATATTTAACAAAATGAATTTTAAAATCTCTAATTAAACTCCCAAAGAATAAAAACTCTAGAAGCAGATAGATTCACAAGTGAATTTTTTTCAATCTAAGGACACAATTCCGATACTATTCTCTTCCTATGATAGAAATATGGTCTCCTTGCCTAATCCAAGGAGAGACAGAAGAGGAAAAGAACATTATAGACCAATATGCCTAATAATCATTGACGAAAAATCTTAAATAATCAAATATCAGCAAGAGAGCTAAAACAATAATCATAGACTATAACCATTTTGGGTTTATACCAGGGATGCAACATTGGCTCATCCTAAGGAAGATTATAAATGTAATTATCCATGTTAATACTATAAATAATTAAAACCTTGTGATTATATTAATCAGTGCTCATAGGCCTTTTGACATTGTCCAATACTCATTTATATTAAAACTCTGCAGATCAGAAAGGAATCTTTCCTTAATATAGTGTAATGAATGAAATTCTGAGAGACAGAGTTCTGGGTATCGTTAGTCATTTAATTAGCTAAGCTAGAAATAACCATGAATTAAGGTCATTGATCTCCCTCAGTGAAAAAAAGGCCCTGACCAAGTATCACAGTGTCCTTTAAATCTAGGTATCTCCTTTCTGATAGTACATCATCGGGACCTCTCCTGACAAATGAAAAGCAACCCTGATTGGCAGGTGGGTTGGCCTTCAGGTGTGACTGATCATGACAAAAATGCCAGTTGCTGCATGAGAAACAGTTGCCCCCAACAATCTTGATTAGGAAAAACATAAGCCATCTTAATCAGGTTTTTACTGGTTTAGTCTCCCTTTTTTTAAACAAGGTCACCCCCAAATTTAATGAGAGGAAAAGCAAGGACAAAGGGACAAGTCCCTGTGGGAGTATCTAGCTTGGTTGGCTTCTGTTTACAGAGTAAATAAAAAGTAAGAGTGCCAGCCCAGACTTGAGGTCTGGGAGTAATTGCATTCTTGAGCCAGTTTTGCCTGAGAGAGGTTTCACTTTAAGCTATATGAAAAGGTCCTGGGTCAAGATCTGAGTAATGGGTTTATTACACATTAATATTAATAATGAAATGACACAGCATTAAAATTATTTTCCTTAATAGTAAAAAGGTTTTACCTAAATCCAAGAATAAACCTTACATATATAACTAATATAACTGAGCTAGAAGTGGTAGGGAAATTCCATTCCAAATAACTACAGAAAGTATAAAATCTTTAATGGTGTGTCTTCCATTATTCATCCACACACTTTTATGAACCTCATGAGACAACACTCTGCCTCCCAATATCCCACCAGTCACAACTTTTTGGATGTCTTTACAACTCTCCATGATGTCTTACTTCCCCAAGAAACTCATCCTTGGGAAAACTCATTCTGCACAATTGAATCTGCCTGGTATTCCCATCTCATTACTACCCTCTGCTCCTCTGATTGAAACATTTGGCTAGAAGAGAATTTGCTACAGGGCCTCTATTTAAAAAATAGGCTCAGAACAGTTTTTCTTCCCCTTTCCCAACACCTACATTGCTTTTGCTTTCTGAAGATTGCTCCATCATGCCCCTACATCAGGTATATTCAACACCCACAAAAAATTTTGAGAGTAAAGGGCTTTATCTGTACCAGATATCAAACCATACTACAGAATAAAAATCAATAAAAATAACTCACTTGGTTAAAAAAAGAGAGAGGTCTATAAATGGAACAGATCAGATACATAAGATACAGAAATAAATAACAGTATTATACTGTTTGACAAATGCAAATACCTGAATTACTATGAAGAAGGACTCATTCTTTGACAAATACTACTGGGCATCAGTTTAGCAAACAATAAGTTTAGACCAACTCTTCATACACACTCCCAATAGATATCTTAGTTAGATCTAAAAAGTCACATGTTAAGCAAATTAGATGAGCATGAAATAAGTTACTTTTTTGGATCTATGGAGAAAGGAGCAGTTCATGAACACCAAGTGGTCTCTAGGATCATACAAAAAAATGAACAATGCTGATCATATAAAATTGTAAAGTTTCTGTGAAAACAAATCTAATATCCTCAAAATTTGAAGGGAAACAAGTAATAGAAAATACTTTGCAAAAAATCTCTCTAGGGGGCAGCTAGGTGGCGCAGTGAGTAGAGCACCGGCCCTGGAGTCAGGAGGACCTGAGTTCAAATCCAGCCTCAGACACTTGACACATGTACTAGCTGTGTGACCTTTGGCAAGTCACTTAACCCCAATTGCCCTGCCAAAAAGCAAAAAAGAAAAATCTCTAAAAAAGGCCTCATTTACAAGATATGTAAGGAACTGATTCAAATTTATGACCAAGTGTGTTCCCCAATACATAACATAAGATGTGAACAGATAGTTTTCAGAGAAAGAAATCCAAGCTATTGACAATTTTTTAAAAATGTATCTAGATATTCAAAATGGATAATTTTGATTATGTTAAATTGAAAAGGAGAAGGAGGGAGAGAAAATTTGGAACTCAAAAGATTGTGGAACTGAATGTTGTAAACTAAAAATAAATAAATTTAAAAGGGACAAAATTAAAAAGAGTCTTAAGTAACTTTTTCTCCTGTAGGACCAAGAGAGCAGGGCACTTCAATCAATGTGGTAGACAGGGAAGCACTCCCAGTCTGAGGCACGTCTTTCTGGAGCATCTCAGCTTGTATGGCCAAAGGAAATAGTAAAAAAAAAAAAAAAAAGCATGAGCATCACTGAGCAACTTTATCCCTAGGCCTGTACTTGTAGATGTATGCCTGTAAATTATTCCCTTTTCATTGAGGAACTTGAAATCTGAGCCTGCCCTGAGAAGGTTCACCATCAATCCCTCCTGGGAGATCAGCCCTATCATGGACTAGACAAAGATTTTCAAGGTAATCGCTTCAATCTTGTACATGGGAAGGATGTCAAACTTGGAAAAATGTATGAAGTGATTTGGCAAAGATATCCATTTGGGACTTCCATGGAGGGAGACCCAGGGATATTCACAATACAGCAACCCATAAGGCACCCCAGAAAATAATCATAAGGACCTTCATCAACAAACTCTTAGGAATCTCAGATTTCTTCTCGCCAATGTCTTTTCTCTGACTCCTACTTCCCACATAAAACACAAGAAAGTTTCGCTCCCAAATGTTCAATTTAGACATAGTAATTAATCAATCATCATTGAGGAAATTTTTACAAGACAAAACTGGTCCTTCATCAGACATATTCCCAATTCCCTCTAAAGACAGTGTCACTTCTACAGATGACATGCTAATCATAGTTCTAGTGGGAGATGAGGTCAGATAGAGACATGCCTATAACACCAGCTCTGGCCATATCCACAATAAATATATGCATAGATGTATGCACACATGTGCACATAAACACACACACACACACACACACACTGATTCTCAGAGCTCTACTCAATGCCCTGGCAACAGAAAACAGGCTATTGAGTGATTCAATGTTGTGGACTCAGAGACAAAAGGTAAAGAGTTTTGTTTTATTTTTCTTTCCAGGAGAAGGAAACCAGGGTACAGCATCTTGGCAAGCTGGGGACAAATCAGGGACTTTTGGAAGATGTCTAACTGGGATATTCTTATCCATAAGACCAAGGGAAAAATTGGGCCTGTGGTCGGGGCTTGGATTAAGGCTTTGTTTCTCTCCCTATCTTGCTGTGGTACTGTCTATGCTGATTCAGGCATGTTGGAATAGGAATAGACATATTCTCAAAGATCTTGTCCAATTAGCAATCCCAGGAACATACTGAGCAAGAGTGTATGCTGTGCAGATGAAATTATGGAAGTGGGATGTAATTACTGATGCCTGAGTTCTCATGCTTCTTCTTACCTGGGGACACAAGGTCTTATCTTGTACTGAGAACTATGAACAATCTCAGATTCATTACTTTCTGGATTATTTTGGAGGTGAGCAAGAGTCAAGACAAAGGGTTCTATCCAAACTTATTTTATGCTCTCTCCTATTTTTCAACACTGTATGCCCAACTTAACCCTAGAACTGATCTTTGGGCCCTGATAGAATGTAGGTAATGGATAGAGATTACCTGTGTGGACAGAAAATCTGTGTAAATAATCATTATATGGCAAGAGTTCCTCTCCCTCTCTGTCCCTGAATGCATCTCCTGCCCTACCTCAATGGAGCTCTGATGTTCAAACAGCCAGGTTGTTATGGCTGCCCTGTCTCTGAGCACTCAGTCATTCCTGACTCCTCCATACTTCCCTTTACATTTCTCTCTGCCTCTGCCCAGAGGTTTCCTTTCCCCTGCTTTAATGACTGTCATACAATAAGTTTTGGTGGCTTCCTATATTTCAAAAACTTATCTTTTTAAAAAAGCTAAAACATTCTTCCCTCTGTAGGGTTAATTGTTGTGCAGTGTAGTCTAATTTGTCATTAATTGGGACTCAAAGCACCTGGGTTCAAGTTCTGGCTATGTTACTTATTAACTATGTGGCCTTAGGTAAGCCATTCTCCCTTCCCAAGCCTCTATTTCCCCATAGGATAAAAAGATAAGATGGGTCCAGGAACCCCTAACCTGCCATTCTACATCTTCTGTCTTAATTTCCCATCTCAGAGATAGGATTGTGAGGGTTTGTGCCTGATTCTGTCATGGGCGAAATCTGAAATAACTGAGGAAGCAAAGGTTCAAGCTTCTGTTTCAATGAATTTATTAAGCAATGCATACACTTTGCATAACAAATTGGGGCCAGGCATCCTCAGGTTGTCACTGCACCCTGAATATGGGAGAAGACAGATTTTGATGCATTAAAAGGAAACAAATAATAGGATATAAACCAGGATACAAAATTAAGTAATCTGATTTCTAACTGGTGAAAATATGATGGATAGTCTAAGTTAGGAGGGTGGAAGAGTGAGTTTTGGTCGAACTGTGAGGAGGTTGAATAGGGTTCAAGGTCTTTCCTTTGCCAGAATTGCAAGATATGAATTAATTGCATCTACGTGAATTTATGAAATAACATATGGCTTATACCATCTAGTTTTCCATGGATGATTTGCAGAAAAACGACAAGATGGGAGGATAATACATATTGTAACACAATATAGAGTCAGTATTCATGAGATAAAATCCCATCCAATCTCTTGATTCCCACATCAAACCAAAGCCATTTTGTAACTGGCCTTCACTCTATCTCATCAGTTTCTTTGGCAAAGAAGGCATTGATACTAAGCAAATCATCATTCCCCCTCCATTATCCCTGCCTGTTTTGGACACTGAGGTTAGAGTGATGTATAAACCTAGGTATACAAACCCCTGAATGTTTTCTCAATGTCTAATGGACCCTCTGTCACTGAAGGTTCAGGTGCCTGTACTACAGTAAACTAAACTGACTGGGACATGCGAAAGTGGAGATTCTGTATGAAAAAATCATTGCATCTCTGTTGAAAAACATTGTTACGCAGAATTGTACATGTATAACCTATATCAAATTGTTTGCTTTCTTGGGGGGAAGGGGGAAGGGAGGGAGGGGGGAAATTAGAACTCAAAATTTTACAAAAATGAATGTTGAAAACTATCTTTACATGTAATTGGAAAAAATACTATTAAACAGGAAAAAAAGATAAACATTGTCATGCTCTGTTTCAATGTATTTATTTTTTTAATGTACAGAGTATTTCATTTTTACAATTACATGTAAAGATACTTTTCATTATTCATTTTTATAAGATTTTGAGTTCCAAATTTTTCTCCCTACGTTCCTCTCATGCACCCTCCCCAAGACAACAAACTATTTGACATAGGCTATATACATGCAATTATGTTAAACATTATATATATATATATATATGTATATATATAATGTATATATATATATTTGTTTTTCCGAGAAGAATTATGACCAATGGAATGAATCATGAGAAAGAAGAAACAAAACCAAAAAAAAAAGAACACAACCCAAAAACAAAAACAAAAGACAGAAAAAAGGGAGGAGAAAAAGGTGAGCATGAAGTGTGCCTCAATCTACATTCAGACTTCATAGTTCTTTGTCTGGTTGTAGATAACATTCTCCATCGTGAGTCCTTTGGAGTTGTCTTCGTACCTTGTGTTGCTGAGATGAGCAAAATCTGTCAGGGCTAGTCCTCACAGAGTCCATATATCTGTGGTTGTGTATAATGTTCTCCTGGCTCTGCTCTGCTCACTCAGCATTATGTCGTGTAGGTTTTTCCAGGTTGTTATGAAGTCCGTATCATCCCCATTTCTTACAGCACAATAGTATTCCATTACCTTCATATACCACAGCTTGTTCAGCCATTCCGCAATTGATGGGCATCCCTTTGATTTCCAATTCTTAGCTACCACAAAAAGAGCTGCTATAAATATTTTTGTACATAAGAGTCTTTTTCCCACTTGTGTGATCTCTTTGGGATACAACCCTAGAAGTGGTATTGCTGGGTCAAAGGGTATGAATATTTTTATAGCCCTTTGGGCATAGTTCCAGATTGCTCTCCAAAATGGCTGGATCAGCTCACAACTCCACCAGCAATGTAACAATGTTCTAATTTTCCCACATCCTCTCCAGAATTTATCATTTTCCTGTTTTGTTATTTTAGTCAATCAGACAGGAGAGATGTGGTATCTAAGAGTTGTTTTGATTTGCATTTCTCTAATCAGTAATGATTTTGAGCATTTTTTCATATGTCTATAGATATCTTTAATTTCTTCCTCTGAAAACTACCTGTTCATATCCTTTGGACATTTCTCAATTGGGGAATGACTTGTATTCCTATATATTTGGTTCAGTTCCCTGTATATTTTGGAAATGAGGCCTTTATCAGAGACACTGGCTGTAAAGATTTTCTCCCAATTTTCTGCCTCCCTCCTAATCTTTGTTGCATTGGCTTTTTTGTACAAAAACATTTCAATTTAACATAATCAAAATTATCCATTTTGCATTTTGTAATGCTCTATGTCTCTTGTTGCATCATGAATTCTTTTCTTTTCCATAAATCTGATAGTTAAACTATTCCTTGCTCTCCCAAATTGCTTATAGTTTCAGCCTTTACTCCTAAATCATGAACCCATTTTGACATTATTTTGGTATATGGTGTAAGATATTGGTCTATGCCCAGTTTCTGCCCTATCATTTTCCAATTTTACCAGCAGTTTTTGTGAAATAGTGAATTCTTAGCCCAGAAGCTGGCTTCTTTGGGTTTATCAAAGAGCAGATTGCTATAGTCGTTGACTTCTCCATCTTGTGTACCTATCCTATTCCACTGATTCACAACTCTGTTTCTTAGCCAGTACCAGTTAGTTTTGATGACTGCTGCTCTATAATACAGTTAAATATCTGATATGGCTAAGCCACCTTCTATAGCATTTCTTTTCATTAATACCCTAGATATTCTAGACCTCTTCTTCTTCCAGATGAATTTTGTTATTACTTTCTCCAGTTTAGTAAAATAAGTTTTTGGTAGTTCGATTGGTATGGCACTGAATAGATAGATTAATTTAGGTAAAATTGTCATTTTTATTTGATTACCTCAGCCTAACCATGAGCAACTGATATTTTTCCATTTATTTAGATCTGACTTTATTCGCGTGGAAAGTGTTTATAATTATGTTCATATAGGCCCTGGGTTTGTCTTGGCAGATAAACTCCCTAATATTTTATAGTGTCTACAGTAACTTGAATGGAATTTCTCTTTCTATCTCTTGCTGTTGGGCTTTGTTAGTAATGCATAGGAATGATGAGAATTTATGTGAGTTTATTTTATATCCTGCAACTTTGCTAGAGTTGTTCATTATTTCAAGTAGTTTTTTACTTGATTCTCTAGGATTCTCTAAGTAAATCATCATATCATCTGCAAAAAGTGATAGTTTAGCTTCTTATTTGCCTATTCTACTTCCTTCAATTTCTTTTTTTCTCTTATTGCTACAGCTAATATTTATAGTACCAAATTGAATAGTAGGGGTGATCATGGACATCATTGTTTCACCCCTGATCTTATTGGGAATACATCTAGCTTATCCCCATTACAAATAAAGCTTGTTGATGGTTTTAGGTAGATGCTATTTATAATTTTAAGGAAGGTTCCATTTATTCCTATGCTTTCTAGTGTTTTTAATAGGAATGGGTGTTGTATTTTGTCAAAGGCTTTTTCTGCATCTATTGAGATGATCATATGGTTTCTGCTAGTTTTGTGGTTGATATGGTCAATTATGCTAATCGTTTTCTTAATATTGAACCAGCCTTGCATTCCTGGAATAAATTCTACCTGGTCATAGTGTATTATTCTGGTGGTAAACTGCTGCAATCTTTTTGCTAATATTTTATTTAAAACTTTTGCATCAATATTCATTGGGGAAATTGGTCCATAATTTTCTTTCTCTTCTTTGACTCTACCTGGTTTGGGTATTAGTACCATATTTGTGTCATAAAACAAAATTGGTAGGACTCCTTCTTCACCTATTTTCCAAAATAGTCTACAAAGTATAGGAATTAATTGTTCTTTAAATGTTTGATAGAATTCACATGTGAAACCATCTGGCCCTGGAGATTTTTTCCTAGGGATTTCATTGATAGCTTGCTCAATTTCTTTTCTGAAATGGGGTTATTTAGAATTTTTTTTTTTTTTTTTTTACCGAATGAACTGGTTTTTATTTAAATTTTACTTCCTTTTCTGTTAACCTGGGAAATTTATGTTTTTGTAGATATTCATCCATATCTCTAATGTTGTCAAATTTATGGGCATACAATTGGGCAAAATAATTCCCAATTATTGTTTTCATTTCCTCTTCATTAGAGGTGAACTCACCCTTTTCATTTTTTGATACTGGTAATTTGGTTTTCCTCTTTCTTTTTTTTAAATCAAATTGACCAAAGGTTTATCAATTTTTTTGGTTTTTTAAATAAAACCAGCTCTTTGTTTTATTTATTAATTCAATAGTTTTCTTGGTTTCAATTTTATTAATCTTTCCTTTGATTTTAAGTATTTCTAATTTGGTATTTAATTGGGGATTTTCAATTTGTTCTTTTTCGAGCTTTTTCATTTGTATGCCCAAATCATTGATCTCCTTTTTCTCTATTTTATTCATGTAAGCATTTAGAGATATAAAACTTCCCCTAAGAACGGCTTTTGCTGCAACCAATAAGTTTCAGTATGTTGTCTCATTGTTGTCATTCTCTTGAATGAAGTTATTAATTCTTTCTCTGATTTGTTCTTTGGCCCACTCATTCTTTAGAATTAGATTATTTAGTTTCCGATTAATTTTTAGCTTATTTTTCAATGTTTCTTTGTTACAAATAATTTTTATTGCATCATGATCTGAAAAGTATGCTTTGACTACTTCTGCCTTTCTGCACCAGATTGTGAGGTTTTTATGCTCTAGTACATGGTCAATTTTTGAGTGTGTGCCTTGTACCGCTGAGAAGAAATTATATTCCTTTTTATCCCGATTCAGTTTTCTCCAGAGGTCTATCATATCTGCCTTTTCTAAAATTCTGTTCACCTCCTTAACTTCTTTCTTATTTATTTTGAGGTTAGATTTATCAAGTTCAGAAAGGGGAAGGTTGAGGTCTCCCAATATTATAGTTTTGCTGTCTCTTTATTCCTGTAACTCCCTTAACCTCTATTCTAAGAATCTACATGCCGTACCACTTGGTGCATAAATGTTAAACAATGATATTGCTTCATTGTTTATGGTGCCTTTTAGAAGGATGTAGTGACCTTCCTTACCTCTTTTAATTAAATCTATCTTTACTTTTGCTTTGTCTGAGATTAGGATTGCTACACCTGCTTTTTTTTACTTTAGCTGAGGCGCAATATATTTTACTCCAGCCTTTTACCTTTACTCTGTGTGTATCCCCCTGTTTCAAATGTGTTTCTTGTAAACAGAATATTGTAGGATTATGGTTTTTAATCCATTCTGCTATCTGCTTCCATTTTGTGGGAGAGTTCATCCCATTCACATTCACAGTTATGATTTCTATCTGTGTATTTTTCTCCATCCTATTTCCCCCTGTTTATGCTTTTATTTCTCCCTTTCCCCTTCCACTCCTCAACAAAGGTTTGCTTTTCACTGCCGCTTTCCTCAGTTTACCCTCCCTCTTTATTCCCTTCCCTTGTCTTAACATTTCCCACTTGCTACTTCTCCTCTCCCTTCTGACAGCCCCCCTCCTTTTTTCCCCCTTTCCCCTCCTACCTCATGTAGGACGAGTGAGATTTCTATACTTATCAGGGTATGTTATTCCCTTCTTGAACCAGATCAGATGACAGTAAAGATCAAATACTGCTCTTCTCCCTCCCTTCTTTCCCTCTACTAAAATGTGTTTTTGTGCTTTTTCATTTGGTGTAATTTACCCTTTTCTACTGCCTCCTTACCTCTTCTCTCAAAGCCTTCCCTTTACATCTCTTAATTATGTTTTTTATCCTTATATCAGTTATTTTATACAGACATTCACAGTCTATGTGTATCCCTTTCAATTGTCATAATAGCTGTACTATTCTCAAGATTGACATATATATGTGTATGTATGTATGTGTATATATATATGTATATATATACATATATATATATATACATATATATATATAAAACATACCTAAGACGATATAATTCTATATAAAGATGCAAATAATTTGCCCTTATTGATTAATAAGGTTTGTGGGGGGGGTTTCCCCCAGTTTCCTTTTTTATTTCTCTCTTGAGTTTTGTATTTGGAAATCAAATTTTCCATTGAGTTCTGGCCTTTTCATCAGGAAGGTCTGGAATTCCCTTATTTCATTGAATGTCCATCTCCTTGCCTGAAAAATTATGCTTAATTTTGCTGGGTAGTTGATCCTTGGTTGTAGTCCCAGCTCCTTTGCCCTTTGGGATATCATATTCCAATTTCTCCTGTCTTTTAACGTGGAGGCTGAAAGATCCTGTGTGATCCTGACTGTAGTTCCACGATATTTGAATGGTTTCTTTTTGGCTGCTTGCAATATTTTCTCCTTGACTTTGTAATTCTGAAGTTTGGCTATAATATTTCTTGGTGTTTTCAGTTTGGGATCTCTTTCAGGGGGTGATCGGTGAATTCTTTCAATGACTATTTTGCCCTCTGGTTCTAGGACCTCTGGGCAGTTATCTTTGATAATTTCTTCGAAGATACTGTCAAGGCTCTTTTTTTCATCGTGAATTTCCGGTAGACCCATAACTCTTAAATTGTCTCTCCTGGATCTATTTTCCAGGTTAGTTGTTTTCCCAAGCAGATATTTCACATTTTTTCTATTTTTTCGTTCTTTACATTTTGTTTTACTATTTCTTGATGCCTCATAGAGTCATTAGCTTCCACTTGCTCAAATCTAATTTTTAATGAGTTACTGTCTTCATTTTGCTTTTGAGTCTCCTTTTCCAGTTGGTTGATTTTACCTCTCAGGGTGTCATTTCCTCTATTTAAATTCTGAATCTCCATAGTCCTTTCACCAATGTTATTCTTTAGGGACTTGATCTCATCAGTGGATTTCTTTTTCCATTTTTTCCATTTTTTTCCCATTTTTTTTCTTTTACCTCCCTAATTTGGTTTTTTAAATCCTCCTTTACCTCTTCCAGTAATGCTTTTTGGGCTTGAGACCAGTTCACACCACCTTTTGAGGTATCAGATGTGGGTATAGTGGCATCGCTAGCCTCTTCCACATAGGTATTCTGATCATGCCTGTCTCCATAAAAAGAATCAATCGTCCTCAGTTTTTTTTGTGTTCTTCATGTTGGTTAGCCTTTTCCTGGCTTTACAATAAATTTCTGCTTTGGGGGCTCAGGGCTCTCTGTCCCAGCTTTCTTATTCTGGGGATTGTGAGTCTAGTTGTTGGCTTCGTGAATTATACCCTTCAGTTTCTTGAGGTGTAGGGGAGGAGGTCTGGCTGCCTGAAATCTCCTCTTCCCCTGGGGTTGCTCTCTAGCACTTTTGCTCTTCAGCAATGGTCTCATCTCTTTGTTGTTTGAGCTGGTGTCTGGCACTTCCCCTAGGGGAGCAAGAGTACATCTGGGCTCCTGGTGTTGACCCCTGCAGGCTCTGCCCCTCTGGGACTCAGGTACTCCCATTACTCGGCCACTGAAGCCTCACTTCTGTCTCCTCTATTCCAGTGTTGCTTTTTTTTCTGAGGAATTCTCTGGGTGGGGAGGGGAGGGATTAGAGCCATTTACCTGGCCATTATGTCTCCTGGAAGGTCAAGAAGCCGCGTGTCATACCTTTGGGCTGCAAGCCTCAGGAATTGATGTCTCACGGCCAGTAGCATTGCGCTGTCTCTCGTTGCTTCCACAGACTGCTGTCCTGTGTTGGGAGGCCTGGGGATCTCCACTGGTTTCGGGAGCCCTGCTTTCTCCCAGCCTGTCTCCATTCAATATATTTTTAAAGGTAAGTGCTGACATTGCCTAGAATTTCTCTAACTCTCATCACCTTAAACAGTAGTATTACAAAATACTGACATAGTAGGATAGGGACTGGGATTGTGATTTCATTATTATAGGAAACTCCCAAATGAGAAACTGCTTTCTACCAGTTCATGTCAGGACCATCTCTGAAACTTTCTAATCTTGGTGAGTTGACTAGGGCACTGAGAATTTGGTTAATGATAAAAATAGACAACATTTAGAGAGCACTTTAAGATTTGCAAAGGACTTTACATATAGTGTCTCATTTTATCTTTGTAACATAATCTTTACAATTTTATCTTCTATGGAATAGATGCTACTGTTATCCTTCTTTTAGAAATGGGTAAACTGAGGTTGAGAGGTTAAATATGTCCAGGGTCAACTAGCTCATATGTATCTGAGATTTAATTTTAATTCAGGCGTTCATGACTCCAAGGCTAATACTCTATTGACTGAGCCAACTAGCTGCCTAGTGGTTTGCCTTATATCACACAGCCAGTACGTGACAGAGAAGGACTTGATCCAAGGAAGTTGTGGTTTTTAAAAAGGCTCTATGTATTATGCCTTGGCACCTCTGCCAATATCTTATCTTTTCTTTACGAGGATAATTAAGAATCTTCTCTCTTTAGTTTCCACTAACAAAAACCTCAAACTGGAGCAGAGAGTGAGAAAAATGGTACCATGCTTGGGAAAAGGTATCATCATGGAAACAGCACCTGGAAATGACGTTCCATGCAACCACATGGAATTAAAAGAGCTAATAACAATGAAGTATAACTGTTGGTTTGCTATAAAATACTGAAATTGAGAGGATGCTGACAGCATGTGTATTCCTTCAGCAGGCTGAAAAAATGGTGCTTAATGTGGAGTTGCCAATTGAGTTATTAAGTTCCCTCTTTATTCCCTCTGCCAGAGCTTATCCCTGTCCAGGTCCTCTCTGCTCCCTCATTAGAATAAGGATCATAATTACAAAGTTCACCTACCCCTTTATTTTTGCATATAAGCAAACTGAGTCCCAGATATATGTAGATGTAGACATATATATATAGACATAGACATCAACATCAACATCCACATAGACATAGACGTAGACATAGACATAGACATAGACATAGACATAGACATAGACATAGACATAGACATAGACATAGACATAGACATAGACATAGATAGATATAGATATAGATATAGATGTAGATATAGGTACAGGTATAGATATAGATATAGATATAGATACATAATCTGCCAAGATCATACAGGTAGAAAGTAAGAGACAGGATTGGAATCCAAAGCTGTTGACTCCAAAGTCAATGCTTTTTCCACTTTACCAGCTTTCCCCTCTCATTATTTATTTTAAGTATAACATAGAAATATATATATATATATATATATATATATATTAAGCAATTTGATTTTTTTCCCTGTTGATTGTTATCACTATCCCATTCTCCCAAACCAGAGGCTCCTGTCCTTCCTTTATTCTAATGAGAGCCCCACCCTGAACAGTTATGTCAGGTATTGAAGGTAGGTTACCTTGTTGATTTTGAAGACTCTTGCAATTGGTTGAATGAGTGAATGAATGAATGTAAAATAATTTATTAACTGCTTACTATGTGTCAAGTACAGTGCTAAGCAATGGAGATACAAATACAAAAGGAGAGATAGCCCCTGACTTCAAAGGGCATATGTTCAAATGGGACTGACAGCTGACAGAGGAATAGTAGCCAGGGAAGGAGGTTGGGTCTGAAGAGTCAGGGCTGGTGAGCTGATGCACAGAGCATTCAACTAACGCACTATTTCAAAAGCAATTGTATTGTATTTAATTACAGTTCAAAAGATAAGAAATGGAAAGTTAGAGGGGGGTGGAGATGTACATGTGTAATAACAGGATAGATTAAAATAGGTCCTAGGTGGATCTGTCTGGTCTGGTCTAGCCTAGGCCCTACTAGACCTAGGAGGCTAGTGTATAATCATTCATCACCAACCAAGATGACTCAGGCCCAGGGCAGGATTTCCAAAACTGAGTAGATTAACCTCTCCTTGACCCAAGGGCAGGGATTATGGAAGTCTAGTTTTGAGGGTACTGGTCCAGATAAGCAGGAAAGGGGCAACAGTGAGATTTCTTTTCAGTTATCAGTGTTCCTAAAGGACTTGATAAATTATGGTTTAACCACTCAGTCTGTGGGTCTCCTTAGAGATGATAAGATATAATTCTAAACTTCTTGATAGCTGGCAAAGCCCACATTCCCTGGAGTAGTTTTCTCTTATAGTCTCTATGATGTTCAAAATCAAACCTGCCTAGGAATCCATGTAAATAAAAGTACTTATCCCATAATGGTTTAGCAGATCAAGAAACATTACAGTTCCTCTTTTAGTATGCCTTAAGGTACTCAGTGAAATGATCAATTACCAAGACATGGCTTTGATTCTTATTATCTCCTCTTAGATATAGTGTACAAGTTCCAAAGATTTTCTGTTAATTAAATTCTATTAGCATTCAGCACAACTTGTTAAGACTTTTCTTTTTTTGGAGGGGGAGGCAGGGCAATTGGGGTTAAGTGATTTGCCCAAGGTCACACAGCTAGTAAGTGTGTCAAGTGTCTGAGGCCAGGTTCTCCTGACTCCAAGGCTGGTGCCCTACTCACTGCACCACCTAGCTGCCCCAAAGACTTTTCTTTTAACACAAGCCTCACATTTCTTAGTAATGTCTATTGCCATCATGAGTCTATGGAATTGAACTCTCACTAGGGTGGTACACTAAGTTTCTTCTGTACTCACATGTCCAATTAACTTCATTCATGGCCACAGAGTGATATGCCTTGGACTGCACTATTTTCTCTTGCCATTCATGGGATCGATTATTTTCTGTTATGGTACTACATTGCACAGCTCAAAATTCTCCCATTGTCTTTATAGTAAGGTGCCTTTTATGAAACGGAATTTGAGTCCTTTAGACTTGTTACCTTAAATATTAACTCATTTGTGTGCATGCCCTTTGACCCAGCAATACCACTTCTGGAGCCATATCCCAAAGAGGTCAGACAAGTGGGTACAAAATATTTATAGCAGCTCTTTTTGTGGTGGCAAAGAATTGGAAATCAAGGGGATGCACATCAATTGGGGAATAGCTAAACAAATGGTGGTATATGAATGTAATGGAATACTATTGTGCCATTAGAAATGAGGTGGAGACAGAATTCATTACAGCCTGGAATGACTTATATGAACTAATGCTGAGTGAGGAGAGCAGAACCAGGAGATTAATATACGTGATTACAGACACACGGTATCTGTAAGAACTAACATTAATAGACTTGACTCCTCTCATCAATGCGAGGTTCAAAGACAGCCCCAAAAGACTCATGATGGAAAGAACTATGCATATCCAGGGAAAGAATTATGGAGTCTGAAAGCAGATTGAGTCAAACTATTTGCTTTCTTTTTTTTTCCTTTTCTTTGGTTTTGTTCCTCTTTTCTCATGATTCATTTCATTGGCTATAATTCTTCTTTACAAATGGACTATTATGTAAATAAGTTCAATGTGAAGATAAATATAAAACCTACATTTGATTACATGCCATCTTGGGGGGAAGGGGAGGAGAGGGAGGGAGAGAAATTTTGGAAACCAAAAACCTATGGAACTGAATGTTGTAAACTAAAAATAAAAATTAAAAAATATATTATTAATTTTCTTTCTTGCAGTTTTTCATCAGTCATTTCCTGTTGCTCCTAATCATCTAAGAACAATTGAGGCAAACAAATATGATTCAAGAAAACAAATTTCATGTACTGTACTAGAATACTGTCTGGCAAAACATCTTAAGCTCTTGGCTACACTGCAAGTTAATTATATCCCCTCTCCATGGGTATCATAGATCATAGACAGTCTTCATTCATTTCCTAAATAACATGGACAGCTCATTTTCATGTGACCTTTGAGAAAGAACAACCCTGTTTTCATCAGTCTTTCCAAACAAATTAACAAGACTAAATCAAATCCTAAACATACAGTAATATTAAAACAATAAAGCAACAAGGCAATGTTGTTAATATAAAGCAAATAAAGCAGTTAGACAAAAATACAAATTGTTGACATTAGAAAGTGAAATATACAAAACTATGCAATGGTGATCATCATAGTCCAACAATTTGCATTTGAACAGGCAAATACTATCCACTAAGGACCACATGCTCTTCAGCAGAAACTTATCCGAGTGTGTTACAAAAAAAAGAAAACTCCAGTGGCTTCTTGTTACCTCCAGATTCAATATAAAATGTTCTTTGTGGGGTTTTTAAAGCCTTTCACAACCTGGTCCCATCATATGTTTCTAATCTTTCCTTAGTCCCCTCCATGTACTATGTGATCCAATTACACTGGCCTCCTTGATCTTCCTTGAACAAGACACTCCATCTCTGGGCATGAAGCATTTTCACTGGCTGTCCTTCATGCCTGGATCTCTCTACTTCCTGACTTCCCTGGCTTCCTTCAAGTCTCACCTTCCGCAAAAAAAAAGTCTTTTCCATTCTTCTTTAAGCACAGTGCTTTCCTTCTGAAACTACCCCCAATTCATCCTTACACAGATTGTACATAGTGGTTTGCATATTGTCTCCCCCATGAGGGACCCGCTCCTTGAAAGCAGGGACTGGTTTTTGGGGAGTGGTTTTTTTGCCTTTTTGGGAAACACCAGGGCTGACAATAACATCTGTCATATAGTAAATGCTTAATAAATGCTTGTTAGCTTGACAATTCAGTAGTCACAAGCACAAAGCACTTCCAGTCTAAGAATGTGTGATGGGGTCAGAAATCAAGGAATTCTTTCTGGCCCAGCAATACTGACTTGTTTGCTGTTTCTCATACATAGCAACACTCTTATTTCCTGCCGCTCTGTTCTTACACTAGTTAATTCTCATGCCCGGAATACTCTTACACCTCCAGTCCTTATAGTCTTTTGCTTATTTCAAGGCTTAGCTCCTTTTTCGGAAGGCTCTTCCTGGTCCCCTCTGTTTCTTAAACCTTCCTATCTAAGGTAACCTTGTCTCTGTATATATTGCTCTCTGAAAAAAATTGTACATGCAACACATTTTTAAGTTTAATATGCATTATTAAAACTGTCTTCCCTCACTTTTTTAAGTGTAGATAAACCACAAAACAATAAATCAAGCCTTGATTTGTAACATGTGCCCATTTCCCAGGTATAAATGCTTACACTGAAAATTTAGCTCTCCTGAGCTAGTTCCAGCAAACTCCTGTCTATATATGTATATATAGAATCCCCTGTTAGGGTGTAAGCTTCTTTAGAGGACAATTTCATTTTTCCCTTTGCATCTCCAGCTCTTAATACAGCGCCTGCCACAAAACAAGCATTTGGGCAATCCTTGTTGATTGACTGACTGTAAGTTACTTCAGGGAATGGTCTTTGTCTCATGCTTCTTCTTTACCTCCCCTACAATGCTTTGAACAGTGTTGTTCAATAAACTGCAGTAGAAAGCGGAATGAATTTGGAGGCAGGTGACTACAGTCTGAGTCAATTATGTACATGAACTTGTGCTAATTATTTGATGTTTCTGGGCCTCACCTCATTTGAAAAATTCTGGTGAAAGTATTTGTACTTCACATAATTGTTCTGAGAAAAAATATGTTCTAAAATCTAAAACTGTTTTCTTAGTGTTATATATAGTAAGTGCTCAACAATTACCTTTGGTTGATGGGTTAGTGGATATATTTCTCATGGGCAATAGATGTTGAACCTCTATTTGGTAAGTTCTCTGGTCTTCTTACAGTAGGTAAGAATGTTGGAATTTCACTGGGAAACTTTGTGAGCTCGGAACAGACAGGAACCCTTGTGTTTCTTACCAGGTCACTTTGGATTTGGGAGAAGTTCCTCTGCCAAATGCATCTAAAGAAGGATGTTTTATGATAAAGTCCTGGGGATTGTCTACCTGAACCTGATTATATTTGGAATCCTGGGGAACTCTTTCCTGCTTTACCAATTCAGCTTTAAGTTCATTACTGATCACAAAAGAAGACCTATAAACCTCATTGTCATTCATTTGGCTTTTGCCAATGTCACAGTGATTCTCTTCAGGGGCATCACCACGACAATGGATATCTGGGGTTGACATCTTCCCTAAATGACATTGGGAATAAAATCATAACATACCTGATGGGAGTGACTCGGAGCCTTTTCTTTCGTAGTACTTGTCTCCTGTGTGTTTTCCAGGCCCTCACCATCAGTCCCAGAAGCCCTATGTGGATGAAACTAAAGACAAGAGACCCAAAGTATATCATTACCTGCTGTTTCCTTTTGTGTATCTACAATCTGCTGATAGATACCATTGTGCCACTGTATACAGTAGATTTAATGAATAGCACAGGCACTGAGAAAAAGTGGAACATTGGCTATGTAAATTTAGACTTTTATGACGCAAATGCTGTAAAAATTATTATCTGGAAATCTATTTATTATTTTGTATTTCTATGTCTCATGGTCTTTTCAAGTGGCTACATGGTGTTTATCCACTATAGTCACAACCAACAATTCCAGTACATTCACAGCACAAGGCTCTCCCCAAGAGTATCCCCTGAGACAAGAGCCACCAAAGCCATCCTATTGCTGGCTATTACCTTTCTCTGCTTTAACTCAGCTAGTTCCCCTTTAATTGTTTTTATAGCTTCTTCTAAAGTAATTAGGGACCAGGTGGTACACATCACAGTCCTTCTTTCCCTTTGTTATCCAGTAGTCAGTCCTTTAATGCGGATCAGTATTGACAATCAACTTCCCCAATCCTGTTTTATTTTCAGATGGATAAAGGTTTCCTATTGAATAAGAATTACTGGTTTAACAGAAATTAATTTTAGTCTATCATCATACCCCATATGACAGAGTAAGCTCTAGATAGATATTCTTTCTGAATTAAAAACTCAAATTAATGAGAGAAAAAAAGAGAAAGGGGGAAGAAGAGAGACAGAGACAGAGACAGACAGAAAATGGAAAGAGATAGATACCTTTCACAATCATGAATGAACATAGGTGTGAGGTGTTGATGGATGTCCTTAAACAAGAGATAGAATAGATGTATTCAGCTATGTAAAATGTAAAAGCTTCTCTATAAACAAAATGAAAAAGAAGAGAAACTAATAAGTAGGTAACCAAATACATGTATCAAATACAAGTGATTTATTCAAAATTTAATATTCAAAATATATAGGCAAATGACACAAATATATATATGACCAAGAGTCCTTTATCAATAAGTAATCAAAGGATTTGATCAGTTTTCAGAAGAACTACAAATGATATGTAATCATGGAAAGCATGCTCCAATTCTTCAATGTAAGAGAAATATGAATTAAAATAGCTCTGATGTTTCATCAAACTCTAGGCAAATTCATAATGTTTATTAAAATGGCAATGATTCCTGTTGTATATGCTGCAAAGTTAGAGTCATATAAAAGAAACTATTAATGGAGTGGCATATTAGACCTACTATTGTAGCTATCAATTTAGAATTATCCTAGAAAAGTCATTCAAATAACTTTCAATAAAGTCTATTTACCTAAACCCCTGGTGCTATAGTTAGCAACACTTTCAATAGCCAGAATGGGATGATGGTTATTCACTTTTTATCTGGGAGAATAGGTGCCAACCTGAAAAATATAGTCTTCTCTTCTTCTACATTCTCCCTGCAGAACCTAAGTACAGCTTATCATCTTATCATAATCTATAGTTACTTTTAAAATTTCCATCAAAGTAATTTGAATTCCTCTGCAAATTAAATTCTATTTCTTTAACTGCTATTGACTAAGTATTTCCTTATTTGTGAACAGGCTGCTGGAGAAGAGACAAATAGTGTTTGAGTACTGGCATATAGATACATAGAAAACACATAGGATTGAAGCTTTTGGTCCAAAATTGCCAGGGTTTTTCCTAGTTTAGGGGCAGAACCAAAGTGAGAGACAATCTTATGGATTTGATTTTAGGACTTATTCTTATAACTCTAAGTCCCTAAATAATAGAGATAGATGAATCACCCATAGACTGAAACCTATAGGCATATTGAGTCTGAGGAGGAAGTCACTTTCAGTTTTCCTCTTAAAATTTCAAACCTTGCCATATATCACCATCTAGTGGTTAAAAATGCAACTCTTTTATTGGGATAATTGGAGATTTTGATTTTTTTTTGTTTTTGCCTTGGGAGATTACATACCATTTTAATTCATATTGCTTCTTTTAAAGTAGAATTAACTATATTGGTTTGTTTACTATACATGTAATAAAATTAACTTTTTTTAATTTTTATTTGTTTATTGCTTTATGTTAATTCATTTTCTCTATTAGATATTGAATTTAAAGTTGAATCTAGCCCAATGATTACTTTGGATAAATGTTATTGAATATTGAATTTTTATAGTAATTTGCATCAACTGTATTTAATCTTTCCTGTTTCTAAATGCAATTTCTTTTTAAAAAGTTTTATTTCTTAAGATAATTTAGTTTTCTCTCTCCTTGAAGTTTTCAGTTTAATCTTTAATTCTGTCTCAATCCTTGGTGACTAGTTGTGTATTGGAATAATAGATCAATATTATGAATACGTGAGACAATTACTTCTTCATTTGAAGAATGTTCAAATTAATAGCAAAATACATTTATTAGAGGCAGAAGAGTAGGATCAGTCCACTCCAAACTAGTGCTGACAACATTCCCCTTTTCCCTTTTTTTCTTTGTAGAGACAAGAATAGATGGTAGAGAGTGAGAGTATAAGAAGATAACTGAGGAGAACACATAATTAGCAATCATACCTGTGAATGTGTATGGCATAAGCCCAACTGTAAAAAATGAAAAAGGTCACAGTATTGTAATAAAAAGCAAATTGCAAAATTTTATTGTTTATCAAAAGCATACATATGCACATATATAAATATTATAAATTTCCACATATACATATATTCACCTATGATTAAAATTAGAGACTAATGAAAAATTAATTATACCTTAGGTGAAAAAAACAGAGGAGACATCATGATTTTAAACCATGCAACAGTAAAGATGGATATGATGAAGAGAAATAAAAATGTAAACTGTGTTATATTTAAAGACATCTGAGGAAAAAAGACATCATGGACAATGAAACAGTGAAAATACTTGTTAGGTATGCTACACATAAAATGACTTCTAAGTACTTAAACAGGGAAAAATAGCTTTTAGGGGATCACAGTATCTCAACTGCTATAGAACGACTTTTGGTCTTGGTTGCAGATTGCTGTTCATAGGTATTCTTCTTCCTCACCTCTCTTAACTACAGCAGCCACAATGGTCTCTGTTATTACCTCCCTTCATAGGACCTTTGGGGGTTGCTCTGAACCTATTCTGGTCAAAATTGATACTGATTCATTTAAAAGAAAGAGCAAATGCAATGAGGCACAGGAACAGGTGCCATATGTTCCTAGCCACATTAGCCAGAATGTAGAGATAAGGGACAAATGCTGCTTTTCCCCTGTGAAGTTTATAGCATTTATTCCATAAATTCCCAACAGAAAAGAAAGCATTCTGATTTGGAATTCAACTTACTCAATAGCCTAAGGCTTTTCTTCACTATACGGTAAACTGATGATAAACAGACACAGAATACCTGTACATTCTCTGGATCAGGGCCACGGCCCACCTATCACATATGAGCAAGGTTTTCTGGAAGCAGACTTACAAACCCATCCCAGGGTTGTGGATATGTAATGATAATGATAATAACTGGCACTTATAGAGTCCTTTAAGGTTTGCAAATTGCTTTATATTCATGATCTTATTTTAGCACAGGTGTGGGGAACTTGCAGCTTTGAGGCTACATGTGGACTAGGTCCTTGGGAGTGGCCTTTTGAGTAAGTCCAAGTTTTACGGAACAAATCCTTTTAATAAGCAGATTTGTTCTGTGAAATCTGGATTCAGTCAAAGGGCCCCACTTGAGGACCTACAGGGCCATGTATGGCCTTGAGGCTTCTGGTTCCCCACCCCTCTTTTAGCCTCACAACTCCCTTGATCACCACTAAAACCCTCCAAAAAATAGAAGCATAAAGGGGAAGACCTAATGTCTGTAGAGATCCTTTATCTCTTGACCTCCAATGCAATAATGCCGATAGTCTCATGGTATCCTAGTGTTGTTGTAAGTACCAAGCAAGATGATATACATAAAGCACTTCACAACACTTCAAGCATAATATAAATATAATCATTAGTTTTCCCAATCTATATATCTAAGTACTACCACAATGCAACCCCTAAATCTAAATGAGGATAAAATTTCTACCCATGGAATGAAATTTTGGTAAGAAACCTTCTAGAACTAAACCAAAGGAAGATGTAGATTCTACCATCTCAATGCAAACCAACAGAAGGATTGCCTATATGAAGCTGTGTGCTGAAGTTGGCAAGGTGATATGTTTATATGACACAAAAACTATCAGTTTCCTTGGTTCCTACTCATTAATTTCATTTTATTCAAGCAAAAACATATCATCGGCAAACATATTTGATTAAAATGCACCAAGGGAATTTTTTAAAGGAAAATACCAGTTAAACAATCAATCATTAAGGACATTTTATTTATTAAAACCAGATAATTAAACCTAATTGCTGACAACAAAGAAAACTAAACTTTTAAAATATCAACTTCACAAAGAGATCTTTTTCATCACGACGTTCCTTTACCCTCAAAACAAAACAAAAAAAACAACTTTGTCATTCTAATTTTCTTGTCTAAAAAAGCACCTCTCCAACTGGCCCCTGTCCCACTAACCCTGCACTTCACAATGAAGGGGCCAGTGGAGGAGTTTAAGGAATGGTAAACAGATGAGCATCCTTTTTTCTTTTAAAATTTAAAAAGTAAGCTTTTTTCCTTCCTTGTCCATACCAACCATAGCACCCAAGTCATATTAGTTTGAAGCCAAAGGAAATAAAGTAACTCCATTGTATTACCAGCAAAACTCAGGAGGAGTCAAAAAAAAGATATTCAGTTAAAAGTGTGTATTTATTATATAAAATGCTTGAGAAACATATATATATATGTATATATTCTTTTTCTAATTGCTTTATTATTTATTTAATGTTTTTTTTTAGTTTTCAACATGGATTTCTACAAGATTTTGAGTTACAAATTTTCTCCCCATTTCTACCCTCCTCCCACCCCAAGATGGCATATATTCTGATTGCTCTTTCCCTAGTCTCCCCTCCCTTCTGTCACCCCACTCCCTCTTATCCCATTTCCTCTTACTTTCTCGTAGGGCAAGAAAATTTCTATACCCCATTGCTTGTATATCTTATTTCCCAGTTGCAAGTAAAAACAACCTGTTTTTTGAGCACTTGTTTTTAGAACTTTGAGTTCCAAATTTTCTCCCTTCTTCCCTCCCAACCCACCCTTCTTGAGAAGGCAAGTAATTCACCCTAGGCCACACATGTATCATTATGGAAAATCCTCCCATAACAGTCATGTCGTGAAAGACTAACTATATTTCCCTCCATCCTGCCCTGTTCCCCTTTATTCAATTTTTTCCCTTGACCCTGTCCCTTTTCAAAAGTATTTACTTTTGATTACCTCCTCCCCTGCTCTGCCCTTCTACCATCCCCCCTCTCTTATCACCTCCCCCCCCCCAGTTTTCTGTAGGATGAGATACCCAATTGAGTGTGTATGTTATTCCCTCCTTAAATCAAATCTGATGAGAGCAAGATTCACTCATTCCCTTTCACCTGCCCCCTCTTCCCTTAAAATAGAACTGCTTTTTCTCGCCACTTTTAGGTGAGATAATTTACCCCTTTCTATCTCTCCCTTTCTCCTTCTTCCAATATATTCTTCTCCCACCCCTTAAATGTATGTAGGTATGTATGTATTTGTTTGTGTATTTATTTATTTGGTTTTTTATATCATCCCTTCATATTCAACTCACCCTATGCCCTTTGTCTATGTATATGTGTGTGTTTCTGTGTCTGTGCGTGTGTGTGTGTGTGTGTATGTGTGTGTGTGTGTGTGTGTGTGTGTGTGTGTGTGTGTGTGTGTGTGTATTCCCTTCAACTACCCTAATACTTAGAAAGGTTTCATGAGCTACAAATATCATCTTTCCATGTAGGAAAGTAAACAAAGCAGTTCAACTTTGGTACGTCCCTTATGATTTCTCTTTCCTGTTTACCTTTTCATGCTTCTCTTGATTCTTGTATTTGAAAGTCAAATTTTCTATTCAGCTCTGGTCTTTTCATTGAGAAACATTCAAAGTCCTCCATTTTATTGAAAATCTATATTTTGCCTTGGAGCATGATACTCAGTTTGGCTGGGTAGGTGATTCTTGGTTTTAATCCTAGTTCCTTTGACCTCCAGAATATCATTCCAAGCCCATCAATCCCTTAATGTTGAAGCTGCTAGATCTTGTATTATCCTGATTGTGTTTCCCCAATACTCAAATTGTTTCTCTCTTGCTGCTTGATATATATTCTCCTTGACCTGGGAACTCTGGAATTTGGCTACAATATTCCTAGGAGTTTTCTTTTCGGGATCATTTTTCAAGAGGGGATTGGTGGATTCTTTCCATTTCTATTTTACCCTCTGGTTCTAGAATATCAGGGCAGTTCTCCTTGATAATTTCTTGAAAGATGATGTCTGGGCACTTTTTTTGATCATGGCTTTCAGGTATTCCACTAATTTTAAAATTATCTTTCCTGGATCTATTCTCCAGGTCAGTGGTTTTTCCAATGAGATATTTCACATTGTCTTCCACTTTTTCATTCTTTTGGTTCTGTTTTATAATTTTGTGATTTCTCATAAAGTCACTAGCTTCCACTTGCTCCAATCTAAGTTTTAAGGTAGTATTTTCTTCAGTGGTCTCTTGGATATCCTTTTCCATTTGGCTAATTCTGCCTTTTAAGGCATTCTTCTCCTCATTGGTTTTTTGGAACTCTTTGGCCATTTGTGTTAGTTTATTTTTAAGGTGTTATTTTCTTCAGTATTTTGAGGGGTCTCTTTTAGCAAGTCATTGACTCATTTTTCATGATTTTCTTGCATCACTCTCAATTCTCCTCCCAATTTTTCCTCTACTTCTCTTACTTGCTTTTCCAAATCCTTTTTGAACTCTTCCATGAACAATTCATATTTTTTGGAGGCTTCTGACATGGGCTCTTTGACTTTGTTGACTTCTTCTGGCTGTATGTTTAGATCTTCTTTGTCACTAAAAAAGGACTCAATAGTCTGAGTCCTTTTTTGCTGCTTGTTCATGTTCCCAGACAACTGTTTGACCCTTGAACTTGAATTTTTGTCAGGGTATGACTGCATTCAGAGTGGCGAGTGCTTTGTCCCAAGTTTCAGGGGTCTGGTGCTACTGTTTTCAGAGCTACTTCTACACAGCAAGCTCTGCCACAGCAATGCTCCTCCTCCCCGAAGAACTGCCAACCAGGACCGTGACTCAGATCCAAGTGGGTCAAAGCAAGTGAACCCTGCCTCTGCATCAGCAAAGTGCTCCCTGCCCTCCCACTTTGATCTGCCCCTTGATTCCTCCAACTGGGTAGGCCTGGGGCTGGAGGCAACCACAGCTGGAGCTCCAGAAGCAGTCGCAGGAGCTTCCTGCTGCTACTGCTGTACCACCTCCACTGCAACACCCAAGGGCTGAGACCAGACCACGCACTTCTCCCACCTGGATCCAGCAGTTTTCCCATTCAGCTGCTAAGTTGTCTCCCCAGAGACCATCCAGGCCATCCTGGGCTGAAGACCTACTTCCCTCTGTTATTTTGCAGGTTCTGTAGCTCTAGAATTTGTTCTGAGCCATTTTACAAGTGTTTGGAGGCATTTGGGGGAGAGCCTAAGTGAGTCCCTGTTTTCCAGCCACCATCTTGGCTCTACCTCTCTCTCTCTCTCTCTCTCTCTCTCTCTCTCTCTCTCTCTCTCTGTGAGTGTGTGTGTGTGTGTGTGTATGTGTGTGTGTGTGTGTGTATACACATGCATGTATGTATGTTCTTTATAGAACTGGAGCAAATGCTGGCACATTAAGATGTCCCTAGTGACAACTGGCATTTCTAATACTCATGTCTATGTTAGGCAGAAAAAAGAAGCAGTTCCTACCCTCAACAAGCCTATATTCTCCTGGGCAGTCTGTGTTCAGGAAAGCAATCAATTTAATGAAAATTTTGACAAATATACTAACTGAAATGGATGACTTTAGTCTAAGTAAACAATGACTTGAAAAGCCATGGACTTTGAAGTTCTCTTGAAACAAAAGGCTGGTAGGGGAGGAGAATTTCCCTACTAGGACTAGACTGTCCAAATGAGGTCCAGAGAGATCACTCCCTCCCAAAAACCCACTTCCTGCTTGCCCTTACCTTATCTGACACACAATGCATAGGGAATGGAAGCCCTGGTGTAACAGAGTATGGGGGCACCTGGACATTTTTAATTTTAAGAATATACCATAGGATATAACTTCCTGCCATGAGCCTGAGGGATGTGAACACTGAGACCATCCTAACTGAGCAGGATTGCCCATCACTGTGGAAACAGTCCCAATATGTCCTAGAGAAATGCATTCATTCCTAAGTTTTATCACAAATTTCTTTGCTTTGCGAGGGGGAAACTTCAAAAGAAAGCAGAAATGCACAACAAGGTAATGGTATTGGGAAGAGGAGGGAGCCTCAGTGGCATCGACAGTAAAAAAAAAATCTTGTCAGGAATACCAAAGTCTAGACTTAGGGGTCCTCAATTAGCATAAATCATATGTCCCTACCTCCCTAATATCTATGATACTTCCTGACGCTCATCTTCTCCTCCCCTATTAGGAAGAGAAAAAGTTTCTCCTCTAGCATATCACATAAGCTCCTTTGGAGACTTTAATTGACTTACAGTCATTGTTGAAGAGAATTTGCACCCGAGACAAAACCTAATTTCTTCCTCTTCTTCTTTAAGAAACTTCCCAATTTCCCCAAGCCAAGAATGTCACTCTTCCACAAGATGATGATAATAGCAACTCTTGGGGGAGATGAGGTCAGACTCAACTTTCCCTATAATTGCTGCCCTGCCAGTACCCACCTCATGCATAATCCCGCACCAAATGGCACAGCTCTACCTCCTGTCCTGGCAACAGAGAACAACATGGTGAGTAACTGAAGGTCAGTCTCAGAGACAGGGATTGGTAGAAAGCAATCTCAGTGGCTCTCTGAGTGGTGGGGATGTGGCAGAAATTTGAGGGAAGTTGCCTAAATAGGGATATGTATTGGGAAAAAGAAAAGGCATTGTACCTGCAATGGGAAATGGTTAGGCTTTTTTCTCTGTTTTCTCCCTGCTCTGTACCCTACCCTCCTAGACTAGGGCAGAGGAACATATGTGAGATGGGAGGAGGGAGAAATCTCAGTGCTAGACCTAGGTGATGAAAAAATTCTGCCTCAATAGCAACTCCAAAATCATACGGAGCCCCAGTGAATTATTGCTTCAAGAGCCTGATGAAGGGAAGGGCTGTAGTTACTGTGTGGCCCCTGCCTAAGGAACAGGAGTTCCTGAGCTCTAATAGAGCTCCTTTCAGCTGAGAGAGAAGGTAACGTGTCTATGGATCTCAAGACACCACAAAGGAAGTTCAAGATCATGACTATTTTCCTATGTTTAGAGATAAGTATTGGAGGCAAGAGCCTTGGCTTCTGCTCCCAGATCCTTTAGTTTCTCTGCTTCCACCTAGCCCCAATATGCAACAGCATTGTTCTCTGTGAATCAATTATTAAATCAATAGGCAATTATTAATCAGTTACTTTATGTCAGATATTAAGTCTAAGTCTCACCTCTGAGACAGAAAAGACTTTTTGGTTCCATTGACAACATACAGAGTGAACCTGAGCTGTCCAGCCCACTCAATCAATTGTCTGTGCATGAGTCAGAGTAGGCTATGAAGGGAAGTGAGGAATGGAGAGAGATAATAAGCATTTATTAAGTTCCTGCTATATTCTAGGAACTGTGCTAAGCATTTTACAAATAATATTAGAAACAGAATTAGGGTTATTATCATCATCAGTGTTAGCCAAGATCTACTCAATCTTCCATATCCAGGTGCTGAATTGGAGTAGACTGGGACAGATCCTAACTGAGAGACCCTGGTGAGATATTACTGTTTCTTCATTGGAAAACATGATTACATTAGGCTGGACACATAGGCAAAAATGCATATTTTCAAGAAATGAAATGAATGAAATTTTCAACAACATTTTATTTAAGTGGAATATCAACAAATAACATCTTCAATATAATTTCCATCATTTGTGATGCAAAAGTTGATGTGCTTTGCAAGATTCACATGAACCCGATGCAATAACTCCACATTGCCATCAATTGCCTATGTGTCCAGATTTTAGGAATACCCTGTATAGTACTGTATGACTCCTGAGCAGGGGGATTGGGGACTGCCACAAGATACTGATATTTAAAGGTGCTAATAGCAATCATGTTCCTTAAGGAAATTAAAAAACATATATTTATTGTAATGACCCTGTAATTTTATCCAAGTGAGGACATCCTAGTAAGGTAACTGTCTCCAGCAATGCAGATCAGCAACTGCTCTGTAGTTTATAATCTTAAAGATTTGCTTGGACCACTGAGCCATTAAATGACATACCCAGAGAAACACAAGCTGGTTGGCATCATAGAAAATTCTATAACCCAAGTTTTTCTGACTTGAAGGACAGAGCTCTAACCATACTAACACACAGCCTAGCAATAGCTACTTAGCCAAAATAATGACTTGAAATAGGAAGCTACCAGATGGTCTGTTTCTCCCATCCCTGCCCCACAGTTGATGACTTCAATAGCCTGGTTCCTTCCATGAACCTGACAGGGCCCTGTTTTCTCCATAGACATGGGTTCCCCCAAAAGTATTCTGAGATCTTAGTCTACATGGACCACTGCTTCCTAGGATCCAACCTCTCTTCCTAGGTTCACTTCCCCTGACACACATACACTTGCTCAATTGTATTTGCATTAAAATATTGATTTTATAGGTCCATTGGCCCTTTCAATGGGCACCTTTAGGAGTCTTTATACAGGGCAGTAAGACTTCAGCTCATTATGTCTGGGTTAATCTCTGGTTGTATTCAGAGCACTGGGCTTCGCACATGGTGGGATGGGGAGGTGGGCAAGGAGAGACACAAATGTTTAGACCAGAGTAGGTCTCAGCTCTCCTAGAGACATAAGCTAGTGGGAGGGAATGTGGGGAAGAGGTCTACGGAAACCAGAATTCTAATGTCAAATATAACAGGCAATATAAGCATGAGTAGTATACAAATTCATTCTACATGTGATTTCAGCCAACAAATAGCTCAGTTCTTGAATAATTACAATGGTGGACAATGACTAGCATTTACGTAGTGTTTCATGGTTTGGAAAGTACTATTCCTATGTTAACTCATTTTATCCTGAAAACTGTAAGAGGGAAGTGCTCTTTTTATTCCCGTTTAAAAATGAGAAAATTGAGCCTGAGAGAGGGTAAGTGACTTTCCCAGCATAGCAGACTGAGTATGTGTCTGAGGCAGGATTTGAAGTAGCACAAGGCTCTTCTGACTCCAGGCCAATCTCCATTCAGCCCAAAGCAATTTTGCTAACCCTCAGGTCCACCCATGTCATCTCCTCCCCTATTCCATAAGCTCCACTAGTTCCTTATCACCTCAAATAGAAAATCCTTTGTTTAGCAGAAAGTGTCATTTCAAATCTACCTCTTCTCCCATCCCCCACATTTCCACTCTTCTTGCACTTTGTTTTTGTTATTAAGTCATTTTTCAGTCATATCTAACTCTTGATGATCTGTCTTCGGGTTTTCTTAGCAAAGATTTGGGATTGCCAAAGAGTGATTTGTCATTTCTTTCTCCAGCTTACCTTAATTTTGTTTATGAACACTTGCTCAAAGACATTCCCTCCCATTTTCCTCCCTCTCTTTTCCCTCAATCCTACCAGTTTCCCTATTGAGTTTTATATAATTTTAAACCATGTTCTTGGTGTGTGTGTGTGTGTGTGTGTGTGTGTGTGTATAAGTATGTGTATAAGTGGTTGTATAAAAATATTCAACACTCTATTGTCCAATTCAGATGAAAATGAGGATCATGGGAAGTATGATTCACTTACTCCTTTCTCTGTTTATATTGTTCTTCTTATGCACAATTGTTATGTGTAATGGAACCATTAACTATGGAAAATGTGCATTTCCATACGGTTTGTAGAAAGCACCGTGGAAATGTGGAGACATAGATCGATATTTAAGTAATCTTGTGCAACCTTCTCCAGGGGAGACTTTAATTGCTCCTTGGGGGTATAAGTTTAGAGTATACATACATATATGGATAGGAATAGGAATATTTGTGTATATACACGTATATGTGTACGTATACACACAAACATACCCTCATTTTATGGCCTTGAGGTTTTTTAACATTAAAAGCAAAATATCTGACAAGTTTTCTAGTCACTGTCCCTTAAAGATTGATGGTGACCCAAGCTTACACCTGCAAGCTTGAGTTATTCTCATTTAATTTTAGTTACACAAAAGGCCAGCCTGAATGGCCTTACTGTGCTCCAGGAACTTTGCTAAGCACAAAGGATAAGAGCAAAAGCAACTAATACATTATTTACTTTCAATGAGCTTTTAAAAAGGAAGAATATAGAAGTGTACTGAGGCAAATACAGTGGCATGGTGAGGCAATGGAAGGGAAGTGACCTGCAGACACAGGCCAGGAAAGGATAAGGCAAAAACTTACCTATCACATGCGATGAGCCTGGGGGCAGTCCAAAGTACTGGTGGAAAAGAGGCGATAGTCATGGCCCAAGATGAAAAGGTATGACTTAGAGAAAGCTGGGAATCAGTCAATTACTAAGACATACAGCAAATGAATAATAAATATTTGTGAGTTGGTAAGTTGAAAAAATGTCTCATGAGTACTGGAGTGGTACCACTTATCTGAAAGGTTCACCATTCCTCATGTAGAAGGTGAGTAGGTTGTGGAATTTTATTGGGAAATACTTACTCTGGAAAAGTCAAATTCTCTCTGTGTTTCTTCCCAGGTCACTTTGGATCTGACAACAAAGCTCTCTGAGACGATCAAGGAATGATCTCTCGTAAAGGTGGCCTAGAGATTGTCTACTTGACTGTGCTTTTCTTTGGAGTCCTTGGGAACATGTCCCTTCTTTATCTACACAGCCAGATGTTTATCACTGGATGCAGGAAAAGAACCATAAGCCTAATAATCATCAATCTGGCCTTTGCCCATGTCTTGATGATTCTTTTCAGAGGCATTCCCATAACAATCAATTGGGGATGGAGATCTTTCCTAGATAATATCATGGGTAAAATCTTAACTTACCTCATAAGAGTGACCCGAGGTGTTTCCCTTTGTAACACCTGCCTCCTGAGTATCTTCCAAGCCATCACCATCAGTCCCAGCAGCCTTAGATGGGCAGAGATCAAATTGAGAGCCCAAAAGTATATTCTTCCCTGCTGTATCCTGAGCTGGGTTTTTAATCTTCTTCTTGATATTGTTGTGCCTATGAATTATATTAGTCCAAGAAACAGTAGCAATGAAAGATGGAGGATCGGGCACATTTCTTTTGACACACAAGCCATAAGTATGGTAAAAATTTTAATTTGTGAGTCAGTTGTTGATGCTCTGTTTGTGAGTCTCATGATCTGCTCCAGTGGCTATATGGTGTTTGTCCTGCACAGACACAACCAGCAATTCCAACACATTCACAGCACGAGCCTCTCCCCCAGAGCCTCCCCTGAGGCCAGAGCCACCAAAGCCATCCTGATGCTGGCGATCACCTTTGTCTGCTTTAACTCGGTCAGTTCCCCTTTTGTCATTTATGTAGCTTCTGCTAGGGAAACCAGACACTGGGAGCTACGTTTGACAGTCACACTTTCCATGTTTTATCCAATAGTCAGTCCTTTCATGTTGATCACCATTGACACCCAGAAGCCCAAGTGTTTTGCTACACTCTTAGGTCTGAAGAGCTCTGGTTGAGAATAAGTGCTGAGGAAAATGGAAAGAACTGGGAATAAATTAGAATTCAATCAATGGCTTAAGCTATATCACAAAGTTAACTCAAAATGCATATATAACATGAATTAGAAAAGGTTACATAATCAAGAAATTAGAGAAAAATGGGGGGAGTGACCTTTCACAACTACACAGAAAGGTAGAATTCTTAGCAAAACAAATGATAGGGCTGATCATAAAAACCAAAACAAATGATTTCAATCATGTTTTAATTAAATTTAAAATATTTTGAGGGAGAAAATCAATCTAAATGAAATAAGAAGAGGGGAAATCTATATCAAACATAACTGTTGAGTCTGATATCCAACATATAAAGGAGAACCAACACAACTATCTAAAATCAACATGCATTTCTATATTGATTAGTGGCCAAGGGATAAGAACAAACTGTTTTTAAAAGAAGAATGACAAACT
This sequence comes from Trichosurus vulpecula, assembly GCF_011100635.1. Classification (NCBI taxonomy): domain Eukaryota; kingdom Metazoa; phylum Chordata; class Mammalia; order Diprotodontia; family Phalangeridae; genus Trichosurus; species Trichosurus vulpecula. The sequence goes on along the minus strand of NC_050578.1, from coordinate 259,974,258 downwards.
ATAAATCACCATGTAAAAGCAAATTCCAAATCACTAATAGGAACATAAATATAAATACAAACAATTCTGAGCTTTCGTCTCACACCTAACAAATTGACAAAGATGAAAAAATATAGTAGCATTCCATGCTGGAAGTGCTATGGTAAGACAGGCAAACAAATGTAATTTCTGCAGCTGAGGATGTTTCCAACATCCTAGATATCAATTTTGGAATTATTTAAGACAAATTACTTAAAAGTTCATCTCTTTAACCCAGTGATGCCACTACTCTGCCTCCTTTGCCAGAAGGTCAAGCTGGGGGTCCAAAGGTACTAAACATTGGTATTAAACAATTGACTTTGATGAACTTTCTTCTTTTTCTTTCTTATTTTTCTAACAATTTCCTTTGTTATGAGGGATTGCTCTCTAGGAACGCGTAGGGACAGAAATAGAGAAAGAAAATTAGACAGCATAAAGACAAAGAAATCAGCAAAAAGTATTTTAAAAATTATCAATCAATAAGCATTTACTAAGTCCTTAACAAGTTCTAGGAACTGTTCTAAATTCTGGAGATTCCAAGAAAGACTAAAGCTTGGGTCTTTTCCTCAAGTACCTCACATTCCAAATGAGAGAGACAATAGACAAACTACTATGTACATTAAAGATATAGAGTTAAAATGAGAGGTAATGTCAGAGGAATGACACTAGCAATGAAGAACAGGGGAGATAGAAGGCCTCCTCCAGGAGGCAGGATTTGAGTGGAATCTTTAAGGAAAACAAGGAAACTAGCAGGAAGAGGTGAGAAGGGAGGATATTCTAGGAAAGGGAGACAGCCAGTAAAGGCCAAGAATCAGGAGATGGATGCTATGCATAAAGAAGATCAAGAAAGTCATGTTGCTGGATTCCTGGGTATTTTAATGGGAGTAAAGTGGGAAAAAACGGAATGACAGGAAGAAGGCAGGCTATGAAGGACTTTAAAATTTTTTTTCTTTTCTTTCTGGTTATTATTCGTTGTAAGTAGAAAAGGTTTGGATCAAACATATTTTTCAGTTAGCCAGGGAAACTCTGCCCTTTTTTATCTCTTCTCTTTACTGAGCCATCGCCAGTCATCCTGACCTATGTCTCGCCACCGGCCTCTGAATGACTCTGAAGGAGAGATTGAGGCTAATGGCTTTGTACAGTCCTCCTTCACTTAAATCCAATTCACTTGCAAGTGATGAAATCACTCTCCTGATGTCATTGTTTCTCTTCAAGAATGAAGGACAAGCAACAATCTGTGAGTAGTAGTAGCTGCTCTGCTGGGGACCCAACTGGCAATTCCAGTTAGCCAATGATGCTATTTCTTTTCTCCCTTCCTTCTTCTCTTCCTCCTCCTCATTCTCTCCCTCTGTCCACTTGGGGAATGATACTTTAATGTGTGGATGCTCTGTCCAAAGGAATATAAATCCTGATTGGTTAAACCTTGAAAGATATTTTGAGGTGGAGGAGGAGACAAGATGATGGAGTAAAGGCAGAGGCTTGCCTAAACTCTCCCCCAAACCCTTGCAAATACCTTTAAATAAGGACTCTAAGCAAATCCTAGAGAGACAGAACCCACAAAAAGATGGAGTGAAACAATTTTCCAGCCTAAGACAACTTTGAAAGATGGCAGGATCAGTGGCTGCCTCCCAAGCTCTCAGCCCACAGATGGTAAGGGAGTCAAACTACTGGTCAGAAGGAGATTACAGGGATCTTTTTGCCAGCACTGGGGGCAGGACTCTGTTGCCTTGCTTATACTCAGGTCCAGGTCCCAGTACTGGGTGGCAGTCCCAGGGTGAGGAGGAGTACTAGCACACCAGAGCTTGTGGGCACAGTGGAACAGGGACTCTCCTCAGAATTCCATGGCAAAAAAGAGTGCTTTTGGTCACTCATAGACCAGAGCAAAGGCCAGGAGAGTAGTAAACACCCCTCCTTAGATCACACCACCCTGGAAGAACTGAAAACTTACAGATCCCTAGAAGTATCTCTGAAAACAGCTGAACAAAACCCGTGAAGCTTAGGACAGTGTGCCCTCCACCCTGTAAACAGAGCCCTACTTTAACAAAGAGTTAAAATCAAGTAATAGGCTGAAAAAAAATGAGCAAACAACAGAAAAAAATTCTGAGCATTGAAAGTTACTATGGTGGCAAGGATGATCAAAACACACCCTCAGGAAATAACAAAGTTCCTACATCCAAAGGCTCCAAGAAAAATCAAATAATTTATAGTTACATAAAAATGCTCTAAATCATTATTGACTAAAGAAATGCAGATTAAAATACCCTTAAGGTATCACTTTATACCTACCAGATTGGCTAAAATGATAAAGCGAGAAAATGACAAATGTTGGAGGGGATATAGAAAAATTGGGATGCTAATTAATTGTTGGTGGAATTGTAAAACATATTCAACTATTATGGAAAACAATCTAGAATTATGCCCAAAGAGTTATTAAATTACCTATACCCTTTGACTAGTAATACCATAGCAATCATAAGGGAGGCAGATGTAAGGGTAAGCAAAGTCTGACTTTTTGTTGTCTTTTGTTTTGGAGTGCTTCTCAGCACTAGGGCAATTGAATTGCCTTTGATTGAGTCTTGCCTTTGTTTGTAGAAATGCCCACATCCTTTTGCTAACTAGGTCATGAGAGCTATGAAGCCCTCAAGAGGTGTGAAATGCTCTGACCCTGAAGAAGTGTATATATTCTCTGAGGTTAGCATTTTGTTTGGGGCTCGCTCATTGGAAGAGTGTTGGTATGGAGACTCTGGGTAGTTGTTAAGTAGCTTCCCCACTTTAAAAATCCAGATGTTGGTGCTTCTCTCTCTGGTAACTATGTATGCATAGCTTTGGCCAGACAGCTATAAGCCTGTCTGTTGATTTGTGTTATTTGCTCTGTTTATATTTTCTCTGTTTTAATTTCCGTTTGTATTTGCCCTGAAATTCAGGGTTCTGACTTTTTCCCCTGAACTAAGTGAATGATATATGTGTGTTTAATTAAAGTGAGATTGTAAACCCCTTAAAGTTGCTTTCCTTAGAAAAACAGATCAAAGAACTTGTGCTAGCAGCCCTCCTGTGTGCTGGTATTATTAGCCTTACACCTCCACAGCAGCTGCAAGCAACATTGTTGTTACAGCAGATGACTGGTCAGAAAGAAATTAAAAGGGACCATTTTCTGAAACTGAGTACAGCTGGTAATGATTATCAACTCTATTGCCCATGCACAGTTCTAAGGTAGAGAGGACCACTTGTGTTCAATCACAAGGGAGCAGGGGCCCTGGTCCCAGTACCAAGGCAGAAAGGAACACTAGCACTTGTGACTGCAGAATAATAGGTAATCTGATCACAGTTCCAGGGCCAAGAAAAGCACTACTGCTTCTGGTTGCAGGAGAGTAGGCCCTTTTTGGGCTAAAGATGAGAACGCAGACCAGGAAAGCAGGGACTACACCTCTCCCTGTATCATACCACCTAAGAAGCTCAGATAACTTGCAAACCCCCAGAACTAGCTCTGAAAACAGCAGCATGAAAAAGCCTGCAGCCTGGCACAGTACCTCCTCACCTCCAGGTGAGCAGAGGCCAATTTTAACATAAAGTACAAAGTCAAGGAAGGTTGGGGAAAGGATCAAATGACAAAAGAAGAACTTGACCATAAAAAGCTACTACAGTAGCAGAGAAGACCAAGCTATAAACTCAGAAGAAGACAACAAAGTGAAAAAGGTATACCCAAAGCCTCCAAAAAGACATTTGAATTGGATCCAAATTCAACAAGAATTTCTGGAAGAATTTTCTTAAAAAAAGAAATGGTAGAGGGAAAATTAGGAAAAGAAAAAATAGTGATGCAAGAAAATTATGAAAAGAGAATTGTTGGCTTGGCAAAGGGCAGGGCACAAAAATACTGAATAAAATACCTTAAAAACAGAAGTGGACTAATAGCAAAAACCTCACAAAAATTCACTAAAAAAGGAATTCCTTAAAAAGCTAAATTGACCAAATGAAAAAAGAGGTATAAAAGCTCACTGAAGAAAACTATTCCTTAAAATTAGAATTGGAAAAGGGGAAGATAATCACATCAAGAGACTTTAATAAATAATACAACAAGGTCAAAAGAATGAAAAAATAGAAGATAATGTAGAGTATCTAATCAGAAAAAAACAACAGTCATCAAAAAAAGAATCTAGATATCATATATCAAGGAGTTATGAAGGAAAACTGCCCTGATATCTTAGAAAAAGAGAATTAAAAATAACAGAACAAATCCACCAATCACCTCCTGAAGATATCCCAAAATTAAAACTCTCAGGAACATTATAGCCAAATTCCAAAACTCCCATTTCAATGAGAAAATATTGTAAGTAACCAGGATCACAATCAGGCTCTCACAATATTTAGCAACTTCCACAATACAGGAGTGGAGGCCTTGAATAAGAGGGAAAAGAAACTAGGATTACAACCATAAATAACCTACCCAAGCAAACTGAGTATAATACTTCAGTGGAAAAATTGACATCTAATGAAACAGAGGACTTCCAAGCATTCCTGATGAAAACACCAGAGCTGAATAGAAAATCTGACATTCAGACACAAGACTCAAGAGAAGCTTAGAAAGGTAAACACGAAAGAGAAATGATGAGAGACTCGAAGTTTAATGTTTACATTCCTGTATGTGAAGATGATGCATGTAACTCCTAAGAACTTTATCATTGTGAAGATAGTTAGAAAGAGTCTGAATAATCTCAAGGCTTGGATGAGAGTCAGTTTTGTTCAGATGATCTCAAAGAATGTAGGGATGAGAAAGAGAGCTGTACTAGAAGAACATAGAAGGGAGATATAGAATGGGAAAATTTTCTCACATAAAAGAGACTCACAAGGAAGAGCTTTTATAGTGTAGGGGAAACTTAGAGTGGGGGAGGAGGGAAGGAGGTGCCATGGTGGGCACTGTTTGAACCTCACTCTCACCAGAATTGTTTCAAAGAAAGAAAAATGTGTGTGTATATATAATCTTCACCACTCCAAATCCCCATCAGAACAAATAGCATCCCTCACTTAAGTCAAACATTTGTGACTTCTTTCCACTAAACACTTGAGAGGAATTCTTGGTGATCTCTGCTTCTCCAAAGGTTATATCATTAAATGAGAGCTGCCAGCTAGATCCAGGGTCATTCAAGAGGATATCCCCAAACCTTTCAAAAGCATATACAAACTTATCCAATGAGAAAACCCACCTCTGACCTACATCTTCTAATCATGTTATGAATGGGGGGAAGAAAAGAGGACAAACATTTTTTCAGTTCCTACTATGTGCCAGACACTGTGCTAAGCACTTTATAAATCTTACTTCATTTAATTTAACAACATTTAACAACAATCCTGTGAAGTAGGTGTTATTATGATCCTCATTTTACAGTTGAGGCAAGTAAGGCAGAAAGCAGCTTAATGACTTGTCCAGAGTCTTACAGCTAGTAAGTACCAGATGGTGGACACCTGAGTATCATCCTGGCATTTGCTGGTCCCAGTAAGCCCTACAAAGAGCCTTTATAATTGGCTTCTTATGGACTTAAAACAATACTGGAAAGCTGTAACTTATCTAAGCAACGACAATAAGCCAGCAATGTCTAACATTGTTTACCCTAGTGAGCAGGGCTCAGCTGATCTCATTTTTCCCACTCCCTTCCTGATGGGATCTTTTATATTAATTATAGTCTTTTATATTAATCGTGGTGCAATAGAAATATTTAAACTTTTGTGATTTCCTGTATGAAGATCTCAAATTACTCTCATCCTTGAAAACTCTTATAAATGTATGGGGCAGGACATTGACATAGACTGAGGAATACAGAAGCCAGACAACTTGGAAAACAGATTTCCTTCAGGTCAATGATAGTCCCTTTGGCCCTTCAACCTCAAAGAATGATGTATTAGGATAAAGGGGAGATGATCTGGGCGCCTGATCCCATGATAATGGCTACCTTATTACAGACAGTAGAAATGGTATAAGGAACTCTCATTGTGAAAATTTCATCCACCAAGAAGATTGACAACTGGTTTGTAATTTATACTCATAAACATTTGACTAGGGCACTAAAAGATTAAGACTTGCCGAAGGTGACACTTCTTAGCATATTGTTCCACTTTTTTACATATTATCATCATTTTAGCATATCACGTGCAAATGATATCTATATATATATGTATATATATATATACTATAATCTATATTTATATATCTATTTCTTAATTCTAAAACCAGCCTCAAGCCCTCCTTCAAGCTTTAGTTCTGAATCAAAAACTATCCATCAGACATTTCAAACTGGGTATCCTGGAGACATTTCAAAACCAATTTGTTCAAAACAACCAAATATCTTTCCCCACAAACTCTTTTAAAATTTCCCTCTTTATGTTCAAAGCATGGTTTGCCACCACCCTTTCAGTCTCCAATGTTTATAACCTCACAATTATTCTCAATTGACTTATCCACATATCCAATCGGTTGCCAAATATTGCCATTTGACTTCCATAACATCTCCTACATCTGACTCTTTCAGGCAGAATCTGACTAGCAGCTCATTCATGACCATATTAGGTTAGGCACTCATCACCTCTTGCCTAGACCTTTGCAACAGCCTCCTAAATGATCTGTCTGCTTCATCTCTCATCCCTCTAGACCTCCCTATAGAGCTGCCAAAGTAAGGACCCCTACAGCCATGAGATTCCCCTATTTAATTAGTGTAAGCTGCTTCCTATCATCTATAGGATACAACATCAAGACCTCTGTTTACCTGTTAAAGTCCTACACAACCTGACTCCAATCTGTCTTCCCAACTGAATTACTTCTTCCTACCCCTCAATTCCCTCTGCTCCTTCATCCATTCTTAAAAGGGAGAAGCTGAATCTCTCAGCTTGGTCTTTCCTGTCTTTACCATTCCCCCTTCGGTTAGTTTAATATTAGCATATGGACAACTGAATAGCTCTCAGATCAATGTGGTTCCTATCTCTGCTATTTTATGGTATTAACATCAGATCAAAAGTTATTAATACACATATAATAGTTTAGAGCCCAAGTTAAGAAAGCTCATAATATTCAGACAAAGATGTGGCTCTCTGTCCTGTTTGATGTGTTGTTATTTCCAGTAACCCTGGCTTCTTTATATTTGAGGCAAAATCAGATAAATGGAAAACAGGCACATGGAGTAGGGTGTATTATAGTGTCAGTTACAAGACATGTACAGGATGGAGAAATCAGGGAATGAACTGATATTTTGAACAATCCAACAATCCTCGAAAAGGCAATAACAATCCACAGCTTCATTTTTAATTCCTTGTTCTTATGTCCCTGAAGGGTCCACTTTGCCCTCTGTCTTCTCTGCTGCAGCTCAGCTTATTCAGTCCCAGATCATGCTCAATTGTTCCCCCATTTTGCAACCTACATTGATGGGGGAGGGGGTTATTACAAGGAGTAACCCAATTCTGCATTCTGGTTCAAATATACTGAGAGTACAAATTATTCTCAAGTATGAAAAGGAATGCTTATCCTCCAGACTACAAATCCTAGGGTACCAGTCAGTTTCAAACACCTGATAAGAAAGGCATTGATTTAGGAGGGAAGGGAAAGGGGGAGAAAGAGAATTTGAAATTCAACATTCTTAAATGATTGTCAAAATATTTTTTACCTGTAATTGGGAAAAATAAAATATATCCCAAAAAAGGAAAGGTATTACTATGATTCTAGAATGAAATTACCCACAAAAAGATCTTGATCATTCACTAGACTTAGGACATATCAATCATCCCTGCTCTGTAAATGCACTGAAACAGGAGAGATGCCCCTCAAACAAAACATGCATAAGATCCAGGAGGGGATAAAGACCACTTGATGTGTGTTGTGAATAGGGAAATCATGTCATCTTGAAAAGCCATGTCCTGGTTGAACTCACATTACCTGGGACACAAGGCCTGGGGAGTGGGTACCAGTAACACATGACTGAATGGAAACACTGGCCTTCAATACCCCATGACAGGAACTTATGAAATTCATATTCAGGTCATACATAATCCATCACCACCATTGATCCAGTCCCAACATATTGTCAAGAAGAGAATTTTAAATTATTGTCCTCAACATTTTTGCCATAGAAGGGGAGTCAATCTTGGATGCACAAAGTGGTACAACAAAGGAAACTGACTGGCTTTTACAAGATTCACAGTCAGAGATTCCTACAGGAGAGCTCATCAGGAGCCACAGAATATAGACAAAGGGCCCTTCGTTCATCATATCACAAGGATCCCAAGCCTCACTCTTCCTTAGTAGAGATTTACTGTAGCCAGCTCAAAGCTACTCAAGAAAGGTGATTGTTAAATTGTGAATGCGATCATTTATACCTCAGAAATTGGAAAATTCTACAAATATAGGCCTGATTTATCATCTCATTACTTGGCTAGACTTAAGAAGGAGATGGAGAAAATGTTAAGAATGCAGATTAAATTTAAAACTGTATACAGAGTACATTTTTCCCATAGTGCTGTCTGTTAAATATTTAATAGTTCACTCTTCTAATGACCCAAACAGAATCAAACTTTTATTTCTCTCAACATGCCAAAGAAAAATCTCTTTTTGGCTCTTCATAAATGTTCCTTTAGAGATTCTCATTCATCAAAAGTTCTTGTTGACAGAGATTTTCACCTGAGGCAAAAGTTTGTTTCTTCTTCAGACACACCTCAAATTCCCCATTCTGTCAAGTGTTCCTTTTCTAGCTGGTGATGGGATAATAATAGCTCACGGGAGAAATGAGCTCAGACTCTGCTGTCCTATAACTCCAGCCCCAGATATACCCACACACACAAACACATGTGCACAGATTTCTGCAGTTCTGTCCCAGGCCCTAGAAGCGGAGAACCGTCTAGTGAGTGACGCTGGGAGGCCTTAACCACAGACACAGAGATTGTTAGAATCCACTTCCTTTACCAGCATCTGCTCTAGGTCAGTGTGGCACTTATATCCTGCCATTTTGCTGTGGATTCAGGGCCTTTGAGGCTCCATAGATGTTTTCATATCTCCCTTCTGTTTTCCTCTCTGCGCCTGTCCAGGACCCTCCCTAATTCCCAAATAGTTGACCTTCAGCCAGAGAGTAATATTGTGTTTCCTCTTATATTCTACAAATTTCTCTTTATAAAGAGGAGAAGACATGCTTTCTTTCTGTCTGCCTCGTTGTCTCTTCAGACAGTGACTATCCAAGCTTTCGGGTCTAATGGGAAGAGCACTTCATTTGAGGTAAGAGAACCTGGGATCAAAGATTTGTCTCTAAATTGTAGGGAAGTCACCTTCACACTCTGGGCTTCAATTTCCTCACTGTAAAAGAAAGATTGACTTCAGATACCAAGGACAAATCACTCCCCTGGTGGAGCAAAGGCTAGGGTTTGAGGTTTTTTGCTTTGTTTAATTTTGGGTTTTTTTTCTCTGTTCCTTGAGCATCACACAGATTGATCGACTCAACACACCACACCTATCAAATTCTCCCTGTACAGAACTGGGAGCTCCTAGGGGCACAAACCTATGTATCCAGATGATCTTAGAATTTCTTTGAGGCCTATTCAACCCTCTATAGCCAGGGTGTATGGGCACCTGCACTGAATAAGACTAAGTTGGCTGGTTCATACAATAATAATTTAGAAGTCTTGTAAGAAAAAACAATACAACTTTGAAAATATTGTTGTCTTTTGTTTCAGTGTGATTGGAGATTGAATCATGACATAGGGCAAGATTTTTTTCTAATTCTAAACCCATTTGAATAACAGTCTTCCAAGGCAACAAGGAAGGGAACAAGGAAAGAAGGATTTATCAAATGTCAGCCACATACCAGTCACAGCGCTAAGCACTTTACAGATGATCTCCCTTGGGTCCTCAGATCAACAGAGGTATAGGTACTATCCTTGTTCTCATTTTACAGATGTTGAAACCAAGGAATGCAGAGGTCAGATGGCTTGCCCAGGATCACACAGCCAGTAAGTGTCTGAGGCCACATTTGAATTCAAGTCTTCTTCACCCCAAGTCCAGCACTCTGACCATTAAACTACCTCTAGGGAGGTCATTTTTAAATGGGGTGTATAAAAAAGAAAGAGAGAGAGAGAGAGAGAGAGAGAGATAGAAAGAAAAAAAGAAAGAAAGAAAGAAAGAAAGAAAGAGAGAGAGAGAGAGAGAGAGAGAGAGAGAGAGAGAGAGAGAGAGAGAGAGAGAGAGAGAGAGAGAGAAAGGAAGGAAGGAAGGAAGGAAGGAAGGAAGGAAGGAAGGAAGGAAGGAAGGAAGGAAGGAAGGAAGGAAGGAAGGAAGGAAGGAAAAAGAAAGTTTATTAATAGAAGTGTAACAAAGACAGGGTGGCTGGTATATTGTCCCAAGATGCTGAAATTTAGAAGAGGTAGATAAGACTTCTAGTCCTTTGGTTGACAAAAATAAAGTATGCTTAACTCTAAGTTTTGCTGATGTAAGCCTGTGATTTCATAGGCTCAGAAAGCTCTTAGTATAGAAATATCCTCTCCCAATTCAGATTAGCCATTCTTCAGCATCTTGGAGTTTCCCAGAACACTGAGAGAGTAACTGCCTCATCGAGAGTCCCACAAGCAGGGCTTAAACCTAGAGTGACCTAACACCAAGGGAGTCCTCAATCTGACATTACCTCTCCAAACCTAGGCAAAGATATCTACTCATGATAGGAGACTACCAACTGAGATGTTTCCTTCCCCAACCAAAACTCCTAACTAGGTGCCATCCCCCACCCCTGAAATAGCTTCTCTTTATCCCTAGGCCTCTGTCCATACCCAGGATTGGTACCATTCAGTGTGGGTCTTTGTGTCCTGAGGTCCAAGGCATCTCCCAGAGCCCCACCTTTTCACTAAAGTGGCTCAACTAGATTTGTCTTTAAAAGTTGACTAAAAACATCCTTTTGATCTGCCTTCCCAGAACACCTTTTGTGATCTTTGCCCTGAGCAACAGGACTTTTAGTTATGAATCTATTTATTTAGTCCCTTCTAAGTACAGAGGTCTGTGCTGTGTGTTGGTCAAGGTACAAAGATTTATGATGGTGATAATGATGATGAAGCTGAATTTTTTGTGTTTTTTTAAGGTTTACAAAGGGCATTACATATGTTATCTCATTTTGTCCTTACAACAACTCTGTGAAGTGAGTACTATTATTATCCCCATTTCACAGAGGAGGAAACTGGGGCTGGGAGAGTATGATGACTTTGCCAAAATCATTCAGCTAGGATCTAAAAAAAGGTTTAATTCAGTTCTTCTTGACTCCAAATACAGTGCTCTCCTACTCCCATAGAAATACAGTAGCTCATTACGGTCCCCCATTAATATTTACTCTATGAAAATCAAAAAAAAATATAAAAAATTTCTAGACCTCAAGAGACGGGTATAAAAAAAGTCCTCTATATCCCATATGAGCATTGAAGGTAACAGGAAAATCAGGTAAAGAACAATCTTCATTTCAGGAAAGGGTCAGAATTTCTACAGTAGGAAAAAAAGTGGAGGGTACAAGGAGTCAAACAGGCATTAGTATATTAATTATTGTGGTTTTTTAAAGTAGAAATGGATTATAAAACATATTAAGGGTATGTGAATAAATTAATCTGATTCAAAACAGATATTGATTGCAAGAAAATGTGAAAAAGCAAAGGAGGATAATACCTAGTTCTGATTTATTCATTTATTTAATAATCATTTATTGAGCCCCTACTATGTGCTATACTAAGTGCTGGAGATATAAAAGAAGGCAAAAAAGGAGTTCCTCCTTACAGGGAGCTTACAATCTAATGGGAAAGAAAATAAATAAATACATTCAAATCAATCAACACACAGGATAAATAGGAAATTATTAACAAAGGGAAGGCACTGGAATTGAGAGACTGGGAAAAGCTTTCTGTAGAAGGCAGGATTTTAGTTGCGACTTAAAGGAAGCCAGGGAAGTCAACAGTCAGAACAGAAGAGCAAGGGTTCAAAGTATGGGGGACAGCCAGAGAAAGTGCTAGAAGCCAAAAGATGGAGGGTCTTGTTCCTGGAACATGTAGGAGGACAGGGTCACTAGATCAAAGAATACATGGGGCAGGGCAGAGTAGGATGTAAGAAGACTGCAAAGGTAAGAGGGGGTTAGGTTTTGAAGGGCTTTGAAGAACAAATAGACCATTGTGCTTTTGATCCTGAAGGTGATAGGGAGCACTAGGACTTATTGAGTAGGTGGAGTGACATAATCAGACCTGTATTTTAAGAAAATCACTGCAGTGGCTTAATGGAGAATGGATTGGAGTGGGAACCCATCAGCAATGAGATGCTAGTCTATACCTAATATCTGCCAGACTACTTTCAGATTTTCCAAGTTTTTTTTTTTTTTATCAAATAATGAGTCCTTACCTCAATAGTTGGGATACTTAGATTTATCAAACTCCACACTACAGAGTTGGTTGTCTTCACTCTGTTGTACAATTAGTGGGTTCCATTCATTTGTTGTTATACAGTCATTTGGGTCTTGTCCAACTTTTTGTGAATCAATTTGGTATTTTCTTGGCAAAGATACTGGAGAGATTTGACATTTCCTTCTCTAATTTATTTGACAGAAGAGGAAATTGAAGCAAATTGGGTTGAATGACTTGCCAAGGGTCATGCAGCTAGTGTCTGAAGCTGGACTTGAACTCAGGTCTTCCTGATTCCTGGACCAGCACCTTTATCCATTGATTTTCCCCTCTATTTTGTTCACTGTACCAAATGATTATGATCATCACTGCTTTTATGGTATACTTTTCTAACACTGCAAAGCCTACCACTTTCCCAGTTTTTTTTTTTAGTTCTCTTGCAATTCTAGACCCGTTTTTCCTCCAGATGAATATCCTTATTTTTTTCTACCTCAATAAATGAATCCTTTGGAAATCTGATTGGAATGTTGCTAAACAATTAAATTATTTCTGGTTGTGTTATTTTTGTTGTATTTTCTCAGCCTACTCATGAGTGATGACTAATTCTCCAATTTTTAGGTCTGTTTTTATTTCCATAAGAAGTATTTTGTAGTTACATTCACTGAATTCCTATGCATTTCTTCATAAGTGCCCAAGTTGCTCATGTAAACAATAGGCATTTTGTGGATTATCAAAATATACAGAAGTGCTTATTTTGTGGATTTGTTTCATATGCTGCATATATCTTTGCTCAATTTTTGTTTCCATTATTTTGATCTTTTACTCTTTCATTTCTTCTGAGAAAGCAATAATTGATTCCTCTTTGCCTATGTTTACTCTTTTTCTTGTATCATCCGCATAGCTAAAATTTCCAGAATTATGCCAAATAGTCATAGCGATAATCATCCCTCTATCCCCTTCCTCTAGTCTGAAACAACTACAACCTTATATAAAACTACTCTTATATCCCTATTATTAGAATGGTGTGAACTCTTTTCAACACATTTTTGTTAACTATTTGATTAGTTTTCTTTTAATATTGTTTTATCTATATCCTCAGATGTCAATAAGAATATCGATCTATAATTTTATTTCTCTGCTTTGTCTCCTGTTGCTTTAGACACTTTGGCAGTTGCTTAGTTTGTTAGGGTCTGTTCTTTTCCTACTTTTGTCCAGAATTTAACATTACAATTAGTTCTTTAAAAGACTGATGACAGAATTCACTTATAATTCCACCTGATACTGGAGCTTTTTTCTTGGGAAGTTAAGTTTTGACTTGGTAAATTTCTTTTTCTAATATTGGTTTTTTAACATAATATATTTCCCATTAATTTGGATGTTAATATTTTATAACTCATTAATTTCATCTGCACTGTGATTTTGTTGGCATATAATTGGGCAAATACTTTCAGGTAACTTCCTTTGTTTCATCTTTGAATATAGGGAATGTTTTTCAGTTTTAAAATGGAAAAATTATTTTGTTCTCTTTTTATGAATCAGACTATGTAACTGCTTATTTTATTTTTTTAATTCCAACATTTATTATCAATTCAATGTGGCTATTCTGCTATGAATTTTATTGATTCCATCTTTAATTTTCATAATTTTGGTGTTTCAATGGGGGACTTGATTTCTCATTTTTCTATTTTTTTAGTTGCATACTGAATTCATTCAGTTATCCTTTCTTGCTTTTGTTGATGAAAGCATCTAAAGAGAAATCTTTCCCTTATGGACTGCTTAGCTGCATCCCTTAATCATATATCATATGTTTTGAGATGCCTCATTGCTATAAACTACTTTAAGGACAATTTCTGTTTCTGTAATTTCTTCTTTAATCTACCAGTTCCTTAGCATTAAAATGTCTAGTCTTGATTTAATTTTGATCCTGTCCTCAAAGTTCCTTCGTCGAATAAAGTTTTATTGCATTGTGGTCAAATATGATGATTTTCTATTTCTCTGCTTCTACATTTGATGTGTCAGTTTAGTGGTACAGTGGGTAGAGCACTGGGCCTGTAGTCAGGAAGACTCTTGAGTTCATATCTTCAGACTCTCCAGCTTTGTGACACTACACAATCATTTAACCTCCCTCTGTCTCAATTTTCTCCTCTGTAAATGGGGACGATAATAACATAAAGTTTTATAATGATCAAATATTATAACTTATGTAAAGTGGTTGCAATTCTTAAAGTGCTTAGAAACACTATGTATTATTAATTAATATCATTATTTTATAAGAGCTAGCTAGTGTTTTATGAGACCTTTATGTCCAAGACTATGGTTGATTTTTGTAATGGTGCTGATAGTAATAATCCAAAGTGCTTTTATGATGCCCTGAAGGCTATTTATGGACCAAAGACTTCTTGTGCATCTCAAGTACTCAGTGCTGATGGAATCACATTGATTGAGTGAAAAGGACATGATCCTAGAGAGATGGGCTGAACACTTCCATAGTATTCTCAACAGACCATCATCAATCAATGCTGAGGCCATGGACCATTTACATCAAGTTGAAGTTGGTCCCTCCCTAGCTGATGCTCTAACTGAAGAGGAAGTTTCGAATGCCATTACAATCCTTTCATGTGGCAAAGCACCTGGTGCTGATTCTATTCCAACTGAAATTTACAAGGTAGGAGGTCCATTGCTCATACAAAAGCTGACTGAAATTTTCCAGGTTACATAGCAAGAGGAGGTTATCCCTCAGGAGTTCAAGGATGCCTTGATTGTCCATTTGTATCAAGGTAAAGGAAATAAATTGTCCTCTGACCATCACGGGGGGGTCTCTCTCTTAGTCATTGCTGGCAAGATTCTTGCCAGAGTCCTCCTTAATAGGCTGATCCTTCACCTGGAAGATGGTCATCTACCTGAGAGCCAGTGTGGTTTCAGAAAGGGTCGAAGAACAGTCAGTATGGTGTTTGCTGCCTGACAACTCCAGGAGAAATGCCAGGAGCAGAACAAAGGTCTGTACACAATGTTTGTAGATCTGACCAAGTCATGAGGGCTTGGAAAATTATATCAAAATTTGGTTGCCCTGAGAAGTTCATCAGCATTGTACGTCAATTTCATGATGGCATGCTTGCCCAGGTTCAAGATAATGGACAATGCTCTCATGCCTTCCCAGTAACCAATGTAATGAAAACAAGGCTGTGTGCTTGCCCCCATGCTTTTTAGCATGATGTTTTCAGCCGTGTTGTCAAATGCTTTCAGTGAGGATGAACACGACATCAAGGTCAGCTACTGCACTGATGGTAAATTCTTCAACTTGAAAAGGCTACAAGTAAAGACAAAAGTGGAGGGAGTGTTGGTGAATGATTTCCTGTTTGCAAATAATTGTACACTCAGTGCAGCCTCTGAAGCTGAGAAGCAACAAAGTATGCATCAGTTCTCTGCAGCTCGTGCTAATTTTGGCCTAAAAATTAATACCAAGGAAATGCACATGCTCCATCAACCACCACCACACAATCCATACATACAACAAATGGAAAATTTTTGAATGCTGTGGATAAGTTCACTTACCTTGGTAGTGAACTTTCCAGGGATACACGCTTTGATAACGAGGTTGATGCACGCATTGCCAGAGCTAGCTCAGTGTTTGGGAGGCTCCGAATAAAAGTATGGGAGAAAAAAGGTATTAGACTGACTACCAAACTGAAGGTCTAGAGAGCCATTGTGCTGACCTCATTGTTGTATGCCTGTGAAACCTGGACAGTCTACCAGCACCATGCCAAAAACCTGAATCACTTCCATTTCAATTGTCTTAGGAAGATTCTGAAGATCCCCTGATAGGATAAGGTACCAGACACTGAAGTCCTTACTCAAACTAAACAGCCAAGGATTCAAACTCTACTTCAGAGAGCACAACTCCAATGCACTGGCCATGTTCTAATACAAAACACACACTTGCCAAAAAGACTATTTTATGGAGAACTCACACAGGGAAAGGGCTCACATGGTGGGTAGAAGAAGCAATACAAGGACACTCTCAAAGTCTCTCTCAAGAACTTTGGAATTTATTGTGTGACACGGGAGAAACTGGCACAGGACTGCTCAGCATGGCATGCCCACATCAGAGAAGGTGTTGTGCTCTATGAGCAAAGCAGAACCTAAAGAGCTCAAAGGAGAATATCCACCCCAAATGTTGCCCAATTTATAAGGAACCCTTAGTTTCTAGCCTTTGCCAAAAAAATGCTACAAACATTTTATGTATACAAGTCATTTTCTGTTTACTTTGATGTCTTGTGGTATAGGATTTTTTAGGTATATTTGTGGGCCACAGGACATGACAGTTTTGTGATGGGGAAGACATTGTTCCAAAAGACTTTCCAAAATGGCTACACCAGTTCATAATTCCACCAATAGTGCATTAATGCTCCTGTTTACCCTCAGCTTTTCCAATATTTGTCATCTTCCTTTTTTGTCATCTTTGCCCAAAGGATGAGTACAATATGGAGCATCAGAATTGTTTTAATTTGTGGTTCACTATTTATTAAAAATTTGGGCATCTTTATATATATATATATATATATATATATATATATATATATACATTATATTTCTTCTTTTGAGACCAATCGGTTCACATCCTTCTATAAACTACCAGTTGAAGAATGGCCCTGCTTCTTATGAATTTCAGTCTGTTTTAATATATCTCAAAAATTAGAAGGTCATCAAATGTGAATTGTATTGGGCATTTCTCCATACAATTTGATTAATTTGTACTTTAAGTATTTTAACTGCAATGCCTGATGGCATGTGCATATATTTATACACATAAATATGTCATATATAGATTTGTATGTCTATATATGATTATATGTGTAAAAAATACACACAGCTTAATGTATATCTTATATCTTTAATTAATGTGCTATATATTTAAAATTGATTTTCTGTTATCATTAAGCATAATATTTTTCTGTGCTTATCTCCTTTTAATATGTCTATTTTTACCATAGATTTTACTGAAATCACAGTTACTACCATTGCTTTTTTATGTTTATTTGAAACATGGTAGATTTTTTCCAGATGTCTATTTTATCTCTACATGAATTTTTATGTAGCAAAGGTGTTTCTTTTAAATAACATATTGTTGGTATCAATTTTGTAAAATATTCTACTATCTTCTTCTATTCATTGAGTGAGTTCATCCCATGTACTTTCAGTTATAATTGTAGATTTTGTATTTCCTTTCATCCTGTCCTTTTGTCTATGTTAGTTTTTTTTCTTAATCCCTTCTTTACAAAGAAGGTGGTTAAAAGCACTTAGATTCAGACAAATGATCTATAAGTGATGCAAAATGTTATGTGCAATTGATCCATCAACTTTTTCTCCTTCACTTCCCTTCTTCTCTTCCCTATCATGCTGCACCAATGATTTTTTTAATCTTCCTTTTCTTTCTTTTAATCCATCTGTAAGAGTCCCCTGCTTCCAATGATAAAGTTAATTTATGAACACTCTCTCAAAAACCTGCCCTCCTGTTTCTGCCTCCCTCTCCTTTACCCCAAACCTACCAATTTCCCTGTTTAGTTTAAAGTATTTCTAATTATATGTGTATGTATATGCATAAGAAGTTGTATGAAAATGTTTGCTTTTCAGTCCAGTACCTATGAATATGAAGATTATCAAATACCTGATATGCCTACTCCTTTCTCTGTTACTATATACTCTTCATCTCATGCATAACTGTTATGTGTAATGGATTCATTAATGATAGAAAATGTGTATTTCCATATGACTTGTGGAAAACTCTGTAGAAATGCATAGGCATATGATTAGAGGGGAAACATAGGTAAAGTAACCTTGCCCAATCCAGGGGAGTCTTTAATTACTGCCTGAGGGTATTAGTCTAGAACACACACACACACACACACACACACACACACACACACACACACACCTTTAAAGATGTGAATTTTTTAACATCAAAAGAAAAAAATCCAATGGCTTTTCTGGTCATTATCCCTTAATGAGTGAAGGTGACCCCAGTTTACACCTGCAGCCTTGATTCATTCCCACCAAATTATAATTACACAAAATATCACCAAAATGCCCTTAGTATGCTTCAGGAAGTAAGCATTAGTGATGAGAATAAAAGCAATTGAGACAGCATCTGCCCTCAAGGAGCATACATTCGAAAGGAGGGAGAAAAAAAATGGAAGATTATAGAAAGGGGTACTGGAATATGGGCAGTGACCTATTGAAGCAATAAAAAGGAAGTAGCCTGGAGACATGGGTCCAGGAAAGACAAGGCAAAAGCTCACCTATCACAACTGATGAGCCAAGGGGCAGTCCAAGGTACTGTTGGGAAGGAGGTGATAATCATGGCTCAAAAGCAGAGGCATGATTTGGAGACAGGGAAGTGGTATTTTAATAAGATACACAGTATATGATTGCTAGATATTTGTGAGTTGATACATAGACTACATGTCTCACAAATACTAGAATTGTACTACTTACCTGAGAAGGTTCACCACATATCATAGAGAAGGTGAGTAGATTGTGAAATTTTACTTGGAATTCCTCACACTGGAAAAATCACATTCCCCTGTATTTCTCCCCAGGTCATTTTGGATCTGACAGCAAGGCTCTACAAAACCCCCAATGAATGAGCTCTCATAAAGAAGGCCTACAGACTGTCTACTTGACTGTGCTTTTCTTCGGAGTAACAGGGAATATGTTCCTTCTTTATCTACACAGCCTCAAGTTCATCACTGGTCACAGGAAAAGATTCATAAGCCTGATCATCATCAATTTGGCCTTTGCCCATATATTGATGATTCTTTTTAGGGGCACTGCCACCATAATAACCAATTGGGGATGGAGATCTTTCCTAGATGACACAATGGGTAAAATCTTCAATTACTTCATAAGAGTGACCCGGGGCCTTTCTCTTTCCAGTACCTGTCTCCTAAGTGTCTTCCAGGCCATCATCATCAGTCCCAGCAGCCTTAAGTGGGCAGAGGTTAAAACAACAGCCCAAAAGTACATTCCTTCCTGCTGCGTCCTGACCAGGGTTTTCAATCTTCTTCTTGATATTGTTGCGCCTATGAATTACAGCCATCCAAAAAACAGCAGTAATGAAAGATGGAGGATTGGGCATATTTCTTTTGACTTGCAAGCCATTAGTGTTATAAAAATTTTAATTTGTGAGTCAGTTGTTGATGCTCTGTTTGTGGGTCTCATGATCTGCTCCAGTGGCTATATGGTGTTTGTCCTGCACAGACACAATCAGCAAGTCCAACACATTCACAGCACGAGCCTCTCCCCCAGAGCCTCCCCT
Organism: Trichosurus vulpecula; assembly: GCF_011100635.1. Classification (NCBI taxonomy): domain Eukaryota; kingdom Metazoa; phylum Chordata; class Mammalia; order Diprotodontia; family Phalangeridae; genus Trichosurus; species Trichosurus vulpecula. Next base: position 259,954,547 of record NC_050578.1, on the reverse strand, counting down.
GAGACCAGAGCCACCAAAGCCATCCTGACACTGGTGATCACCTTTGTCTGCTTTAACTCAGTCAGTTCCCCTTTCATCATTTATGTAGCTTCTGCTAGAGAAACCAGACACTGGGGGTTACATTTGACTGTCTCACTTTCCATGTTTTATCCAATAGTCAGTCCTTTCATGTTGATCACCATTGACACCAAGAAGCCCAAGTCTTTTGCTACTCTCTTAAGTTTGAAGGGTGCCTTTCAGGAAGGACTCCCTAGTTAAGAATAAGTGCTGGAGAAAATGTAAAGAACTGGGTATAAATTAGGATGAGATTTAACAATTTAAACTATATCACAAAATTAGCTCAAAATGGATTAGCAACCTGAATATGTTCAGGTATTTATGACAAAAAGAGGAGAACTCAATGGAAAATTTGACATATAAAATCCAAGAGAAACATAAGGTAAACATTACAAACCACTTACTTATAAGAGACTAAGTAAGGTCAAACTGTTTATTTCTTATATGGGAAAACATCATTTATACTCTTAAAAATGTTAAAAATAAATTACTTGGGTAATTTAAAAAAGCATACACAGATAGAAGGCTTGGGGTTGAATTGAGTATGATGGGATGGATCTAAAAAATAAAACTGGGTAAAGAGAGGTAAAATGGAGCAATTACCTCATGCAAATGAAGCATGGATTGAAGAACTATTACAATAGAAGCAGGTGGAGGTGGAGAGCTGGTAATGCTGGAAATTTATTCTCATCAGACCTGGGTTAAGGAGAGAATAACATATCCAGAAGGCTATAAAAGTCTTCTAAATTGTAAAGAAATAGGAGGATGATGGGACAGGATGAGGCAGGGACTTTTAGAAGGATGTATAGCTCAAGAAGTAGAGGGGTGGGGGAGACACTAAGGTAGGGATTCTTAGAAGGATTAGCATTAGGATAAATCCTTAGAAGGATGAGCATTAGAAATAAATCAGCTGTATGAGGAGTTACGGGGCAAAGAGAGAGGATGAGAAGGGTAATGGTGAGGAAAAATAGAATGGGGGGAAATACATAACTAGCAATCATAACTTAGAATGTGAATGGGATGAACTTACCCATAAAACAGAAAGATAGCAGAATAGATTAAAAATCAGAATCTGACAATATGTTTTTTTTACAAGAAACACATTTAAAAATGAGAGATACACACAAAGTTAAAATAAAGGCTTGTAGTAGAATTTATTATGTTTCAGCTGAGGTAAAAACAAAGCAGGGGTAGCAATTATGATATCAGACAAAGGTAAAGCCAAGAGAGCTTTAATCAAAAGAGATAAACAGGGGAAGTACAGTATGATTTTTAAAAAGTACCACAGACAATGAATCAATAACAATATAAAACTGAAATGTACGAAAGGTTATAGCATCTAGATTTTTAAAGGAAAAGTTAAATGCATTTCAGGTGTAAATAGTCATACTATAATGTTGGGGGATTTAACCTTCCATCTCTAAGTATTAGATAAATCTAACCAACACACAAATGAGAAAGAAGTAAAAGAGTTTAATAGAATCTTATATAAGTTGGATATAATAGAGATAAGGAGAGAATTGAATGGAAATATAAAGGAATACATCTTTTTTTCAGCAGTACATGATATCTACACAAAATTGACCATGTATTAGAGCAGAAAAACCTCACAACCAAATGCAGAAAAGTAGAAATATTAAGTGCATACTTTGCAAACCATAAAGCAATAAAAATTATATTAATAAAGAACCATGGAAACACAAATTAAAAACTAATTGAAGATTAAACAATCCAAAGAATGAGGGGGTTAAAGAAGAAATCACAGCAACAATCAATAATTTTATTAAAGAGAAAGACAAAAATTAGACAACATTGAAAAACCTAAAGGATGCAACAAAAGCAACAAATAGAGGAAAATTTATATCTTTAAATGCTTATACCAATAAAATGGAGAAGAAGCAGATCAATGAATTGGGTATACAACTAAAAACAGTAGAAAAAAAACAAATTAAAATCTCCAATTAAACATCAAATTAAAAATGCTAAAAATTATAGGCAAGATTAATAAAATAGAGTGTAAGAAAGCCATTGCTTAATAAATAAAACTAGGACTTGTTTTTACAAAAACATAAAATTGACAGACTTTTGGCTAATATGATTTTAAGCAAGAGATAAGAAAACAAAATCACTGGTATTAAAAATGGAAAGGGTGAATATACTAATGAAGATGAAATCAAAGCAATTATAAGGAGTTATTTTGATAAGTTATATGCCAATAAGTTTAACAATTTAAGTGAAATGGAAGAATATTTACAATAATACTAGCTGCCCAGATTAACAAAAGAGAAAATAGAATACCTAAATAAATGTATTTTAGAATAAGAAATTGAACTGGCCATAAATGAGCTTCAAAAAAAGGCAAGGCCAAATGGATTTACAAGTGAATTCTACCAAATATTTAAAGATCAACTAATTTCAATATTAAATAAATTATTTGAATAACAGGTAAAGAAGGAGTTCTACATAAATCCTTTTATGAAAGAAATATGGTACTGATAACTAAAGGAGGAAGAACAAAAACAGAGCAAGAAAATTGAAGACCAATTTTATTAATGAATGTGAGTGCAAAAACCCTAAATAAAATACAAGGTAAGAGACTACAACAATATATTACAAAGATTATGTATTTTGGCTAAGGGGAATTTATACCAGGAAGTACACTTTGGGGTACCTTGACATAAGGAAAATTATTAACATAATTGATTATATCAGTAACAAAAGCAACTAAATTATACAATTATATCAACAGAAGAAGAAAAAGCTTTTGATAAAATACAACATTCATCCCTATCAAACAAAAACACTTGAATCCATAGGTATAAATAGATTTTTCCTTAAAATGAAAAGAAGTATCTGCTTAAAACCATCAGGAAGCATCATCTATAATGGGGATAAGCTAAAAGCCTTCCCAGTAAGATCAGGAGTGAAACAAGGATGCCCATTGTCACCAATCTTATTCATTTTTTATTAGAAATGCTAGCAATAGGAATAAAAGAAAAAAGAATTTGAAGGAATCAGAATGGCAATACATTAATAAAACTATCCCTTTTGCAGATTATATGATGATATATTTGGAAAATTATAGAGATTCAAATAAAAAATAGTGGAAACAACTAAATCTAGCAAAGTAGCAGAATATAAAATAAAATAAAATAGTTAGCAAAACCCTGCAAGAAGAAATAGTAAAAGATAACCCATTGAAAGTAATAATAGGCAGTATAAAAGAACTGGGAGTATGCCTGCCAAAACAAGCCCAGAAACTACATGACCATAATTATAAAACACTTTTTTATACAAATAAAGTCAGATTTCAATAATTGGAGAAATATTCATTCTTCATGGGTAGGCAGACACAATATAATAAGAACAACAATTTTGCCTAAACTAACCTATTGTATTCAATGTCACACCAATTAAATTACCAAAAAATCATTTTTGCTGATCTAGAAAAATCACAACAAAATTCTTTTGAAAGAACTAAAGGTTTAGAATAGCAAAGGAATTAATGAAAAATGTAAAGGAAGGAAGTTTAGCAGTACCAGATCTTAACCTATACAATATGGCAGTACTATGACCTATCATATACTTATGGGTAGGAGAAAAAATTATTCATAAACAAGAGTTAGAGAGCACTGTGTGGTGTGAAATGGATAATTTTGATTACATCAATTTAAAGAGGGTCTGTACAAATAAAACCAGTGTAGCTAACATTAGAAGGGAAACAAAACTGGGAGAAAATTTTTATGGACAGTTTCTCAGATAAAGGTCTCATATCATAAACATATAAAGAACTGTGTCAGTTTATAGGAATAAATATCATTCCCCAATTGATATATGATTAATTGAAGATTTTTTTTTACAAGAAACACATTTAAAAACGAGAGATACCCACCATGATTCAATGAAGAATCAAAACTATATATGGAAAAAATGCTCTAGAAGAAATGAGTATGAAAAATTAATATGAAAATTTAATATAAAATGTTCTGAATAACTATTGATTAGAGAAATACAAATCAAAACAACTATTAGGTACCACATATCTCCTGTCAGATTGGTTAACATGACAAAACAGGAAAATGATAAATGCTGGAGATATGGGAAAATAGGAACACTGTTACATTGTTGGTGGAGTTGTGAATTGATCCAGCCATTCTGGAGAGCAATTTGGAACTATGGTCAAAGGCTATAACAATGTGCCCACCCTTTGACCCAGCAATATCACTTCTAGAGCTGTATCCCAAAGAGATCACACAAGTGGGACAGGGACCCATATGTACAAAAATATTTATAGCAGCTCTTTTTTTGGTGGCAAAGAATTGGAAATCAAGGGAATGCCCATCAAATGGGAATGGCTAAACAAGCTGTGGTATATGAATATAATGGAATACTATTTTGCTATAAAAAACAAGAAGCAGACGGACTTGATAATAACTTGGAAAGACTTACGTGATCTGATGCTGAGTGAGGGGAGCAGAACCAGGAGAACATTGTACACAACTACAGACACATGGTATTTGTGATGACTAACTTTGATAGACTTGGCTCTTCTCAGCAATATAAGGTTCAAAGACAGCTCCAAAAGACTCATGATAGAAAAAGCTATCCATATCCAAAGAAAGAATTATGGAGTCTGAATGCAGATTGAGGCAAACTATTTGCTCTTTTTTCCATCTTTTTGGTTTTGTTTCTTCTTTGTCATGATTCAATCCATTGGTCATAGTTCTTGTTTACAACTTGACTATTGTGTAAATAAGTTTAATGTGAAGGTATAGGTAGAACCAATATCGGATTACATGCCATCTTGGATGGGAGCGAAGAGGAGGAGGGGGAGAAAATTTGGAACTAAAAAACTTGTGGAACTGAGTGTTGTAAAATTAAAAATAAATTTTTAAAAAGTAAAAACTTAAAAATTCTCTAAATCACTGTTGGTTTGAAAATTGCAAATCAAAACAATTTTAAGATATCATCTAACACCTATCAGATTGGCTAAGACAATAGAAAGAGAGAGTGACAAATGTTGGAGGGGATGTGGAAAAATTGGGACTCTGATTGATGGTTGATGGAACTCTGAACTAATCCAACCATTTGGAGAACAATCTGGAAGTATGCCCGTAAATTTGTAAACTGTGTATACCTTTTGATGCAGCAATACTACTATTAGGTCTGTTCCTCAAGACGATTAGGAAAGATGGAAAAGAACACGTGTTCTAAAATACTTATGGTAGCTCTCTTTGTAGTGACAAAGAACTGGAAACTGGGGGGATACCTGTCAAACTGGGGACTGTCTAAACAAGTTGTGGTATATCATTGTGATTGAACATTATTCTGATAAAAGAAATGATGAGCTGGTTAGTTTTAGAAAAAAACATGGAAAGACTTGCATAGAATAACAAAGAGTGAAATGAGCAGAAATAAGAGAATGTTGTACACAATTAACAGCTATATTTTTCTCAGAACAACTTTGAACAACTAAGTCATTTGGAGTATTATAAATATTAAAATCATTTGCAAAGGAGCAATGAAGGTAGATGCTATCCACCTCCAACGAAAGAACTGATAAATAGAAGTGTGTATACTATGGTTTTACACATATTGTGTATGTATACATACGTGTATGTATATAAGTATTTCTGTGTCTAATGGCAGCCTTCTCTAGGGCAGGATGGGAAGGAGAGAGAAAAAAATTAACAGTGCACAGCAGAGAAGAAAAGAAAACTTAGAGGGAAGCATAGAAAAATAGCATAGCCTCAAAAACAATGTGTAGCACTTATATAAATTTTTTAAAAATAAACGGTGTGAATTGCAAATTCAGGTTTTATATCAAATCCACTTTTTATGTTGTGCTGTGTACATGAAAATGTTCTTTTTTGTCTTCTGTATTTAAGTTCAAAACAAATAAAAATGTAAAAACAAAAACAAGAACCAAATATAGTTATAAAAATCCTGTGAAAAATACCTTCAATTTTTTTTCAAACATGTGGAAGTAAACCCAAGACACATATTAGATTTATATAAATACAAAAGGGGTAGCTGGATGGTGCAGCAAATAGAGCATTGGGCTTGGAAACAAGAGAAATCTTTATGAGTTCAAATCTGGCCTTAGACACTTACTAGCTGCATGACCCTGGGTAAGTCCCTTAACCCTATATACCTCAATTCCTCATTTGTAAAAAGAGCTGGAGAAAAAAAAATGGCAAACCACTCTAGTAACTTTGCCAAGAAAATCCTAAATGAGGTCACAAAGAGTCAGACATGACTAAAACAACTGAACAATGAATAACAACAACAAATACAAATAAAGAAGATAATTTACAGAATTAAAAAGAAAGGCTTAAATATGTGGATGGATTTTCATTTTTCTTCATTCTGTTATTAACATTCTGTTTATAACTAAAATGCAGATATTTTCTAAATTAATTACAAATTTAGTGTGATTTTAAACACATTGCAAAGGGAATACCTATAATCTGAAGTTGAAGCCCACCTCTGATGCCTAGTCTGTGCTCCCAGCAAATCTCCCAACCTCTCTGAGCTTCAGTTAATGGAGTTAAATTATCATTTAAAATGTAAATACTATTATATAATGAGAGGAGACTATTTAACAATAATCCTAAGATTATAAAATTCAAATTTCTGACACGGGTCTGCTCAGACCTAAATTGACATCACACCATTCAGGTATCCCAATGCTTGGGTGTGTGTGTGTGTGTATAAGAGAGAGAGAGAGAGAGAGAGAGAGAGAGAGAGAGAGAGAGAGAGAGAGAGAGAGAGAGAGAGAGAGAGAGAGAGAGAGAGAGAGAGGGAGACAGAGAGAGACAGAGACAGAGAGACAGAGAAAGAGAGAAAGAAAATGAAGAAGGAGGAGGAAGAAGAGAAGTGGAAAGAAAAGGGGAAGGAGAATGGGATCATTATTTCTCCCAATCTATATCACTGAGATAAAACACAATGTATGCCCTGAATCCAAATGAGGATAAAATTTCTACTCAAGGCAGAAAACTTCAGTGACAAACCTTCTGGAAGTAATCCACAAGAACATAAAAGTTCTACCATCTCAATCCAAACCAAAATAAGGGTTGTCTCTATGATGTTGTGCCACCAATACTGAAGTTTGCAGTGTGATATGTTTAAGTACCAAGAAAAATATTACTCTGGTTGGTGCTTACTCATAAAATTCACTTTATCCAGCAACAACCATTGTGCTACAATACCATTGGCATGAGCATTTCAGGAGAATGCACTAATCTTCTTTTTCAAAAAGCCCCTCTCCAACTGGCCCCTGCCCCATTCATGCTGCATTTTCCCATGAAGGAGCCAGTGGAGGAGTTAAATAATGATAACCAGACAAGAATACTTTTTCTTTTTAAATTTTAAAAAGTAAGCTCTTAGCTCCAAAAAGACAATGAGGAGAAGAATGCCTTGAAAGGCAGGATTCACCAAATGGAAAAGGAGGTCCAAAAGACCACTGAAGAAAATCCTACCTTAAAAATTAGATTGGAGCAAGTGGAAGCTAGTGACTTTATGAGAAATCAAGAAATAAAACAGAACAAAAGGAATGAAAAAATGGAAGACAATATGAAATATCTCATTGGAAAAACCACCGACCTGGAAAATAGATCCAGGAGAGATGATTTAAAAGTTATTGGACTATCTGAAAGCCATGATCAAAAAAAGAGCCTAGATATCATCTTTCAAGAAGTTATCAAGAAAAACTGCTCTGATAGTCTAGAGCCACAGGGCAAAATAGAAATTGAAAAAATCCACCGATTACCTCTTAAAAATGATCCCAAAAAGAAAACTCCTAGGAATATTGTAGCTCCCAGATCAAGGAGAAAATACTACAAGCAGCCCAAAAGAAATACTTTTAATATTGTGGAAACACAATCAGGATAACACAAGGTCTAGCAGCTTCTACATTAAGAGACCAAAAGGCTTGGAATACGATATTCTGGAGGTCAATGGAGCTAGGATTAAAACCAAGAATCACCTACCCAGCAAAACTGAGTATCATGCTCCAAGGCAAAATATGGATTTTCAATAAAATAGAGGACTTTCACTCTTTCTCAGTGAAAAGACTAGAGCTGAATAGAAAAATTGACTTTCAACCACAAGAATCAAGACAAGCATGAAAAGGTAAACAAAAAAGAAAAATCATAAGGGACTTACTAAAGTTGAACTGTTTTGTTTACATTCCTACATGAAAAGATGATGTGTGTAATTCATGAGACCTCAGTATTAGGGTAGCTGAAGGGAATATACATATACACATAGAGGGCACTGGGTGAGTTGAATATGAAGGAATATCTAAAAAAATAAAATCAAATTAAGGGATGAGAGAAGAATATATTGAGAGAGGGAGAAAGGGGGAGATAGAATGGGGTAAATTATCTCAAATAAAAGTGGCAAGAAAAAGCAGTTCATTGGAAGGGAAGAGGGGGCAGGTGAGGTGGAATGAGTAAATCTTGCTCTCATCGGATTTGACATGAGGATGAAATAACATACACACTCAATTGGGTATCTTACCCCATAGGAAAGAAGGAGGAAGGAGATAAAAAAGAGGGGACAATAGAAGGGAGAGCATTTAGGAGGAGGAGGTAATCAAAAGCAAACACTTTCAAAAAGGGACAGGGTCAAGGGAGAAAATTGAATAAAGGGGGATAGGATAGGAAGGAGCAAAATATAGTTAGTCTTTCACAACATGAGTATTGTGGAAGGGTTTTGCATAATGATACACATGTGGCCTATGTTGAATTGCTTGCCTTCTTAGGGAGGATGGGTGGGGAAGGATGAAGGGAGAGAATTTGGAACTCAAAGTTTTAAAAGCAGATGTTCAAAAACAAGTTGTTTTTTCATACAACTGGGAAATAAGATATATAGGCAATAGGGCATAGAAATCTATCTTGCCCTACAAGAAAGTAAGGGAAAGGTGGATGCAGGGGGGAGTGGGGTGACAGAAAAGAGGGCTGATTGTGGAATGGGGCAATCAGAATATATGCCATCTTGGAGTGGGGGGGGAGGACAGAAATGGGGAGAAATTTTGTAATTCAAAATCTTATGGAAATCAATGGTGAAACCTAAAAATACTGAATAAATAAATAAGTAATTTAAAAGTAAGCTCTTTGCTCTCCTTGCTCATACTAATCACAGCACACAAGTCATGTAGGATATATGATCTGAGCCAAAGGAAACACAGTAATTCTGTATACTACCAACAAAACCCAGGAGGAGACAGAAAAAGATATTCTACATCAAAGGACATGCACAATTCTTTAATCCCAATTTCTATGACGAAATTGATACCTATGGTGATTTCACAATGATGTTTGCTGATCAATGAGGATGCCCTGTAGGCTTTCCAATGTGGGAAAGAGAAGGCTTTTATAGAATGCCCCCAACTTGTGCACAGATTCTATGCCACCATCAAGAAGAGATTATCATGACATTAGCCTCATAGATGATCCCTACCATCTCCTCCTGGACATGGTGGCAAGGGTGGTAGCAGAATTTGAAATCTTCCCCTTTCTCCACCACTACTGCTTAGAGGAGAAGATCTTATAACTTATGACAGAAGAGGAAAATCCAGTGACCATTATGATGGCATGCTTGGTTTTACTGTTGATGAGACTTGGGAATCTGCAATAGATACAAGGAATCCTTCTGAATGGCAGATAGCTTGTGAACCACAAGGTGGTTCTGGATATGATTATCCCTATGCATGGGGCCGTGGCTCATACAATGATCTTGGGGGACATATTGTTATAACACAAGTAACTATTCTCAATTCTGTGGCTTGATCTATTATTGGAAAAAGTGGTCTGAGAATCAAATAAATACATCATGAATCTGGAGCATCAATCAAAATTGATGAGCTTTTGGAAAAATCTGTAGATGGAATTATTATCATTATAGGAACACAAGACTGATAATATTCCATTTAATTTTCCTATTCAGTGACATATAAACTACCAACAGATTCTGTATGGAACTGGAGAAAAAATAATACAATTCATCTGGAGAAACAAAAGGTCAAGAATCTCAAGGAAAATAATGAGAAAAAAAGTGGGAAAGGAAAGAACCTAGCAGCATTAGAATTCAAACTATATTTCAATAATACTAAGTTACCATTTATATAGCATTTTAATGTTTACAAAGTACTCAACAAATATTACCTCATTTAATCCACACAACAATCCTATGAGATAAGTGCTATTATTATCCCCATTTAACAGATAAGACGATTGAGGCAGTCAAGGTCAAGTGACCTGCACAAGGTCACACAGCTATCAAGCATCTAAAGAAGGATTTGAACTCAGGTTTTACAGCCCATTACTCACTGGACCACCTAGATGTCTAAAATCAATAATAGCCACCATCTAAATGATTGCTCATTGGTTAATTAACTGAGAAATCAATCAGTGGAACATAACAGATATAAAACAAAAGAAGCAAATGAGTAGCCTAGTTTTAATAAATTAAAAGATCCCAGCTACTTTGAGAGGGACCTGCTATTTGACAAGAACTATTGTGAAAACTATACAACAGTTTGGCAGAAATTAAGTTGAGACCAACATCTCGCAATATATAACAAGACAAGGTTCAAATGGAGAAATGTCAGGTATAGAAAGTCACATTTTATACAAATCAAAGGAACAAGACAAAACTACCCTTAAAATCTGTGAGTAGAGGAAGTTCTCCTGACCAAAGAAGACCACAAAGGATAAAATGGACAATGGAGAATACATAATATTAAAAGGGTTTGGTAGAAACAAACAAATGGATCCAAAAGGAGAAGGAAAAATGTTAACTCAGGGAAAACTTTATAGCCAGTTTCCGGATCTGAAGCACAAGGTCTAGGGAATTGAAGCCCTAAACTGTGTAACAGAGGATGAGGGCACCTGGAAACACTTAGTTTTAAGAGTACACTGAAGGACAGAACTTCCTGCCCTGAGCCTGAGGGATGTGAACATTGAGACCATCCTCACTGAGCAGAATGGATCATCCCTGTGGAAACAGTCCCAACATGTCCTAGAGAAAAACATTTCTAAGTTTCATCTCAAATTTCTTTGCCTTAGAAAAGAGTAACTTAAAAAGAACCCAGAATCGTGCAGAAAGATGTTGCAATTGGGAAGAGGAGGGAACCTCAGTGGCATCCACAACAGAAAATCTTACGAGAAACAACAAACGCTAGTCTTAGGGGTCCTTAGTTAGCAGAAATCAGATGGCCCTGCCTCCCTCTTCTCTATGACCCTTACCAATTCCCATGTTCTCTTTCCCTCCCTATTAAAAGAGAAAAAGTGTCTCTTCTCCCAGATCACAGATGCTCTTTTAGGAACTTTAATTAACCTACAGTCATGTTAATGGAGATTTGCACCTGAGACAAAAGTTAATTTTCTCTTCTTCAGAAATCTCCCAATTTCCCTGAGCCAACGATGTCACTTTTCCAGCAGATGACATGATAATTTCAGCTCTTGAGGGAGACGAGGTCAGACTCAGCTTTCCCTATAATTCTTGCCCTGACAGTACCCACTTCACACATACCCACCAGTTGGCACCGCTATTCTCCCTGACCTGGCAACAGAGAACAATGTGGTGAGTGACTGGAGGTCTCTTATCCTCACAGACAAGAATTGGTAAAGCCCCTAACAGGAGAAAGAACACAGGCACCCAAGTCTCTGGGTGATGGGGATGGGGCAGGAATTCCAGGGAAGTTGACAAAATAGAAATATTTCTGTCCCTGGGACACTGTCACAATACCTGCAATGGGGGCATGGTTAGACTTCTTCCTCTGTTGTCCCCCTGCTCTATACCCTATGCTTCTAGATTAGGGTAGAAAAGCATCTGTGAGATGGAGGAAGAGAGAAATCTCAGTGCCAGATCCAAATGATAAAGAATTCTGCCTCAGCAGCAGCCCCAGAAACATACTGAGTCCCAGCCAGTCATTGCCTCAAGATGTTGATGAAGAGGAGGGTGTAGTCACTACGTGACCCCAGCCTAAGGAACAGGAGTTCCTAAGCTCTAATCTAGCTTTTTCAGTTGAGAAAGGAGGTAATATGTCTATAGGTCTCAAGACATCATTGAGTGAGCCAAAGTTGTGACTGTTTCCTATGTTTACAGATAAGTGTAGGAGGCAAGAGCCTGAATTCTGCTTCCCACCACCCAGTCTGAATATGGCACCTCACAGTTCCCTGTGAATCAATCATTAATTAATAGGCAGTTATTAAGCAGTTGCTACATACCAGTATTAAGTCTAGGTCTCACCTGTGAGACAGAAAAGATTTTTTGGTGCCATTGACAACACACAGAGTGATCCTGAGCTGTCCAGCCCACACAACCAGTTCTCCCTGAATGAGTCAGAGCATACTATGAGGTGAAGTGGGGAATGGGGAGAGAGAATAAGCATTTTTTAAGTTCCTGCGGTGTTCTAGAAACTGTGCTAAGCACCTTACAAATAACACAGGATTAGAAATGGAATAAGGGTTAGTATCATCAGTGTTTGCCTGAGATCTATTCAATCTTCTGTATCCAGAGCTACGGGAACCTGAATTGGAATAGGCTGGGACAGACCCTAGCTGAGAGACCCTGATGAGATATTACTGTATCTTCATTTAAAAACATGGTCATATTATGTTGTTAAGGAATTTTCTAAGTCTAAGTTCCCTAAAAAGCAAAGTCCCAAAAATTATTTCATCATGTGTTATACAGTACAATTCTATGTAAATCCTGAGCAGGTGGTTTGGGGTTTGTCACAGGATGTCAGTATTTAAAGGTATCTAAAAGAGATTTCTTTTAAAAAAAACCATTTATTGGTAAAGCCCTGTGGTTTTATCCAACAGGGGAGATCCCAGTAAGAAAACTATCTCCAGCAAAGGAGATCAGCAACTGATCTGCAACTTAATCTTAAGGATTTACCTGAAACACTGAGACACTATTTGACATGCCCAGAAAAACACAAGCTATTTGGTGTCAGTCAGGACTTCCTAACTCGAAGAACAGTCTCTCTATCCACTCTAGCACACTGCACAGCAATAACTACTTAGCAAAAACAATGATTTAAAATATGAAGCTACCAGACAGTCTGTTTCTCCTAGCCCTGGCCCCCAGTTGAAGACTTCTACAGCCTGGTTCCTTCCATGAACCTGACATAGCCTTGTTTTGTCCATAGACATGGATGCCCCAAAACATATTCTGAGACCTTAGTCTACATGGGACAATACTGCCTAGAATCTAAGGTCTCTTCCTAGCCTCACTTCCTGTGACACACATACTCTTGCTCAATTGTATTTCATTAAAATATTGATTTCACACGTCCATTGGCCCTTTCAATGGGCAACTTTGGGAGTCTTCATACAGGGCAGCAGGACTTGAGCTCATTGGGTCTGTTTGTTAATCCTTGGTTGTGTGCAGAGCACTGGGCAGCTTCGGGGTGGGGCGCAGAGAGATGTACAAATGTTTAGACCAGAGTAGGTCCCAGCTCATCTAGAAATATAAACTAGCGGGAGAGAATATGGGGAAGAGGCCTATAGGAACCCTAAGTCTAATGTCAACTACAACGGGCAATAGAAGTATTAGTGCTGCTCAAATTCAGTTCTACATGTTATCTCAGGCAAGAAACAGCTCAGTTCTTGAATAATTACAAAGGTTGACAATAACTAGCATTTACGTAACATCTCATGGTTTGGAAAGTACTTTACCTGCGCTAATTCATTTTATCCTGACAACTGTGAGAGGGAGGTGCTCTTTTTATTCCCATTTTACAAATGAGAAAACTGAGCCTGAGAGAGGGTAAGTGACTCCCAGAGTCATTGAATGAATATATGTCCCAGGAGGGTTTGAAGGAGCTCAAGCCTCTTCTGACTCCGGGCCTATCTCCACTAAGCCCGAAGTAATTTTGCAAACCCTCAGGTCCATGTCATCTCCTCCCCTATTCCATAAGCTCCACTAGCTCCTTATTGCCTCAAATAGAAAATCCTTAATTTAGGGGCCCGAAATTTGAAATATATATTACATTAAGTTATTGAACTCAAGTTTTATTCATCTGCTCATACCTTTCAGGCATTTTTGGCCAAGTCTGGTGCATGTATGCATGCTTAGTCCATTCTGTTTCACGAACCTGAAGCACCAATTGTGTCCTCCTTTGAAATCAGTAACTTCTTTTTTCATTGGCAGTTCTTCTTGGCCCATTTTTGTGGACACAGGAATTCCAATTGCCCTTTGCTCTTCAATCCATATCTTCAATTCGCTCTCTAAATTAGGCAATTTTGCTGACTTGCTTCTCATGGCCTTCTTCTGCTGTGGAGTTTTCAGGAGGGTTTCTTCTTCCCGTAGCCAGTTTCAGATTGTTTTCTCAGTTGGAGGAGGACCAAACTTACATTCAGCAGCACGATTTCCATTAACTTTTGCAAACTGGATCACTTTTAACTTGAATTCAGCACTGTATGAGAATCTTTTCTGAGTCATTTCTGGGCAGAACGTGACAAAATGTAACCTAATATACTGGTAAAAATGTGAAACAATGAGCATAAAGATGAGTGCAAAAAAGCAGGAAATGCAAGTAAAAAAATCTACAACCACTCTATAAGATGCACCCAGTTTTTAGACCCCAAATTTTTTGAAAATGGATGCATCTTACACATGGAGAAATATGGTAACCCTTCTCCTGTCTCCTACTTTTCCATTCTTCTTGCATTTTGTTTTTGTTGTTCAGTCATTTTTCAGTCATGTCTCACTTTTCATGACTTCTCTTTGGGTTTTCTTGGCAAAGATTTTTGATTGACAAAGAGGGATTTGTCATTTCTTTCTCCAGCTTACTTTACAGATTAGGAAACTGAAGCAAACAGTGTAAGTGACTTGCCCAGGTTAAAACAGCTAGTAGTGTCTTAAGCCAGATTTGAACTCAGGAAGATTCATCTTGCTGACTCCAGGTCTGGCACCCTATCCATTATGCTACTTATGTATTTAGAGTACAAATACATATATAACAAGTGTATACTATATATATATATATAGATAGATAGATATGTGATATTAATTTACTTACAGTATCTTTAAGCATAATATTGTCTCCCTGCCTATCTTCTTTATTGTTTTATTACTACTATGGTGTTTTCTGAAACCATGATTGCTACTATTTTTTGAAGTCACGTAAAGCATCATGGCTTTTTGTAAGGGGTTGGTGCCAACCCCGGGGCTGTTGGGACCACTAGCACTTGGCCTGTTTCCTGGGTAAACCAGACAGGCTTAGTAGGAGTGGAATAACATGGCACCCGGAGGAAGGGCCTCCGCCCTTGAGAAGCCCCTATAGTCTTCCTATACATGCAGGCAGAGCCTGTCCACGAGGGAAACACGAGCCCAGAAGGAGAGACCCAGTTGGCCATTACCTAATGCTTTTGAACCGTTGCCTAATGCAGTGCCTTGTTACTTTAATTACTAGGACATCTTTGATACTTTACGGGGACATCCTGCCTCATGTCTCACGTAGCCCATGTAGCTCTAGTACAGAGAAGCAGGTACCATATTGCAACAGTCCCGATCCTTCCCATGCCCTTGTAGATACTATAGCGCAACATCACTGATTATTCCCATGCCCATGCAGAGACCCGTACTGCAACATTTCTGTTCTTTCCCATGCTGTCATCCTCATAATCATTAGCCTCCTGCTTATGATTATGCATTGCAAACCCTATAAATATGGATGATTTCCCCCAATAAATCAGAGTTGCTTCCATCTTGACTCCCACCTCATTCATCGCATACCGAGACAGGTGCTTGGTGGACAAGGACAGGACCCCCCAGAGGAGACTGTAACAGCTTTTGTTCTAGATTCTAATTTTACCTCTATGTGAATATTTATAAGTCAATTATTTGTTATTAATAACATATTATTGAAATGAGATTTCTAATGTATTCCGCTGTCCTCTTCTCTTTTATAAAAGAATTCATCCCACTTCCTTTAACAATGCTGATTATTAATTTTGTCTTTTCGCTCACCTGGACTCTTGTACTTCTTAGTCTCTTTGCCCTAGTTCCCTTTTGCAAAGAAAGAGGAAGTGACAAAAAAGCAATTTGATTAGCATGTGATGTATAAATGACAGAATCTTTTTCCACTTCATTACCCTTCATGTCATTCACTTAGCCCAACCAATCATAGATTCTTTTTAATCTTTCTCTTTTTCTCCTTAATTTCTGCAAGAGTCACCTTCCATCAAATGATGAGTTTATTTTATTTTAGTACACTCACTGAACTAACCCGACCTCCTATTCACATTTCCCTTTTCTTTCCCACTGTCTGCACCAATTCTTCTATTGAGTTGCATGGATTTCTAAATAATGCTATTTGTATGTCAAAATGTCCAATATTTTGGCCTCATTTAAATAAAATTAAAGATTATGAGATGTCAGATCTATACATTCCTTCTTCCATTTTTTATGCTCTCAATCTCATACACAACTATTTCATGTAAGACATCTGTTACCCATGTAAGATGACTATTTCCATGTGCCTAGGTTTCTCTATAGACAAGTGGCTAGAGGGGAGTCTTTTGTAGATATCTCTGTAATATTGCCCAAATCTCTTCAGGAGGATCTTTAATTCCTGGCTAAAAGGAAGAAGAGAAAAGAGACCATGAAGCTGGCCACTCTGTTTTCTCTGAGAGGGGGGTACCATACCAGAACAGTTTTTTAATATCAAAAGCAGGAAATCAAATAACTATTCTGTTCCATATTAATTAAAGGGTAAGGATGACCCAAGATTACACTAATAGACTTTGATTCGTTCCCACCAAATGATAGTTGCACAAAAGACATTTCTTTTTTTTTTACATTTTAGTACTTTAATGCACGTTCACTCACAACAACTCAGTGTCACAATCATTATTATCCGCGTTTTGCCGATGAGGAAACTGAACCTTGTAGAGGTTAAATGGCTTGTCCACAAATACTTAGCTAGTGATTGTCCAAGGTGGAATTTGAAAACAGGCCTTTTAGTCTTGAGGCCAGCGCTATTTCCAATACATCACACTCCTTCTGTAACAGGCATTTTTAACCTTCTTTTGCGTCATAGACACTTCAGTAAGTCTCTTGAAGCCTAAGGACCCCTTCTCAGAATACTTTTTTTTGTTAATGCGTAAAATAAAATGTATAGATTACAAAGGATACCAATTATAATAAATTACAGTTATCAAAATATTTTTGAAATGCCACTTGATTGGACACAGGTTAAGAATTTCTGCTAAAACATAGGTGTCAATCTGGTCCAAATCCCCCATTTTCGATGTGAGAAAACTGAGGCCCAGAGCTGGGAAATCACTTGCTCAAGGTCCCACACCTCATTAGTGGCAAAGCCTGGACCGACATCCAGGTCTTCTGGCTCGGTCCAGTGTTCTTTCCACCATGTCAAGCTCTTAATGAACTGAATTGGAGATGATGGTGCAGAGCTTCCCCACTTCATTTCTCCATTTTGTGGCATCCTCCCTCTTCCACTCTACTCAGGTGTCTAGAATTCTTATGCCTTCTTTCTCTTCCTCTCTACCAAATTCTGCTCATAGGAGAGGATTGGAAACTTATTCAAACTGAGTCACAAAGGGCAGATGATTGTTTAAAATGTTACCCTCCTGAAAGACTTGTCTTTCCAGAGGGATCAAAATTTTAATTGAAAGGAATAAAGATTTAATACTGAGTTTCGGGCAATAGGCCCTGAAGACAGGTGTTTCGGGGCAAGAAAGCAGCAAACACACTGCTGGCCAGCACCTGCAGGAACCAGATTAAAATGTATTTGGGAAATGTTTAACAAAATAAATAAAAATACAATAAATCATGGATAATATTAATATATGGCTTTCTAAATCAATATACACCCCATAGGACATGTATTGTTTAGTGGCCTCATTTCTATTTGAGTTTGGCACCACTATTTTGGGGGACGGGGGAGCCAATTATAAGTGAGATCTGTGTTTAGGGTAAAACCTTGGGTTCCTTATCCATACCACAGGCCCCTCTTAGCTCTAGGATTCTAGGTCTAGGACAGATAATAGAAGAGGCCCTTAGGCTACTGAAAGGAGGGTCTGGCTTTCACCTCCAGAGAGGTCAGCTGTGGGGCCAGCTGCAGAGCTTCCCTGTCTCCTAGGGGCTCAGCCTGATGAAAGGTGAGAACGCGGAAGGCCCTAACACCTCCCTGGCTTAGGGATGTTCATCCCTATTGCTTCCCAGTCCTGAGGAGGGTCGAGAGCAGAATGCATTGAGCCATGAGAGGGTTGGATTGGGACAAATTCCAGGTCTGGGATAGCAGTGGTCCTGTTTAGGACTTCCTGTGGTGTCTGTTGCTGCCTAGTGGGTTGTAGACTAAATTCCCTTCATCTCTGGTCAGCGGGTCTATTCAGGTGCTCCCACCCCCTCTTTGAGGGCCACCTTTCTTTTTTTTAATTTAATTTATTTAACAAATTTAGTTTTCAGCATTGATTTTCACAGTAGTTTGAATTACAAATTTTCTCCCCATTTCTACCCTCCCCCCCACTCCAAGATGGTGTATATTCTGGTTGCCCCGTTCCCCAGTCATCCCTCCCTTCTGTCATCCCACTCCCCTCTCATCCCCCTTTCCCTTCTTCTCTTGGTGGCAAGATAAATTTCTATGCCCCATTGCCTGTGTATCTTATTTCCTAGTTGCATGCAAAAACCTTTTTTTTGTTTATTTTTGAAGTCTGTTTTTAAAACTTTGAGTTCCAAATTCTCTCCCCTCTTCCCTCCCCACGTGCCCTCCCTAAGAAGTCAAGCAATTCAACATAGGCCACATGCGTATCATTATGTAAAACCCTTCCACAATACTCATGTTGTGAAAGACTATGTTTTGCTCCTTCCCAACCTATCCCCCTTTATTGAATTTTCTCCCTTGACCCTGTCCCTTTTCAAAAGTGTTTGGTTTTGATTACCTCCTGCCCCTATCTTCCCTCCCTTCTATCATCCCCCCTTTTTTATCTTCTTCCTTCTTTCCTCTGGGGTGAGATACCCAATTGAGCGCGTATGGTATTCTCTCTCAAGTCAAATCCAATAAGAGCAAGATTTACTCATTCCTCCTCACCTGCCCCCTCTTCCCTTCCTACAGAACCTCTTTTTCTTGCCCCTTTTATGTGAGATAATTTACCCCATTATATGTCTCCCTTTCTCCCTCTCTCGATATATTCCTCTCTTATCCCTTAATTTGATTTTTTTTTTAGATATCATCCCTTCATATTCAACTCACCCGGTGCCCTCTGTCTCTCTGTCTCTCTCTCTCTCTCTCTCTCTCTCTCTCTCTCTCTCTCTCTCTCTATATATATATATATATATATATATATATATATATATATATGTATGTATATATATATGTACACACACACACACATATATACATATATATACACATACATATATACATACATACATACACATATATGTATATATATATATACATACCCATCTACATATATGCATATTCCCTTCAGTTACTCTAATACTGAGGTCTCATGAATCAAACACATCATCTTTCCATGTAAGAATTTAAACAAAACAGTTCAACTTTAGTAAGTCCCTTATGATTTCTCTTTCTTGTTTAACTTTTCATGCTTCTCTTGCTTCTTGTGTTTGAAAGTCAAATTTTCTATTCAGCTCTTGTCTTTTCACTGAGAAAGCTTGAAAGTCCTCTATTTTATTGAAAATCCATATTTTGCCTTGGAGCATGACACTCAGTTTTGCTGGGTAGATGATTCTTGGTTTCAGTCCTAGCTCCATTGACCTCCAGAATATTATATTCCAAGCCCTACGATCCCTTAAGGTAGCAGCTACTAGGTCCTGTGTTATCCTGATTGTTTTTTCCACAATACTCAAATTGTTTCTTTCTGGCTACTTGCTGTATTTTCTCCTTGACCTGGGAGCTCTGGAATTTGGCAACAATATTCCTAGGAGTTTTCTTTTTGGGATCTTTTTGAGGAGGCCATCTGTGGATTCTTTCAATTTCTGTTTTACCCTGTGGCTCTAGAATATCAGGGCAGTTCTCCTTAATACTTTGTTTAAAGATGATATCAAGGTTCTTTTTTTGATCATGGCTTTCAGGTAGTCCAATAATTTTTAAATTATCTCTCCTGGATCTATTCTCCAGGTTGGTGGTTTTTCCAAGGAGATATTTCATATTGTCTTCCTTTTTTTCATTCCTTCGGTTCTGTTTTATAATATCTTGATTTCTCATAAAGTCACTAGCTTCCACTTACTCCAACCTAATTTTTAATGTGGTATTTTCTTCAGTGGTCTTTTGGACCTCCTTTTCCATTTGGGTAATTCTGCCTTTCCAGGCATTCTTCTCCTCATTGGATTTTGAAGCTCTTTTGCCATTTGAGTTAGTCTATTTTTTAAGGTGTTGTTCAATATTTTTTTCCGTATTTTTTTGGGTCTCCTTTAGCAAGTCCTTGACTTTTTTTTCATGGTTTTCTCACATCATTCTCATTTCTCTTCCCAATTTTTCCTCTACTTCTCTAACTTGCTTTTCCAAATCCTTGTTGAGCTCTTCCATGGCCTGAGACCAGTTAATGTTTTTCTTAGAGGCTTTTGATGTAGGCTCTTTGACTTTGCTGACTTCTTCAGGCTGTATATTTTGGTCTTCTTTGTCACCAAAGAAAGATTCCAAAGTCTGAGTCTGAATCTGAGAGTGTTTTTGCTGCCTGGCCGTGTTCTCAGCCAACTTACTTGACCTTTGAGTTTTTTGTCAGGGTATGACTGCTTGTAGTGTAAAGAGTTCTTTGTTCCAAGCTTGAGGGGATGTGCTGTTGTTTCCAGAGCTATTTCTATACAGCCAGCTCTGCCACACCAGCACTCCTCCTTCCCCAAGAACAACCAGCCAGGACCTGACTGGGATCTTAAGCAGGCTATGCACTCCTGCTCTGATCCTCCACGTAATTCCTCCCACCAGGTGGACCTGGGGCCAGAAGCAACTGCAGCTATAGTTCTGTAGCTGCATCACCCCTGCTCCCCCCAGGGCTGTGGCTGAATTGCAAACTCTATCACCCTGTCCCCAGCAGCTTTTCCCACTAACCTTCTCTGTTGTCTTTGGTGTTTGTGGGTTGAGAAGTCTGGTAACTGCCACAGCTCACTGATTCCGGGTGCTAGGGCCCGTTCTGCCCAGTTCCTGGTCTGGTTGGTCCTGCTGCCACCCACATTGGGCTCCGTTCTCCTCTGCCCCCAGCTCCATGAGTAATAGACCTCATCCAGCGACCATCCAGGCTGTCCTGGGCTGGATCCCTGCTTCCCTCTGCTATTTTGTGGGTTCTGCAGTTCTAGAATTTGTTCAGGGCCATTTTTATAGGTTTTTACAGGGACCTGGCGGGGAGCTTATGCAAGTCCCTGCTTTCCAGCTGCCATCTTGGCTCTGCCCCTCCACAAAAGACATTTCAAATCATCTTACTATGATGCAGGAACCATGTAAAGTACTAGAGATAAGAATAAAAGAAAAAAGTTCCTACCCACAGGGAGCTTATATTCTAATGGAGGAACAAAACACATGAAGGGTTACTGAAAGGGAAACAGGAACAGATGCCATGGTGTTGTGAAGCAATGAAAAGGAAGTGGCAGGAGATGCGGGCCCTGGAAAGCTAAGGCAAAAACTCACCTATCAAAGTTGATGAGCCCTGGGCAGTCCAAGGTACTGGTGAAAGATGATGGTCATGGCCCCAAAGCAGAAGGCACAACTTATAGAAAGCTAGAAAGTGGCATATCGCTAGAATACTCATTAAATTGTCAATAAATATTTGTGAGTCAATAAGTCAAATTTCTTGTTGGTTAGTAGGTTACTTGCATGTGAAACATTATGACCGCTTTGGGTTTTTCTTGGCAAAGATCCTAGAGTACTGTGCTATTTCCTTCTCTAGCTCATTTTACAGATGAGAAAACTGAGGCAAAGAGTGTCCAGTGACTTGTTCAGGGACACATAATTAGTGTCTGACTCCAGATTTGAACTCAGATTTTCCTGACTGCAGGGCTGCCACTCTATTCACTGAGCCACCTTCCTTGATAATTTGAATACATGCCTAATAGATACTGGAGGACTACTACTTATCTGAGAAAGTTTGCTATTCTTCATGTAGAAGGTAAGTACATAGTGGAATTTTATTATGAAAACCTAATCTGGAAAATTCAAATTCCCATTGTCCTCTCCCCAGCTCACTTTGGGTCTGATGGAAAAGCTCTCCAAGACACCCCAGGAATGAGCTCTCATAAAGAAGGCCTAGAGATTGTCTACTTGACTGTGCTTTTGTTTGGAATCCTGGGAAACATGTTCCTTCTTTATCTACATAGCCTGAAGTTCATCACTAGTCACAGGAAAAGACCCATTAGCCTAATAATCATCAACTTGGCTTCAGCTCATGCCTTTATGATTATTTTCAGAGGAATCCCCATAATAATAGCCACTTGGGGATGGCAGTCTTTCCTGGATGAAATCATGGGTAAAATCTTAACTTATTTCATAAGAGTCACCCGAGGTCTTTCTCTTTGCAACACCTGTCTCCTAAGTGTCTTCCAGGCCATCACCATCAGTCCTAACAGTCTAATGTGGGCAGAGATCAAAACCAAGACCTACAAATATATTGTTCCTTGCATTTTACTCTGTGGGATTTTCAATGTTCTGATAGATATCATAGTGGCTGCAAACATAAATGATACAAGGAACAGCAGTAATGAAAGATGGAGGATTGGGCATAGGTCTTTTAACTTTCATGCCACGAATGTCATAAAAATTGTAATCTGGAATTCAGCTCCTGATGCTCTGTTTATGGGTCTCACGATCTGCTCAAGTGGCTACATGGTGTTTGTCCTCTATAGACACAGCCAGCGAGTCCAGCACATTCACAGCATGAGCTTCTCCCCCAGATCACCCCCTGAGACCAGAGCCACCAAAGCCATCCTGATGCTTGTGGTCATTTTTGTCTGCTTTAACTCAGCCAGTTCCCCTTTCATCATTTATATGGCGTCTGCTAAAGCAACTAGGCACTGGGGGATACGTTTCACCATTGTCCTCTCTCTGCTTTATCCAATAGTCAGCCCCTTTATGTTAATTATCATTGACACCCAAATGCCCAGGTCTTTGCATGTTCCCTTAGGTTTGAAAAGATTCATCCGGGAAGAACTCCCTGGTTGATGAGAATTGTTGGGGATAATGAAAAGGAATTAGGCACAAAGGATGAATAAGGCATCCACTCCTTTCCTCTCCAGGATACACAGCAGACTCTACCTCACAGGACTTTCCCTACATTGGCATAGGAAGTTCTGCATCCTGGATCACAAACAAAACATCTTACCTTTCCAATAAAACCTACATGTTTTTCTTTCTTCTTGAATTCTCACAATGGTACCACTAGTCACCAAAAGTTTGAAAACTCAGAACCAGCCTCATTTCTTCATTCACATTCACCTCTCATATACAAATTGATCGCCAAGTCTTGTTGATGCTACATCTATAATATTTATTATTCTATTCCCTTCCTTTCACATCAAAGGTCCCCATTCTAGTTCAGGCCTTCATCACCCCTTACCTGGTACTCTTAAGAGATTCTTCTTATTTGTCTCCCCTACTCTAATCTTTCTCTTATAGAATTGGTCAAATACTGCCAAATTAATATTTTCAGGCCGCAGCCTTAACTGTGTCACTCACCTGCTCAAAAAAACACTAGTGGTTTCCTATTGCATTCTGGGTTAAAAAAAATTCCTCTAAATTTGAAATCTACATTCCCTCTCAAGCTGATTCCAGCCCCACCTCTCAGTCGAACCTCATATCATTTGCCCTTATATAATCCAGGTCCAAACTAAACTGGCCTGAATGTTTTTTCCTTGTAAGATATTGAAGCTCCTGCTCCTTTTTAGCATCCCCATGACTGGAGAGGACATTTGCCTCAACTCCACCTTAGAACCTTCCTAGCTTCCTACAAAGCAAAACTCAGGTACCTGATCCCACAAGACATTTTTCTTGGGCCCAAGAATTATGTGTGCTTTTACATAATTTGTGCTTTCACATGCAAAAATGCATGTACACAAATACAGTTACTTCACATTTGCTCTATATAAATTTTGTATATATTTACCTGAGTATATTTGGGTTTTCCCCACATTAGAATATAAGCTTCTTGAGAGTAAGTTGAATGTCTTTTTTACCTTTGTATTACCAGGGACTAGGACAGGGCCTGGCATAAAGTGAGCCTTGAAAAAACTGAATATTGAGGGATTTCTAGGGATAAAGTCAAGATGGTGAAATAGAGGAAGCACTTTGCTGAACTTTCCCAATATTCCCCTCCAAACAACTATAAAATAACACCTCAAATTGAATTCTGAGGTGGCAGATCCAACAAAAGGTCAGGGTGAAATATTCTTCCAACCCAAGATCAATTAGGAGGTTGAAAGGATCTGTGACATGGGAGGAAGAGAGCAGAGGCTGGCCAGGAGTCCACATGGATAAAACCATAGTGATGGGACAAGACAGTGGCTACAGAAACAGCCACAGCTTTGGGAGCTGTCAAGCCAGATTTGGTAAGGGGACTTTGTAACTGGTGAGAAAGTTATTATACAGGGCCACTGTGCCAGCATGAGACATAGGACCGAACACTGTTTGGTAACTCCATTGCCTATACCCATTTCTGGGTAAAAGTTTAAGGGTAGAATGAATCACTTTTGGCCAAGAGGGTACAGGTCTCCTGAGAATCAGTACCAATTGCAATCTGAAGGGAACAGGGGGCCTGAGGAGCAGTCACTTTCAGTCATAAGGGATGAGGGACTAACTAAGCCAAGGCCCTGAGGATCAGTATCACCTCCAGTCCCAAGAAAGCAGAGATCCTGAAAAGTAATATCAACTGCAATCCCAAAATATCACAGATTATTCATGGGTAAGGACCAAAGTAGAGTGCCAAAGATCAGTGATCACAATTCTTCCTAGATTATACCACATTGGAAGCACCAAAATTTTCTAAGCCCCCAGAACTATTTCTGATAACAACAGTGCAAAAAATCCAGGAGCTCATACAATGACAGTCTCCCACCCATACTGGTAACAGAGCCCAAGTTTAACATAAAGTACACAAGCAAGAATAAGCTGGGAAAAAAACAAAAAACTAAAAAGGAACTTGAACTTAAATGATGCTGTGATGACAGGGAAGATTGAGAGAGAAACTCAAAAGAGGACATTAATACCAAAATAGCTACAAGCAAAGTCTCAAAGAAAAAATGAGTACTGGACACAAACCCAATAAGATTTCCTGTAAGAACTAAAAACTGATTTTCAAAATCAGAGTGGTAGAGAAAATTTTAGGTAGAGAAATGAAAGTAAGGGGGAAAATTATGAAAAGGCAAGTAATATCTGGGTAAAAAATACTGAATAAAATAACAGCTTAAAAATAGAATTGTCCAAATGGAAAAAGAGCTACAAAAGCTTATTAAAAATAATCCCTTAAAAATTAGAATTGGGAGCCAATCATTCTTGAGACATCAAGAAACAAAAAAAAAGTCAAAAGTGGAAAAAGTAAATGTGAAAAATCTCATAGGACCTGGAAACTAGGTCAAGGAGAGATAATTTGAGAATTGTTGGTCTTCCTGAAAGCCATGATGTAAAAAAGATGCTAGATAGCAAATTTTAAGAAATTATAAAGGAAAAGTGTCCCAATATCCTAGAATCAAAGGATAAAATAGAAATTCAAAGAATTCACCAATCACCTCCTGAAAAAGATCCCAAAATCAAAATGCCTAGGAATATTACAGCCAAATTCAAGAGCTCCCAGGTCAAAGGGAATATACTTCAATTGACCAGAAAGAAATCATTCAAATACCATCTAGCCAAAGTCAGGATCACATAAGATTTAGCTACCATATTAAATGAACAAAGGACTTGGAATATGATATTCTGGTAGGTAGAAGAGCTGGGATTACAACCAAGAATCACCTACCTAGAAAACTGAGTATGATCCTTCAAGGGGAAATATGGATATTTAATAAAATAGAGCACTTTTCAGTATTCCTGATTCAAAGACCAGAGGTGAATAGAACATTTGAGTTTCAAATACATGACTCAAGAGAAGCATAAAAAGACACACATGAATAAGAAGTTATAAGAGAATCAATAAGGGTAAACTATTTACATTTCTAAATAGGAAGATGATACATATAACAAAATCCTAAGAAATCTATCATTATTAGGGCATTTAGAAAGATTATGATGATTATGCTTGGATGATGTAAAAAAAGTGGATGGTCAAAAAGAGGGATCCCCTGGGAGAAAGGTGAAAGCATAGTTAGAAAGGGGAAAATTTTCTTATATAAAAGAATCATGGAAGGAAGATCTTTTTCAGTGAAGAGTAAAATGCTGGGATGGGAGGCAGGCAGTACTCGAATCTCAATCTATTCTAAACTGAGTCAAAGAAGGAAAATTATATATAAACCATTAGGTATAGAAATCTATCTTACCCAATAGGGAAGATTAAGGGATAAAGAAGGGTGATGGTAAAAGGCAGAGAGCATAAAGGAAGGCAGTGGTCAGAATACAATAGACTTAATAGGAAGGAAAGGATAAAAAGGAAGAAAGATAAACAGAATATAATATGATAAAGGGAAATGCAAAATTAGTAGTCATAAATGGGAATGGGATGAACTCACCTATAAAATGGAAGCAGATACCAGAATAGATTAGAATCCAGAACCCAACAATATGTGCTTTAGAAGAAACACACTTGAAACAGACTCATACACACAGAGTTAAAATAAGGGGCTAGAGCAGAATCCATTATGTTGTATCTGAAGTTAAAAAAAATAGGAGTAGTAATCATTAACTCAGACAAAAAAAAAGCAATAGACTTAATTAAAAGAGATAAGCAGGAAAACTAAATCCTGCTAAAAGGCACCATAGACAATGAAGTAATATCTATATGCACCAAAGAACATAGCATCAAAATCCTTAAAGGAAAAGTTAAATGAATTATAGAAGGAAATAGTAAAACTATAGTAGAGAGGGACCTTTACTTTCCCCTCTCAGAGCTCGATAAATCTAACCATGTAATAAATAATAAAGAAGCTAAGGAGATAAATATTATCCTAGAAAAGTTAGATATTATAGATCTTTGGAGGAAGACTGAATACAAATAGAAAAGTGTATATCTTTTTCTCAGCTGTATATGGCAACTTCATGAAAAATTGACCATGTATTAGGGCATAAAAACATCACAAAGGCAGAAAATCAGAAATGTTAAATGCATCATTATGAGACCACAATGCAATAAAAATTATCTTCAATAAAGTACTAAAGAAGCAGAAATTAATTAGAAACTAAGTAATCTAATCTTAAAGAATGAGTGGGTCAGTCAAAGGACAAATCATAGGAACAATTAATTTAACTAAAAAGAATGACAACAATGAGAAAGTGCACCAAAATTTGTGGAATGGTTGGTGAAAGATCGTATTTCTAATAGTTAACATCAATAAAACAGAGAAAGAACAGGTCAAGAAGTTGGGTATGCAACTAAAAGAACTAGAAAAAGAACAAATTTAAACCCCCAATTAAACACCAAAATGGAAATCCTGAAAATCAAAGGAGAAATTCATAAAATTGAAAGAAAAGACTATTGAACTAATAAATAAAACTAGGAACTGGTTTTATGAAAAAAAAATTAATTTGATTTTTTTTTAAAAAAGAAGAAAACCAAACTACCAGTATCAAAAATGAAAAAGGTGGATGCAGCACCAAGAAGATACAATTAAAGCAATTAGTAGGAGTTATTTTGCTTAATTACGTATCAGTCAAATTGAAATTCTAAGTGAAATGGATGTGTATTTACAAAAATATAAATTGCCCAGATTAACAGAACAGGAAATAGAATATTTAAACAATTCTATCTTTAAAAAGGCAATTGAACAAGCCATCAATGAGCTCCCTAAAAACATTTTTTAAAAATTCCCCAGTACCAAATAGATTTACAAGTGAATTCTACCAGACACTTAAGGAATTCCAGCTAAGCTCTTTATAATGCTAAGGAATGAAGCCATTAAAGTACTTCACTCAATATGCCAGCAAATTTGGAAAACTCAGTGGCAGCCACTGAATTGGAAAAGATCAGTTTACATCCCAATCCTAAAGAATGGCAATGCCAAAGAATATCCAAATTACCAAATAATTGTGCTCATTTCACACGCCAACATGCTTATGCTTAAGATTCTACAAGCTAGGCAATATGTGAACTGAGAAATACCAGAAGAGTGGGCTGGTTTTCAAAGGCAGAAGAACTAGAGACCAAATTGCCAGTATTCACTGGATTATGGAAAAAGCAAGGGAGGCTTAACTGACTACACTAAAGCCTTTGACTGTGGCAAGTCCTCAAAGAGATTGGAGTACTGGATCATCTCCTGAGAAACCTGTTTGTGGGCCAAGAAGCAACAGATGGAACCAAACATGGAACAATTGATTGGTTTAAGACTGGAAAAGGAGTACTACAAGGCTGTGTATTGTCACCTTTTTAATTTATATGCAAAGTATACCACGTGGAACACTATTATGCTTTACAAAGTGATGAACAGGATGGTTTCAGAAATGTCTGAACACTTACATGAACAGATGCAAAGTGAAGTGAGCAGAACCAGGAGACCACTGTACACAGTAACAGCAGTATTTTAAGATGATCAACCATGAAATTAGTTTTTCTAATCAAGGCATGATGCAAGACAATTCCAAAGGACCCATAACACAAAAACCTCCAGACTGAACTGATGAACTCTGGCTGCATATTGACATACACATTTTTTCTTTGTTTTTTCTTGGAGGTTTTTTGCATGTGTTTTCTTTTGCTATGTGGCTAATATGGATATATGTTTCCATGATTTCACATGTATAATTGATATCATATCACTTGCCTTCTCAAGAGGTGGAGCACAGGCAGGATGGAGGGAAAGAATTAGGAACTCAAAATTTTTCAAAATGAATGTTAAAAAATGTTTACATGACATTGGAAAATATTTAACAAAATAAGAATATTTATGACAGTAATTAAAGAAATGCTCCTCCAGTGGTGCTTCACTCTTAGAATTTCTGTATCTGTACTGTCTCCTTCTCGGTATAGCAGCTCCACACATTGTTCTATTTCTCAATGGGCTCTCCCTACGCTGCTTGCTTAGAAATGAACAGAGGTGGTCTCTCACCTTACATCTATAAACCACCCATGCAGAGATGCTTTGTGGGATGTTTTGCTAAGCTCTCCCTTTGAGAAATCCTTTGTTTGGTTTCAAACTTTGGAATATCTAAAATCACTTTGTATTGATTGATTAGGATCTGCAGTTCCAATGAAGTGTTTGCCTAGGCACCAAGGTAGAGTGCTGGACCTCAAGTTGGGAAGAAATTAAGTTCAAATCCAGCCTCACATTCACTGGCTATGTGACCCTGGGCAAGTCACTTAACCTCTGCTTTTCTGTTTCCTCATCTTCCAGGGCTTTTATGAAGCTCAAATGAGATATTTGTAAAGTATTTCAGAAATCCTAAAGTGCTATCTAAATGCTAACTATGGGAGTGGAAGCAGGGGTCAAGAGTAACTGTAGCAGGTGGGAGCTGCAGTAACCAAGAGGTGTCCAGACACCAGAAAAGCCTGTCATGCACCAGAAGGACCTACGGAAGTCCCATGCACAATGCCCCTACTGAGGCACCTTCCAAAGAACACAGAAATGATGCAAGAAGGCAATAGAATAGGGAAGAGGGGGGAGCTTCAGTGTCATCCATAATAGAAAAGCTTGGCAGGAGGTCTAAAGTCCAGGCATAGGAGGCTTCACATAGCAGCAATTAATGACTCTGCCTCCTTCTTCTCTATATCATATACTGACCCTCTCTTCTCCTCCCCTTTCCTAAGACACAGGAAATTTCTCTCCAGGTGGTTCAGAGACATTCCTTTGGAGAGTCTCATTAATCTGTTATTGTTGATGAGACAAAAGTTATCTTTGCACCTGAGACAGTTGGCTTCTTCCTCTGCCACATCCTAGTTTCTCCCTGCTAACAATGTCACTTTGCTAACAGGTGAAATTATAATCTCAGCTCTAAGGGGAAATGAGGTCAGACTCAAATTTCCTTATAATTCCTGCCCTGACAGTGCCCACTTCATGAATACTCACACACCAACTGGCACAGCTCTACCACCTGCCTGCGAATAGAGAACAACGTGGTAAGTGACTAAAGGTCTCAGCCTCAGAGACAGAAATTGGGAGACTCCCTTCCAGGAGAAAGAAAGCAGGCACCTCAGTCTCTGGATGATGGGGATGGGGCAGGAATTCCAGGAAAGTTGCCTAAATAGAGATATTTATGTCACTGGGACACAGGAAGGGCATGGTACCAGCAATGGGGGGCATGGTTAGGCCTCTTCCTCTGTTGTCTCCCTGCTCTGTACCCTACCCTTCTAGACTAGGGCAGAAGAACGTGTGTGGGATGGGGGAAGGAGAAATCTCAGTTCTAGACCCAGGTGATGAAGGATTCTGCCTCAGCAGCAGCCCCAGAGACTTACTGAGTCCCAACCAATTACTGCCTCACGATCTTGATGAAGGGAAGGGCAATAGTTGCTCTGTGGGATTCCAGCCTAAGGAATAGGAGTTCCTAAACTCTAATTTAGCTCTTTCAACTGAGAGAGAAGGGAACGTGTCTGTGGATCTCAAGACGTCACAGAGGGAGCTCAAGGTCATGATTATTTTCCTATATTTAGAGATAAGTATGGGAGGCAAGAGCCCTGGCTTCTGTTCCCAGGGCCTTTAGTTTTTCTGTTTCCCACCACCTAGCCCCAATACAATGCCTCATAGTTTGCTGAGATCTGATACAAGGAAACAACAGCCTGAGGACTCCTGTGGGGACAGGCAAACTGCTCCTCATGTGGCCACAGTGGCTCCCCTTCTATGGCCCCGAATCCAGCATCTGGCATGTGTCAAACTTACTGTGCAAAGTGGTTTGGGGCTGGAATGCGGAGGCGCTGAAACTCCATTCCTGCCTCCACCATCTCCCCCTCAGTCTTTCTCTCTTCCCTTTCCCAGCATCCTCTCTGTTCCCAGCTGCTTAACATGTGGCACATAGTAAGATTTAGCCCCTTTCTACATCTTTCAAGTTATATTTTATACACAGTGAAAAGAAAACTATCTGCCTGCCTCTAGAAGCCTTGGCATCTGTATAGTATGATGGGAAGTGAAGAGCACTTAATTTAGAGTCAGAAGACCAAGGCTCAGATTCTGGATATGCCACATATAGCCTGTGTGACCTTGGCCAAGTCACTTCCTCTGTCTAAGCCTCAGTTTCCCTGTTGTAAAAAATGCTATCTGAACTAGAAAGCTTTCAAGGTCTCTTCCAGACCAAGTTCTATCATGCTAGTAATAAGCAGTTATTATATTAAAGTGTTAAGTCTTTATCTCTGTTCCCTAAGACAAATAGGATTCATTTTTGTTCCAATGATAAAACACCGTGATCTCAAGCAGAAGACCCCAACCAATCAATTCTGCTTGTGTGAGTCAAAG
The DNA here is from genome assembly GCF_011100635.1 of Trichosurus vulpecula. Lineage (NCBI taxonomy): Eukaryota > Metazoa > Chordata > Mammalia > Diprotodontia > Phalangeridae > Trichosurus > Trichosurus vulpecula. The sequence goes on along the minus strand of NC_050578.1, from coordinate 259,922,981 downwards.
CAGGCCTTGGGGGATGAGGTAGAGAATAAATATTTATTCAACAACTACTATGAACCTAGAACTATGCTCAACATTTTACAAATATCATTAGGATTAAAAATTATTGTTTGTGTTTGCCCAAGGGCTATTCAGGTGCTATGGGTGCCTGAATTGAAGTAGGCTAGATTAGCTAGGACAGACCCTGGCTGAGACACCCTGGGGAGACATCGTTGTCTCTTCATTTGAAAATATTGTTCTAAAAAATATAATGAAGCCAAGGAATTTTTTAACTTAAGTCTCTTAAAGGACAGCTAGGCGGCAAAGTGTATAGAGCACCAGGCCTGAAGTCAAGCAGACTCATCTCCCTGAGTTCAAATCTGACCTCAGAGACTTGTTAGCTCTGTGACCCTGGGCAAGTCACTTAACTCGATTTGCCTTGCTTTCCCTCATTTGTACTAGCAGTGGGAGAAGGAAATGGCAAATCATCCCAATATCTTTCGCAACAAAACCCCAAATAGGATCACACTAGAGTTGGACACAACTGAAAAACAATTGAAAAGCCCCTTAAAAGCAGCAAACAGGGTCACAAAACTCCCGAGCAAGGTGCTCAGGGCCTGCCACAATGTGCTAGTATTTAAAGGCACTGACAACCCTCACAGTCCTTAACTGGATAGAGAGAGAGAGAGAAAAAACAATTAACTGGTATAGCCCAGTGATTTTATCATAGTAGGGAGCTCTCAGCAAGGAAACTGCCTCCAATAATGTAGCTGTTCTGCAATTTATAATCTTAGAGATTTGCCTGGAACACAGAGGCATTAATGGACCTTCCCAGAGAAACACACCTATATACAGTACCAGAGACAAGATTTGAACCCGGGTCCTTCTGACTCGGACAGCCCTTCATCCACTACAGCACACTGCCTGGCACCATCTACTTGGCATAAATAATTACTTAAAATAGGAAGCTACCAGATGGTCAACTTCTTCCCCAATCTCAGTCCCCTACCTGACATCATCTTCAGCCTAGTTCCTTCCACTGCCTTGCCAAAGGTTTGATTTGTCCATAGATCTAGGCATCTAGGAAAACAATCTGAATTGTTACCCAACATAAGGCCTCATTTCCTAAGGATCCAAAGTCTCTCCTAGCCTTACTTCACTCCCCCACCCCACATGTATTCTTGCTCAATTGAATGTCTTAAAAATATTGGGGTTTGGGGCACCTTTCCATTGAACTCCCTTGGAAACATTTTGAAAGCCTTATAAAATATGGCAGCAGAACTTCAGCTGGTTCAGTTGGTTCATCCCTTGTTGTGCTCAGGTTGTGCACTGGGGGAAGGCACAAAGGTTTAGACCAGATCAGGTCACAGCTCTCCTAGAGACATAACCTAGAGAAAGGAAATGTGGGGGAAAGGCCTATGGGAACCATAACTAATACCAAAAACAACAGGCAATATAAGCATTAGGGACCCACAAACTCTACGCTACATGAATTCCCAGGCAAGAAACAGCTCAAGTCTTGAATAATTCAAATGGCTGACAATGGCTAGCCTTTCTATAGTGCTTTAAGGTTTGCAAAACTCTTCATCTATGTTAATTCATTTTATTCTCACAACCCTGAGAACTAGGTTCTATTTCCACCTCCCTTTTGCAAATGGTGAAATTGGGGCTGAACAAAGCGAAGTGACTCGCTCACGGTCTCACAGCTGGTGTGTCTGCAGCAAGATTTGAGCTATGGTCTTCCTAACTCTAGATCTACCCCTCTATCCACCAGACCAATGTTTTTCTAGGGCTTTAAGTTTTAAAGGCATTTTCCCTTTCAATAATCCTGTAAGGCAAGTAGCGTAAGGTTTCTATTTCCCAGTCGTCATTGTTGTTCAGTCATTTCAGTCATGTCCCCATTTGGGGTATTCTTGGCAAAGATACTGGAGTGGGTTGACATTTCCCTTTCTAGCTCATTTTACAGATGAGGAAACTGAGGCAAACAGGGTTTGTGACTTGGCTAGGGTCACACAACTAGCAAATGTCTGCGGCCAGATTTGAACTCAGGAAGATGAACCTTCCTGACTCCAGACTTGGCCCTCTATCTGCTGTGCCACCTAGCTATTCTTACTGATCCCTGAGGAGAAAAATGAAAAAAACCTGCTTTCTCTGGGTGTTAAGAAAGTTTAGATTTTTTCTTAGGATGAAGAAAAGTAGGAAAGGTCATAACTATCTTCAAGGGAGATAGACTTCCACAATATTTTTTCCCTCAAAATGCCAGTGAATGGTATATAAGCATCTGAGGACTGCTTAAAAGACAGGTAAAACTGCCCCTGACTTGGCCACAGTGGCTCCCCTTCTCTGGCTCAGAATCTAGCATCTGGCATATGCCAAGGCAGCAGAAATGTGCAAACTGCATGGGGGCTCTGATGCAGAAGCTCTGACCCTTCATCATCTTCCCAGAAGTCTTTCTCTCTTCCCTTTCCCAGCATCCTCTCTCTTCCCAACTGGTGAAGTAGCCACCAATGATGTTGGTATGACCCTTCAAGAGAAGGGTCATGGTAAGTAACGTTCACAAATCATAGATGTCAAGCTGGAAGACACCTTAAAGTCCAACCCCTTCATTTTGCATTTGAGGAAACTAAGCCCTAGAAATGTGTGGTGACTTGCCCAAGGTCTCACAGGAAGCACGTGACAAGGCTGGGACTCAAATCAAGGATCTCTAAATCCAAATTGGACATTCTTCCTACTGAACCACACCAGACAATGCTGTATAGAGGTGTGTCTTGCAGGCCTTTAGTAAAGAAAAAATAGCTCAGAGAACAGGAGAGCCAAAAATGACCAACAGCTGGCTGTTGTAATATCTCTGGATCCATACACCATCCCCCCAAAAGAAAAAGGATATTGATGACCTTACGGATATAAGCCAATGCCCCTGGGTAGGTGTAAGGTGGTAAGTCCGACACCTATTCCCAGGAAAGGGACAAGGTAAAGACAGTCTTGACCAGGAGCTGGTGTCAACAAAGTGACAAGGGCATGTATGAGTGAAGCAGTAGGCTAGGAGGAGGTTCCAGTAACCTTGAGGCATGTACCATGCTCTCTTTCCTTTCCTAAGGCTACTTGAAATCAAAATTATGAAGACAGAGTTGCATGCAGATTATGGGCCAGGGTTAATGGACCAGTGGCCATAGAGTAGAGCTAACTAGTTTTGGAAGGAAGACCAAAAGAACTCGGTAAGAATCAACTGCCTCCTTGAGCACACATTTTGAGCCTTTGATAATCCACAGAGCACCGGCAGTTAGGAGTCATAGAACCCGGACAGGCATTCAGCCCCCTCTATCAACTGGGCCTTCCCAAGTATCCAACCTGATTTCCTATTCTTCTGCAGTATGTTTTATCTCCTCTGGGCAACCCAGTCTCTTCACTCTCTTCACTGTGACATTTTCATTTCTTCTTGCATACCTGCAATTATTTTTTCCATATCTGGAATTTTCTTGCTCCTTTTCAGATCCTTCCCATCCTCATGTTTCACCTCTCTCAGGAAGCCTGACATTCGCATTGAATAAATGCTAAAGTATGCAAATGAGCTAACATTTGTTGGCCCCAGTTTCTACATCTGAAAAGTGATGATAAGACTATTCCTTCTCACAGAGTACTTATAAAGTTCCATGTTAAAATAAGTTTTAATTATTATTACACAGAGTTATTTATTGGTGTCCACCAATTGGTATCAAACCAATGAGTTGTCTGGTGGATGCTGACTTGTGCTCCACCACATGGGAAGGTTTGATGCAGCCCATGTAGAAGGTGGGGAGGATGGGGAACTTCACTGGGAATGTTTCAATCTGTAACAGTCCATATCTTTTGCATTTCTCCCAGGTCACTTTGGATCAAAGCAGTTCTTTTGCCCAAGGCATCGAAGGAATGAATTCTCAAGATAAAGTTCTAGGGATTATGTACCTGAATCTGACTTTATTTGGAGTACTAGGAAATGCTTTTCTCCTTTACCTACACAGCTTTAAACTCTTCTCTGGTCATAGGACAAAACCTATAAGTCTGATAGTCATCCACTTGGCCTTTGTCAACACCATGATGATTCTTTTCAGAGGTATCCCCAGAATATTAGAGGTTTGGAGCTTGAAATCCTCCCTCAATTTCATTGGAGGTAAAATCATAACTTACCTGATAAGAGTGACCTGTGGCCTCTCACTTTGCAGCACCTGCCTCCTGAGTGTCTTCCAAGCTATCACCATCAGTCCCTATAGGCCCATATGGGCAGAGCTCAAATCTAAGGCCCCAAAGGGTATCATTCCCTGTTGTGTCTTCTTCTGGTTTTTCAATTTACTGGTAGATGTCGCTTTGCCTATATATGTGACTGGTCCAAAGAACAGCAGTAAAGTGAGATGAAACATTGGCTATAGCTCCTTTGATTTGCATGCCACAAATACCATAAAAATTGTTATCTGGAAATCTGTTTGCGATGCGGTGTTTGTGGGTATTATGACCTGTTCAAGTGGCTACATGGTGCTTGTCCTCTACAGGCACCACCAACATGTGCAGCACATGCTCATCACCAGCCTGTCTTCCAGAGTCCCCTCTGAGACCAGAGCCACCAAAGTCATCCTGATGCTTGTGATCAGCTTTGTCATCCTGAATGCTGTCAGTTCCCCTTCAATTATTCATATGGCTTCTCACATTATATCTAGGACCTGGGTAATCAATGTCACTGTCCTTCTCTCCCTGTGTTATCCAGTAGTCAGCCCCTTTATGCTGATTAGCATTGACACCCAAATCCCCAGTCCCTACTGTGTTCTGAGGGATGAAAAGCCCCCATCAGGAAGAACCCCATCTGAAAAGAACTGCTGAGGAAGTTATCAATCGATTTGGTAGACGTGAAATTTACATTGTGTGTCATATGCCCCCAACAGACTCTAAAGTGATATCTGACTTTTTGTGATATTTAAATAAGTAATATTTAAAAGGTCACACCATCAAAAAAACTAAAGTGTAAGGGAGGAGGTACCTTTCAGAACTGTACAGGGTGTTCCTAAACTCTGGACTCATGGGCAAAAATGCATTTTTTCAAGAAATGAAATGAATGAAATTTTTAACATTTTATTTAATAGGAATATTAATAAATAACATCTTCAATATGATTTCCATCATTTGTGATGCAAAGGTTGATGCGCTTTGCAAGATTCACGTGACCTCAATGCAATAACTCCACATTGCCATCAATTTTAGCACATTCACTATTTATGCATTCAATCAAGTGCATTGCATCTGTGATTTTCATTGAGTACACCTTCTCCTTTAGCATACCCAAGAAAAAGAAGTCAAAGGGGCTAAGGTCTATTAATATTCCAAATATTTCAAAATATGCATTTTTCTTATGTGTCCAGACTTGAGGGACACTCTGTAGATAGGGAAGAATTCTCAACTATATAAGACAGGCATAATCAAAAAAATAATATTGACTTTTTCTCTTATATAAAGTTATCCATAAATAAAATAATAAAAAAGCAGCATGGTGTAGTCACAAGGTATAGTGGGTACAATGTCTGTACAACAGTGGTTACAATGCCAGACCTGTAGTCAGGAGGACCTGGGTTCAAATCTCACTTCTGTCCTTAGCTATGTAACTCTGGGAAAATCATTTCATCTTGCTATGCCTCTTTCCTCATCTATAAAACAAAAGGATTAGACTCAATGGCCTTTATGATCTCTTCTAGCTCTAAATCTATGATTCCAAGAACTCAAGTGGGAAAAATATAAGATATACAGGGAATTTATACTATTAGATTACATATGATATGTAACAGTAATTATCAGTATTACTAATATTAATTATTAATATTATGTAATATTATATTTTATATTATATTATACTATGTATTACGTTCTGCAACAGGCAATATAGTCAATGGATACAAACAATTCCCAAAGGAAGTATTGCAAACCAATTTTTTAAACCCTATGAAAACACATTTCCAAATCCTTAATAAGAGAAATTCAAAGATAAGCAACTCTAAGGTTTCACTTAATACCCTACAAACTGGCAATGATGATTTTTTTAAATAGTATTGCTCATATGGATTAAGCGCACATGGATTAACTTGGTAAAGTTGTGAATTACTCCATCTATTTTGGAAGTCAATTTATAATTATGAAAGACGCAGCTATTCCCCTCTTTGACTCAGAATTTCCGCCACTAACCATATAGCCCACAGAGAGGTCAAAGTCTGAGACAAAGGCCCAAACTGTATCAAAATATTTCTAGCAATGTTTTTTCTTGTAGCAAAGAACTACACATAGTATGGATGCTGATCAAATGGAGAATGGCTAAAAATACTATGGTTATATGAATGTAATAGAATAATGTTGCTCAGTAAGAAATGACAAATATGAAGGATTCAGAAATATATGAGATTTGCAGAAATTGATTCAAAGTGAAATACACATGATGAACAGAACAGTACTCACAATAACTACAATAATGTAAAGGAGAAGATCATTGGAAGGAAGGCCAGCTCTGAGTAGCTGAAATCCAAGAGCACACCTAGCGGAGTATCTTCCCTCCTCATCTGTGATCACATCCTCTTTCACATGAGAACTCATTTCCTGAGCAGCTAGGTGGCTCAGTGGATAGAGTTTCAGGCCTGCAGTCAAGAAGACTCATCTTTCTGAGTTAAAATCTGGCTTCAGATATTTACTGTGTAACCCTGGGCAAGTCATTTAACTTCCGTTTGCCTCAGCTTCCTCATCTGTAAGATGAGCTGGAGAAGGAAATGGCAAACCACTCCAGTATCTTTGCCAAGAAAATCCCAAGTTGAGCCACAGAGTCAGACATAACTGAACAACAACAACCTAAGCAGGGGTAAATTTCTAGTGGGCAAATGCATCTAGGAGAATAAATAAAATTCACACTCTTTTCATCCATTCTGAGTTACCTAGTCTCACGTTCATATTTTTATAGGTCATTTATAGTTGGCATACAAGTTCACCATACTGCCCATTTTCATCAGCAAAAATGAAAAAAAGAAATTTCCTTTCTCTTCTTCATTGGAAGTATTGGTAACATCAGGAATTTGTTTAAAAGTACACTTTGGAAAGTCTTCAACTTCAACAACCTTGAATCAAAGGTATCAGTATTATTTTTAGAAAGGAATCAAATGGGAAAATCCTGATCTTAATTATGACCAGGATATAAGTTAATCATGCCTGCTATTCTGTCTTTCAGAAAAGTAACAGAAATTTTATGTCCAGTCCAACAAAGAGTATGTAATGTGAAGCAGGAAGAATCAAGGAGTCTGCTTCCACATTCCATTAATAGAACTTGATACATCCAGGCTTCAGGACAGGCAGTATCATCTGCCATGAGTGCCACATGGCCACCAGTGAGATCAGACCTTCATATTAGCTTAGAAAGAGAGGGGAAAAATCTGCACAGCTCTGAAATATAGAAGTGTCTTAATAAACACCTTGGACTGTTTCAGAGAAGTCAAAAAGTTCAGAGAGAAATGAATCCAAAAAAATGGTAGTACCTCCAGTAAACGACAGAGTGTCCAGAAAAGGGTTGAAATGGGGGTCTGGCACATCCTTGCAGGAGGATCTATAGCCCAATAAAGGAATCTTTAAGGTGACTTTCTAAATGAGGGACCCAGGGATGGAGACATCTTTAGAATACCAGTGGAATGGTTTAGAATACCACGCTATGTAAATGGGTTGTAAGGGCTTAAAGAGGTCATAGGCTAAAGAAACATCAATTGTCAATTATATGCATTTTATTTATTTGCCATATGTCTTTATTCAATTGTCATTTCTTTAAAATAAATTACAAATTAAAATTTTTAAACCTCCATGCTCTCAAAATTGAATTCTCTCTTGTAACAAAGTGTAACAACCCCTGTGAGCTACTCCCATAACATGCACTCAACATTTGCAGATTTGATCCTCAGGGAACAGCAGCCACATCAGGTTCTATGAATAATCCTGTGGTTCTTCACTCCTAATTCATGATTCCCCATCAATGAGCATCCTACTAATAACCAGTCAGTAGAAAATTAGCTCTTAGCAAAGTATTTACTAAGATAGCATAGTAAAAACAGTTGGGACAAAATATCCCTCTTACAAACCTGGAGTGCATTCTCCCACAAACATGTATAGTATCTATGGAAAGAGTAGATTCAAACATAGAGTGGTGAGGCACATTCCCATGCATGTGGCAAGAGCAACTCAAAATGACTGGTAAAGAAGGGCCTGGACATCCTTTCTTTATTCAGAGTCTTTCCATTTAGGTTCCTTGGGTCAGCCCCTCTTCACAGCCCAACCCTCAATTTCTAGACATCACAGTCCTGAAAACTTCTCATCCCTTCAGGCACTTGTTCTTCAGTATCTGGGTCTATCCAGAGTCTGTATCTATGCTCCACACTAGATGCAGTATCTCCCACTGTCCAGTATCTTCCATTCAAAGTTACATGGCTAATGTGAGGGGAAGATAGAGAAATTTCTTTCTACCTTACCCCTACAGAGGACTCTTCCACCATCAGGACCCATTTTGCAATGTCTGTGAAGCTATAACTTGAAATTCCTTCAGGAATTAACTATTTAAAGCCCCTAGAGATATAGTGAACTTGTTTGCTCACCCAAGTGTTGAGAAAATGATTGGCACCAACTTAATTTCTTGGCTGTTCTCACCCCTTAAAGGAACTAGGAGATCTCTATAGTCAACATAATATATCATTGACACTTTGTTATTATATTCTGGGCCTTTTGTGATATCAAATAAGTTGAGGTGTCAAATCCTCCCCAACAAAAGAAAGACAAAGAAGCAAAAACTCCTATGCTACAAAAATTCTCAAAAATTGTAACGGAATGCCACAAAAAGCCTTTTTTGAGAAAATATTATTCTGATATCCTCGAAAAGGCAACGTAGAGGACAAAAAACTGATGGGGTACTTGGGTGCCTGTGCATGAACCCCAATTCCAAAATCACATTTCTCCCTAGCCTTAAAACACTGTCTCAGGCAGTTTCTCTCCAGGCCAAGGACAGTATGCGCTAGCAAAACAGGACAGCATGCCCTAGAAAAACACTTATCTCTCTTCCTGATACAGTAGCCAGCTGCACCTACAGAATGAGTTGGCTGTGTACTGGCTAAACTGGCTGTGTACTGGCTCATAGAGATATTTACTACTCACTGGATTATCATATGCATCCTGAACTCCTCATTATGTGTATCCTAGACTTGGATATATGTATATTCCCTTACATTTATCTTGTCTAACAAGACATTGCTGAGGCACAACCTGAGTATTTCTCAGTCAGCCCTGACCATTAGCTGACTTAGAGATGTTTCAGGCCTAAAACCAAACCTTCCTGTGGCCCTTCTGTGGGCTATTTCCCATTGAACTCTGGGTAAAATACCTGCACAGTAGATACTAAATGTACATGTTCCTTTAAGAACTGACCACACCTTAACCACTCCCTAATCCCTCCATGAATCACCTAATTAGCATATCTGGCACATGTTTTACTGTAGTTTATCCTATATAAACTTTAACTGTACCCCTCTAATGTTGCAGATTCCCTAAGAACTCTTGTACACTGAAAAGAGTAAAAATAAATCTTTGCCAACTTGACTTAAAGAATGCTTGAGTCCATGAATTTATTCCAAACAATCCTGTCAGGGGACTCCAGTCTTGGGGTTCCCGGACTTTTTCAACCCCCATCAAAACCACAGAACAATTTCACTAATACTATTGGTGTAAAAATTTTAAATAAAATACTTCCTTGGAGACTACAAAAAAATTTAGAAAATATGCACCATAACTAAGTTAGATTCATAACAGAGATTCTCTCATTATAATGTGAATTCCTTGAGAGAATTCTAGTTCCCCCCCATCTTTTTTGTATCCTCAGCACCTAACACAATTCCTGGTACATGATAAGAGGTTGATAAATGCTTGATGACTGGCTGACATTAGGAAAACAACAACCATAATTTATCACGTAAATGAGAATAGTCACCTCATTATTTCTATGGATTCGGACAAAGCCATCTACAAAACGTAACACTCGATAATAAAAACTCTTAAAATAGGTATGGAAGGGTCCTCATGTGATACAGTCGAAAGAATATACCTAAAATCAAGAGCCACGATGTCACTGGTCCTCTTTGAAAAGGAAAGACAAACAACAGTCTTTCTGATCACATGATCTTTTTCCTGTCCTTTGATGGTTTAAGTTTCAATGTCTTGACCCTTTCTCCCGTCAATGTTGTCCTTTTTGCCTTGCTTTTTCCCTGCTACAAGCTACTTCCTCTAGGGCCAAAAATTATAGAGGAAATTATGATTTATATTGGTCAAGGTATTTAACTCATCAGGAGTTCCCTATTCTAATGAAACCACAGGGCATTCCCTCACACCACCAAGCAAGGCCAAAAAACCCCAAAACATAAAAGCAGATCAGTGGAACAGACCACACAATCAAGAACACACATACACACACACACACACACACACACACATGCACGCATAACACGTGCACATGTATGTATGTGTGTGTATAATTTCTTACATTCTAAGATCTCCTTTAGCCAGTCGTGACTCCCTATTATTCCACCTCTCCCAAAGCTTCACTCCTCCCAAAACTCGTCTTTATCCTTAACATGGTGCCCCATGCCTCAGCATTCCATCAGGCTATCATCCCTACCCTGACTTCACTTTTCTTCCTTCTCAAACTTGACCCTATAATTAACGAGCAAACCATTACACTTGAACCCTTGAACTCTTATATATCATTAATTGTTCCTTCTCAAATCATAACCTTGGACTATTCCTACTATTTACATCCTACTCTTGCAGAAGAAGTCATGCAACCATGCTGACTGGTCCATTATCAATTTATGTTGTCTATTCTCAAGCAGGCTCCCTCACTACTACAAAGCACTCATGCCCAGGAATTCCCAGCCTCTCCAAACCACAAGGTTGCTCCATCTTATGGTCTCTATTCAGGCACTTATTCTTGGGGTGGGGAGAACCCACAAAGCAGAAGAGGTATCCAAAAATTTGAAGTCCAGTGTCATGCTCATTTAGACCAACATAGCTTCATGGAGTTCATGCTGTCATATAGTAAATGAGTACCTATTAAGAACCTCATGTTTTCCAGGCATAACAAAAGTCTTACAGATAATTCAAAGAGTCCAAATATCCTCAAGAAATGAAAGAGAGATAGTAAAGTTATCTATCCTTCTAAATTCTACTAATCATTTCCTACTCAAAGGCTAATCTTTTATGTGTCCCACAAGTCACAGGAACCAAAGGATCCCTGTTCACACAGGCCCTTCAGCAAGAAGCCAGGGGATATGTGTCTTGGACAGGAAATGACTGATGAAGGGACCACCAGAAGGAGCCAGGGCACCCACTTAGCTCCATGGGAAGTGACCCCAGCAGAGCAAAACAGGAGCAGATCCTCTATTTGTATCCCAGTGGAAGAGAAACCACTCTATGGGAGACTACAGTGAAAAGTCCAAGCAGGGCTTCATAAGGAGGGTGATTCAGGGATGTCCAGGGCAGAACAGCTCAACAGGAGACATGGATTATAGACACTGGGCCCTCACTCATCACCTCTCAGGAATCCTGGACCCACTACTCTCCATGACCTCTGTGAACCCACTTTTCCCCCTTCCTTCTCAACAAACAAAGGAAAGTTTCTTTCTCAGCTGCTCACAGATACTCATTTAGAGACTCTAATTAATCAGTCATCATTGTTGACAGAGATTTGCACCTGGGACAAAAGTTTGCTGCTTCTTCTGACACATCCCAGCTTCCCTCTGCAGACAGTGTCAGCCTTCCTGGAGGTGACATGATAATCGCACCTCGGGGGGAGATGAGATCACACACGGCTAAATTTATAATCCCAGCCCTGGTCATCTTCCACGCACATATGCCCATACCCTGATTGCCACAGCTCTACACTCTTCCCTAGTAGCAGAGATCAATCAGCCTGGTGAGTAACTCCAGGTCTTAGTCTCAGAGAAAGAGACTGGTAGAGACTCTCTTCAGGGAGAAAGAAACCAGGATTCCAGGTCTCTAGGTGTTGAGGCTTAGGAAAGTGTCTAAATAGGTATAATTAGGCCACTTGGAAGAACATTGTACCCAAGCTGAGGGTTGGCTAGACCTCTGCCTCTGTAGGTTCCCTGCTCAGGTCCCATCTAGGTTGTATCAGATTGTGTAGGACTGGAACTCCTGAGGAATTCAAGTGGGGGCACCAGGAGCATGCTGGGGCATAGTCAATAATAGTCTGATGAGATGAGTGGAAGGAGCCATAATCACTGAGCCTGAATGCAGCGAAGTATCAAGATTCTCTGTACCCTAACTCAGTCTCTGCCAATCTAGAGAGAAGATGCCTCATATCTCTTTGACTCATAGGGCAGTTCCAAAGTCATGATTCTCTATAGGTTTGTAGATAAGAATAGGAGTCAACATTTATCTTCTAATCTCAGTTCCCTTATTTTCTTCCTTCCTTACCCTACTTCCTAGACCTCTTAGTGTGTTGATGGCATTAGGTCAGCAGGCTGAGAATTCATATGAAGACAAGAAAAGCTGTGAAAACACTCCTGGCATAGCAGGCCCAGCTCTCTCTCTGTCCCAAAATCCAAAAGCTGCCATATGTCAATTTGGCTTTAATATACAAGCCACCAGGTCATTCTAATTGCGGTGTCTCTAGGTCCTTCATTCCAGTCTCCTCCAACTCTACCCCTGCTCTGGTCCTCCCCAATCTCAGCCACTTACTGTCCATCCCATAGTAAGATTTAGCAGTTTCCTATATTTTATGTTATTTCTTATATAGAGATAAAGCAGACCATATCTATGTACATGTGAAAGTATGGCCATCCATGCAGAAAGGTGTCATACAAAGAACACTTAATTTGGAGTCAGATGACCAGGTTCCAAATTCTAGTTGCTATTTCTTGCCTGTGTGACTGTGGGGAGAGGGGGGGAGTTTTCTCCCCCACCCCAGACTTCAGTTTCTTCCTTGTATGGCAGTTGGATAATCTCTAAGGTCGCTTCCAACTCCAAGACCTATGTCTATTTCTCAGTCCTGAAAAAGGAAGGATACTGGAGTTTTATCTTTGGACCCTGGGACAATGCACAGATCAATCCTAAGCAATTTGCCCACAACCATCCAGTTCTTTCTGACTAGGAAGGGATAGACTCCTGTCTACAAATTATCTGAGTGCGTCCTCAGAGTCTATTTAATTCTCTCTGCCAGAGGGCATGGGAGCCTGCCCTGTACAAGACTAGGTTGGGTAAGGTAGGCAATAGTGGAGAGGTCCTGTGCAAAAAATAAATAAATAAATTGCTGTGTCTCTTTAAAAAATACCATTCTATTCCGTTTAGATGTATTTTAAAGTTAAGTGCTAATGTAACCATGGGTTATTCTGATTACAAAAACCACGGTCATGTTTAGTAATCTTTCATAGTGATGCCGATTAAAACCTTCTACTTAGTTTCAATTTGCAAAAACCTCAATTTTTAAAGAGCTAGAGCTAAGAAAAATAGTGGAGTTGAACATACTTAAGAGAAATAACAATCCTGGGGAACTCACCCAGCAAACTTGGGTGCGCATGATTCCTTGAAATCAATGAATATAGTATATTAAGGATGGTGTGGGTGGAGCTTTGCCCTAAGATGCTGAAATTAGAGGCATTAATGGCACTTACATTATCCTTTCTGGTAGGAAAAAAAACTGAGCTTACTACCTGGATTTGGGGGTAATATATTTTCAGTCCAGACCTCTGATTTCAATGGTATGAGAAGCCACTGGTGAGGGATTTTCCTCTTCAGTTGGTCAACAAGCATTTACTCAGCACTTACAACATGTCCAGCATTATACTAAGTGCTGGGTGGGGTTTTAAGTCATAGCTCAATCCCTGACCTCAAGAAGCTTACATTCTAGTGGAAAGGAGATGACCCTGTAAGTAAATAAGTATAGAGAGTAAATGGAAGATAACTTCAGATAGGGAGGTACTAGCATCTAGGACAATGGGAAAGGCTCCCTGCAGAAGGTGGGACTTAAGTCTTGAAGGAAACCAAAGAAGCCAAGAGGAGAGGAGGACCCATATGTCAGGCATGGAGAACAGCCAGTGTGATGGAACCAAGCAGGGAGATAGAATGCTGGGTAAGAACAAGTAAGCTGTGTGTGTGTCCCAGAGATAATAGGGAGTCATGGGAGTTTATAGAGTATGGGAGTAACATGGGACAGACCTGCACTTTAGAAATATCTCTTTGGTAACTGAATAGAAGATGCCCAATACAGATCAATGACTGTTCTGAAGCTTAACATCTTAGAGAGTCACCTGGGTCACTAAGAATTTAAATGATTTGCCCAGGGTCACACAACCAATATGTGTCAAAGCCAGGACTTGAACCTGGGTGGTCCTGATCGCGTGGCCAGACTTCTATCCACCATACCCAACTGCTTCTCAGTACCTAATCAGCAAAAATAATTCTTTGAAATGAGAAGTTACCTTTATGGGCTCTGTCCTTCCTCCATTTTTGCTTCTTTTCAGCCATGTCTCCTCTTCCTCCCACCCTCCCCAACCACTAGTCTTGTCTGACCATTGGGTTTCTTTCACCAATTCAGTATTCTGGATTGGTAACCCAGGGTCTCTCCCCACTGCAAACCTTGAGTCCTGAGATCTGTTGTCTCTACCTAGGCCCCAGCCCACTTCTATCCTTGTCCAGTGGAATTTACCTTTAAAAATTGAATGGAAAACTCCATTTGATCTGCTTTCCCTGCATTTGTTTTCTGGTGCTTTCCCCAAGCTAGTCACAGACATTTATTATTATTTATTAAGATCATCAGCCAAGCATAGTCACAGCTGTATGAAGAGGACAGCAGTGTGTATTAGTAAAAATACCAAGTTGAGGAGGGATTGACTCCTCTCATCTTAAAGGGATGAGCAATGTCAATGTGACTTGTAACTCTAATGGCAGATGGAAAAGGCAAGAAGCAAAAGAGAGTCATGATACCATTTCATGTGGTTCCAGGAAGTAAACATCACTGGGCTCTTGACTAATTCGGTTTACAAAGCACTTTGCTGACAATCACCTTGTCGGCCTCGGCATTAAAAATTTTATTTCTGTTTTCTGATGACTACATCAGTAAAACTACAGCAAAAACTTATTTCTTTGAGAGCTTAGGAATTTGTATGGAAAAACCAGCTATGTATCCTTTCTTGGGATAAGCAGAAAACAGGAAAGAGTCAGAATCTCCATAGTAGAAGAAAGGTGGACCTCTAACTCCAAATGTCAGCAGCTAGTATATAAGCTTCTTTAAGAAAAAGGGAAAAGGAATTATAAGGTATAATCCACAGACCCTTTCTCTGGGATCACGTGGACTAGGCCCATTCCTGAGGCCTGACCCAAATGTCTCAACATGACTTTGGTTCATTTTTGAACCCAGCTTGACTTTATTCTGGAGAAATCACTCAATATAGTTGTTATCTAGCTCACCACATTGTGAACAAAAGAATTTCCCATATATAAGCACAATAGATAATAAGAATATCAAATAAGGATAGTCTTCCCCAGAGTAACTTCAAATGTCAGTGAATAACATGTAAGGCTCTCTAGGAAACCTAGCCCTCACTCTTGAGAGGTTATGAGAAAACATGACCTGATTTCAAACTGATATTCATTAGAAGACACCTACCGAATTCACACCACAATATACTGGAGAGAACAGTAAAATATCCTTCTTATAATGTATCTGAACTCTAGACTCCAAAACAGAGTACATTGGAAGCGTTGTTTCGTCCCCAACAGAACCAAGATTATATTAGCTTCTTGGCATCTGCATCACACTGCGGATTCATATTGAACTCCCAATCCAACAGACCCTCGGATATCCTTAAATGATTTTCTTGTGAAGTCTGTTTTTTGAAGCCAAGTTTGTGAATGTATGTTTATTCTTCATTTAATTTAATCTATGGAGATTCAGACCAGTATTCTAGCCATTTACTGTAAAATCTCTTCAACATAGATATCTTTCCTAGGATGCCTTTTAATTTGTAAATATGATTAGCATGCCATTCACGCCTTTATCCATGCAAATGATCAAAATGTTAAATTGCATTGGTCCAAGGGGAGAAAACCAGAGGAATTTACCAAAGAACTTCCTGCATGCTGAGATCAACCCGTTAATTACTATGCTTTATGTTTCATTACAGAACAAATTCCAAAACTACCCAACCATACTTTAGTCTAACCCAAATCTTCATACAAGGATGACATAAGGGCCTTTGTGAATTGTTTACCAGTACCCAGGTAAGCCGTATTTACAGCACTGACCTGAATTATCAATCTAATAGTGCTGTCAACAATGTACTCAGTCTGACACAACCTATTCCTGATGAAGGCTGTTGCCTCTTTCTAATTGCCCTTTCTGTGTCTGGATAGTCACGTTAATACATTATTCTAAAATGTTAGGAAGGAAGGCAAGGAATGACAGTCAAGAGACAAACTTTGAAAACTCTATTCTCTTACCGTCTTCTTAAAATCAGGACAATATGTTCTCATTTCTATTCCTCTAACATTTCTTTCATTCTGGTGGTTTTTCTTTTTCTTTTTAAATAGGATTTGAAAAAGGATTTGAAGCAGTTTCTAAGTCTGTAAAACTGAGGTAGAAATATTTGTACTACCTCCTCCACAAAGTTAAGTTGTAATTACTAGTATATGGGAAATGTGTTCATTACATATTTTTTCACTGACGGGATTGATGGAAAGCTGTCTCATGACATAAATCTCACATCCTCCTCCCCACACCCTCCACACACACACACCCCCTGCATCTAGGATGGTTTGTTAGGACAACAAATCTAAAGTAATAGTTAAAGCTCACAGCTCATATGATTTTCTTTTTTTTTTTTGCTTGTTTTAAATTTTTTGTGGTTTATTTCGGCTCTGTTGCAAGCTCTGATTTGCAAGTTAATTTCTGATCGGGAGATCCTCATCTAACAGGTAAAGAAAACATGGGATTTTATTGGGAAACTGGGTTTGGAATAGTAAAAATCTTCTATGTTTCTTGCCAGGTTACTTTGAATCAAACAGCACCTCTTCTGCCTAAAACATCTGAGGAATGATTTCTCACAATGAAGTCTTGGGGATTGTCTATCTGATCCTGATAGTACTTGGAATTGTGGGGAACTCTGTCCTCCTTTACCTATATGGCCATAAATCCATCACTGGTCATAAGACAAGACCTATAAATATGATTGTCATCCACATGGCCTTTTCCAATTCCATGCTCATTGTCTTCGGAGGAGTCCCCAAGATAATGCAGGTCTGGGTGTTGAAATCTTTCCTAGACTGTAATGAGGTTAAAATCCTAAATTATTTGATGCGAGCAGCCCGGGGCCTTTCCCTCTGTACCTCTTGCCTCCTCAGTGTTTCCCAGGCCATCACCATCAGTCCCTATAGTCCCATGTGGGCAGGGGTCAAGGCTAGAGCCCCAAAATGCACCCTCCCCTGCTGTCTGCTCTGCTGGGTTCTCAATCTACTCACAGCCATCTTCATTCCTATATATGTGACCTGCCCGAGAAACAGCAGCAAAGAGAGGTGGAACATTTGGTCCAGCTCTCTGAACTTGCATGCCATAAATACTATAAAAATTGCAATCTGGAAGTCTGTCTATGACGGTGTGTTTGTGGGTCTCATGGCCGTCACCAGTGGCTACATGGTGCTTGTCCTGTGCAGACACCACCAGCGGGTCCAACACATTCGCAGACCCAACATGGCCCCCAGGGCCTCCCCAGAGACCAGAGCCACCAAAGCCATCCTGCTCCTGATGATCTTCTTTGTCTGCTTTACCTCAGTCAGCTCCCCTTTCAGTGTTCATATGGCATATTCAGAAGAAACCAAGCATTGGGTGATCAATGGCATAATCATTCTATCCCTATGTTATCCCACAGTAAGTCCCTTTATACTGATCAGCAGTGACACTCATATCACCTGGGCCTGTCATGGCCTCTGATGGATGCAAAGCTCCTGCTTCCCTTCTCTTCCCCTGACCCTGCAACAAATAACTCTAAGACTTCCAATAAGGGGTGGAAAGGAGCTGGTCCTTCTCCATCTCTGCATCTTTGCCCACATGTCAGCTAGCACAGCGGAACTCAACCAGGAGAGTGTCACTTGGGCTCCTGACTACCTTTTCTTCTTTCTTGATTGAATGACCATCTATCCTGTGATGAACAGGTCATGGCTCAAAGGTGACCTTAAGAGGTCCAGATGTCCTGTGTCCCTTTGGTCAAAGCTGAATGACAGGAAGGGGGAAGCTCCCAGCAACAACTCCACTGCTCTTGGTTAGAATGGCTTCCGACAAAAAGACCATCCCCAAATCAGCCACTTTACCAGCAAATGTACCAGGGGTTGTTTGGATAATGCTGAGCTGAAGTGAAATGTAAAAGCCTAAACAGTGATCCCAAACACTGCTTTATGTCTCGATGGTTTTAAGTATCATTCTCCTAGCCCATTGCTACTTACCTAATGTCTTAGGGTCAATGTGCCCTTCTGAGCAGCTTTGGTTTTTCAGCATTTCCTTCCTGTGTAAGAAATAAATGTTTTCCCATATCTGATTCTTATTGTTTATCAAGTACTTTTCTACTCTGACTTCTTGGGGAAATCCTAGAGGTGATCCTGATCCTAAACTTTATGTGCATTTTCCCTAGGATTCAAGGAAGTGGGGTGGGGAAAGGCATTAACAAGCAGAAAAGTATGAAAAGACTGCCTAGTTCTCCTTGCATTAAAGGACAGGCTGCCCCATAACTGGACATGGCTAAATTGCATGTATGGGTACAGAGCAGAGGGGTCTCCTAGGAAAGGGGGGCGAGTGTAGTATCTTAAACCCTTTGGGATCTGTGGTTCACTGTTAGGCAAGGAAGGAGTCAATTTTGAATCAAGGTGATCCTGCTGAGTGGCTACCCTCTTAGACCTATCAACTTGACTTTTGAGGGACCACTCATTCCTTACACTAGTGTTCTAACTAAAGCCAGGAGGAAGGTTAATCCCTTATGCTTTACTTAATCATTCCAATCACCTATATCCAATTTCTGCTTTATGTCAGCTGTAAATAACAATATTCCCAAGGAAGATTGACACAGGCATGTCCTTAATAAATATTTGTATTCTTCAGTCTTTGAGGATGCCTCCTCATACTTTCCCCTCAACAAGAGTTACCAGAAAACCAAAGAGAAAGCCACTATGGACAGGAGATCTTCACCTTGGTCATCAGTGCTATGATAAAAGAAACAAATGAGACATTGCATGTATTTTGTACACTTTAAAAGACTAGATAAATACTAGTTGTTACTATCTTTTTCAAGTCTCATTCCCAAGCTCCAAAGCAATATGCTCTCTGAACCATCTAAAAAAACCGAACTATAGCTTCTCAACCTAATTCATTGAAAAATTATCTACAAGTTTTGCTACCAGCATTGAAGTTGGAAGCTGATAAATGCCATGAATCTGTGTGACAAAAGAAGGCCAATGTCTACATGATGTGAAATTTACTGGTCTACTTATTTCGTGCCTGCAAACTTTGATTTGGTTCAATAACAAACACTGAACTAGACAGTGGGGATTCAAAGACAAAACCAAAATAGCCTCTGCCCTCATCAGTTTACATTTGACTTGACTTACTGCAGTCAGGAAAAGTGGTCAGTTCAACGACCCAATGCAGTCCTTTCATGGAAAGTGATAGATCCAAAAATCTGAGTAAGAACCTAAAAAAATCATGGGCCCTGAGTCCCTCTTATTCCAACAGACTCTACAGGGGAGGAAGGCACTTTGATCCACGTGGTAATCAGAGAAACCTTCCTTTTAAAGATCTACTTCCTGTTTGGCTCTGCTTTATTTAGAACATAAGGGCTGGTCAATTAATGAACTGAACTGGGGCTGAGGGGAGGGGGAGAAGGCACTTCTGCATCGATGCCCTCAAGAATGCACCAAATTAACAGATGAAAAGGCATTTATTAAGCATTTACTCTATGCAAAGCGCTGTGGTCAGATGGAGTTTGGAAGCTCCACCCATGATCACCCCGTCCTTGTGTCTGAGGAACTGAAGAGTGAGCCCATCCTGAACATTAGGAAACATCGGTCCATACTGTGCGATTGGTCCTAAGCACAGTGACGGCCACAGTGAAATTAATTAACCACTGCTTGATGACTTGGCTTCTAAGACTGCAGAGCTGAGGACTTTACTTGACCTAAGGTGAACACACCAGGTGCTGGCAATTTAAAAGGCCAAGACTAAGCAGCCAATGTGGCTCATTCTCCTACCTGGTACTTAATCTATTAATGCACAGAACTGTGTAAGAGAATGGGAAGACACATTAGAGCCGTTAGTATCCTTACTCCCAGGAAAATAGGGTTGAATGAATAAATGAATGAATGAATGAATGCATGAGTGAATGAATGAGTGAATGAAAACACTAGAAAAGCACTTACTATGTGCTAAGCACTAACGATACCAATAAAAAAAGCAAGACAGATTTTGGAACCTCTACCCCTAATCACCAACCCTGCTTGTCTAGGAGAGAGAAGTTGAGCCCACCTTGAGCAATGTGGAATTAGCAACTTGTGCCAGTGCAAGCAGGGATAGGCCAGGGAGAAGGGTAACCAGGGGACCCAAGTGGATTTTACAGAGAGGAAACCTTGGAGATAACTGGGCTGGAGCACAACAGCCAGAATCCCAGGATAACTGGACAGAGGCCCTTACTCACTAACTCCCAGGAATTCCTGCTTCCCCCTCCTCTTCACTCGAGACTAACCTTTGCTTCCTCTTGTACCTCACTGAGCTCTCCTGGCCAATCATGGAGGCACCTGTGGAAATTCTAATTAAGCAACCTTGTTGTTGGGAATATGCACCTCAGGAAAAGTTTGTTCTCTAGACCATTCCAAATTATCTCTGTACAGAGAGTACTTTTTTGAGCAGGTGACGTGATAATCATAGCTGGGGATGTTGGGATATGAACTTAGACTCAGTTGCCCCTATCACTACAGTCCTCATCACACCACACATACACACACACACACACACACACACACACACACTGATTGTCACAGTCCTAGGGTAGAGACCAGAGTGGTAAGTGACATATCTTAGCTTCTGAGATAAAAACTGAGTATTAAGTCTCTTCCAGAAGAAGATTAGGCCTCTGGGTTTTTGACTGCTGGCAATGGAGCAGGACCCTTGGGAATGATGCCTAAATAGAGGTAGTAAGGTTTGGGCTGGGATCCTGCCTAGGTAGCTGCCACTGAAGCCTTCTTGCTGTGAGTCCATCCACAATAAATAATGGGAATAAACAAAAGCGTCAAAGCCACCCAGTGAGGGACAGGGGCGGAGATCTAGGGTTTGAAGGATTCTGTCCTAACAGCAGCCTCAGGAACATAGGAATATGCAAGGTCCTACTGCACAGAGGAAAAGTGACTTGCCCAGGGTCACACAACTAAGATGTGTCAGATGAAGGACTTGAATCCATCTTTCCTGGGTTTGCAGCCGGCTCTCTATCCATAATACCATGTTGTCTCCTAAGTTATTTCCCATGTGACTTTGAGCAACCTCTTCCAACTCTCTGGGCCTCAAATTCCTAATTTTAAAAAATACAGCATTTGGCCAGGTAACTTCTAAGGTCCTTCCCACTTCCAAAGTCTATGTCCAGATCACCCCCTGAGAGAATGGACCCTGGGCTCTGCCACTGGTTCCTTCAGCAGCACACAGGGATTCAAAGGAATTGATAACACCCACCCAATGCTCCCCTGCCAAGTCGGGTAACAGAGGAGGCGCAAACCATGGATGCAAAGCATCTGAGTGGTGATCATCTGGAAGTGACCCAATGGTTAGAACACTGGGCCTAGACCCTAATTCAAATCCAGCAGCAGACACTTACTAGCTGTGTGACCCTGGGCAAGTCATTTAACCTGTGTCTGCCTTAGTTTCCTCAACTGTAAAGTAGGAATAATAACACAGATAACAACAGTAATAACAGGGAATTACAACACCTCCCAGGGTTGTTGTATCAAATGACATCATCTTTATAAAGTGCCTAGCACAGTGCCTTGCTCATAATAAAAGCCTAAAAAATGCTTATTTCTCTTTTCATTCCCTTTTTGAGTCACAGGTATACATAGATTAGCAGCTTTCCCAGCCATATAGAAGATCCTGGAGAAACAGGCAGGATAAGGAGAACTTATATATTCCTTTGCATTCAATTCCATCTTTATGCAATTATTTGGTGTAGCAACAGAATGAAAAGCATCCTAAGAGAGTGGAAGTCTACTTCAAGGTAAAGACTCTAGGTCAGATACAGAAAACTGATTTCTTATTTTTAAATTTTGAGCCAAACTGCCTTTCATCTCTTATACTAAATCAAAGCTGGCCAGAGAGGGGTTATCACTAAAGCTGATTTTGCCCAAGAATCATTGCCAACTGGCCTTGGGTTACTGTGAGAGCCACAGGCAGGCGGGGAGAAATTTGCAGGCTTCACTGCCATCTCGTGTCCATTATGAAAACTGCAGCATATTAGAAAGTGCCTATTCTACTTCTATTTCAGGGAGACAGAGCAAGGGCTGATGCCTCAAATAGCACGCCACCTAGTGGCTAATTTCAGATATTCCGTTCAGCTAAATAATAACAATAATTAACACCTTGGCAGAATGTCTTCCCAGGTATAAGGAAAGTATCCCAGAGCCAAGAAATGTGTCCGCTTGGTCACAGAATGTGTGACCATTTCATCCAGGAAAATGTTTTTGAAGTAAACCTTATTTTCTTTACTGATGATTTTTAAAATAATTTTAATTGTTTTCTCTTCCTTTCTATTCAAGTTATTATTTGCCAAATTGGAATTGTTTTTGCTCCAATGTATTCTTTTTATTTTTTTCCTTTCTCCTGTGGGATTTCCTTTCCCTTGACTGACCCAATATATCTCATGTGATTCCAAATACACGATGTTCGTGAATGGCATAATGATGCATTATACCTATTTCCTACAGTAGTAAGGCACTGTACTTCCAGTTACAATAAATGCATGTGGCACTGAATTTATTTCCACTATTTCTGTTATGAACTCATTTTCATTATGTGCTATTTAATTCATGCTTTTTATATTTTCAAGATTCTGTATTTATTACTTTGCTGTATCCTGCTGCTCTCATTTGTATATTTTACTTCATGCTTACTTGCTTTTGCACTATCAATTTACTGAATACAGTTTCTTTGTAAATTGCCAGAAACAGTTGATCATTCCCAAAGTCTAATGTGGCAACAATTTCTTTGGAAACTTGTCAGTAAAACTCCCACTATGAAAGAGGATTTACTCAGACAGTATGAAATTATAAAAAGCAAAACTGAGTTGATTAATATTCAGTCAGATTTTAAATAAATACTGCTCCTAAGATAGAAACAGGAGTTTGATGGGAAACACTAGGGGACCAACTTTTATATTTTTGTGGAATCTAGAAACAGCAAAACCCAAAATTACATGGCAAGAATGCTTGTAAAAATTAGAGTCCACTTTGGGGGTACCAAGAACACAACAGGCATAAGCCAAGTTTAGCAATTTCAATCCTAAAGGGAGTCTACTGACTGATTTGGTGATATAAAGACTAGGAAAAAAGTTGAAATATCAAAGAGAGAGTAGTAAAAGTTGGGAAAGAGGGTTACAACAGTTAAGAAACTGATGATGCTGAGGGAAATGATTATTAATAACCAATTATTTAGGGAGATTCAGATTTCTCCATTTTTTCTATTATACTCATTTGAAGACCTCAGTCTCTGAAGATTGAGCTAACCCTTCTTCTCTATGTGACCCCACCCATGGTAGCTGACAAGCTTACCAAGGGAGACTATAAGAGACAAGATTTAAGAAAAAAAGCTCTTTACAGAAATGATCTGATTTGAGCTCTGAGATAGATACTACAGGTAGTGCGAACCCCACTTTACCCATAAGGAAACTAAGACTGAGAGAGGTTCAGTAACCTTACAGTCACATAGAGTGTGGGATATAAAGAGTGAGATTCAAACTCAGATCTTTTAGGACTTGCTAGACTGTTGTAATCTATTCCTTATACCTCACTACTCTGTAGAGAATGACAGAGTAACCTTAGAATTACTTACTCTAAGTTAAAATGACTAATTGCCTCCTCTCTCTTATACATCAACAAACATAACATGACTTGTCCCTAATCTCTGGAGTCAACAAGGAAACTAGGTGGCATAAATAATAGATCATTTGAGGTGGATGAGTTGGAAGACCTGAGTTCAAATCCTGACTCAGACATTTCTCAGATATATGACAACTTTCACAAATAATCCAACTTCTCTCAGCCTCAGTTTCCTCATTTACAAAATATGAATAATAGAACCCCCTCCCAGGATTGTGAGAATCAAATAAGAGGACACATGTAAGACACTCTGTGAAACCACAGAGCTGTATGTATTATTCTCAAAGAGCTAATTATTGTTATTATCATCATTATTATTATTGGCACAATTGGTCCTGGAATCCGTCTCTCCCAATACTATGTTTTTTCATGGTTAACTAAAGGCTGAAATTTCCTGAACCCACCTATACAAATATCTCAGACCAACCTTTTCAATGGATTCAGATTATCTGATATACTAGATACTTTGAAGGTTATTTATTCTCCCCCTTAGGAATAAATCACAAGGGTTGGTTGAAGGTGTTGAGTTTCTGTTTAATAACAATAACTAATACTTATGTAGTTTTGGGATAGTGTTATAATATTTATATAGTGGTTTGTGGTGGGCGAGGTTGGAGGAAATCAGACTTGCCCAGGGTCACACAGCTAATAAAGATCTGAGGTCAAATTGGAACTCAGGTCCTCCTGACTCTAGGGTCAGTGCTCCATCCTCTGTGCCACCCACCTGCCTCTAGTTTTTGCAAAACACTTTACAAGTATTATCTTCTTTGATCCTCCCAACAACCCTGTAAGATAGGAGCTATTATTATTCCCATTTTACAGATGAGGAAACTGGGAGAGAGGGATAAGTGACTCACCCAATGACACACAAGTAACTAGTCAGTGTCGGAATGGATTTAACTCAGATCTTCATAACTCCACATCCAGAGATCTATCCATTGCTTCACCAGGCTGCCTCAGCTGCCAAGTGCTTTAGTTTGTTTTGTTTAAATTCTACCTTATTATTTACGTTTTTCACTGAGCGTATTTCAATGAGCATTGATTGCGCACTTACAAACATGAAATACCTCATGATTGAATAAGGCTGAATAATCACCTCCCTGGTGTCACAGTCTTCTTTGAGCACAAAGGACAAGTAGCTACTTCTTTGAGTAGAGAAGGAGCTGCCCACTGGGGAACCAACCTTCAAACTTCCAGTTGGGCAACACATCTGTCTGTCTTTTTTCCTTTATTCCTCTTTTCTATCTTTCTTTCTTTTATTCTTTCTTTCTTTCCTTCATTTTTCTCCCCTCATATGGAGTATCACACCCTTACCTACCAGTGCTCTGCCCAAAGGGAATTTAAATTTTAATCTCTGAGACTTTTTTTGCTTTGGTATTCTCTTAAAGACCAACCTTAACCCCAAATAACTCAGCCTTTCAATGACTGGCCAACTATAGGTCCCAGGCCAAACCCAGGTCTTCCCCTCTAAGATGTATTTTTTAAGAAGCAATTATTTGCTTCATTTCTTGTTGAGCCTTAATCACTGAATGGGCACTGCCTCAGTCAAATGATCCATGTTAAAGACCTTAGTGTGCAAAGGCGAAGGTCCTCCATTGAATCCTGGGCAATCTCCAGTTATCCTGATCCATATCTAGCCACTGGACCCAGATGGCTCTGGAGGAGAAAGTGAGACTGTTCACACTGCACAGCCCTCCCTCACTTAAATCCAGTTCACTAGCAGGTCATGGCATCACCTCCCTAATGTCATGATCCTTGTTGAGAACAAAGGACAAACAGCAAGCAGAAACTTCATAAGTGCTTTTCCTGAGTGTCAGCTGAAAACAAGAGTCAACCTGATGCTTGCCACATGTCCAGAGTGGACAATCGATACACAGATGATATCGAGGTCCCCCTAGGTTTCAACAACAAATTCTGATCCGAAAACATTTATTTATCAAGTTCAAGGCCCAGTGCTGGAGACTGGGGACCTAAAGATATGACAGTATTCAGTTCCTGCTCTGGAGGAGCTTACAATCTACAAGGCACAATGCAACAGGCAAACAAATAAACATAATGTGGGGCCAGATGTAATCAAGGCAGAAGAGAACAGGGGTAAGAAGAAAGGGCATTGGCCTCATATTTCTTTGACGTTCATAGAAGATTAGAATGAGAAGTCTTAGAGATCTCTGATACTTAGGAGACTAGAGCCCAGGAGAAGGAACAGTTAAGTGTAACAGTGGAGAGAGTGCTAGATCTGAAGTCAGGAAGAACCAAGTTCAAATCCTGCCTCAGATATTTATTAGCTATGTGACCCTGGACAAGTCCTTTAACCTTTGTAGAGTCAGTTTCCTTGTAAATAAAACCTAGCTAAAGGGCTTATTTTCAGCTTCAAATGAGATGAAACAAGAAAATTGCTTGGCCAACTCCAGTGTTACCAAAGTGCAAGTTATCATTACTATTATTTGCCTGAGGTCACACAACTATTAAATAGCTGATCCAAAATTCGAACCCATATCACAACTCTTTCTGCTACACCACACCGCCACCAAGAAAAGCAAGATGGAAAATATAATCATCACTTTATATGCCCACACGCAATCATATATGCTTAAATATATATGTGCATATTATTTTAAAAAAACAAAAAGCCAAAGCCAAACTTTTTGGAGCACAATAAAAGAAACTTTTCATGACCTCTGTATTCAGAGAAAGCCATTTTGAATATCTCTTGAAGTCCTATTATTGGTAAGAGTATCTACTTCTCCTAGGTTCACCAACTCTAATTGACAATAAATTAACAGCATGGGTCTTACATCTCTTCATATCTCTCCTTGTTTCAGCACACTGACCCACAGCTTCCTCATGGCATTCTTCACTTCAGCATTCCTCAAGGAATAGATGATTGGGTTGAGAACAGGAGTGATCACTGTGTAGAATACAGCCACCATCTTGTCCAGGTAGCATGTGGTGTTGGGCCGCAGGTAGATGAACACACAGGGCCCAAAGAACAAGATGACTACAGTGATGTGGGAAGCACAAGTAGAGAGGGCTTTTTGGCATCCTTCCTTGCTATGCCCCCTTAGGTGGAACAAGATAACACTGTAAGAGCTCAGGAGAATGATGAGGCTCACTACTGACAGGCTCCCCCCATTAGCCACAATAAGCAACCCAGTGAAGAAGGTGTCAGTGCAGGCAAGTTCCAGCAGAGGGAGCACATCACAGAAATAATGGTCAATCACATTAGGGCCACAAAAGGGTAAATGGAAAAGGAGGAGAATTTGGGCAATTGAGTGTAAAAAGCCACTCAACCAGGCCATCCCAACCAGGAGGCCACAAACCCAATGGTTCATAATGGTCACATAGTGCAGAGGCTTACAGATGGCCAAGTATCAGTCATAAGCCATTATTGTGAGTAGAAACATCTCAATGCCACCAAAGAAATGGTTGAAGAACACTTGTGTGATGCAGCCCTCTAGGGAGATGGATTTCCTCTCAACAAGCAAATCAGCAATGAGTTTGGGGGAAGCGGTGGAGGAATAACAGATCTCCACAAAGGAAAAGTGACTGAGGAAGAAATACATGGGGGAGCCAAGACTCTTGCTGAAGTTGACAGTCAACACAATGAGGGAATTCCCCAACACAATAGCCATGTATAAGAACAAAAACAGCACAAAGCAAATTCTCTGAATATCTAGATTAGGAGAGAGTCCTAGAAAAATGAATTCTGTCACATTGCCAGTCTGCACCATGGCTTCTGGTCCAAGAGTGAAGACCTGGGAATTTATACCAGAGCACACAGCTCCTTATGGGACTTTGGGAACAAAACTATTCTACTCAAAGTTCCAGAGGACCAACCACAGTGGTGATCAAAGGGATTCCCAAGGATCACACAGAAGGTGAAGGAAAAGAAGCTGTAAAGTAAATAGAACAGATCAGTGGTAAAAAAAAATCAAGGAAGGCAAAGGATAGTGGACAAAATGACACTGTGATATGACCATGTAGATTTCAGATCAATGAACAAAGACAAGGGCTGAGGATTTGGTTTTTCACAATGGGACATAAAACTTGGGGAAAGAAGTCTTTTGAGGATGGTGTGTTGTGAAAATGAGCTAGAAGGGATGGATGATTCTCAGGGCTCCAGTCTCTCTCTAGTTTTTAATTCTGTTTTTCTGATCTTTCAGATAGAATTCTTGTTCTTGGGCAACCACAGATCTCGGACAGGCCTCTTGGTGAAAGGTCATCTGCAATAATACAAACCAATAAACCCTCTCACTGAAAACAGTAAGGAATGTTGTAGGATTACATGTAGGATTAGCATTTGGAACTGAAAGAGACTTTTGAGATTGTCTCATTCAAATCACCTCTTTTGCGGAGAAGCTAGGGGCCAGGGAAGTGAAGGGATGTGCCCAATGTCACACAGCTATGGAACTCTCCTCATAATGGCCTAACAGAGTGAGCAATAGAAATATCTCCCATTCTGCCCCAGTATTATGTACATTTTATTGGAAAGGCAACCAAATCTCAGCTGAGATTGAAAAGCAGCTGCCTTGATCTTAAGTCCACTGTTCTTTCCAATGAAGGATGCTGCCTTGCCCTCTATAATAGGAATATTCTAATCTCCCCTCTCACAAATACCAGACACATGTGCCTGGGCAGATAATCTGACCTCTCAGTGCCCAGACTGCCTTCTGGAACTATGGTTTGCAGACCTGCCACCAATCTGCTTTGAGAGAAGGAGCTCTTCAATGGAAGTATTCCTCCACCAATGAAATCACAGGTCTGCTTAAACAATAAAAATAATAATAATACTTATTTAAGGAGGAAATTGAAAAGCTAGAAACTGTCCAGAGAAGGACAAGCAGAATTTTGAAGGGCCTGAAATCTGAAGTCATATGAGGATAAGTTGAAGGAACTAGAGATGAAGAAGAAAAGCTTCAGGGACTACATGGAAGCTGTCTGCAAATATCTGAAGGTCTGTCATGTGGAGAAGAAATTCACCTTTTGGGTTTGGTTCTAAAAAACAGAACCAGGAACAATGGATGCCAGATGTAAAGATGCATATTTACACTGAATGTCAGGAAAAACTTCCTGACAACTGGAGCTGTCCAGAAGTGGAATGGGATGCCTCAGGGAACAGTGGCTCATCCTCCTTCCTTTTGGAATTCTGTAAGCAGAGGCTGGCTGACCACTTGTTGGGATGGAATAGTGGGGATTTTTTTTGTATATAGGGTGAATGAGATAGATGCTGAGATCCCTTCTGACTCTTGAATTCTATGAATTTGGGATTCCGTGGCTAAAGTTCTAGTTTTCTTTCCAAACCTCAGTTATCAGGAATTATTACTGAGGAATGTCTCTGGTCTCACTTATGCCCAGGATGGTACAAAATCTTCCGAATTACACAGAAGTATAGAATTTAGAACTAGAAGATATGTTAGAGATCATCTACACCAACTTCCTCTGTATACAAATAAGAAAGTCAGGACCAAATGTGAAGTTACTCACCCAAGGTCAGTCACACAGGTAAAAAAAAAAGAATTACAAAGACAAAATCAAACACAGAATCTCTGACTCCAAATACAGGACTGCTCCACTATACCACACAGCCTAATTTCACTGGAGAATCTAAAAATTGCAAGGAACCTCAGCAACCAGTTAATCTAATCCACAACCCAAAGAAGAACATCCACCAGGAGATATCCAAGTAATCACCTGTCCTCTGCTTGAAGACCTCCAATAAAGGCAACCCCATTCATTTGATCCCAAAGCCACTCATTCCACTTTTTAAAGAAGTTTTTAAAAGGACTCTCCAGGGCTGGAGAACCAAGAGTTTGGATTCAATCAAAGGTTCCCTCTTGAGGACCTAGAGGTCCACATGTGGCCTCAAAGCTACAGGTTGCGCAACCCTAGCTTCAAATTTAAAAAGATCTCAGATACTACCTAGTCCAAACCTCCCATTTTACAGCTCAGAAAACTGAGACACGGGGAGAATAAATGAATTGATGAAGGTCATACAGAGAAGGGATTTTCAGCAGCAACTTTTACTTACCTCCAATGTTGCCCCCCTTTCCACACATTCTCCAGTAAAGCCAAAATGACCCTCTTAGTACTCCTCCTAACCAGCAATCTGTCTCCTGTCTCTCTGCCTTTCATTGGTCATCCAGGAACCTAGAATGCAATCCCTTCTCACGTTCAACTCTTAGAATTCTTCCCTTCAACACTCAACTCAAGTACTATCTTATCTGGGAAGCTTTTCTGGACCTTCTTCTCAGATGCTTGTACCTGACGCTCTCCCCAAATGATATTGTATCTAGGTTTGAATTTTATCCCTCTATGTCTCTATATTATCTCTCCCAAAAGAAAGTAAGCCTTCAAAGGCAGTGACTGACTTTGATCCTCGTTTCCCAACCACCCAGGATAGTACAATGGCATACAGCAGATGCTTAATAAATGCCTATTGAGAAACTATTCCTGGAGGTGAGTCTCTGAGCATAAATGGTGTTACATATACCCTATCTGGTGAAGACCTTCAAAGGTGGGCTGGAAAACAAAAGGAAAGGAGAAGCCCAGATGAGGAGTGTTTTTTTCAGAAGACTAGCCTGGCTCAGTTGTGAGTGCTGCTCTCAGCCCACACTGCCCCTTGCCTCAAGCCTTGCCCCATCTCACCTCTGGCATAACAAGTTCCAGGTAACCTCCTATCACATTATATTAAACAGGACCTCAAGAAGCTCTCTAGAAATTTAGATAAGTTTATGAGATATTGATTCCAGCCCTGAGGGCCTAAATCTGTTCATGTATGGATATGGATTAATAATCAGAGCTGGAAGGGATTGTCCAAAGTTATGGTGACTTGGCATTCCATTGTGTCCAGCCTTGCTTATCAACTACTGTTGGGGAAGGAGACACCAAGTCTGCAGTTTGTGTATGACCTGCTCTTTGTCACATACCCCACCTGCAAATTGTCACATTCTTGCTACCTTGGGGAGGAACTGAGAGGCAAGGCCCCAATCTCTTCTGCCGAGATGGATCTATCTGGATTGTCTTAAAGTTGCCTCTAAAAGCTGTCCCCACCTTGCAGCCATTGCTGATCTTCAATGGTCAGCCAGTCAATCTTTTGCTACCTTAACATACTTACAATAAAATCCCTTTAATTCTTTTTGTCCTGAGTTTTACCCCATGAATCACGGTAAAAGCCCAAATGAAGACTTTTCTTTTCAACACGTTAATCTTAGAAATTACCTAGTCCAGGACTCCTAAAGATTCATCCAACAATCCAACAAACACTTATTAGTAACTTGCTGTGTGTGAGGTGAGGTTTTCCTAGGCTCTGGGGATAAAAACACAAAACAAACTAACCCCTGCTCCCAAGTTCTACTAAGGGAGTAACTATGAACAGAAGTGAAATTACTCACCCAAGGTCACACTAATAATAAGTAGCAAAGTCAGGATTCTATGGACAGTTCTTTCAGCTATGTCACATAAAAGGTGGTCAACTTTCTCTGTGTAGAAACCATTACCAGGTGAGTTTTATTGAGAAACATAGCAAAAAAATAAAAATCAGGAGACAATTACTTCTTCTTTGTTTGTTTTGGGTTGGATTTTCTTGGAGGGAGGAGGCAAGGCAATTGAGGTTAAGTGACTTGCCCAAGGTCACACAGCTAGTAAGTGTCGAGTGTCTGAGGCCATATTTGGACTCAAGTCCTCCTGACTCCAGGACCAGTGCTCTATTCACTGCACCACATAGCTGCCCCAGGGGAACATTTTTTTACTGAGATCCCAGTAAGAAAATGGTAATTTCACGGAGAACCAAGATCTCATGCCTGCAATAAACCAAACAATTTAATAAAAACCACTAGCCAGTCATGACAATGAAGCTGATTCCTTAAATTTCCTAAAATCAGATGAACTTGACCATCTTGATCTCTTTATTCCTCCCAGAGAGGCCTGAGAGAAGAACTGGTCAAGGTCATTGATTTCTAGGAGGAAGGATCTGGGTGACACCAAATGCTTAAAACTCCAGACTTCTCTTTATTGATCATATGATCTGAGAACGGCTCACCTAAAAAGAAACTTTGCCTCTGTATTAGTGAGTGGCAGAGAAGTTAACTGCAGCACTCTGGGAGTGCTAGCTAAAAAAGTGGGAGAGGCCTGAGGAGACCCAGCCTGTGCCCACCTCAGGGGGAGGGGTTTAGCAAAGCCAATTCACTACCACCTTCCTCGATGAGATTCAAGTTACAGAGTCACCCAGGCCTGAACACATTCTGCTCTAAGGGCTACTGACCTTTACAGGTATCAGAAGCAATCATTTCTACACTGAGGAAGCCTTAAGTTTATGACACAGAAAACTAAAATCAGGGAATTGAGGTCCCTGAGGCTTTCTAGCATTCCCTACCAAGGCCCTTTCCCCAGTAGACTAAGGTGAATTTAGAGATTAATTAGTCCAATCACTAATCCTGGACTTCTACCAGGGCACCATTTGATTAGTCTCTTCCTCTTCCCTCAGAATCAGAATGATGAAAGAGTGTCTCTCCTCATCTGTACCCTTCTTCATCCTCAAAAGTCCCCAGGGTGCAAACTGAAAAGCTACAATGACTACCTGAGCCTACCACATGCACCCTAATTTGCCTTTTTATCATGCACAGATGTTCATTCATACACACACACACACACACACACACACACGCACACCCATAACTAAAAATTTCTATATTTGGCCAGAAACAAATGATGATATTTCACTCAGCCTCCACTGGACATGCTCCTAGAATAAGCAAATGCTAGCACTAGGAAATGACTTAAAGACCTTTTAGTCCAAGAGTGTGTTGGAGACAGCTCAAACTGACTAGATGAGTCCAATGTTATAATTGTCAGAGTGAACACAGACACCTCAAAAATCAGCAAGTACTACAGATCAGGGCTCAATGTATTGTTTAATGGCTTGTCTAGACCTAATAAAATGATGGGGAAACTAAGTGTCTAGAGT
The DNA here is from genome assembly GCF_011100635.1 of Trichosurus vulpecula. Lineage (NCBI taxonomy): Eukaryota > Metazoa > Chordata > Mammalia > Diprotodontia > Phalangeridae > Trichosurus > Trichosurus vulpecula. The sequence goes on along the minus strand of NC_050578.1, from coordinate 259,889,839 downwards.
TTGATTTGAACTCAGGTCTTCCTGACCTTGGGTCCAACTCTCTATCTACTGTGCCACTTAGCAGCCAATCTCAATAGGTTATGATGTTGAACCAAGTATATCAAGAAAAAAATTAATAAGGATAAATGTAAAGCCTTATACCAAGGTTCCAAAAAATCAGTTTCACAGGTACATGAAGTGAGAGACAGAGCAAGAAAGCAGTTCAATTGAAAGAGATCTGGAGACTTTCAAGCTCATTAAGAGTGAAGAATGTGCTATGGTAGCCAAAGGAGCTCCTGCTATCTTAGGCTGCATTAAAAATGGAAGAATATCAGGGATTGGGGGAGGGGGGAATGATAGCCTTGCTACTGTGATATGCCCTGCACACATTTGAATCACTGAGTTCAATTCTGGGACATTTCCTTTAGAAGGAGATGGATAGGCGGAAAAGTGGCCAGAAGAGATCACCCCAAGGACTTGAAATTATGAGGGAGAGTTGAAGGACCTGAAGATGTGTAGCTTGGGGAAGAGAAGGGAAGGGGAAAGAAAAGAACAGAAGAGAAAGGAAGTGAAGATGTCAAGGGAAGGGAAGGGAAGACTACAAGGGATGGGAAGGGAAGATGGAAAGGGAAAGGAAGATGAGAATGGTAGGTAAGATGAAAAGGGAAGGGAAGATGGGAAGGGAAGAGAAGGGAAGGAAGAGAAACCACTCAGAACCATACTCTCCTCTCTCTCAATTCCCTTTACTCTGGGGCTACATTGATCCTTCCAGGCCAACAACATTCCCACTACAACTATTTGAGAAAACCCTGAATATTGTCCTACATTTGATCAGAAACAAGTGGTGCCATGTACTCGATTTTCTAGACAACTGCCTGTAATCATGATAGTAAATGACATGTATTTAGCACTTGAAAGTTTTGAAAACTCTTTACAGAAATGATCTCATTTGAACCTTGCTAAACAAGGCTCTGAGATAGGCACTTGTAACAACAATACTGCTAGCAGCTGCTGTGAAGGTGTAAGAACAACAGCACCAGCACACAAGAGGGCCACTAGCACAAGTTCCTTGATCTGCTTTTCTAAGGAAAGTAACTTTAAGGGGTTTACAATCTCACTTTAATTGAACATTCCTATGTCATTCACTTAGTTCATGGGGAAAATTCAGCACCCTGAACTTCAGAGAAAACACAAACAGAAATTACAAGCAGAAATTATATAAACAGAGCAAACAACACAAATCAACAGACAGGGCTTCTGTCTGTCAGTAGCAATACAAACATTGTTACCAGAAAGAGAAGCATCAACATCTGGGTTTTCACAGGAGGCTCCTTAACAGCTACCCAGAGCCTCAGCTGGCAAAATCACAGGAACGCTCTTCAAATGAATGAGCCCCCAAATCAAAATGTTAACCTCAAAGTATGTGTGTATGTGCGTGCGTGTGTGTGTGTGTGTGCGCGCACTTCTTCAGGGTCAGAGGGCATCACAACCGTGTAACTCAAACTCATGTGACCTAGGCTTTCTTGTGACCTAAGCAGGTCATCAAAGTCTCCTGATTCAATCAAAGACTCAGTCAAAGGCACTCGATTGCCGCAGCACTGAGAAACACTCCAAAAGAAAAAGCAGCAAAAAGTGCCATTTCCTTGCCACTGCAGTACTACAGATAGCATGAGCCATTTTACAGATCAGAAAACTGAGGCTGAGAGAGGTTTGGTAACCTGGCTATCATGCTCACACCAAGTGTAAAGTATCAAGAGATCCGAACGTAAGTCTTTTGAAACTTGCTAGACTATCTTAGACTCTATCAATAATACCCCACTACTATGCAGAGAATGGTATTTACTCTAAGTGAGAGTGACTTACTGCCTCCTCTTTTTGACAGACCAAGAAACATAATATGAATTGTCCCTAATCTCTGGTGTCAATAAGGCAAATAGGTGGCTTTTATGACAGTATTTGAGGCGGATGAGTTGGAAGATCTGAGTTCAAATCCTGACTCATACACTTCCCAGATGTATGACACGTTTCACAAGTACTCTAACTTCTCTCAGCCTCAGTTTCCTCATTTGTAAAATGGTGATAATAATTGATCTATTATATATTATAATTATATCATATTAAGATAGTGTATATATATATATTATTTATATAAATATATTTATATATTATATATTAATATATGATAGATCTATTATTATATAGCTATAATGTATTATGTTTGTGAGAATCAAATGAGATAACTCAGGTAAGACACTCTGTGAAACTAAAGAGCTGTATTTATTATTATCAAAGAGCTAGTTATTATTAATATCATTATTATTATTATTGGTACAACTGGTCCTGGAATCCAACTCTCCCAATTCTATGCTCTTTCATGGTTAACTAAGAACTGAAATTCCCAGAACCCACCTATAAAAATATCTCAGAGCAACCTTTTCAATGGATACAGATTATGATACATTAGATAATTTTAAGTTTATTTATTCTCCCACTTAGGAATAAACCACAATGATTGGTGTAGCGTATTGAGTTTTTCTTTAATAATAATAACTTTTATATAGTTTTATAATATTTGTGTAGTTTTGCGTTTTTGGAAGCAATCAGGGTTAAGTGACTTGCCCAGGGTCACACGGCTTATTAGGGTCTGAGGCTAGATTTGAACTCAGGTCGTTCTGATTCCAGGGCCAGTGCTCTATCCACTGTGCCACATACCTGCTCCTAGATTTTGCAAAACACTTTACAAGTATTATCTTCTTTGATCCTCACAACAACTCTATAATATAGGAGGTATTATAAATCCCCATTTTACAGATGAAGAAACTGGGGCAAATAGAGGGTTAAGTGACTTACTCAATATCACGCAACTAACTTGTCATGGTCAGAATGGATTTGAACTCGGGTCTTCAGAACTCCACATCCAGAGATCTATCCATTGTTTCACCAGGCAGCCTCAGTGCCAAGCACTTCATGTTGTTTTATTTAAATTCTACCTGACTATTTATGTTTTTCACTGAATGTATTTTAACAAGTGTTGATTGTTCACTTACAGACATGAAATACTCCATAAGTGCTTTTCCTGGGTGCCAACTGACAGCAAGGGGCAACCTAGCACTTAGCATATGTCCCACATGGACAATCCATATGCACATGATATCCAGGCTCCACTGGGGTTCAACAACAAATTCTGATCCAAAAGCATTTATTTAATAAGTTCAAGACCCAGTGCTGGAAACTGAGTTCTAAAGATATAAAATCATTCAATTCCTGCCCTCGAGGAGCTTACAATCTACAAGGCAGAATGAAATATATAAACAAATAAATATAATGCAAGGAAAAATGTAATTGAGGTACAGGGGGCCATCTCCAGTCATACTGATCTCTATCTTGCCACTAGATCCAGAGAGTGCCAGAGGAGAAAATGAGACTGGTGACCTTGCATAGTCCTAACTCACTTAAATCAAATTCACTTGCAAGTCATGGTATCATCTTCCTGATGTCTTGGTCCTCTTTGAGAACAAAGCACAAACACCAACCTGTGAGTAGTCTGAGCTTTCCCACTGGGGATCCACCTAGCCAGTTCTACTTGGGCAGCTAAGCTCCATCCTTCTTTCCTTCCTTTCCTCTCCCTTCCCTTCCCTCCTTCCCTCTTCCTGTGTCTACTTGGGGTGCCACACCATTACCAGGGAGTGCTCTGCCCAAAGGAATATAAATGATGAGGGCTGAAACATACCAAGACATGTTGGCAAGATTTCTGTCTTCAAGACCATGCCTTAAACCCAATTCATTCGGTGTCTCATTGCTTGGCCAACAAAAGGTCCCAGATCAAGGACCAATAGCGGGCATCATTTAGTCCCCAGATGATTTATAGGGAACATAAATAATAATTGTTTCTGTTGTGACAAGGAACACTAGAGGTCTTCCCCTCCCAGACTGATTTTTTCATTAGCCAAAAGGAGTCATTCCATGGCTCATTTCTTAACTAATCTTAATTGTTAAGTGGGCATTGCCTCAATCAAAGAGAGAACTCAGAAAGACCTTACGTACAGAGGAGCCATATCCAGATATTGTGATCTATATCTTGCCACTGGACATCCCTCACTCAAATCCAATTCACTTGAGAGTCATGGCATCATCTTGCTGATGTCTTGGTCCTCTTCAAGAACAAAGGAAAAAGAACAAGAACAACAAGGTAGAAGAGAGCCAGTGTGAAGGAGAAAGGGAACTGGCCTCATATTTCTTTGATGTTCACAGAAGATTGGAATAAGAAAAAGTCATAGAGATCTCTAAGACTTAGGAGACTAAAGCTCAGGAGAGGGAACAGTTAGGTGTCACAGTGGAAAGATTGCTGGATCTGGAGTCAGGAAGACCCAAGTACAAATCCTGCCTCAGACATTTATTAGTTGCGTGACCCTGGACAAATGCTTTCACCTTTCTTAGACTCAGTTACCTTATCTGCAAAATAGAGATAATAATAGAAGCTACCTCACAGACTTCTTGCAAGCAACAAATGAGATGAAACATCAACATTGCTTGGCCAACTTCAGTGTTATCTACATGTTCGTTATCATTCCTCTTGTTTGCCTGTGGTCACACAACTACTAAATAGCTGAGCCAAGATTAAAACCCATGTCATTGCTCCTTCTACTATACCACACTGCCCCCAAGAAATGCAAAATGGAAAATATAATTATTACTTTATATGCCCACACACAATCATATTCACTTAAATATATATGTCAAAAAACTGAAATCCAAAGCAAAACAACAAAAGAAACTTTCCATGATCTCTGTGTTCAGAGAAAGCCATTTTGAATTTCTCTTTAAGTCCTATTATTGGTAGGAGTATCTATTGTTTTGTATTCTGTTCTATTTCACCTAAGTTCACCCATTCCAATTCAGGATAAATTAACGGCAGGGGTCTTAAATAACTCTTCATGCCTCTCCTTGTTTCATCACTCTGAGCCACAGCTTCCTCATGGCATTCTTCACTTCAGCATTCCTCAAGGAATAGATGATTGGGTTGAGAACAGGAGTGATCACTGTGTAGAATACAGCCACCATCTTGTCCAGGTAGCATGTGGTGTTGGGCCGCAGGTAGATGAACACACAGGGCCCAAAGAACAAGATGACTACAGTGATGTGGGAAGCACAAGTAGAGAGGGCTTTTTGGCGTCCTTCCTTGCTATGCCCCCTTAGGTGGAACAAGATAACACTGTAAGAGCTCAGGAGAATGATGAAGCTCACTACTGACAGGCTCCCCCCATTAGCCACAATAAGCAACCCAGTGAAGAAGGTGTCAGTGCAGGCAAGTTCCAGCAGAGGGAGCACATCACAGAAATAATGGTCAATCACATTAGGGCCACAAAAGGGTAGATGGAAAAGGAGGAGAATTTGGGCAATTGAGTGTAAAAAGCCACTCAACCAGGCCATCCCAACCAGGAGGCCACAAACCCAATGGTTCATAATGGTCACATAGTGCAGAGGCTTACAGATGGCCAAGTATCGGTCATAAGCCATTATTGTGAGTAGAAACATCTCAATGCCACCAAAGAAATGAATGAAGAACACTTGTGTGATGCAGCCCTCTAGGGAGATGGATTTCCTCTCAACAAGCAAATCAGCAATGAGTTTGGGGGAAGTGGTAGAGGAATAACAGATCTCCACAAAGGAGAAGTGACTGAGGAAGAAATACATGGGGGAGCCAAGACTCTTGCTGAAGTTGACAGTCAACACAATGAGGGAATTCCCCAACACAATAGCCATGTACAAGAACAAAAACAGCACAAAGCTAACTCTCTGAATCTCTGGATTAGGAGAGAGTCCCAGAAAAATGAATTCTGTCACATTGCCAGTCTGCACCATGGCTTCTGGTCCAAGAGTGAAGACCTGGGAATTTATACCAGAGCACACAGCTCCTTATGGGACTTTGGGAACAAAACTATTCTACTCAAAGTTCCAGAGTACAAACCACAGTGGTGACCAAAGGGATTCCCAAGGATCACACAGAAAGTGAAGGAAAAGAAGCTGTAAATAGAACAGATAAGTGGTAAAAACCAAAGAAAGGCAAAGGATGGTGGACAAAAAGACACTGTGATGTGACCATGTAGATTTCAGATCAATGAACAAAGACAAGGGCTGAGGATTTGGTTTTTCACAATGGGACATAAAACTTGGGGAAAGAAGTCTTTTGAGGATGGTGTGTTGTGAAAATGAGCTAGAAGGGATGGATAACTCTCAGGGCTCCAGTCTCTCTCTAGTTTTTAATTCTGCTTTTCTGATCTTTCAGATAGAATTCTTGTTCTTGGGCAACCACAGATCTCGGACAGGTCTCTTGGTGAAAGGTCATCTGCAATAATACAAACCAATAAACCCTCTCACTGAAAACAGTAAGGAATGTTGTAGGATTACATGTAGGATTAGCATTTGGAACTGAAAGAGACTTTTGAGATTGTCTCATTCAAATCACCTCTTTTGCGGAGAAGCTAGGGGCCAGGGAAGTGAAGGGATGTGCCCAATGTCACACAGCTATGGAACTCTCCTCATAATGGCCTAACGGAGTGAGCAATGGAAATATCTCCCATTCTGCCCCAGTATTATGTACATTTTATTGGAAAGGCAACCAAATCTCAGCTGAGATTGAAAAGCAGCTGCCTTGATCTTAAGTCCACTATTCTTTCCAATGAGGGATGCTGTCTTGCCCTCTATAACAGGAATATTCTAATCTCCCCTCTCACAAATACCAGACATGTGAGCCTAGGCAGATCGTCTGACCTCTCAGTGCCCAGACTGCCTTCTGGAACTATGGTTTGCAGACCTGCCACCAATCTGCTTTGAGAGAAGGAGCTCTTCAATGGAAGTATTCCTCCACCAATGAAATCACAGGTCTGCTTAAACAATAAAAATAATAATAATACTTATTTAAGGAGGAAATTGAAAAGCTAGAAACTGTCCAGAGAAGGACAAGCAGAATTTTGAAGGGCCTGAAATCTGAAGTCATATGAGGATAAGTTGAAGGAACTAGAGATGAAGAAGAAAAGCTTCAGGGACTACATGGAAGCTGTCTGCAAATATCTGAAGGTCTGTCATGTGGAGAAGAAATTCACCTTTTGGGTTTGGTTCTAAAAAACAGAACCAGGAACAATGGATGCCAGATGTAAAGATGCATATTTACACTGAATGTCAGGAAAAACTTCCTGACAACTGGAGCTGTCCAGAAGTGGAATGGGATGCCTCAGGGAACAGTGGCTCATCCTCCTTCCTTTTGGAATTCTGTAAGCAGAGGCTGGCTGACCACTTGTTGGGATGGAATAGTGGGGATTTTTTTTGTATATAGGGTGAATGAGATAGATGCTGAGATCCCTTCTGACTCTTGAATTCTATGAATTTGGGATTCCGTGGCTAAAGTTCTAGTTTTCTTTCCAAACCTCAGTTATCAGGAATTATTACTGAGGAATGTCTCTGGTCTCACTTATGCCCAGGATGGTACAAAATCTTCCGAATTACACAGAAGTATAGAATATAGAACTAGAAAATATGTTAGAGATCATCTACACCAACTTCCTCAACTCAGCTTCCAACAAATAAGAAACTCAGGGACAAGAGTGAAGTTACTCACCCAAGGTCAGCCCCACAGGCAAAAAAAAGAATTACAGAGACAATATCAAACACGGAAACTCTGACTCCAAATCCAGGACTCCTCCACTATACCACACAGCCTAATTTCATTGGAGAATCTGAAAATTGCAAGGAACCTCGGCAACCAGTTAATCTAATCCATACCCCAAAGAAGAACATCCACCAGGAGATATCCAAGTAATCACCTAACCTCTGCTTGAAGATCTCCAATAATGGCAACCCCATTCATTTGATCCCAAAGCCACTCATTCCACTTTTTAAAGAAGTTTTTAAGAGGACTCTCCAGGGCCGGGGAACCAAATGTTTGGATTCAATCAAAGGGTCCCTCTTCAGAACCTAGAGGGTCACATGTGGCCTCAAAGCTATAGGTTCCCCCCCAGCTTCAAATTTAAAAAGATCTCAGATACTACCTTGTCCAAACCTCCCATTTTACAGCTCAGAAAACTGAGACACGGGGAGAGTGAGTGAATTCATGAGGTCATACAGAGCAGGAATTCTCAACAGAATTTTTACTTACCTCCTATGTTGCCCCCCTTTCCACACATTCTCCAGTCAGGCCAAACCGACCTTCTTAGTACTCCTCATAACCAGCAATCTGTCTCCTGTCTCTCTGCCTTTCATTGGTCATCCAGGAACCTAGAATGCAATCCCTTCTCACATTCAACTATGAGAATCCTTTCCTTCAAGACTCAACTCAAGCACTATCTTCTCTGGGAAGCTTTTCTGGACCTTCCTTTCAGCTGCTGTTGGGAGAAGGCTCTGCTGGGGAAGGAGACACCAAGTCTGCAGTTTGTGTATGACTTGCTGTTTGTCACATACCCCATCTGCAAATTGTCACATTCTTGCTATATTGGGGAGGAACTGAGGCAAGGGCCCAACCTCTTTTGCTGAGATGGATATATCTGGATTGTCTTAAAGTTGCCTCTAAAAGCTGTCCCCACCTTGCAACCATTGTTCATCTTCAGTGGTCAGCCAATCAATCTTTTGCTACCTTAACATACTTACAATAAAATCCCTTTAATTCTTTTTGTCCTGAGTCTTGCCTCATGAATCAGGGTGAAAGTCCAAATGAGGCCTTTTCTTTTCAACACGTTCATTCTAGAAATTACCTAGTCCAGGACTCCTAAAGATTCATCCAACAAACACTTATTAGTAACTTGCTGTATGTGAGGTGAGGTTTTCCCAGACTCTGGGGATGAAAAGACAAAACAAACTAACCCCTGCTCCCAAGTTCTCCTAAGGGAGTAACTATGAAGAGAAGTGAAATTACTTACCCAAGGTCACACTAGTAATAACTAGGAAAGTCGGGATTCTAAATCACAATTTCTAGCTCCAAATGGACAGTTCTTTCAGCTATGTCACATAAAAGGTAGTCAACTTTCTCTGTGTAGAAACCATCACCAAGTGAGCCTTATTGCGAAACATAGCAAGAAATAGGAATCAGGAGAACAGTACTTCTTTTTTGTTTGTTTTGGGTTGGATTTTTTGGAGGTGAGAAGGCAAGGCAACTGAGGTTAAGTGACTTGCCCAAGGTCACAAACCTAGCAAGTGTCAAGTGCTTGAGGCCATATTTGAACTCAAGTCCTCCTGACTCCAGGACCAGTGCTCTATTCACTGCACCACCTAGCTGCCCCAAAAGAACATTTCTTTACTGAGATCCCAGTTAGAAAATGGTAATTTCACAGAGAACCAAGATCTCATGCCTGGATTAGTTCAGCAATAAACCAAAGAATTTAATAAAAACCAGCCTTTAACAAACACCTTGACCACTGTCACTAACCAGTCATGACAAAGAAGCTTATTCCTACAATTTCCTAAAATCAGATGAACTTGATGATCTTGATCTCTTTATCCCTCCCAGAGATGGCTGAGAGAAGAAGAACTGGTCAATCTGGGTGACACCAAATGCTTAAAACGTACCCTCTCCAGACTTCTCTTTACTGACCATATGATCTGAGAGGGGCTCACCTGAAAAGAGATTTTGCCTCTCTATTAATGAGTGGCAGAAAAGTTAGCTGCAGCACTCTGGGGGTGCCAGCTAAAAATGTGCATGGGCCCTGAAAATACCCTGCCTGTGCCTACCTTAGGGGGAGATGGTTAGCAAAGTGAATTCGCCACCACCCTCCTCAATGAGATCCAAGCTACAAAGTCACCCAGGCCTGAGCACATTCTGCTCTAAAGACTACTGACCTTTACAGGGATCAGAAGCAATCATTTCTACACTGAACAAGCTTTAAGTTTATGACACAGAAAACTGAAATCAGGGAATTGAGGTCCCTGAGGCTTTCTAGCATTCCCTACCAAGGCCCTTTCCCCAGTAGACTAAGGTGAATTTAGAGATTAATTAGTCCAATCACTAATCCTGGACTTCTACCAGGGCACCATTTGATTAGTCTCTTCCTCTTCCCTCAGAATCAGAATGATGAAAGAGTGTCTCTCCTCATCTGTACCCTTCTTCATCCTCAAAAGTCCCCAGGGTGCAAACTGAAAAGCTACAATGACTACCTGAGCCTACCACATGCACCCTAATTTGCCTTTTTATCATGCACAGATGTTCATTCATACACACACACACACACACACACACACACACACACACACACACACACGCACGCACACCCATAACTAAAAATTTCTATATTTGGCCAGAAACAAATGATGATATTTCACTCAGCCTCCACTGGACATGCTCCTAGAATCGGCAAATGCTAGCACTAGGAAATGACTTAAAGACCTTTTAGTCCAAGAGTGTGTTGGAGACAGCTCAAACTGACTAGATGAGTCCAATGTTATAATTGTCAGAGTGAACACAGACACCTCAAAAATCAGCAAGTACTACAGATCAGGGCTCAATGTATTGTTTAATGGCTTGTCTAGACCTAATAAAATGATGGGGAAACTAAGTGTCTAGAGTTTGATTTGAACTCAGGTCTTCCTGACCTTGGGTCCAACTCTATCTACTGTGCCACTTAGCAGCCAATCTCAATAGGTTATGATGTTGAACCAAGTATATCAAGAAAAAAATTAATAAGGATAAATGTAAAGCCTTATACCAAGGTTCCAAAAAATCAATTTCACAGGTACATGAAGTGAGAGACAGAGCAAGAAAGCAGTTCAATTGAAAGAGATCTGGAGACTTTCAAGCTCATTAAGAGTGAAGAATGTGCTATGGTAGCCAAAGGAGCTCCTGCTATCTTAGGCTGCATTAAAAATGGAAGAATATCAGGGATTGGGGGAGGGGGGAATGATAGCCTTGCTACTGTGATATGCCCTGCACACATTTGAATCACTGAGTTCAATTCTGGGACATTTCCTTTAGAAGGAGATGGATAGGCGGAAAAGTGGCCAGAAGAGATCACCCCAAGGACTTGAAATTATGAGGGAGAGTTGAAGGACCTGAAGATGTGTAGCTTGGGGAAGAGAAGGGAAGGGCAAAGAAAAGAACAGAAGAGAAAGGAAGTGAAGATGCCAAGGGAAGGGAAGGGAACACTACAAGGGACGGGAAGGGAAGATGAGAAGGGAAAGGAAGACAGGAAGGGAAGGGAAGGAAGGGAAACTACTCAGAACCATACTCTCCTCTCTCTCAAGCCTCTTTACTCTGAGGCTACTTTGATCCTTCCAGGCCAACAACATTCCCACTACAACTATTTGAGAAAACCCTGAATATTGTCCTACATTTGATCAGAAACAAGTGGTGCCATGTACTCGATTTTCTAGACAACTGCCTGTAATCATGATAATAAATGACATGTACTTAGCACTTGAAAGTTTTGAGAACTCTTTACAGAAATGATCTCATTTGAACCTTGCTAAACAAGGCTCTGAGATAGGTACTTGTGACAACAATATTGCTAGCAGCTGCTGTGAAGGTGTAAGACCAACAACACCAGCACACGAGAGGGCCACTAGCACAAGTTCCTTGATCTGCTTTTTTAAGGAAAGTAACTTTAAGGGGTTTACAATCTCACTTTAATTAAACATTTATATGACATTCACTTAGTTCATGGGGAAAATTCAGCACCCTGAACTTCAGAGAAAACACAAACATAAATTACAAGCAGAAATTATATAAACAGAGCAAATAACACAAATCAACAGGCAGGGATTCTGTCCATCATAGCAATACATACATAGTTACCAGAAAGAGAAGCACGGACATCTGGCTTTTCAACGGCAGGGGGCTCCTTAACAGCTACCCAGAGTCTCAGTTGGCAAGGCTTTCTTGTGACCTAATCAGGTCATCAAAGTCTCCTGATTCAATCAAAGATTCAGTCAAAGGCACTCGATTGCCTCAGCACTGAGAAACACTCCAAAAGAAAAAGCAGCAAAAAGTCCCATTTCCTTGCCATTACAGTACTACAGATAGTATGAGCCATTTTACAAATAACAAAACTGAGACTGAGAGAGGTTTAGTAACCTGGCTATCATGCTCACACCAAGTGCAAAACATCAAGAGATCCGAACCTAAGTCTTTTGGAACTTGCTAGACTATCTTATACTGTATCGATTATACCCCACTACTATGCAGAGAACAGTAGTTACTCTAAGTTAGAGTGACTTACTGCCTCCTGGTGTCAACAAGGCAAACAAGTGGCATAAATGACAGTATTTGAGATGTATGAGTTAGAACATCTGAGTTCAAATCCTGACTGAGACACTCCCCAGATGTGTGACAACTTTCACAAGTAATCTAACTTCTCTCAGCCTAGGTTTCCTCATATGTAAAATGGGAATAATAATAGATCTATTATATGTTATAATTATATCCTATTAATATAGGGTAAATATGGGGCGGTGCCGGGAATGCAGCTGGAAAGCAGGGACTTTCAAGCTTTCTCAGTGAAAAGACCAGAGCTGAATAGAAAATTTGACTTTCAAACACAAGAATCAAAGGAAGCATGAAAAGGTAATCAAGAAAAAGAGCAAGAAAAAGAAATCGCAAGGGACTTACTAAAGTCGAACTGTTTCGTTGACATTCCTACATGGAAAGATGATGTGTATGATTCGTGAAACCTCAAAATTAGGGTAGCTGAAGGGCATATGCATATATATGTGTGTGTGTGTGTGTGTGTATAGAGAGAGAGAGAGAGACCGAGAGGAGAGAGAGACAGAGAGAGAGAGAGAGAGACGGGGAGGGGAGGCACAGGGTGAGTTGAAGATGAAGGGATGATATCTAAAAGAAATAAAATCAAATTAAGGGATGAGAGAGGAATATATTGAGAGAGGGAGAAAGGGATAGATAGAATGGGGTAAATTATCTCGCATAAAAGGGGCAAGAAAAAGCAGTTCTGTAGGAGGAGAAGAGAAGGCAGGTGAAGGGGAATGAGTGAATCTTGCTCTCATCAGATTTGACCTGAGGAGGGAATACCATACACACTCAATTGGGTATCTTACCCCACAGGAAAGAGGGAGGAAGAAGATAAAAAAGGGGGGATGATAGAAGGGAGGGCAGATGGGGGAGGAGGTAATCAAAAACAAACACTTTCGAAAAGGGACAAGGTCAAGGAAGAAAATTCAATAAAGGGGGATAGGTCAGGAAGGAGCAAAATATAGTTAGTCTTTCACAACATGCATATTGTGGAAGGGTTTTACATAATGATACACATGTGGCCTATGTTGAATTGCTTGACTTCTTGGGGAGGGTGGGTGGGAAGGGAAGAGGGGAGAGAATTTGGAATTCAAAGTTTTTAAAAACAGATGTTCAAAAAAAATGTTTTTGCATGCAACTAGAAAATAAGATACACAGGCAATGAGGTGCAGAAAATTATCTTGCCCTACAAGAAAGGAAGGGAAAAGAGGATGGGAGGGGAGTGGGGTGACAGAAGGGAGGGCTGACTGGGGAACAGGGCAACCAGAATATATGCCATCTTGGAGTGGGGGGAAAGGTAGAAATGGGGAGAAAATTTGTAATTCAAACTCTTGTGAAAATCAATGCTGAAAACTAAATATATTAAATAAACAAAATAAAAAATATAGTGTAATTTTTTATTTGTGTAAATACATATTTTATATATTATATATTAATATATAATAGATATATTAGTATATATCTATAATGTATTACTATTGTGAGAATCAAATGAGATGACTCGTAAGATTCTCCGTGAAACTAAAGAGCTGTATTTATTACTATCAAAGAGCTAGTGGTTATTAATATCATTATTATAATTATTGTAACAACTGGTCCTGGAATCCAACTCTCCCAATTCTATGCTCTTTCATGGTTAACTAAGAACTGAAATTCCCAGAACCCACCTATAAAAATATCCCAGAGCAACCTTTTCAATGGATACAGATTATGATGCACTAGATAATTCAAAGTTTATTTATTCTCCCACTTAGGAATAAACCACAATGGTTGGTGTAGGGTATTGAGGCTTTCTTTAATAATAATAACTTTTATATAGTTTTATAATATTTGTGTAGTTTTGCGTTTTTGGAAGCAATCAGGGTTAAGTGACTTCCCCAGGGTCACACCGCTCATAACGATCTGAGACCACATTTGAACTCAGGTCCTCCTGACTCCAGGGCAGTGCTCTATCCACTGTTCCACATACCTGCTCCTAGATTTTGCTGAACACTTTACAAGTATTATCCTCTTTGATCCTCACAACAACCCTGTAAGACAGGAGCTATTATCATCACCATTTTACAAATGAAGAAACTGGGGCAAATAGAGGGTTAAGTGACTTACTCAATATCACGCAACTTACTTGTCATGGTCAGAATGGATTTGAACTCGGGTCTTCAGAACTCCACATCCAGAGATCTATCCATTGTTTCACCAGGCGGCCTCAGTGCCAAGCACTTCAGGTTGTTTTGTTTAAATTCTACCTGACTATTTATGTTTTTCACTGAATGTATTTTAACAAGTGTTGATTGTTCACTTACAGACATGAAATACCCCATAAGTGCTTTTCCTGGGTGCCAACTGACAGCAAGGGTCATCCTAGAGCTTACCACATGTCCCACATGGACAATCCATATGCACATGATATCCAGGCTCCACTGGGGTTCAACAACAAATTCTGATCCAAAAGCATTTATTTAATAAGTTCAAGACCCAGTGCTGGAAACTGAGTTCTAAAGATATAAAATCATTCAATCCCTGCCCTCAAGGAGCTTACAATCTACAAGGCAGAATGCAATATGTAAACAAATAAATATAATGCAAGGTAAAATGTAATCGAGGTAGAGGGGGCCATCTCCAGTCATACTGATCTCTATCTTGCCACTAGATCCAGAGAGCACCAGAGGAGAAAATGAGACTGGTGACCTTGCATAGTCCAATTCACCTGTAAGTCATGGCATCATCTTCCTGATGTATTGGTCCTCTTTGAGAACAAAGCACAAACACCAACCTGTGAGTAGTCTGAGCTGTCCCACTGGGGACCCACCTAGCCAGTTCTACTTGGGCAACTGAGTTCCATCCTTCTTTCCTTCCTTTCCTCTCCCTTCCTCTCCCCTTCCCTTCCCTTCCCTCCTTCCCCCTTCCTCTGTCTACATAGGATACCATACCATTACCTGGGAGTGCTCTGCCCAAAGGAACATAAATTATGATGGCTGGAACATAGCAAGATATGTTGGCAAGATTACTTTCTTAAAGACCGTGCCCTAAACGCAATTCACTCTGTGTCTCATTGCTTGGCCAACAAAAAGTCCCAGATCAAGCACCATAAGCAGCCATCATTTGGTCCCCAGATAATTCTTAGGGAACATAAATAGTAATTGTTTCTGTTGTGACAAGGAACCTGAGAGTTCTTCCCCTCCCAGATTGATGTTTTCATTAGGCAAAAGGGGCCATTCCTTGGCTCATTTCTTAATCAGCATTGCCTCAATCTAAGAGAGAACTCAGAAAGACCTTACCTACAGAGGAACCATATCCAGACATCATGTTCTATATCTTGCCACTGTACATCCCTCACTTAAATCCAATTCACTTGAGAGTCATGGCATCATCTTGCTGATGTCTTGGTCCTCTTCAAGAACAAAGGAAAAAGAACAACAACAACAAGGTAGAAGAGAGCCAGTGTGTAGAAGAAAGGGAACTGGCCTCATATTTCTTTGATGTTCACAGAAGATTAGAATAAGAAAAAGTCACAGAAATCTCTAAGACTTAGGAGACTAAAGCCCGGGACAGGGAACAGTTAGGTGTCACAGTGGAAAGATTGCTGGAACTGGAGTCAGGAAGAGCCAAGTTCAAATCCTGCCTCAGACATTTATTAGTTGTGTGACCCTGGACAAGTCCTTTAACCATTCTTAGACTCAGTTTCCTTATCTACAAAATAGAGGTAATAATAGAAGCTACCTCACAGACTTCTTGCAAGCAACAAATGAGATGAAACATCAACATTGCTTGGTCAACTTCAGTGTTACCTAAATGGTAGTTATCATTACTATTGTTTGCCTGTGGTCACACAACTACTAAATAGCTGAGCCAAGATTAAAACCCATGTCATTGCTCTTTCTACTATACCACACTGCCCCCAAGAAATTCAAGATGGAAAATATAATTATTACTTTATATGCCCACACACAATCATATTCACTTAAATGTATATGTCAAAAAACTGAAATCCAAAGCAAAACTTTTATAAGCACAATGAAAGAAACTTTCCATGATCTCTGTGTTCAGAGAAAGCCATTTTGAATTTCTCTTTAAGTCTTATTGGTAGGAGTATCTATTGTTTTGTATTCGGTTCCACTTCTCCTAGGTTCACCCATTCAAATTCAGGATAAATTAACAGCAGGGGTCTTAAATAACTTCATGCCTCTCCTTGTTTTAGCACCCTGACCCACAGCTTCCTCATGGCATTCTTCACTTCAGCATTCCTCAAGGAATAGATGATTGGGTTGAGAACAGGAGTGATCACTGTGTAGAATACAGCCACCATCTTGTCCAGGTAGCATGTGGTGTTGGGCCGCAGGTAGATGAACACACAGGGCCCAAAGAACAAGATGACTACAGTGATGTGGGAAGCACAAGTAGAGAGGGCTTTTTGGCGTCCTTCCTTGCTATGCCCCCTTAGGTGGAACAAGATAACACTGTAAGAGCTCAAGAGAATGATGAAGCTCACTACTGACAGGCTCCCCCCATTAGCCACAATAAGCAACCCAGTGAAGAAGGTGTCAGTGCAGGCAAGTTCCAGCAGAGGGAGCACATCACAGAAATAATGGTCAATCACATTAGGGCCACAAAAGGGTAGATGGAAAAGGAGGAGAATTTGGGCAATTGAGTGTAAAAAGCCACTCAACCAGGCCATCCCAACCAGGAGGCCACAAACCCAATGGTTCATAATGGTCACATAGTGCAGAGGCTTACAGATGGCCAAGTATCGGTCATAAGCCATCATTATGAGTAGAAACATCTCAATGCCACCAAAGAAATGGATGAAGAATACTTGTGTGATGCAGCCCTCTAGGGAGATGGATTTCCTCTCAACAAGTAAATCAGCAATGAGTTTGGGGGAAGTGGTGGAGGAATAACAGATCTCCACAAAGGAGAAGTGACTGAGGAAGAAATACATGGGGGAGCCAAGACTCTTGCTGAAGTTGACAGTCAATACAATGAGGGAATTCCCCAACACAATAGCCATGTATAAGAACAAAAACAACACAAAGCAAATTCTCTGAATCTCTGCATTAGGAGAGAGTCCTAGAAAAATGAATTCTGTCACATTGCCAGTCTGCACCATGGCTTCTGGTCCAAGAGTGAAGACCTGGGAATTTATACCAGAGCACACAGCTCCTTATGGGACTTTGGGAACAAAACTATTCTACTCAAAGTTCCAGAATACAAACTACAGTGGTGATCAAAGGGATTCCCAAGGATCACACAGAAAGTGAATGAAAAAAGCTGTAAAGTTAATAGAACAGATCAGTGGTAAAAACCAAAGAAAGGCAAAGGATGGTGGACAAAAAGACACTGTGATGTGACCATGTAGATTTCAGATCAATGAACAAAGACAAGGGCTGAGGATTTGGTTTTTGAGAATGGGAGATAAAACTTAGGGAAAGAAGTTTTTTGATGAAGGTATGTTGTGCAAATGAGCTAGAAGGGATGGATGACTCTCAGGCCTCCAGTCCCTCTCTAGTTTTTAATTCTGCTTTTCTGATCTTTCAGATGGAGCTCTTGTTCTTGGGCAACCATGGATCTTGGACAGGTCTCTTGGTGAAAGGTCATCTGCAATAATACAAAGCAATAAACCCTCTCACTGAAAACAGTAAGGAATGTTGTAAGATTACGTGTAGGATTAGCATTTGGAACTGAAAGAGACTTTTGAGACTGTCTCATTCAAATCACCTCTTTTGCGGAGAAGCTAGGGACCAGGGAAGTGAAGGGATGTGCCCAATGTCACACAGCTATGGAACTCTCCTCATAACGGCCTAATGGAGTGAGCAATGGAAATATCTCCCATTCTGCCCCAGTATTATGTACATTTTATTGAAAAGGCAACCAAATCTCAACTGACATTGAAAAGCAGCTGTCTTGATATTAAGTTCACTGTTCTTTCCAGTGAAGGATGCTGTCTTGCCCTCTATAATAGGAATATTCTAATCTCCCCTCTCACAAGTACCTGACATGTGAGCCTGGGCAGATCATCTGACCTCTCAGTGCCCCAGACTACCCTATGGAACTACGGTCTGCAGACCTGACACCAATCTGCTTTGAGAAAAGGAGTGAAATCACAGGTCTGGTAAAACAATAAAAATAATAATACAATAAAAATAATAATAACACTTCTTTAAGAGGAAATTGAAAGGCTAGGAAAGGTTCAGAGAAGGACAAGCAGAATTTCAAATGACCTGAAGTCTGACATATGAGGATAAGTTGAAGGAACAAGAGATGAAGAACAGAAGCTTCAGGGACTACATGGAAGCTGTCTGCAAATATCTGAAGGTCTGTCATGGAGAGAAGAAATTCAACTTTTGGGTTTGGTTCTAAAAAACAGAACCAGAAACAATGGATGCCAGATGTAAAGATGCATATTTGCACTTAATGTCAGGAAAAGCTTCCTGACAATTGGAGCTGTTCAAAAGAGGAATGGGATGCTTCAGGGAACAGCAGCTCATCTCCATTTCCTTTGGAATACTGTAAGCAGAGGCTGGCTGGCCACTTGTTGGCATGGAATAGTGGGGATTCCTTTTGTATATAGGACGAATGAGATAGATGCTGAGGTACATTCTGACTACTGAATTCTGTGAATTTGGGATTACATGACTAAAGTTCTAGTTTTATTTCCAAACCTCAGTTATCAGGAATTATTACTGAGGAATGTCTCTAGTCTCAGTTATGCCCAGGATGGTACAAAATCTTCCCCATTTCATAAAATTATAGGATGTAGAACTAGAAAATATGTTAGAGATCATCTACACCAACTTCCTTTATTCTACAAATAACAAAGTCAAGGCCAAGAGTGGAGCTACTCATCCAAAGGTCAGTCACACAGGCAAAAAAAATATTACAGAGCCAAAGTCAAAAACAAAACCTTTGAGTCCAAATCCAGGACTCCTCTGCTATACCACGAAATCTAATTTCATCAGAGAATCTGAAAGTTTCAAGCAACCTCGGCCACCAGTTAATCTAATCCATCACCCAAAAAAAGAAAATCCACCAGGAGATATCCAAGTAAACACCTATCCTCTGCTTGAAGACCTCCAATAAGGGCAACCCCATTCATTTGATACGAAAGCCACTCATTCCACTTTTTTAAAGATGTTTTTAAGAGGACTCTTCAGAGCTGGAGAACCAAGAGTTTGAATTCAATCAAAGGGTCCCTCCTGAGGACCTAGAGGGCCACACATGACCTCAAGGCTACAAGTTCCCCACCCCTAGCTTAAAATTTAAAAAGATGTTAGATACTACCTTGTCCAACCCTCCCATTTGACAGCTCAGAAAACTGAGACACGGGAAGAGTAAGTTAATTGATGAAGGTCATACAGAGAAGGGATTCTCAACAGCAATTTTTCCTTACCTCCTATATTGCCCCCCTTTCCTTACATTCTCCAGTCGAGCCTAACTGACCTTAGTACTCCTCCTAACCAGCAATCTGTCTCCTGTCTCTCTGCCTTTCATGGGCTGTCCAGGAACCTAGAATGCAATCACTCCTCATATTCAGCTATTAAAATCCTTGTGCCTGACCCTCCCCCCAAATGATATTGTATCTAGTTCTGAATTCTATCCCTCCACATGTCTACATTATCTCTCCCAAAAGAAGGTAAGCTCCTCAAAGGCAGTGACTGACTGATCCTTGTTTCCCAAGCACCCAGGACAGTACAATGGCATACAGCAGGTGCTTAATAAATGTCCATTGATTTATTATTCCTGCAGGTGAATCACTGAGCATAAATGGTGTTACACACATCCAGCGTGGTGAAGACCCTCCAAATGTGGGCTGGAAAACAAAAGGAAAGGAGAAGCCCAAATAGGAATGTCTTTTCATAAGACTAGGCTGGCTCAGTAGTGAGTGCTGCTCTCAGCCCACACTGCCCCTTGGCTCAAGCCTTGCCCCATCTCGCCTCTGGCATAACAAGTCCAGGTGACCTCCTACCACATTACAGAAAACAAGAGCTCAAGAAACTCTCCAAAAATTTAGATAAGTTTATGAGATATTGATTCCAGCCCTGAGGGCCTAAATCTATTAATGCATGGATATGGATTAATAATCAGAGCTGGAAGGGATTCTCCAAAGTTATGGTGACTTGGCATTCCATTGTGCCCAGCCCTGCTTGTCAATTGGTGTTGGGAGAAGGCTCTGTTGGGGAAGGAGACACCAAGTCTGCAGTTTGTGTGTGACCTGCTGTTTGTCACATACCCCACCTGCAAATTGTCACATTCTTGCTACGTTGGGGAGGAATTGAGAGGCAAGGTCCCAACCTCTTTTGCTGAGATCTATCTGGTTTGTCTTAAAGTTACCTCTAAAAGCTGTCCCCACCTTGCAGCCATTGTTGATCTTCAGTGGTCAGTCATTCAATCTTTTGCTACCTTAACATACTTACAATAAAATCCCTTTAGTTCTTTTTGTCCTGAGTTTTGCCTCATAAATGAGGGTAAAAGCCCAAATGAAGACTTATCTTTTCAACAAGTTCATTCTAGAAATTACCTAGTCCAGGACACCTAAAGATTCATCCAACAAACACTTATTAGTAACTTGCTGTGTGTGAGGTGAGGTTTTCCCAGACTCTGGGGATGAAAAGACAAAACAAACTAACCCCTGCTCCCAAGTTCTACTAAGGGAGTAACTATGAAGAGAAGTGAAATTACTTACCCAAGGTCACAGTAGTAATATGTAGCAAAGTCAGGATTCTAAAACACAACTTCTAGCTCCAAATCGACAGTTCTTTCAACTATGTCACACAAAAGGTAGTCAACTTTCTTTGTGTAGAAACAATTACCAGGTGAGCCTTGTTGAGAACCACAGCAAAAAATAGGAATCAGCAGACCATTACCTATTTTTTGTTTGGTTTAGATTGTTGATGGTGGGGGGGGTTGGAGGGAGGGAGGCAAGGCAGTTGGGGTTAATTGACTTGCCCAAGGTCACACAGCTAGTAAGTGTCAAGTGTCTGAGGCCAGATTGAACTCAAGTCCTCCTGACTCCAGGACCAGTGCTCTATTCACTGCACCACATAGCTGCCCCAAGAGAACATTTCTTCACTGAGATCCCAGTAAGAAAATGGTAATTTCACAGAGAACCAAGATCTCATACCTGGATTAGTTCAGCAATAAACCAAAGAATTTTTTAAAAAAACAGCCTTTAGCAAACACCTTGACCACTGTCACTAACCAGTCTGACAATGAAGCTTATTCCTAAAATTTCCTAAAATCAGATGAACTTGACCATTTTGATCTCTTTATTCCTCCCAGAGAGGGCTGAGAGAAGAAGAACTGGTCAAGATCTTTGATTTCTAGGAGGACGGATCTGGGTGACACCAAATGCTTAAAACGTACCCTCTCCAGACTTCTCTTTACTGACCATATGATCTGAATGGGGCTCAACTGAAAAGAGACTTTGCCTCTCTATTAGTGAGTAGCAGAGAAGTTAGCTGCAGCACTCTGGGGGAGCTAGCCAAAAATGTGCATGGGCTGTGAAAATACCCTGCCTGTGTCCACCTCAGGGGGAGAGGGTTAGCCAAGCCAATTCACCACCACCCTCAATGAGATCCGAGCTGCAGAGTCACCCAGGCCTGAGCACATTCTGCTCTAAAGGCTACCGACCTTTACAGGGATCAGAAGCAATCATTTCTACACTGAGGAAGCCTTAAGTTTATGACACAGAAAACTGAAATCAGGGAATTGAGGTCCCTGAGGCTTTCTAGCATTCCCTACCAAGGCCCTTTCCCCAGTAGACTAAGGTGAATTTAGAGATTAATTAGTCCAATCACAAATCCTGGACTTCTACCAGGGCACCATTTGATTAGTCTCTTCCTCTTCCCTCAGAATCAGAATGAGGAAAGAGTGTCTCTCCTCATCTGTACCCTTCTTCATCCTCAAATGACCCTAGGGAGCTGACTGAGAAAATTATTATAACCACTTGAGCTTACCACATACACCCTAATTTGCTTTTTATCACACACACACACACACACACACACACACATACACATTTGTGCATACAGAGAGAGGAGTGGAACCCGTAACTAAAAAATTCTATGGATATTAGCCTATGTTTGGCCAGAAACAAATCATGATATTTCACTCAGCCTCCGCTGGATGTGTTCCTAGAATCAGCAAATGTTAACACTAGGAAATACCTTAGAGACCTTTTAGTCCACCAGTGTGTTGGAGACAGCTCAACCTAGCTAGGTGAGTCAATTGTTAAATATTCAGAGTGAATGCAGACACCTCAAAAATCAGCAAATACTACAGATCAGGGCTTAATGTATTTTTTTGTGATTTGTCTAGACTCTAGATGTAAGAAAATGATTAGGGAAATATTAGTAATGCATATTAATTTAATTACGTGTCTTGCATAAATTTTTTTCAGAGAGCAAGTTGTTAAACATTTATAAGCTACTCTAATCCAAGTCATTGATTTTAAAGATGAAGAAAGTGAGACCCTAAAAATAAGTAACTTTCCTTAGATTGCGTAGCTAGTTAGGAGCAGAACTTGTGACCAAAACCAGGCCAATGTTTTTGCTTCCCAGGCCAGTGTTCTTTCATTCTTCATAAATATATGTCTTGCCTTTCCAATGACAAATAACAAAGATCTACTACCCTAACACTTCAAGCCATCCTCATGTCTCCTGTCACTTAGAGTGCCCCTTCCCAGAAAAAGGCTCTGACACTTGACACAGATGAATAGGGTTCAATCCTGGCAGATTGTGACACCTAAAAGGGAGTACCAACCTACTCTTCCTTCTTGTGAGTTTTTATGCCCTCACTCTAGAATGCTACTCCAGGTATAGCTATAAAACAAAGCATACCAGTGTCTCATACCCATAATTTCCTTTGTAGGATGACTGAGGGGCAGCTAGATGGCTCAGTGATTAGAGTTTGAAGCTAGAAAGACCTGAGTTCAAATCCAGCCTCGGATACTTACTAGCTGTGTGACCCTGGGCAAGTCACTTAACCTCTGTTTGCCTTATTCCACTGGAGAAGAAAATGACAAACCACTCCACTATCTTTGCCAGGAAAAAAATAACCATGGACAGGATGGTCACAAAGAGTTGGACAAGGCTGGGTGACTGAACAAGGACTGCCGAACAGATACTTCACATTCACCTCAAATGTGTACTAAATAGGAAATGCACAAGTGCAAATATATTGGGCAGCCAGGCATGGATCTCTAGTCCATTCAGTTTCAAGATGAGTCTATCTGTGGCCATCTCCTCTGAGAAATTGTGTAGTTGCAGAAAACATCTCTCCATGAGGAGCCAGCACCAACTGAGGAACCTAAGAACTCTCAAACACATGAGGTCATGGCCAAGGCTGGAAATGTCTTTTTCTCAAGATCAGTATTTGATGACCTGTGCTCTGGGAAATTACCCCAGTGCAGAAGAGGCAACCAACTACTGGAGGCTCCATCTCAGCCTCATCTAGGCAAGCATAGGTTCTCATTGCCATGTGATAAAGTGGGCCCCACCATTGTTGCTTGGGAGGGGAAGCAGGACAGGAATTTCTTCCTCCTCCTTCTGGAGTCCAAGGGGAAGCTGGCAAAGGGCTTATGCCAAGAAAGGGTAGCCTGAACAACTGAGGTGAAGCCTTTCGATAGTTCTTATAGTCTATTGATGGAAGAGGAGCCTCCAAAAGAGTTTGTTCCCCATGATGCTCAGTGGCCAATACTCATTGACACAATTCTGTGATATGCATTTATATGAGGCCCAATCAGCAGTTTCTGCATCAAACAAAAATGCCTATTCCTCAGAAAGAGGCCAGTAAACACATCCATCTGAATGGAGTCAGAGCATGCTCCATAAGATCACCTCTGTTATATGAAAGAGACTGCTATAAGGCACATTCCATGCTTCCATTTAGAAAAATATTTCCTGAAATATTGACACACTATATCCCACTAGACTAGTGTAGTGTTTTCTTATACTTTTCAAAGTACTTTTACATTTATTAGCTTACATTTAATTCATTTAATTAATACAATTAATTTTATTACATTTAATTAGCCTCTCAGAACAACTCTGTAAGGTGGTATTGTTCATTCTTTTTTCAGACATGTCTAACCCTTCATGACCTCATTTAGGGTTTTCTTGACAAAGATACTGGAGTGGTTTGCCATTTCCATCTCCAGCTCATATTACAAATGAGGAAATTGAGGCAAACAAAGTTAAATGACTTGTCTAGGGTCACACAGGTAGTATCTGAGGCTGGATTTGAACTGATGAGAATAAGTCTTGCTAATTCCAGGCCTAACATTTTATCCACTGTGCCACCTAGCTGCCCCTTGCCCTATAAGTTAGTGGTTTCCAAACTTTATGTAACATCCCTTGTCCTGCCTTTTTAGCAACATAACAACAACAACATGGTGCCTCATGCATATTTTTCATAAAATACGAAATGTAAAAAATTTCTCAGCTAGTATTTTATTCAAATAGAATTTAAACATTAAAATTGTGTAACACAAATATTAAACAAAAACGAAAGGGGATATTTAATATTTTTTAAAATATTAAATCTTAATTTTATTATTAACATGACTAGAAGGATTTTTCAGCCCAAATCTTCCCCAAACACGATATCATTGATGATAACACAATTCATAACCATCTTTTAACCACCGATTGAGATCATTATTTTTGCCTTTCTAGAAGATGCAGTGGTAAACTCCATCTCACATAAAAAAAAGATGTTTTGAAGACAAGTAAAATTTGTCTCAATTTTTTAAGTAAAGAATTCTGTATCCACCCATAGCCAAAACATAAGAAGATTATCAGGCTCAAATGCTGGTTTCAACATGGCAGTCATAAGAAACATCTATTCACTATTCTAGTTCCAGTGGATTGACTCGTACAATCATGTTTCAGTCTACCAACAAGATTCTATTAAGCACCTATTATGTATCAGGCATGACGCTACAACCTGAAATTTGCCCTTGGAAATTTGGCATTCATTTTTTAAAATGCCTTTAAAAATAAAGGAAGAATACTTTCTGTAGACAACTCAAGTGACTAATAAGCAGGTTACATCATTTTTCATCTATTTCATTTTCAGGGCACGTATTTTAAAATGGGGAAGAAAGAACATCAAAATATTATTTTATAAACTTATTCCTGGCCCTAATTTTTTATATAAATTCAGTCTTACCTTTCTGCATTGGAGTATAAACTTGATAACCTTGAATGAATTCGCATAGATTTTCAGGTTTTCAAAATATCCACTCGATATGCAGGTTTCACAGGACATAATGTTGAAAATTGGGGTGATTTCTTCCTTGTTGTCATTACTAAGGAAAGCAGCCATTTCTTTTTTTAGTTCAAATAACCTTTGAAGCACTTTAACATAAGAAAGCCAGCATGTATTTTGTATCCATATCATTACACAGTTTTGCAGTTTTTCTTTTCATGGGATGCTTTGAATACTCTTGCAGCAACCTTTAAAACTCATCTATAACTCACATTTCTCAGTATAAATGATTATCTATGAAGCATGCAATGTATCCAAGTTATAAGAATCATATTTTCAGTTGGTACATAAAGACCTGCATTTCTCCCTGATATCACCTGAACCCACCAATACAAAGTCCATCTCAATTCTCCTATATTACATCATTTTGACTCTCAAATGCATCAATTATATTAGAATTTTCTCTTGATGCAGCATTGCCATCAATGGGTTTACAAAGTAATAGATTTTCCTTAGCACCCTATATTCAAGCTGGCAGTGAGGAGAAGTGAATCTATTTCCCAATAGAGTTATCCCTTCCACACTGTGAGGGTTAAGGCCCTGTCACTCAAGCAATCTGGAAAATCCACATAAAATGTTTTGTCCTCCTTTTGTACAGAAAAGTCTGAATTTTTTCTTTTATGGAGTGTTTACAGTACCTTATCATAAAATTTGGGTTGGTATTATACAATACTATACATATACATTTCATGTATATATTATATATATATATATATTTACAAGTGTATGTGTGTATATGTATATACAATTGTATGAATATATGTATCCACATATATATACACATAAAATATCTTTAATTTAAAATTTGTAAAGCACTTTATGCATATTTTCTCAATTTATTGTATAGAGAAAAGGAAGCCAGAAATATAATATGGTCCAGGTGTACCAGGAAGTGCAGGACATAAAATGCTATACTGTTGCAACAATTTGGCTAGCAGCTGTCATGGGGGTGAAAGACCAACACAAGCCCAACAACAAGAATGCTGCCAGCACAGATTCTTTGATCTGCTTTACTATGGAAAGTAATGTTAAGGGATTAATAATCTCAGTTTAATCAAACATACAAATATCCTTCATTTAGTTCAGGGAAAAAGCCAGCACCCTGAACTTCAGAGAAAATACAGACAAATCACAAACATCAACAGACAGACCCTGTCTAATTCAAATCTCAATGCACAGTCACTAGGGTTTAACAAAGTCCCAACATCCGGGTTCACAAGCTGCAGAGCTCTTAACTATAGCTGCCCAGAGTATCTACATCAACGCACTTCCAAAAATGAGAGCCCCCAAGCAAATAGCTCTGTTCTCTTTTTTTATACGCTCTTTAGCCATCATCAAACATCATCTGGGTGACCAGAACCCGTCCCCTTAGGACACTGAGGGCTTCACGCCCACATAGGCTTAGTACCTAGTAGATAGGGGTGTGGGCCTGGGGTTTAGCACCTAGCAAGACTCAATCAAAGACACCCAACTTAGTTGATATGACATACACCTGAGCCAGGAAGCCCTGACTTTGAATCCTGATGCTGACTCCTGCTATGCAAATCAATTAACCTCTCTCAGCAACAATTCCCTCATCTGTAAAGTGGGGACAGTAATAGCACCTACGTCACAGGTTTGTTGTGAGGTTTAAATGATATTATATATAATGGTATATACAATACATATTAAATGATATAATATATAAAGTATATTCAAGTATACTCATAATAATGAGGATAATAGTGATAGTTGATGTTTATAAAGAATATTAAGATTTTCAAAATGCTTTATCTCATATTTTACATTGTCTCATTTGATATTCACAACTCTAGGAAGTAGATAGTGCCTGTGTTAATTACTACTGTTTTATAGGTGAGAAAACTGCAGTTAGCATGGCTGACTTGTCTGCGGTCTCTCAGTAAGTGCTGGAGATGGGATATGAAGCCAGGTTATCCCCTGGCCCCAAGCACATTACACCACACGGCCACACTATTGCTTATCTTTCTTGATCCATTTGTTTTCACTCAAATACTTCTAAGTACACATCCCCATTCTAGTTCCTGGATTTCCTCACAAGGATGTATCTTCTTAACAGCGCTGTTCCATCTTGTGTACCTTTTATTAGTTCTGTTCCTTTTGAGAAGTATCACCCCACCAGATTGAAATTCTAGACCTAGGTTCTATTCTACCAAGTGCCAGGGATGATCTGTAAGACCAAATTTGTCTTCCTTCATTGGGATCTCTAATTCGCTTTGTTACTCATACTTTGTGCATTTCTACATGAACATCTAAAGCCATGGATTTTATTGCTGGCTTCTTTTTTAGATTTTTCCCTTTAGAATTTCTGACTCTCTCTTCTCCTTACTACATCATAGGTATTTTCTAAAGTATCTACCTTAGTAGATATTTATAGATAATTTTCTCTTCCTCCCTGACTTTCCATCTAAAGCTCTCTAATTCAGGCCTTTAAATTAACTCAATATTTTTCCCCAGCCTTTAGGAGATGCCTTCCATGACTCCATCATTCCTCTGTTTTAAGCCACGGTACAGAAATCCAAACTCTGTGCTAACATCTTTCTTGCCAACTTCCCAGTCCCCAGATCTTATTCTCCTCTCTGAGCAGCAATTATGAAAATGCCGCCTATGCCCCCAAGCTGCCAAGGCAGCTGGGTAATGTCATGGCTAGAGCACAGGGCCTGAAGTCAGGAAGGCCTGAATCCAAATCCAGCCAAAGACCTTTGTTAGTTATATGACCCTGGGCAGATCAGTTCAGTTCAGTTTGCCTTATTTTCATTGATTTTAAAATGGTGCTGCAATATCTCTCCATCGCCTCTCAGATATACAGCCTAAGAAGACTACTAATCTCTATGTTATTGACGGCAGGTCCCAAAATACCAATTTCAGTATTCCCTCAGCAGACTCATTAATGACTACTGCTGTCGTTCCTTCCTCTGGATCATACTGGATGATTTCTCATGCTTTGGCTCTCAACAGGAGTCAACTCTAAGAGCAGAAAAGTGAGAAGTGATGGAGAGCCTCCAAAGACATGTCAGACCAGATAGTTACATTCCACTTCTGGTGACTCATATGGGTACAAATATATATCCAGAAGAAATTTAGGAAGTGTTGTTAGGGACCAGAAATTTCTTGGTAAGAAAAAACATCTTGATTGGGGGAGGAGGGCAAGCTTTCATGAGCCGCCTACTATATGCCAGGTGCTGTATAGATATTTTCTCATTTGATCTTCACAAAAACCCTGGGAGGTAGGTATGAAAAAGGGTTTTTAATGAAAATCACTGTAAAAACAAAATAATATTGATCAGTGACTGAAAAAGAATGGTGAGCAGCAGTGTTATAAATGACACTACATTTTGAGAAACTTTTCACTGAGAACTAAACCTCCCATCATAATGATAATATTGTTTTTATTAATATTACTTTATAAGTCAAATATAAAAATTAATAATTTTACAAATAAATATCTGTACATATCAGATTTTATTACATGATTTAGATTGTTATAAAGATTATAATATTTCTTAAATCTGTTTGAATGAAATATAAGCTAAGAAAATTCTTTGCATAGCTTATTTTATAAAAAGCATTAAGAAGATGCAGTTTTTGAGAGAGAGAGACAGAGACAGAGGCAGACAGAGAGAGAATATCATACCAAAATGTTGGTAAGTGCTGCTTTCTGGGGCTCTGAGTATCCATTAGGATCGTGGATGTGAATGTCCTTTGAAAAGTGAAATAAAGTGTTACATCCATATAATTGGAAATACTGTATCATTATTTCAGGGAACACATTTCTAAAGGAAAGTCTATGGGTAGTGTTCCTTATGAACAATGCTCTCTTATATCAGCATTAGATGGGACCTTAGGGGAGCAGACCTCCATATGTAACTTGACGATGGCAAAGACCAGAAATTTATTAACAAGCAGTAAAAGAACAATGACCTTGGAAGCAAGAGAATAAGGTTCTAGACCCCATACCTGCCACTAACTTTCTGTGTGCCTTGCAAAAGGTCAGTTTACTACTCTGGGTCTCAATCTCCTTCTCTTTACAAAACAGGGCTTAGGGTCAACCATTCCTCAAACAGGAAATCACACCCTCTGGGAACCTAATAAGGACTTGTTTTCCTTATACATTTTCTTCTTGGCATCTAAGGTAATCAAGGGACATGTTTTGATATTTCTTCATAAATTACTAAAATTGTTGAGTCTCTCTCACTAATCAACCAATTAGCTTTGAGCCCCCACTCCTGTTCATTAAGTACTGCTTACTGAAATAGAGAAGCCTTTCCCCATAATTTTTCTTTTTAGCCCTGGCTCTTTTTCTGTGTGTGTCTCTCTCTGGCTCCATCTCTGACTCTCCATCTCTCTGTCTCAGTATCTCTTTCTGTCTCTGTCTCTATGTCTCTCTCTCTCTCTCTCCTTCTCCCTTCCTCTCTCTCTCTCTCTCTCTCTCTCTCTCACACACACACACACACACACACACACACACACACACACACACACACCTACCTCAAACCCCTATAGGAATCCTGGCTTAGGGAATAGAAAACCAGTCACAGAACCAGAAAGGCATGAGTTCAAGTATCTCCTCAAATATAAACTGACTGTGAACATAGACAATTTTCTTAATCTCTCTAAGGGTCAGAGAAGGTGTCAACCTTCACTGGTAGAAGAAGTCTTCTCTTCTGAGAATTTCCTATACCAATGAAATTGTAGGTCTAGCTCCTATCTTTTTAATACTGTTTTTTCCCAATTAAATGTAAAGACAATTTTAACATTTATTTTTTTTAATTTTAAGTTCCAAATTTTTCTCCCTCCCTCCTTCACTTTCCGCCTCCCTAAGATGGTAAGCAATTTGATGTAGGTTATATATGTGCAATCATATAAAAGATATTTCCATATTAGTCATGTGAAAGAAGAAAAAAAGGAAAAAACATGGAAAAATAAAGTAAAAAATAATACTCTTCAATCTGCATTCAGACACCACTAGCTCTTTTTCTGGAGGTGGATAGCATTTTTCATCATTGTTTTGCTGAGAATAACTAAGTCATTCACATATGTTCATCGCACAATATTTCCGTTACTGTGTACAATGTTCTACTGTTTCTGCTCCCTTTATTTTGCATCTATTAATGTAAATCTTTTCTAGTTTTTCTGAAATTTGACTGCTCATCAAAAAGTATTCTATTATTTATATACCACAACTTGTTCAGCCATTCCCCAATTGATGGGCATTCTCTCAATTTCCAGTTCTTTGCCACCACAAAAAAATGCAGCTATAAAAAATTTTGTACAAGAAGGTCATTTTCTCCTTTTTATTGATCCAAACATTCTAGAAAGTAATTTGGAAGTGTGAAAAAAGGCAATCAAATTGTGCATACCCTTGGACCCAGCAATACCACTGCTAAGTCTATATCCCAAAGGGATTAAAGTCTATATCCCAAAGAGGGAGGGAGGGAGAAAAATTTGGAACTCAAAATTTTAGCCCCAAAAAAGGAATGTTTAAAACTATCTTTATGTGTAATTTAAAAAAATACTATTAAGGAAAAAACTAAAATAAAACAGAATAGTTGGATCAATTCACATCTCTACCAACAGTGCATTAGTGTCCCAGTTCTCCAACATCCACTCTAACATTTCTCATTTTTCTTTTCTATAATATTAGCCAATCTGATAGGTATGAGGGGGTACCTCAGAGTTGTTTTAATTTTGCAGCCTCTATTTTAACTTCCTAAGCTTAACGAACCATTAAAATTACTGTCTATACAATTCGTTAACACTGTAGCAAACAAAAGTACAAATACTTATAATGTATCGGGGTGAGGGCCAAAGTCATCTTTCTGTCTCTACAAGTATTAACTTTTCAATTCTGGAAACAGGTTGCCAACATTTGTTTATCTCAAAAATTCTCTTTGTGTTTCTTTTCAAGCCTCACCTTGCAAAGAAACATAAAAAGAATACTTGAGAAGATTTAAACTCATTCTTCTCAAGAAACAAATTGTCTTGGTCCTTGCTCTGTGTTCTCTTATGGTTTCCCTCAAGCCATCACAGTTTGTCCATGTTTACAGCTAAGCTGTGAGTGTCCCAAAACTCCATTAAAGATGTCCTAACAGTCCCATAAGTCTCTATGTCAGAGACTATTGAAACTGGTTTCCATTTAAAATCACCGTGTTGGACTAATCTAGGGGTTCTTAACCTGTGGTCCAAGAACTTTTTTTAATATTTTGCTATTTCAACGTAATTGGTTTCCTTTGTTATGCTACGAATTGTATTTTATTCATTTAAAAACATTCTGAGAAGGGGTCCATGGGCTTTACCAGATTACATAAGAGGTTTGTGAAAAAACAAATTGGTTAGGAACCCCTGAAATAAAAACTCTGCAAGGTACCTTCTCCCCAATCCCCACCAACTTGAGCATTTAGAGTGTCCAGTGAAGATTGTGTGCTGTCACCACTCATTTATGACTAAAGGGCAATATCTACTATGTTTTCTCCAAGTGTTTGTGTTTGTACAAGAATGTGAACGGTGCCTGATAAAAGGCAGGGGTTTTTTATTTGATCAATCAGGCCAAAGGTTCCTACCTCTGAGTTTAGTTTAGTCTACTGGGGAAAGTCCCCTGACAGGAGAGACTAGGAAGCTTCAGGGACCTCAATTCCCTGATTCAGTTTTCCAGCAGATAAACACTGGGCTTCTCAGTTTAGAAGGCTTTTCCCAACCATCCAATTGACTGGTGGGTTGCAGAACAAGGTGGGCCAAAAGTTGGATGACTAACTCCCCTTCACTCCTCACCTTTGATCTCAGAGAAGAAGAAAAGTTGTCTTGGCATAATCCACATACTTTCTCACAATTCTATATGTAGCTGGAACCTTCAGGCATCATAGCAAATTTCCCTGTTGCTTACTAAGAAAAAGAGGAAGCCTATTTTCAACAGAACGCAGGTAATATGGACAATAAGAAAATTGGGGAGGGTTGATTTGTAGCTAACTGGTATCAGCTATTTCTTAAGACCCTTCATTCCCATGAGAAAGTATATTACTTGACTATGTTTATTTTTCATTTTTATTTTATGTTTTTTTTCTTTTTTAGTTGCATGGAAAATGAGAGGGGAAAAACATTTAATAGTCGAAAAACTAAACATTTAAGTATTATAAAAGATCTTTCTTCTAAGAAAATCACTGCACATGACCAGGTGTTCTCAGATCACACATCTCTGAGAAGGATTTTTAAGAGAAAGGAAAGGAAAAAACTCGGGTGGTTCAGTTCATCTGATTCTGGGAAGGTGAAGAGATTGACTCCCTTTCCACTGCTCTGACTAGAAACAATAACCAAGAACATTAATTAAAGCCTTTTTTCTAGTTCTTGGTTTATTAATGACTTAATAGCCAGACATAACATCCTCGTTCTCTATGAAATTAATTTTAAGCCTTCCTGACATCTCAGTAAGGAAACTGGTTTCCCTGGTTCCTGTTTATTGGTATAGGAAAGAAGTTGTGAGACCTGTTCTGTAATTGCTGCTTCATGTAGCATTGGCTATATTATGTGGCTTAGTAGCAAATCATCTGCATTTTGAGGTAGAAGTTCTGGGTTAGAATCCAACCTCTGCACCTTACTACCCATGTGACCTTAGACTTTCACTTCTCTGGGCAGTTTCCTCTCAGTAAAGTGTAAGCTCCCATATGGTAGGGACTGTTTCATCCTTGCTTTGTCTTCCTGGCCCCTAATATAGCAGCATCTTCAACACAACAGGTACTTAGTCAGTTGTGGAATTAAATTGAACCTATGCAATGAGAGGATTGGATGACATGTTCCCTCCTGGTTTGGATTATTCAAATGGTTTACAGATGTTAATAGGTTCATAGATTCAGCCTGAGACACCTCATCTACTTTTTCCAAATTTCCTGACAGCTCCTTAAGCTAAAATGTGATATGAGGTATTTTGAAACTGCCCCTCCTCCAGCCACGATTTCTGTGATTCAGAGAAGGTAGAGAATATGAAGTGAGACTAAGAATTAAGAGCTTCCTGTGCCTGGTCCTCTGAATCACCTATATTTGTTGTTTCTTCTTCTTTGTCTGCCCTTGGCCTTTCTGAGCTCCCACTGGAGTGGGTGGAATCTCATTTGTGTTATGAGCCCAACTGTGATGAAGAATGTAATTAAGGTTTGATGTCAGGAAAAACTTCTTAAATATATAGAAAAGGGATTCTTCATGACGTGTGTGTGTGTGCGTGTGTGTGTGTGTGTGTGTCACAAATCCCTTAGGCAGTCTACTGAAGGCTATAGAAAGCTTCTCAGAATAATGTTTTTAAATACATAAGATTATTATTAAAAATAAAATATTAGGATTGCATTATATTGAAATACAGTTACCAAAGATTCCAGGTTTGAAATACCTACTTTGAAGTGATCTACAAGAATAGTCAACTGTGGCAGGCAGTTGAGGATGGCTCTCCATCACCATAGGTCTTTAAGCAGAGACTTGTTAGGCATTGTTAGTAAGGATTCTTCATCTCAGATGGGTTAGACTAAATAGCCACTGTGCTCCCTTGTAACTATTCAATTCTGTGCTTCTGCAAGGCAGCTCCAGAATAGCCCTGGTTATAAATTTACAGGTCTTGTATTCAACTTCTGGCACTCTGGCTTGCTTCTCTCTACAGCCATTAGACTGTGAACCCCTTGAAAAGAGAGACTGCCTTTTGCCTTTTATTGTATCCGAGCACTTAGCACAGTTCCTGGAACATAGTAGGTGCTTAATAGATACTTAATGACTGACCTCTCTGGGCCTTAGGTTCCTCATGTTTGGTAATGTCCCTTAAAACTCTAAAGCTTACTAGCCTTGAGTTCAGCAAATCTTCTTACCTCTGAGGCATAGCTGAGACCAGAAACAGTCCTTATTAACTCCCAGTGACTGAGTATCAAGAGGAAGAAAATAACTCTAATTTCCAGATGCTCGGGAAGTCAGAAGTTACACCAGGCAGGGTAGACCATGCTGCTTCTTGGGTAGCTAATTAGGAGAAGTGGAGCAAGCTGAGTGGCCAGGTTTAAGGTCAACCTTTCATTGCCTGAATCACTTTACTTTTTTCAGGTGTTTTGCATGGTCAGGACCCAAGAGGCTTTTCTCACTGGGGCTTTGGGGATTGACAGAGAAATCAGCTAGGGGAAAGTTTTCAAAAAAGATCTATTGACATATAATTGTATTGTGTGATCATTTCTACTCAGCTCTGGAAGGAAATTAATCACCAAGCATGTATTAAGCACCTAGGAGGAGTCTGGTTTGTTGCTTTGTTTTTGTTTTAACTTCGCCAAGAATTCAATCTCACCAGCAATGTGTTCCTGGCTAAATGGAGATGTTGACGTATTTGTTTATATAACTGTTCTCTCCCAACTATACTTGGCTCTGTAAAAGCAAAGAGAGTTTTCAGCTCTGAAAAAACCCAGGGGTTCCATGACCTTGAGGAGAGTGAGAAAAAGTAACGTCTTGCTAGGTCCCCCTTGTACACATGGGAACTGAATTGCTTTGGATGAAGTCTTATGTGGATGTGGTTTATCCCAAATCTCATAATAAAAGAGGTCCTACTACATTTATACAATAACAACATTATAATGAAAAGCAACTTTGAAAGACTTGAGATCTCTGACCCATGCAATATCAAACCGTGATTCCAGAGGACCAACAACAAAGCACGTTACATACTTCCTTCCAGAGAGGTGATGGACTCAAGATGCAGAATAAGGTATACATTTTTTGACATAGCCAATATGACTATGTTTGACCATGTAAATTCACTACAAGGAATTCATTTTTCTTTTTAATTGTTCAGTTGGAGGCGAGAGACAATAGATGGGAGAGTAAATAAAATCCTGTTAATTGAAGTATTTTATACATACAAACACACATATATGTATATGTATGTCCCCATATACATATGTGTGTGAATGTATAATCCTCCAGAAGTTCCTTAAGGGCAAGAAATATTTTTTGTTTCTCATGTTTTTTTTTCTGTCTTTACTGCCTAGCGTAATGTATTATACATAGGAGGTCCTTAAGGAATACTTGCTGAATTGAATTTTCTGTGCCTCATTTCTGCTGGTCATAAAATAAGGGATTGAACTAGTTGGTCCCTGAGGTGACTTCCAAATGCTCTGGTTCTATGACAATGGCATTTAATCTCAAAGACTGGATTTCTTCTTTTGTACCATTTCACAGGATCCTCTCCTGGCAAACCATCTGTGCTTTGTGACTACCAGAGGACAGTAGTTCCATCAAAAGGAGCAGGAGAAGAGAATTAAAAGCCATAGACCAGGGTACAGTTAGTAAGTCTCCCAAGTGCTACAGCTCTGGCTGATTCTTCTTCATTTCTTATTCTCTTGAATCTTCCTGACCAACCCCTATCTCAATGATGACATTGCTTTTGGATCTGAAATCAGTACTCCATCTGACCCTGTATTGTTAACGATCATTGGTTGGCTTGGTTTTTATTTATTGCCTGATGAATTTGCCCTTGCACTTACCCTGCTGGCCATTCTATATACAATCAGTGAGATTGCCTTTGACCACAATTCTGATTTAAAGCTTGGACTATTGAGTAATGAGTCTCAAAGAACTCTTGTCCCCGGACCCTTGACCCTGAAATCATGGTACAGACCTGCAATGTGACAGAATTCATTTTTCTAGGACTCTTTCCCAAACAAGAAGTTCAGAGAGTTTGCTTTGTGGTGTTTCTGCTTATGTATGTGGCTATAGTGCTGGGGAATTCCCTCATAGTGTTAACCATCAAAGCCAGCAAAGGCCTTAGCTCCCCTATGTATTTATTCCTCAGTAATCTCTCCTTTGTGGAGATCTGTTATTCCTCCACCACATCCCCCAAACTCATTGTGGATTTGCTTGCTGAAAGGAAAACGATCTCCCTAGAGGGCTGTATCACACAGCTATTCTTCATTCATTTCT
This sequence comes from Trichosurus vulpecula, assembly GCF_011100635.1. Classification (NCBI taxonomy): domain Eukaryota; kingdom Metazoa; phylum Chordata; class Mammalia; order Diprotodontia; family Phalangeridae; genus Trichosurus; species Trichosurus vulpecula. The sequence continues at coordinate 259,853,430 of NC_050578.1, read as the reverse complement.
TTGGTGGTATTGAGATCTTCCTACTCACAGTGATGGCCTATGACAGGTGTGTGGCCATATGTAAACCTCTACACTATATGACAATCATGAACCAGCGGATGTGTGGCTTCTTGCTGGGGGTGGCCTGGATGGGTGGCTTCCTCCACTCAATTGCCCAAATTCTCCTCATGTTCCATTTACCCTTCTGTGGTCCCAATGTGATTGACCACTATTTTTGTGACTTGCTCCCTCTGCTAGAACTTGCCTGCACTGACACTTACTTAATAGGCCAGCTCATTGTGATTAATGGTGGAAGCCTTTCACTGATCAGTTTTGGGGTTCTCCTTACCTCTTATGTTGTCATCCTGGTACACCTGAGGGGGTACAGCAAGGAGGGACGTCAAAAGGCCCTCTCCACCTGTGCCTCACACATTACTGTGGTTGTCTTATTCTTTGGGCCCTGCATCTTCATCTATATAAGGCCCACCACCACATTTTCTGTTGACAAAATGGTGGCCGTATTCTATACAATCATCACTCCTCTTCTGAATCCAGTGATCTACTCCTTGAGAAATGCTGAAGTGAAGAATGCCATGAGGAAGCTGTGGGTCAGGGCACTGAAACAAGATGAGAAATGAAGGAGGTGAAATAGGACCTGTAGAATTACCTTCTCCTGAATCAGAATGGGAGGAAGTGGAAAAGGTAGCGTGAATTCAGAGCACTAGATAGCAGTTCCTAACAATAACCTTCTAGAAATGCTTTAAATAAAGTATCTGCCTTCCTGTTCTTTATTGTTTCCATCACAATTTCATCCTCTGTATGTCATGACTAGTTGGGGTTTGTTGTGTTGTTGTTGCTGTTTGTTTTATATTTTGGTCTGCACCGCTGCATTCTTCAATGGAGAGCATGATTGATATGGACACCTCCTCCAATAGGGCAGTTGAAAGTTTGATTGACTTTCTCAGAGTCAAAAGTCAGGATATATCCAAGATGACACTTGAAATTACATATTCCTGACTCTGAGGCTGCTTCTCTACCATGTCAAGTGCCTCTAAACTTACATGAAGTTGTGTGTGTACTTAACACTACTTGTACTAGTATCAATTTTCTTGAATATTCTGGTTCCAGTAAAGTCTACTGAGTAGGGTGATCATTTAGGTCAGGGCTGTCCAAAACACAGGCCGTGTGCCCCCATGAGGCCTGCCTGTGTCCACCACAAACACAAAAATTGACACAAATGCTTTAGTTAAAGCATTTATATCAATTTCCAAGCCCATAGTAAACACAGGTGGGCCTCATAAAATCACTCTGTGGGCCCACGGGCTGCACTTTGGACAACTCTGATCTAGTTTATTGAATGTATGGAGTTAGGCAAATCACTTAACCTCCCTAGATCCCACTCCCTTCATCTGTAAAATGGCACACACACACACACACACACACACACACACACACATTTTATTGTGAAGATCAAATGGAATTATATATAAAAGCTTTGAAAAGTGCAATAAAAGTTGCAGGAAGACTATGAACTGATTCAAAGAGAAATAAGAACTTGGAAAATGGTATACCCAATGATTATAGTTGTGTAAATGGAAGAACATCAGCCAAAATAGCTTCAAACTGAACCCTTTGTGACTATAAGGATCAAACGTAGCCCTGAAGAAGAGCCTGGAGAAGGCACCTTCCTCCCTGCTTTAAAGAATCGAGGGATAAAGGGGATGATATACTGCATGTGCTGGGAGACTTGCTTGATGTCTTGCTTAGTTCTGCTCATCTGATGTTTTTTCTTTCTTTTTCATTCTTTGTTATGAGAAATGGCTCTCCAGGTGGGGAAGCTGAGAAAAAATGAGAAATGAAGGGAATGCAAAGAGAAAAGATACCAATAAAAGATTTTATACCATGGAATGTAATTGTTTTTCTTGTGTTAGAGGTATGATAGAAAAGGCTACATCCTGTATACACTCAAAGGATCTGTTATATCTCTAACCAATGGGAGAAACTCAACTCATTAGATGATGCTGTGTGGGATGGATTTTACGAATCCAAAAATTAACAACAGAGGCATCTCAAGGTGAAAGTAGAAAGGAAAATTTATTACGATCCTGCAGGAAAGGGCCACCCGGACATCGAGAGGACTTGGGGGTCCTCTCAGTGTCAGAGCGCACTGGACACAGAAAATTGGGGTGTTTATATAGGTCCCTAATCGCAATTCCCCCTCCCAACCTCCTTCCTCTCAGCTTGCAGACGTAAGCTTTGAGGGTACAATCTAGACGCGATAAATCTACCCAGGGGCAAACAGTATAGTTATTTTTACAAGCAGGCCACAGTCATAAACTTCCCACCATTCTTGCTTCATTCTACTATCAATCTCAAGGTAGTAAATCTGTCTTAAATGACAATGACGATTAAACAAACAGTTCGGTTATCGGTGACAGGCAGGAATTAGTTGTTAGTTACCTAATCCTGCACATCTATATTGCACCTGGCTTTTCGGCTTTCCATCCATTCTTCCCCAAACAGAGGTTCTCTTATCTTGGGGTCAATGTACAGGGGGTGAGTGTCCTGTGTCCTATCCTTATCCTCAGAGAATTTTATAGTTGCTGACTTATTCACCTCAACCCTTCTTTCTTCCAGGCCTCTCGCCATTAGGTAAATACACAGGACCTGTTCTTAACCTCGGGGGCCTACGGTCACTAGCTAAGCTTGTGGAGGGGAAAATATCTAAGTAGAGAAATGGGACTCACTATCCTACTTATTTCTATTTATTTAATTTGTTCCCTTTTATGAGAGGTCTTCACTCGTCCCACACAATGCCACTCATTGTATTATCCCCACTCTTCTTGTAAATGAGCTTCAAAGGCTCCAACAAGTAAAAGTCTATTTGTAGGTCAGAGAAAACAAAGAGTACTCCTATAAAGGGTCAAGGAAAAAGTGGAAACCTGGAAAATAGCAAGCCTTCTCCTGGAGCCTGGTAAAGCCTTTGTATTTTATAGTCATGCCTCCAATCTCAAGCCTCTCCTTTGTTCTATGGATCTTATTGATCTCTGTACCTCATAAGAGTTTAGTCAGCAATCAGAAACACAAATATGACTCTCTCATCCTCATCACTGCATGATGAATTAGATTAAGAAGAATTCATAGAATGATATCCTCTAATCTTCAGTTTTCAAATACTTAACTAAAGTATGTAGCTAGTACGGTAGATGGAGTATTGGACCTGAGTTCAAATCCTGTCTTAAACACAAGCTATATGAACCTGGGCAAGCCACTGCTCTCAGACTCAGTTTCCTTATCTGTAAAATTAGGAATGAAAATAGCACCTACCTCGCAGGTTTGTTTTGAGGATCAAATGAAATGATACAGATAAAGTACTCTGCAAATCTTAAATCACTATGTAAGTGCTAGCTGTCACATTGTCTGCTCTCCACTCTTTTCTAGCATTTTCCATGAGCCTAGAAGTTTGAGAAAATATACCACTTTTCCTTCATTTTTGTGCAACCCACATGAACATCTGAACCTGTTATGCCCTGCCCCCCCTCCACTTTCTCCATCTTGCCCCAGCTCACCCCACTGTTTTTACTCCCATCTCCACGGATCCCACTGTTTGTGTTCCCTTCTCCATGGAAATACCTGCCTCAGCTTGTCCCACTGTTTATGTTCCCATCTCCATGGAAATCAAATTGTATTCTTTCCCTTTAAGTACTCTTTCTCTTCCCTTGCTCAGGGCTGTTCAATTTGAGTAATTACTCAGAACAGTCGCGCATTTGAATAAATCCACATCTAAATTTATATCCTGGTCATACTTGCTTTTTTCGGCACAACAAACCCAAATGGACAGGGTTATTCAAAGTCTTGAGGTTGCTTACAGGTACAATAAGAAGCAGGGAAATTCAAGCAGGCCTCTTGTGTCATCATGCCTTACAAAGAGGAAAAAATTAAAATGTCTTTTTTATACTTCATAATTTTTATCATGATGTCCAAATCTTTAATTTTACTGATAATGAAACTGAAGTTCAGGGTGGTTAGGTGACTTGCCTAACATCACACAAGTAATGTATAAGTGGCAGAACAAGGATCTGAACCCAGATATTGTGACTCCAAATCCATTATGACCACTATATCCACCATTCAATCCACACTGGATCATGCATATCATTGATATCCTGGATCCACTGAAATCAGAATGAGAAAAAAAAATCAAATTTGGGGGAATTCAAGGGTTAATAGAAAGACAAGGGTTAATATAAAGACTAGGGTGTGGTAGGTTTGAGGAGGCAAGGCACATTGTTAATGATGACTTGTAATAAAGTAATGTCATAGGGAGCCTCAGATAGATGACAAGTATAGGTAATGGGCTGATATTGTATTGAAAGTGATGACAAATCAGTAGCCTGAGGATTGTATTCAGATGCACCCATGCAAAGTCAGAATCTTACTCCAATTCCTCATCTCAGGCAGGAGGAAATCATTAGTTCTTTCTTATCAAACATGCCAGTGGAGAATAGATCCTACCAAGCTAGAAAAGTTTAGCATATGGGCTCAGTAATGGATATATTCCATCTAAGGACAAGCCTCACTAATTGTAGAAATATGTATTTCCAGAAGGTTGGGAAATGCATACCATGGGATGGAGAACAGGCCATGAAGACCATCTACTAAAGAATAGGACTGGAGTGTGATTGGTGGGAGGGAGGTCCCTACACTGATGAAATCCCAAATTTTTGATTCACTTCAGTATCTGTCCTGTGAATTTCCCATTCTGCATTGTTAAAAAAATTGCTCCTCTGTGTATACTTAAAGATAGGAGCCAAAGCAACATAGAGAAAACATGTAGCAGAGAGAATTCATTAATCTGTTGGGAGGTTGCCATTTTTATAAGACTCTAATCACTGAATCATGTATTGGGAAAAACTATAGGGGGGTGACTTGGGAAATTTTAAAAAACACACTTAGTTTAAACTAAAGGTATTGTATTATCTTTATTCAGTTCTCTGAATCTTAGAAAGGGACTTTCTTTTCTAGTCATAGATTCCTCATTTATAACATGGGGCAAGTCAGAGAGTATTGGATTTAGAATCAAAGGTTCTGGATTGAAGTCGCCAGGTCTCTGCTTCCTGCCTGTGTGATCTATCACTTAAACCCCTTGGGTCTCAGTTTCCTCATCTGAAAAATGAAGGAATTCAGCTGGATGGCATCTAAGTTCCCATCCGAGCCTAAATCTTTGATCACGAGAATTTAGTATTCTGGATGAACTTGTCAAGTCAGTAATAATTGTTAAGACTCCCATTCACATTAAACATTATAGTTTCAAAAGTTTTCTTGTAGTACCTCTGTCAGGTAGGTAGTAGAATTATAGAAGAGGGATTTTTGATCTGTTTGTCCATGGACAAAGGCAATGTACATGAAATGCAAAACATGGAAGTCGCAGAGATGTGGATTTAGGCTTGATATAAAGAAAAAGCTGCCTAATAAATACAGCTGTTCAAAAATGAAATAGATTACCTAAGGAGATGGTGGGATTGCTTTCTACAGCAGTACCATCTCAGGGAGGTAACAAGGTGGTAGCAGTGGTCACAACTTTAAATAGTAACCTCAGTCTCTGTTTAATGATTGTGTAAGCTATCAATGTGTAAAGTATTATTAGTTAGGGGTAATTTATAAAAAATTTTAAAATGCCTAAAGACTTCTTCACATATTTTTTGTTATACCAGAAGCAAGTGAGACACGCCACAGAGTATAAGTTTTGAATGGAGAAGTTTATTAGCCAGCGGTCATTCGGGGAAATTCCCAAATCAAATGACCACGTTTGAAGCGAGAGGGTAGTTTATATAGATAATACAGGATTCGGTGCTTAATTATCTCTTGAAGTTTACATATGTTATTTTGCAGACTCAGCAAGCCTGTGTTATTTCACTTTTTATGACCATGATACATTAGAGGAACCTCCTGAATAGATTGTAAATACAACATATCAGATAGTTGACAAAGTGTCAATTGGAATTACAACCCAGGATCTCTGTCTCCAACTTTTGCCATAACTCTTGAAGCTAGGAAGGCTCAAGATATGGTAAAAGTCATATAATTCAAGATAATGTCTAGAGCCAAGGCTTCCATCCTTAATGGCCATGGACAGACCAAGAGATGTTTTAGCTCAGTCTGTTGACATAAGATAGAGGCATCTCTGAGCCCACTCTGCCAGAGGAAGGTCGTTAGGCATTAGACCTTTTACCTGGCAATTAGCTCACATTCCTTAAAAGAGTCTTAGGGGCCCAGGCCCCTTGCCAAACGGCAGGAACTCAGTCTGTTTTTTATATGCAGACTGGAGTTTGCAATTAGGGGCTGGGGGCAGGGTTTTTAGCAATAGCTGGCTACTCAGGTATCACATTTGGCATTTCTAAAGCACATGATCCTTTTGTTTTTCTTATTTTAATTGATCTTTTGTTTTTCCCTTGCCTTTATTTCTGACTACTTTATTTCTCTTTACTCAAAAGAGCTGTCTCTTACAGCAAAGATTTTTTTTAAAAAAAAATAAAGAGAAATCTTCAATGTATTGTTCACTCTCCTTACGTTATGGTCGTTGTGGTGCTTATTCTTTTCCTGGTTCTTCTTGCTTTACCTTGTATCAGTTCATATAAGCCTTCCCATACTTCTCTGTATTCTTCATAGTCTTTCAGCACAATAACATTCTATTACATTCATGTGATGACAACTTGTATATACATTCCCTAATTGTTGGACATCAAATTTACTTCCAATTATTTGCTGACACAAAAAGTGCTGGGATGACTATTGTGGTGTATATAAGATATTTCTAAATTTAATCTCCTCTGGTGTATGCCTCGAAGTGGGGTGGTACAGCATTCAGTTCTAAGAGCAAAACAATTTAATATGTCTGACAATCAGAAAGTATTTTAACTTAGGAGGTTGTCAAAGCATTAATTATTTCATTGGAAGTTATTACATCACAAGGAATCTCTTTTCTAGGCTGAAATATTCCAAACAACATTCTGCTGAAAATAGGGCCCACATTTGGGCTCACTGTAGACTCACAATGTTTGAGTTGCATGGGATGCTTGAGATCATCTCCAGTTTACTAGGCTGAGATCCAAGGACAAGAAACAATCTGCCATTCTGAAATCCTTATGTAAAAATATAGGATACTTAAGGTCGGAAGACTGGTTCTCAAAATAGCCTCTCTCTTCTTTTTCTTTAAACATATCTTTAGTTGACTGACCAAAGCATATTTCAGACTGCAGCACAGTGGCTCTGGGAGAGCTCACCAAATCTCCCAAGTATTATCATTGACCCATTCAGCTGAAATGTGACTCTAGACACATTGGTACTGGGGCAGATTTGCGGCAGATACATTAAGTGGAAAAAACTACAAGGTGAAAATATGAGTAAGACCTGGTGAGATGAACACCTGGAAATCTCATTTTGGCTTTCAAATGCAGCCATTTTTACTTGGAATTGGCTGAGAGGGGAAATTTAGACTACTGAGATGCCATTTTAGGTGTCACCTTTCCGAACAGAATGATGTTTTAAAGAGTGGACCATTGTTTTTAAAAATAACACCTTTAAATGTATGTTCTTGCTCTTGTAAGCATTTCAAGGTTTATATGTTAAAACAAATATATTTTATAAAATGGAAGTTGTTTTTTAATTTATTGACTTCATTGGGGGGAAGTGTTGAACCCCATTTTATTATATATTATAAATATATTATATGATAACATATTATTAGTATTATAATATAATATGTACTATTATATATTAAATATTATATATAATTAGGTTTAATATCTGCGGGAGAATGGAGCTTTGTTACCAGTGTCTCACAACAAACAGACTTGTAGAGAAGGGTCACATTTAGTTTCATGTATATTTAATGGCATAATTTCAGAAATTAAAAGACAGCCCAATGTTAAAAATATAGACATCTAATAAGGAATTCATTGTATAAACTATCATTGAACAAAGGTTAAAGTGTTAAGAACATCTGGTCATGAAAGATTCCATGGCCCGAGTGTATTCCAGGATGTGATTATGTCGGTCATTGATATGTCCAAGGCTCCAAAGTTCCTTTGATGTACTGACTTCTGCTTTTGGTCATTGACTCACTGGCCCTGGTGTGACAGCCCCTTCATCTTAAGGAAGGAAAAATAAGTTCCAGAAATGAAACTCTTGTGTAACAAAAATGAGTACTCAAGCAAAACAAATCAATATTTTGATTCTTATTTAGGGGAAAGGATTTTATGGGTAGTGATAAATATGAAGAAACAATGAACATAAAAAATTTTCAAGATGCACAAAAGAAAGCACAAATTAATACAGAAAATACAAAAATAAAGCAGTGCTGCTACCAACTTGTTAAACTGTATATGTGTATATTTAATTTCTATTATGAAATTTTTAAATATATACATTAAAGAATAATTCTACATAATGGAAGTCCACATTTTCTTATGCAATTATCTTTCTTTTTCTTATAATATTGAAATATATGTTTGCTGATAATTGTAAATAATTATAAAGAGAATTTTTTAAAAAAATATATTGATGAAAGAAGTCTAGTCATCAGGAAAAGAATAAAAAAGTACATCTTTGGGGGAAAAGGTGGGGACTTGTAGAGTTTCTGTGTTTCCTCTACATGTAAGACTACCCTAGAGTAGAAGGTAGTTGCCCTCTTCCTACAACATTGCATGAAATTCAAACATCAATCAGTGAAATTCTGCTCTCACTGCAACACTACAAAGGGAGGGAGGTATCCTGATTCCTAACCACTTTAGGTTAGTGACAACTTCAGGGCCTGCATTTATTTTTATGACTGCTATTTACTTCTCTCTAAATATGTATGCACAAAGTGAATTTTGGTCTTTCCGTCTTAGCTTCCTGGATGATGAATGGCACAGAGTAGACTTGTCATAAATGTTTGTTTGTTGAATGATTGAGAGGTCAAGCCTAGATTTAGACCTGGAAATGACCATCTTGCCCAACGTCACTATCTTATAGGTGATAAGATCAAAACTCAGAGAGGTTACATGGATGACGCTGGGTCACTCAAGCAGTCCTGGTTTTGGTCAGGACTCAAAAGAAGAGACTTTGACTCTAAACCCAACTCTCTGTTACCATATCTAGGTTCACACATGATGCTTATAAAGATGCAGACAAATTCCTTGCATAAGTTTGTTTCTGCTTCTTCTGTAGCAACTCCAGAATCAAATTCAAAATAATCACTACCACCAAAGTCACAATTCATTTTTATATACACATCTTCATTCCCCTCCCAAGCTTACTTTCTTCCTCCACAACATCTTCACAGCAATCTTCACTTCTGCATTTCTCAAGGTATAAATAATGGGGTTCAACATTGGAGTAATCATTGTGTAGAACACAGCCACATGTTTGTCTTCACTGAAGGTGGAAGAGGGCCGCAAGTACAGAAAGATTGCAGGACCAAAGAATAAAATGACAACAGTGATGTGGGAGGCACAGGTGGAGAGGGCCTTGCGTCTCCCCTCTGCTGACTGGTTTCTCAAGTGAACCAAGATGACAACATAAGAAGAAATTAAAAAGACAAATAAAATCACACCGATTAAACCACCACTGGCAAACACAATAATTCCTGCGACAAAAGTATCAGTACAGGCAAGCTTGAACAACGGATGGAGGTCACAGAAGTAATGGTCAATCACATGGGGACCACAGAAGGGCAATTGCACAGTGACTAGAAGCTGAACCACAGAGTGGAACACGCCCCCTAGCCAGGAGCTAAACACCAGCACATGACACACAGGACGGCTCATGAGGGTCATGTAGTGCAGAGGTTTACAGATGGCCACATACCGGTCATAGGCCATCACTGTGAGCAGGAGGATCTCAGCAACTCCAAAGAAATGGAAGAAAAAGATCTGAGTCATGCAGCCATCAAAAGAGATGGTTTTATTTTCAACCAACAGGCCAGAAATGAACTTAGGAACAGTAGTAGAGGAGTAACAGATCTCTACTAAGGACAGGTGGCTAAGAAAGAAGTACATGGGGGAGCTCAGGCTCTTGCTAGTGTTGACAGTTAAGATGATGAGGCCATTGCCCAACATTGTGGCCATGTACACAGGAAGAAACACCACAAAAGAAACTATCTGTGCTTCTCGATCCTGGAAGAGTCCTGTGAATATAAACTGGGTCACATTGTTTGTAACAGCCATGGAATCCAATCATGTCATATCAACTCTAAAGAAGTTCAATAGCCCTGAAATAAAACAGAAGCTATTAAGATGGTTTCCTGCAACAAGGACAACAAATGGATGGATGGATGGATGAATGGATGGATGGATGGATGGATCAATGGATAAATTGATACATAAATGCATGGATGCATGAAGGCATAGATTGATGGATGATGAATGGATGGATGGGTGGATGCAGGGATGGATGGACGAAAAGGTATTTACTAAGTGCTTCCTACGTGAAAACATCTGTGGTAAGTTCTAGGATTAGAACAGAATAGCAATACAGTCCCTGCTCTCAAGGAACTCACTTTCTAATATGGTAAGATAACATATAGCAAGTTTTTTAAGGTATTTGAAAGTCAGGTACTTCAAAGTACTAAATGAGAAGGGTGAATAAAATTTATAATATTTCATCTGACTATAAAAATTAAAAAGTTATACTAACATGAAAAAGTTGAATTTGAATCAGGAAATAATAAAAAAGAAACAAAAGCAATTTATATATTTAAAGAAACCATGGTGAGGACCAAAAAAATAAAGAGACCAGTGAGAATGAAAAGTATATGGATAAAAAATAATAGTCACTATTAAAAATGACTTTGTTTAGAAATTGGTTTGCAAAATATATTGCACACACTATCTTGTTTGATCTTCAAAACAACCTTATGAGTTACTACAAGTAACTCATTATGAATTACTAAAGTATTAATTTGTCTATTTTATATCTCAATGAAGCAATAAACATTTATTAAGTACCTTGGTTGTGTCAGGAACATTAGACCTATGAAATCAAAGGATGAAATCTATGAGTAAGGTGAAATTTAGAGAAGTCACACACCTGGTGACTTCTGAAGGCTGACCTTGAACTCAAGCAGCTTCTGACATCAAAGCCAGTGTTCTTTCCATCATATCACACTGAATAAATATATGGACACTCAATGATATGGCAACAAAAATGGAAAAGTTACCTGGACTGCAAAAAGATTGAAAGAGAAAACCCTCCTCAGTGGGACTCTTCAATAACCTGTTAAAGATAATGTGCCAAACAGAAAGATAAAGGAGATATTAGAAACATGAACAGAATATTAGAAAGACTGGTTATTTTTCAGTCATGTCTGACTGTTCATTAGCCCATTTGGGGTTTTCTCAGCAGACACTGGAATAGTTTTTCATTTCCTTCTCCAGCTCATTGTACACATGAGGAAACTGAAGCAAACAGGATAAAGTGACTCCTCCAGGGTCACAAAGCTAGCAAGTATCTGAGACCAGATTTGAATTCAGATCTTTTTAACTCCAGTCCTGGTGCTCTAACCACTGCATCAGTAGAAGAATAACTGACTGGATCATAGGATCATAAATGCAGCGCTGGAAGGGACCACGGAGATCACCCAATCCAACTATTTCATATTATTGTTAGGAAACTAAGACCCAAGGAGACAACGGTAGGTGACTTACCTAATGTCACAATGTCAAATTCAGCTTCTCTCACTCTGGAGAGAGATCTTCCCTAAGTGCAATGCTAAGTGTCAGGGAACTTAGTTTCAATTCAAAAAACACAGGGAACATTTACAAAATTGATCACAGGGGGGCGGAGCCAAGATGGCCTCATGAAAGCAGCATGTTACCGGAACTCTCTCACAAGTTCTGTCAGATTCCTATAAAAAAAAAAGTGAATTTGAGTAGATTTGAGAGAGTTAGAAACTGTGAGCAGTCTGAGTGGGGCAAATTTCCAAGCCAGGAGAGTCTGAAAGGCTGAAGGAATGAATCTGTAGGCTTGAAGAGCACTCGGTGTACGGAGCTGCTCCAGACACCACCAAAGCTGAAGCGGCCAAGAAAATCCATGTGGGAAACAGGCTGGGAGAAAACTGGGGGCCGAAAACTGGCGGAGATCCCCAGGCCTCCCAACACAGGATGGCTGTCTGTGGAAGTGACGAGAGGCAGCACAACGCCACCAGCCATGAGACACAAACTCCCAAGGCTTGCAGCCCAAAGGTATGAAACCTGGATTCTTGATTTTCAGGGAGACATAATGGCCAGGTAAATAGCTCTAATCCCTCCCCTCCCCACCCAGAGAATTTCTCAGAAAAAAAAATACTGGAAGAGAGGAGACAGAAGTGGGGCTTCAGTGGTCGAGTAGTGGGAGATCCTGAGTCCCAGAGGGGCAGAGCCATCAGGGTTCAACACCGGGATCCCAGACGTACTCTTGCTCCCCCAGGGGAAGTGCCAGACACCAGCTCAAACAACAAAGAGCTGAGACCATTGCTGAAGAGCAACAGTGCTGGAGAACAACCCTAGGGGAACAGACTTCAGGCAGGCAGACCCCTCCCCCACACCTCAGGAAACTGAAGGCTATAATTCACAAAGCCAATAACTAGACTCACAATCCCCAGAATAAGAAACCTGGGACAGAGAGCCCTGAGACCCAAATGCAGAAATTTATTGTAAAGCCAGGAAAAGGCTAACCAACATGAAGAAGAACACGAAAAAAACCGGGAACCATTGATTCTTTTTATGGAGACAGACATGATCAAAACACCAATTTGGAAGAGGATAGCAATGACACTATACCCACATCTGATACCTCAAAAGGGAATGTGAACTGATCTCAAGCCCAAAAAGCATTACTGGAAGAGCTAAAAGAGGATTTTAAAAACCAAATTAGGGAGGTAAAAGAAAAATGGAAAAAATGGAAAAAAATCCACTGACGAAATCAAGTCCCTAAAGAATAAAATTGGTGAAATGGCTACAGATATTCAGAATCTAAATAGAAAAAATGACACCCTGAGAGGTAAAATCAACCAATTGGAAAAGGAGACTCAAAAGCAAAATGAAGACAATAACTCATTAAAAATTAGAGTTGAGGAAGTGGAAGCTAATGACTCTATCAGAAATCAAGAAGTAGTAAAACAAAATGTAAAGAATGAAAAAATAGGAAAAAATGTGAAATATCTGATTGGAAAAACAACTGACCTGGAAAATAGATCCAGGAGAGACAATTTAAGAGTTATTGGTCTACCAGAAAACCTCAATGAAAAAAAGAGCCTTGACAGTATCTTCGAAGAAATTATCAAAGATAACTGCCCAGAGGTCCTAGAACCAGAGGGCAAAATAGTTGTTGAAAGAATCCACCAATAACTCCTTGAAAGAGATCCCAAACTGAAAACACCAAGAAATATTATAGCCAAATTTCGGAATTACAAAGTCAAGGAGAAAATACTGCAAGCAGCCAAAAAGAAACAATTCAAATATCGTGGAACCACAGTCAGGATCACACGGGATCTCTCAGCTTCTACATTAAAAGACAGGAGAAATTGGAATATGATATTCCGAAGGGCAAAGGAGCTGGGACTACAACCAAGGATCAACTACCCAGCAAAACTAAGCATAATTTTTCAGGCAAGGAGATAGCCATTCAATGAAATAAGGGAATTCCAGACCTTCCTGATGAAAAGGCCAGAACTCAATGGAAAATTTGATCTCCAAATACAAAACTCAAGAGTGACATAAAAAGGGAAGCAGGGGAAAACCCCAACAAACCTTATTAATCAATAAGGGCAAATTATTTGCATCTTTATATAGGATTATATCATCTTATGTATGTTTATATATATGTCAATCTTGAGAATAGTATAGCTATTATGACAATTTAAAGGGATACACATAGATTGTGAATGTCTGTATAAAATAACTGATATAAGGATAAAAAACATAATTAAAAGATGTAAAGGGAGGGCTATGAGAGACGAGGTAAGGAGGTAGTAAATTACACCAAATGAAGAGGCACAAAAACACATTTTAGTAGAGGGAAAGAAGGGAGGGAGAAGAGCAGTATTTGATCTTTACTCTCATCTGATCTGGTTCAAGAAGAGAATAACATACCCTGATAAATATAGAAATCTAACTCGTCCTACAGGAAGTAGGAGCAGAAAGGGGAAAAAAGGGAGGGGGTGGTCAGAAGGGAGGGGAGAAGTAGCAAGTGGGAAATGGTAAGATAAGGAAGGGGAATAAAGAGGGAGGGTAAACTGAGGAAGGTGGCGGTCAAAAGCAAAACTTTGTTGAGGAGGGGAAGGGGAAAGGGACAAATAAAAGCATAAACAGGGAGAAATAGGATGGAGAAAAACACACAGATAGAAATCATAACTGTGAATGTGAATGGGATGAACTCTCCCATAAAACAGAAGCAGATAGCAGAATGGATTAAAAACCATAATCCTACAATATGCTGTTTACAAGAAACACATTTGAAACAGGGAGATACACACAGGGTAAAGGTAAAAGGCTGGAGTAAAATATATCGCACCTCAGCTAAAGTAAAAAAGCAGATGTAGCAATCCTAATCTCAGACAAAGCAAAAGTAAAGATAGATTTAATTAAAAGAGATAAGGAAGGACACTACATCCTGCTAAAAGGCACCATAAACAATGAAGCAATATCATTGTTTAACATATGTGCACCAAGTGTTATGGCATACAAATTCTTAGAGGAGAGGTTAAGGGAGTTACAGGAAAAAATAGACAGCAAAACTATAATATTGGGAGGACTCAGCCTTCCCCTTTCTGAACTTGATAAATCTAGCCTCAAAATAAATAAGAAAGAAGTTAAGGAGGTGAACAGAATTTTAGAAAAGGCAGATAGGATAGGCCTCTGGAGAAAACTAAACAGGGATAAAAAGGAATATACTTTCTTCTTAGCAGTATATGGCACATACTCAAAAACTGACCATGTACTAGGGCATAAAAACCTCACAATCCAGTGCAGAAAGACAGAAGTAGTCAAAGCATCCTTTTCAGATCATGATGCAATAAAAATTATTGGTAACAAAGAACCATGGAAAAATAAGCTAAAAATTAATCAGAAACTAAATAATCTAATTCTAAAGAATGAGTGGGCCAAAGAACAAATCAGAGAAAAAATTAATAACTTCATTTTCATTATGTTAAATTGAAATTTTTTTGAACAAAAAAGCCAATGCAACAAAGATTAGGAGGGAAGCAGAAAATTGGGAGAAATTCTTTACAACTAGTGTCTCTGATAAAGGCCTCATTTCTAAAATATACAGGGAACTGAGCCAAATATATAGGAATACAAGTCATTCCCCAATTGAGAAATGGTCAAAGGATATGAACAGGAAGTTTTCAGAGGAAGAAATTAAAGATATCTTTAGGCATATGAAAAATTCTCAAAATCACTACTGATCAGAGAAATGCAAATCAAAACAACTCTTAGATACCACATCTCTCCGTTCAGATTGGCTAAAATAACAAAACAGGAAAATGATAAATGCTGGAGAGGATGTGGGAAAATTGGAACATTATTACATTGCTGGTGGAGTTGTGAACTGATCCAGCCATTTTGGAGAGCAATTTGGAACTATGCCCAAAGGGCTATAAAAATGTTCATACCTTTTGACCCAGCAATACCACTTCTAGGGTTGTATCCCAAAGAGATCACACAAGTGGGAAAAGGACCCATATGTACAAAAATATTTATAGTGGCTCTTTTTGTGGTAGCTAAGAATTGGAAATCAAAGGGATGCCCATCAACTGAGGAATGGCTGAACAAGCTGTGGTATATGAAGGTAATAGAATACTATTGTGCTATAAGGAATGGGGATGATATGGACTTCATAACAACCTGGAAAAGCCTACACCACATAATGCTGAGTGAGCAGAGCAAAGCCAGGAGAACATTATACACAACCACAGATATACAGATTCTGTGAGGACTAACCCTGACAGACTTTGCTTTTCTCAGCAACACAAGGTACAAAGACAACACCAAAGGACTCACGATGGAGAATGTTAACTACATCCAGAGAAAGAACTATGAAGTATGAATGCAGATTGAAGCACACTTCATGCTCGCCTTTTTCCCCCCTTTTTTTCCTCTCTTTTGTTTTTGCTTTTGGGTGGATTTTTTTGTTCTGTTTCTTCTTTCTCATGATTCATTCCATTGGTCATGATTCTTCTCCACAACTTGACTAGTGTGTAAATTAATTCTATGTGAAGTTATATGTGGAAGTTATATGGGATTCCATGCTGTCTTGGGGAGGGAGGTGGGGAGGGAGGGAAGAAAATCTGGAACTCAAAATTATGTTGAACCAAGTGTTGTAAACTAAAAATAAAAAAAATTAATATTAAAAAAATATCAAAAATTAAAAAAACAAAATTGATCACACTTTAGTCCAAATAAAGAATTTACCAAAAAAGACAGAAAAGCAAAACTTGAAATGCAACTGTTACTAACCATAATTTAAATTTTAAAAAATAACCAAAAAGTGAATTGTGATCAAAAGGCAGAAGCCCCGATGGAGACTGTTGAGAAAGCTTTGATTTATTTCTAATTACTTTTGTAATACTGAGCTATATTTGAAATCCTCATATAAATTCAACTTGACCATAAAGACTGTGTGTGTGTCTCCCTCTCTCTGTCTCTCTTTCTCTTTCTGTCTTTCTCTCTCTATCTCTCTCTTCACTTTTTCTGATTTGTGGATCAGAACCACATACACTTACAAGTCAATCCTATTGGGTATTTGAAAACAAAAACTCTTCAAACCTAGAGAAGGAAAGTACTTGACCTGAAGATCTAACACCATTAAAGGAGGTAGGGGTGTGCTAGCAAATGTCTAACTGGCTCTCAGAAATCTCTAACGGACTATCTAGCTTAGTATCTACTTTTGACATTTTCTCAATCACTTTCTTAAGTCTAAACATTCAACAAAACAATAAATCAAGTTTTGTAACATTTTGCAGTCTCTACCAACTTCTGAGGTAGAACTGCTCACACTGAAATTTAACAATAGGTTCTTCACAGAGTGAGACCTGGTCATAGCACCCACCTGCAGGAGAGTAAGAACCTTTATCTCCACTTAACAAGTGATCCAAGGATAGGCATGGGCCACTCTTGAACTAGAAGCAAAACTGATCATCTATTATAACAAAAAAAATCCTTCCAATTCTCTAATGATCAGAAAAATGCTAATGAAAATAACCTTGAAATTCTCCCTTTACACGCATCAAAATGCCAAAGGGGATAAAAATGATCAAAGTAAATGCTAGTTTGGCTGTGATTAAAAAACAAATCAGCCACATTGTTCCACTTTTGGCTGACCTCTGGATTGGTTCACACTTTTTGGAAAGCAACAGGACATTGTGCCACAATAGAAGCTACAAATCCAGGTTAGCTACCCAGAAAATGTTTTCAAAAAAGGAAGTAGAAACAAGCAAGACAATGAATATGTCTTGAACACAGATGAGTCCCAATTAGTAGAAGTAATGGATCCCATAATGTGATCTCATTATTCAAATTTGCACTATGTCATAAATACATGTAAAATATAGAGAACGGTTCCAACCTATATATCAAAAACAGTAGTATAACTTCTGTATTGAGTTTAAATGGCAGCAAAAAATAGAAATTGTTGTTCTCATAATAATTTTACAACCTCTTTACCTTTCCTTGTTCATTGTCAATAGCATTTTTTCTTTCCTCTCAACACTAAAATTGAAGGGAGGGAGAATTGGGTTGGAGTTTAACAAAAAAAATGGACTCAAAAAGTATTTGACATATTGAATGACAAAAAAGACTGAATGGAATTTAGAAAGAATTAAGAGTTGTCAGTGGTAGTCAGACTTTTTTAAGGAGTGAGAGACGAGATGGACAGCCAAGAAGATCCTCTGGTGCACTCAAGATTTTTTTAAAGAACTAGAGGAAGATCTTTAGTGCTTCCAGTAGATCCTCCATGGGAAGGGGAGGAGGAAGAGGGAGTGAATTGGGGGATGACAAGAATCACAGGAGATGAGAAAATGAAGGAGACATGAGAGATTCCTTCCTTGTTATGAATCTATTTCTTGTAAATAAATGGTTTTATACCTGACATTCAACAAAAAAGATATTTTACTTTGATACATGCATACACACATTCCCTGCTTACTTGTATTTTGTGTTGATCAATTCTAAAAATGTTGTGATTTAAACTGATACATATATTAATATGTGTTTGTATACATACATGTGTGTGTATATATGTGTGAATAATATATATAGTGCACAGCCTATATACATATATAAACAAAATAAATATATTAGATAATTATAGCCTTTGCAAAGATAAAGCTATAGGGCCATTGGAATAGTAGTAGGTGATTCAATGTAATTAAACTCAAAAAACATTTATTAGGCATCTATTATATGGAGGGACATCATGCCAGGGGTTAAGATTGGAAATTTTATTTTAAAACAGTCCATATTTCCAAGGAGTTTACATTTCATTAGAGGCAATGATACTAGTTTCAGGTGATAGTGCTCTGAGGATTAGAAGACTAAGATCCTCACAATTTCCCTTAACTGGTGGCACAAAGGAGATGGAAAACGAGAAGAGGAAAATGAGGTGACCTGACAGCCCTCTCCTTCTTACTTTATTTTCCCTCCCTTCTCAATCTTCTGTGCGTATAGTTTCTCCCACCACTTCCCCTTTCTTAAAGGATACAAACAGACACTTCTCAACTTTCACAATACATCTTCCCACCAAAGAAAGACCTGGGAATTTAAAATGAGTCAGTGTCTGAGAAGGCTATCTCTAGGGTCATCTTTCCTGGCCTTTAAACTTCAGGTCTCTGAAGAGAGATCACAGGTAGCCACGAAAGAATAAAACCAAGAGACCTTTCAAAGCATATCTAAGATGAACATTTCACATTTCTAACAAAGACCGGGCATGAAAAAGGGCTGTGTGAGAAGTGGTTTTTCCATATTCACCCACTGAGACAGAAGTGAATCAACACTGGCCAACTTAAGAAAATATAACCAACAAAAAGTCCTTATTCTCAGGAATCCTAGCCAGTTGATTCTGAAAGTCCTTTGGACCCAAGGAACATTCAATCCCTAAGAGTCAGCAAGTCTTCTTCAGGCATAATGTTATCTTGAGACAGTGTGGAATTCAAGATAACTTTCCAAAGATGAGGAGAACCAAAGGATGGACTCAGGACTCTACATGATCAGAAAGGATCAAGGGCTTATAGGCAGGCTGTGAAATGCAAACAGTGGAGCACTGGGCTGTGCCTTCCCTCTACTATCATCCCCTGAAAAAGTTGAGAAAAATCTAACCTTTTTAAACATATATGCGATATTATATATTAGACATACATAATATATATTCTGTATGTTATCATTTATCATATGTATTTTTAAATATATTATATATTAGGCTAGACATATATAATAATATATTATGCATAATATATGATGTAATACATTATATTTTAGACACATGTAAGTATTTATTAGCCCACAATAGGCTAAATATGTTAGCCATTATGGAAAGTCAAGGAAGAATCATAGAATAATAGAATTTCAGAGTTGGAATTGATATGAGAACGTACATTGTTAGAACTTAGAAAGAACTGAGAATACACAATGTCAGAGTTGTGATTGTCCTTAAAATGCTGGAAATAGAAAGAGATTTAAGAGTCAGTCAGCCAGTCAACATACATTTACTGAAACTTAATATGCCAAATGTTGCCTTAAGTTCTGGAGATACAAAGAAAGGCCAAAAGAAAACGTACTTACTGGCAAAGAGCTCACGTTCTAACAACGGAAATGATATGAAACAACTATGTATAAATAACCTATATATAAGAGATATCAGAGAAAACCAATAAAGGAAAAGTACTAAAGAGGGGATTAGGAAGGCTTCTTATAAGAGGTGGGATTTATCTGGTATTGAAAGAAAGTCAAGAAATGGAAATGAGGAAGAAGAGAAAACCAAGGAAGGGGGACAGCTTGTGAAAATGTCCATAGTTGGGAAATAGTGTGTCTTGTTTAAGGAATAGTGAGGAGGCCCATATCATTGTAGCAGTGAAGATATGGAAGGGAATGAGATATAGGAAGGAGTGAGGTTACTGAGGACTTTAAAAGACAAGCAGGAGATACTATATTTGATCCTGGAGATACAAGGAACCCTGAGTCAGAGGTGGAGGAGTGACATGATCAGACCTTCACTTTAAGAGGACCAGTTTCATAGCTGAGCAAAAGATGGACTGGGGCAGGGAGGCCCACCAAAAGTTTACTCAATAGTGTAACTATGATGTAATGAGGGACTGCACCATGGAAGTGACTGTGTCAGAGAAGAAAGTGAAGAATATATACAGGAATGTTATAAAGATAGAAGAAATAGGACTTAACAAATGATTGGATATGGGTGGTAAGAGATAATGAGAAGTTAAGGATGGCACCTAGACTATAAGCCTGAGTAACTGAGAGGATGGGGATGCCATCAAGAGAAATGGGAAATTGAACAAGAGAGGAGGGTTTTAAGAGGGAAAATTAGGGGTTCCTCTATGGACATGTTGACTTTAAAGTATCTATTGGATACCCAGGGTGAGATATCCAAGAGGAGGTTGAAGATGCAAAATGGGTGTCATGAGAGATACCAGGGTTGGATACATAAGTATAGGAATCATATGCATAGAGATTAACTTAATGAATTGAAGATGATGAGATCCATAAATGAAGTAGTACAGAGAAGATGAGAGAAGGATGATGGACAAAGCTTTGGGAAAGGCCCATGGTTAATGCTCATGACCTGCATGAAGATCCCACAGTGCAGAATGAGGAATGGACCTTAAAACCTTGACCACAGAATTCAGTGGTGCAGGGGACATATAATATAAAACATTCATTATAATAACTATAAAAACTTGAAGATGACCTAGTCCAATATTTCATTTGACCAAAGAAAATAAATGAGACCCAGAAAGAAGAAACTTGCTCTAGGCCCCCTACCTATTTAGCATCAACAACCATACTAGAACCTGTCTCTCCATTCAATGCTCTTTCCACTACACAGTCTTACCTTCCCCATGGCATCAACTTTGTTATTCTCATTGTTCCATCACAGTTTATAACTTGCCTTCACCCACACCAAATCTCAAGGTAATCCATGATCTCTAAAAACAAGCAAACTGTGTCCTGCTGGCAGGTAAGTCATTCAGAGACCAGTTCAAGATTACATAGCCAATCCTTTTGTCCCTTCCCCTGGAAAGAGAAAAGAATTATGAAAGGCAACAAAGCCACAGTTACTCACATAGTATGACAACAGAGATTCACCTGCATGATTTCAATGCTGAGGTGCTCCTAACCTTATAAAATGCAGTAACCCAGGAGCTAAGATCAGGAAATCAAATTCTCTGGGGTCTTCTTTGGCTCCCTTAGGAGAGAACTGTGCCAAAGAAATAATGACTTGGAGAAAGGTGGAATGCCTGCTTAAATTATTTATTCAGCGGTCTGAGTCTTCACACCTTTCTAGAGGAACACTTGTAGGTGTCTCTGTGGCAGGTAGAGTTGACTGACCAGTACTAGATCCTTTCTACTCCTTCCTCTCAAGTGATTTAATTAGCTATACCCTGTTACACTTACCCTGCTTTTCTAGTTTTTCAGTCATTTCAGTAATGTCTAACTCTTTGTGACCCCATTTGGGGTTTTTCATTAGTTTTCCATTTCCTTCTCCAGCTCATTTTTACAGATGAGGAACTGAGGCAAAGGTAAGTAACTTGTCCAGGATCACACAAATAGTAAGTGTCTGAGACCTGATTTGACCTAAGAAAGATAAGTCTTTCTGACTTCAGACAGGCACTCTTTCCACTGGATGCCTTAGCTTGCTTAACCTGGAGGAAATATAATAGCATTCAAGGCACATGTGGCCCCTTCCTATATTATTTTATGGAATTCGTATTGGACAAAAAGTTGTTAATATTATCACAATGGTTCAGAGCCCTCACTTAGGATAATCCCTAATGATATTTTGTTCTCAACCCTGATTTTAAGTTTTGTTTATTCATTGATCGTTCCTGATTTATATTTATTTGAGACAAAATCAAGATTCAGGAAATACTAAGATAAAGGAAGCAAGTAAAATATATTATAATACCAGTTATAGGATAGGAAAAGGATGGAGGAATAGTGGGTAAAGACAGACCTTATAGAATTTCCTGTAACTTCTTGGAGCCAAAATCTCAGAGTAAGAAATAAGTCATTCCCACCCTCCTTTACTGACCTCTAAAAACACAGAAAATATCACCACAGGAAAATTCCTGCAACAGCTGAGTCAGCAGAAAGACAGGGTGCAACAGTATTGAAACTTGGGAAACTTGTAGGGTTAACAGGAAAGGTCCCTCTCACTCTGGTGGAAAGGGACTAGTACGGGACAGGAACCATCCCAGCAAACCAGTGGCAAGCCCCACATCACCAAACCAGGGGAAGATCTTGAGCCCCAGTGTGGTGGATTAGGCAAGCACCAACACCAGTATCCCCCCATCCCCTGAGTGCCTTGACACAGACAGTAGAATCAGTAGACTCCAGACTGAAATCCACCACATGCACCAGCAGGTGTCCCCCACCAGCCAAACCTCCCAGTCCTTCAGTACCATTCCAGGAGGCACAAATCCAGGCAGACAGGCATCAGGCACTAGCTTCAAAGCAGCCCTGATGAACAGGCATCCTCCAAGGGCCAGAACTTCCACCCCCACCCTGAGAGCCTCAGCATTGCTGTCCTCAGCTAAGCACCAGGGAAGCTGACAGACCCCTTGACCACCTGGTGCCAGCACCTGAATGCCCAACACACAAAGCCATTGACCAGGTCCATGGCCCCCAACACAAGAAGCTTGGGTCAGTGCCGCTTCTGCTCCAGCAGGGGAGCTCAACTTTAAAATCCAAGAAATAAGCAAACACCATGAACAAAAAGCAGAAACAGACAATGAACATATATTCTTACTGTGCGGACAGGGAGGATCAAAGCAAATTCAGAAGAGGAGAACATTGTCAATATACCAACATCTGAAATCTCAAAGAAGAATAGGAACTGGTCTCAAGCCCCAAAAGCCTTCTTGGAAGATCACAAGAAGGATTTTAGAAGTCAAATAAGAGAAGCAGAAGAAAAATTGGGAAAAATGAAAGGAATGCAAAAGAGAGTCAATAACTTGGAAAAGGAAGGACAAAAATGGATTGTAGAAAACAAATCCTTAAAAAATACAATTGGCCAAACGGGAGGAAAAGTACACAGAAGAATATAACTTCTTAAAAGTAATATGCCCACATGGAAAAGGAGGCACAAAAACTCCCTAAAGAGAACTCCTTAAAAGGTAGAATGGGCCACATGCAAAAGGAGGAACAAATTATAATTGAAGAAAACAATTAAAAATTTGAATTGGGCTAGTGGAAGCTAATGACTCTTTGAGACAGCAAGAAACAATCAAACAAAATCAAAAGAATGAAAAAAAAATAGAAGAAAACATAAAATGCCCCATTAGAAAAACAATAAACCTGGAAAATAGATCCAGGAGAGATAATTTTAACATTATTGTTCTACCTGAAAGTCATGACGACAAAAAGAGCCTGGACAACATCTTCCACAAAATAAGCAAGGGAAATGGGCCTTAGGTGCTAGAACCAGAAGGTAGAATAATGATCAAAATAATACACCAATCACTTCCTGAAAGAGATCCCAAACTGGAAATGTCAAGGAATGTTGTAGCCAAATTCCAAAATTTCCAGGTCAAAAAGAAAAGACTGCAAGCAGCCACAAAGAAACAATTTAAATGTCATGGAACCACAGTGAGGATTATGCAGGACTTTCTACAATAAAAAATCAGAGGACTTGGAATACAATATCCCATAAGGCAAAGGAGTTTGGATTGAAAGCAAGGATCAACTACACATCAAAATTGAGCACAATCTTTCAGGAGAGGAGATAGACATTCAGTGAAATAGGGGACTTCCAAACCTTCCTATGGAAAAGAACAGAGCTCAGCAGAAAATTTGATCTTCAAATACAAGACTCAGGAGAGGCATAAAAAGGTAAACAGGAAAGAAGAAAACATGTTATTCAATAAGGGCAAACTGTTTACATCCCTACAGAGAAAGAATATACTTGTAACTCTTGAGAACTGTATCTTTGTTACAACATTTAAAACAGGTGTACATAGACAGAGGGTGTGGGTATAAGTTGACTTTGATGTGATGATAAAAAATCTAATTAAGTGGCAAAAAGGGATTAGTTTGGGACATGAAGAAAACAGGAGGCAGAAGAGGGCAAATTAAACCAAATGAAGAGGCACAAAGACCTATTACAGTAGAGTGAAAGAAGGGTGGGAT
The DNA here is from genome assembly GCF_011100635.1 of Trichosurus vulpecula. Lineage (NCBI taxonomy): Eukaryota > Metazoa > Chordata > Mammalia > Diprotodontia > Phalangeridae > Trichosurus > Trichosurus vulpecula. Next base: position 259,829,074 of record NC_050578.1, on the reverse strand, counting down.
ATGCATATTCTTTGACCCTTACTCTCATCAGATTGGCTAAAAGAGTGAATAACATGATCAGTTAGGTATAGAAACCTAACTTACCCTATAGGAAGTAGGAGGGGAAAGGGGAAAGAAAATGGAGGGCTGGACAGAAGGAAAAGAAGAAGTAGTAAAGGAGAAGGGGAAGAAAAGGGAAGAGGCTTAGAGAAGGGAGGGCAGATTGAGGGAGGTGGTGGTTGACAGCAAAACTCTAGTGAGGGAAAGGGAGAAAAGAAAGAGTAAAATATAAATGGGGTGGGGGGAATAGGATGGAGAGAAAGACAGAGATTGTAATCAAAACTGTGGATGTGAATGGGATGAACTCTTCCATAAAAGACAAGCAGATAGCAGAGTGGATTGAAAACCATAATCCTAAAATTTATTGCTTACAAGAAACACATTTGAAGTGGAGGAATACACACAGAGTGAAAGTAAAAGGCTACAGCAGAATATAGTATGCTTTAGCTAAGGAAAAAAGAGCAGGGGTAGCAGTCCTGATCTCAAACAAATAAAAGGCAAAAGCAGATCTAATTTAAAGAGCTAAGGAAGGAAACTACATCCCGCTAAAAGGTACCATAGAAAATGAAGTAATATCATTAAGAAACATATATGCACCAAATGGTATAGCATCTAGATCCTTAGAAGAGAAGTTAAGGGAGTTTCAGAAAGAAACAGACAGCAAAACTATACTAGTGGGAGACCTCAACCTCCCCCTCTCTAAATTAGACAAATCTAACCACAAAATAAATACGAAGGGAGTTAAAGAGACAAATAGAATTTTTGAAAAGTTACACATGATTGACCTCTAGAGAAAACTGAATGGGGATAGAAAAGAATATACCTTTTTCCAATTGGTATATGGCACCTACACAAAAATTGACCACATATTAGGGCATGAAGAATTCACAATCCCATGCAGAAAGGCAGAAATTTTAAAGGCATTATTTCTACATCATGATGCAATAAAATTTACATGTAAAAAAGTTCCATGGAAAGACAGACTCCAAGTTGATTGGAAACTAAATAAACTAATCCTAAAGAATATGTGGGTCAAACATCAAATCCTAGAAACATAACATCATACAAGAGAATAACAATAACGAGACAACATGCCAAAACTTATGGGCTGTAGCACAAGTGGTTCTTAGGGGAAGTTTTATATCTCTAAATGTTTCCCCGAATAAAAAAAGAGAAAGAGGGGATTGATGAATTGGGCATGCAACTAAAAAAAGCTAGAAAAAGAACAAATTTTAAAATCTTCAATTAAATATCAAATTAGAAATTCTAAAAACCAAAGGAGAGGTTAATAAAATTGAAATTAAGAAAACTATTGAACTAATAAATAAAACTAAGAGCTGGTTTTAGGGAAAAAAATAAACTAGATAAACCTTGGTTTATTTGATCTTAAAAAGAAAGAAGAAAACCAAATTATTACTATCAAAAATTAAAAAGGTGAATTCACAATCAATGAAGAGGAAATCAAAACAATGATTCAGGAGCAATTTTGCCCAACTTTATGCCAATAAATTTGACAATCTAAGTGAATTGGATGAATAGTTACAAAAATATAATTGCCCAGAGTAGCATAGGAGGAAATAAAATACTTAAATAACCCCATTTCAGAAAAAGAAATTGAACAAGTCATCAATGAACTCCCTAAGAAAAAAATCTCCAGAGCCATATGGATTTACAAGTGAATTCTATCAAGCATTTAAGAAGCAATTAATTCTAATACTATATAAACTATTTGGGGAAAATAGGCACATAACCTGTCCTACCAAATTCTTTTTATGATACAGATATGGTGCTGATACCTAAACTGGGAAGATCAAAACAGAGAAGGAAAATTATAGGCCGATTTCCCCAACGAATATAGATGCAAGAATTTTATAGAAAATATTAGCAAAGAGATCACAGCAACTCATCTCAAGTATAATATACTATGACCAGGTAGGATTTATACCAGGAATGCAAAGTTAGTTCAATATTAGGTAAACTATCAGCATAATTGACCGTATCAACAGCAAAACTCACAGAAGTCATACATTTTCTGAATAGACACAGAAAAAGCTTTTGACAAAATACATCTATTCCTGTTAAAAACACTAGAAATCATAGGAATAAAGGAAGTCTTCCTAAAATGATAAGTAGCATCTACCTAAAACCAACAGCAAGCATTATATGTAATGGGAATAAGCCAGAAGCATTTCCAATAAGATTGGGGGTGAAACAAGGATGTCCATTATCACTCTCGTTATTCAACATTGTACTAGAAGTGTTAGCTTTAGCAAAAAGAGAAGGAAAAAATGAAAGAATTAGAATATGCAAAGAAGAAAGAAAGCTATCACTATGTGCAGATGATACAATGGTATATACATAGAGAATTCTAGAGAAGCGAGTAAAAAAATACATGAGATGATAATCAAATTTAGTAAAGTTGCAAGATATAAAATAAAGCCACAAAATCATCAGACTTTCTATATATTACTAACAAAGCCCAACAACAAGAGATAGAAAGAGAAATCCCGTTTAAAGTTGCTGCAGGAGGGGTGGAGCCAAGATGGCGGCTAGAAAGCTGGGACTCACGTGAGCTCCCCCCTCAGGTTCCTCCAAAAACCTATAAAAAATGGCTCTGAACAAATACTAGAGCTGTAGAACCCATGGAATAGCAGAGGGAAACAGGTCTCCAGCCCAGAACAGCCTGGATGGTCGCTGGATGGTCTATCCCACGGAGCTGGGAGTGAAGGGGAACAGAGGCAAGCGTGGGCTCTGCCCGGACAAACCAGACCAGGAGCCAGGAGGAACAGGCCCTAGCACCCTGAAACAGTGAGCAGTGGCACTTACCAGACTTCTCAACCCACAAACACCAAAGATAACAGAGGTTAGTGGGAAAAGCTGCAGGGAGTGAAAGGAGTTCATGGTTGGGCCACAACCCCAGGCCGGGGAGGTGGTGCAGCTCTGAGGACAGAACTACAGCTACAGTTACTTCTGGCCCCAGGACAACCTGGTGGGAGGAATTAAGGGGCAGATCAGAGCGGGAGTGCAGAGCCTGCTTAAGATCTGAGTCCAGTCCGGACTGGCAGTTCTTGAGGGAGGAGAAGTGCTGGTGCAGCAGAACTTGCAGTGTAGCTTGCTGTGTAGAAATAGCTCTGAAAACAACAGCACAGCCCCTCAAGCTTGGGACAAAGTACTCTCTACTCTACAAGCAGTCATACCCCAAAGAAAAACTCAAGAGTCAAGTACTTGCCTGGGCACATGGCCAGGCAGTGAAAACGGACTCAGATTGAGACTCAGACTTTGGAATCTTTCTTTGGTGACAAAGAAGACTAAAACATACAGCCAGAAGAAGTCAAAAAAGTCAAAGAGCCTACATCAAAAGCCTCCAAGAAAAACATGAACTGGCCTCAGGCCATGGAAGAGCTCAAAAAGGAGTTGGAAAAGCAAGTTAGAGAAGTAGAGGAAAAATTGGGAAGAGAAATGAGAGTGCTCTAAGAACACCACGAAAAACAAGTCAATGACTTGCTAAAGGACACCCAAAAAAATACTAAAGAAAATAACACCTTGAACGATAGACTAACTCAAAAGGCAAAAGACTTCCAAAAAGCCAATGAGAAGAATGCCTTGAAAGGCAGAATTAGCCAAATGGAAAAGGGGGTCCAAAAGATCACTGAAGAAAATACTACCTTAAAAATTGAATTGGAGCAAGTGGAAGCCAGTGACTTTATGAGAAATCAAGATATTACAAAACAGAACCAAAGGAATGAAAAAATGGAAGATAATGTGAAATACCTCATTGGAAAAATGACTGACCTGGAAAATGGATGCACGAGAGATAATGTAAAAATTATTGGACTACCTGAAAGCCGTGGTCAAAAAAAGAGCCTAGATATCTCTTTCAAGAAATTATCAAGGAAAACTTCCCTGATATTCTAGAGCCAGAGGGCAAAATAGAAATTGAAAGAATCCACCAATTGCTTCCTGCCAAAGATCCCAAAAAAGGAAACTCCTAGGCATGTTGTCACCAAATTCCAGAGTTCCCAGGTCAAGGAGCAAATACTGCAAGCAGCCAGAAAGAAACAATTTGAGTATTGTGGAAACACAATCAGGATCACACAAGATCTAGCAGCTTCTACATTAAGGAATCAAAGGGGTGTGGAATATGATATTCCGGAGGTCAATGGAGCTAGGATTAAAACCAAGAATCACCTACCCAGCAAAACTGAGTATCGTGCTCCAAGACAAAATACAGATTTTCAATAAAATAGAGGACTTTTAAGCTTTCTCAGTGAAAAGACCAGAGGCGAATAGAAAATTTGACTTTCAAACACAAGAATGAAGGGAAGCATGAAAAGGTAATCAAGAAAGAGAAATCACAAGAGACTTACTAAAGTTGAAATGTTTTGTTTACATTCCTACATGGTAAGATGATGTGTATAATTCATGAGACCTCAGTACTGGGTAGCTGAAGGGAATATACATATACATATATATATATATATATATATATATATATATATATATATATACATATATATACATAGAGACAGAGAGACAGAGAGAAAAAGAGAGGGGGGGGCACAGAGTGAGTTGAATATGAAGGGACAATATCTAAAAAAATAGAATCAAATTAAGGGATGAGATAGAAATATATCAAGGGAGGGAGAAAGGGGGAGACAGAATGGGATTAATTATCTCACATAAAAGTGGCAAGGAAAAGCAGTTCTGTTGGGAGGGTGGGGGGCAGGTGAGAGGGAATGAGTGAATCTTGCTCTTATCGGATTTGACCTGGGGAGGGAATACCATACACACTCATCCGGGTATCTTACCCCACAGGAAAGAAGGAGGAAGGAGATAAAAAGGGGGGACAATAGAAGGGAGGGCAGATAGGGGGAGGAGGTAATCAAAAGCAAGCACTTTTGAAAAGGGACAGGGTCAAGGGACAAAACTGGATAAAGGGGTATAGGATGGGAAGGAGGAAAATATGGTTAGTCTTTCACAACACGAGTATTGTGGAAGGGTTTTGCATAATGATACACATGTGGCCTATGTTGAATTGCTTGTCTTCTTAGAAGGGTGGGTGGAGAGGGAAGAGGGGAGAGAATTTGGAACTCAAAGTTTTAAAAGCAGATGTTCAAAAAAAAAGTTGTTGCATGCAACTAGGAAGTAAGATATACAGGCAATGGGGCATAAAAATCTATCTTGCCCTACAAGAAAGTAAGGGAAAAGGGGATGGGGGGGGGGAGTCAGGTGACAGAAGGGAGGGTTGACTGGGGAACAGGGCAATCAGAATATATTCCATCTTGAAGTGGGGGGAATGATAGAAATGGGGAGAAATTTGTAATTCAAACTCTTGTGAAAATTAATACTGAAAAATAAAAATATTAAATTGATAAAAAAGGAAGGCTATAAATAAAAAAAAATAAAGTTGCTGCAGACATTATAAAATATTTGGGACTCTCCCTGCCAAAACAAACCTAAGAACTATATGAACACAATTACAAAACATTCTTCACACAAACAAAGTCACATCTAAATAATTAGAAAAACACCAGTTGCTCATGGGTAGGCTGAGGTAATATAATAAAAGTGACAACTCTGTCTTAATTAATTTCTTATTCAATGCCATTCAAATCAAACTACCAAAAAATAAATTATAAAACTAGAAAAAATGATCACAAAATTCATCTGGAAGAACAAAAGGGATCATATCAAGGGAACTAATAAAAAGAAATGAAAGGGAAGGTCACCTAGCCATAACAGATCTTAAATTGTATTATAAAGCAGCAATCAAAGAAATAGAATGGTGGATCCATGGAATAGGTTAGGTACACAAGACATAATAGTCAATGACTATAGGAAGCTACTGTTTGATAGGCCCAAAGACTCCAGCTTCTGGGATAGAAACTATTTGACAAAAACTTCTGGGAAAACTGGAAAATAGTATGACAGAAACTAGGCATAGACCAACATCTCACACCCTATACCAAGATAAAGTCCAAATGGGTACATGATTTAGATATAAAACCTGATACTACAAGCAAACTAGGAGAGCAAAGAATAGTTTACCTCTCAGACCTATGGAGAAGTGAAGAATTTATGACCAAACAAGAGATAGAGAACATTATGAAGTACAAAATAGATGATTCTGATTACATTAAATTAAAAAGTTTTTCCACAAAGCCAATGCAATCAAGATTAGAAGGGAAACAGAAAGCTGGGAAACAATTTTTACAGCCACTGTCTCTTATAATGTCCTTATTTCTAAAAAATAGAGAGAAATGAGTCACATTTAGAAAAATACTAGTCATTCCCAGAATGATAAATGGTCAAAGGATATGATTAGGCAGTTTTCAGAAGAAATTAAATTTATCTATAGACGTATGAAAAAATGCTCTGGATCACTTGATGAGAGAAATGCAAATCAAAACAACTCTGAGGTACCACATCACACCTATCAGATTGGCTAACATGACAAAACAGGATAATGATAAATTTTGGAGCAGATGTGGGAAAATTAGAATGCTGATACATTGTTGGTGGAGTGCTGAACTGATCCACCCATTCTGAAGAGCAAATTGGGATTATGCCCAGAGGGCTATAAAACTGCATATCTGTTGCAACAAGTCAGCTAGCAGCTGCTGTGGGGGTGAAAGCCCAAGAAAAGCCCAACAACTAGAACACTGCCAGCACAGGCTCTTTGGATCTGTTTTACTAAGGAAAGCAATGTTAAGGGGTTAACAATCTTATTTCAATCCAACATACAATATACAGAGTGGTTGGCCCCAACCCCAGGTGCAGAGGAGGTGATGCTGTGCTTCAGCTGTTTCCAGAGCTCCAGTTGTGGTTGCTTTGGGCCCCAGGCCCACCAGGTGGGAGTAATTAAGCAGCAAATCAGAGCAGAAGTGCAAAGCCTGCTTTGCCCTGCTTGGATCTGGGTTGCCATCATTGTTGTCAGTTCTTGAGGGTGGGGGAGCACTGCTGTGGCTGAGCTTGCTGTGTAGAAGTAGCTCTAAAAGTAGTACAGCCCCTAAAGCTTAGGACAAAGCACTCTCTACAAGCAGTCATACCCTGACAAAAAGCTCAAAGGTCATGTAGGTGGCTGGGAACATGGCCAGGCAGCAAAAAAGAACACAGACTCAGACTCAGATTCAAACTCTAGGATCTTTTTGGTGACAAAGAAGATAAAAACATACAGCCAGAAGAAGTCAACGAAGTCAAAGAGCCTACATCAAAAACCTCCCAAAAAAATATGAATTGGTCTCAGGCCATGGAAGACCTCAAAAAGGACTTGGAAAAGCAAGTAAGAGAAGTAGAGGAAAAATTGGGAAAAGAAATGAAAGTGATGCAAGAAAATCATGAAAAACAAATCAATGACTTGCTAAAGGAGACCAAAAAAAATACCGAAGAAAATAACACCTTAAAAAATCGACTGACTCAAATGGCAAAAGAGCTCCAAAAAGCCAATGAGGAGAAGAATGCCTTGAAAGGCAGAATTAGCCAAATGGAAAAGGAGGTCCAAAAGAACACTGAAGAAAATACTACATTAAAAATTAGATTGGAGCAAGTGGAAGCTAGTGACTTTATGAGAAATCAAGATATTATAAAAAAGAACCAAAGGAATGAAAAAAATGGAAGAAAATGTGAAATATCTCATTGGAAAAACCACTGACCTGGAAAAAAGATCCAGGAGAGAGAATTTAAAAATTATACCTGAAAGCCATGTTCAAAAAAATAGCCTAGACATCATCTTTCAAGAAATTATCAAGAAAAACTGCCCTAGTACTCTAGAACCAGGGGATAAAATAGTAATTGAAAGAACCCACTGATTGCCTCCTGGAAAAGATCCCAAAAAGAAAACCCCTAGGAATATTGTTGCCAAATTCCAGAGTTCCCAGGTCAAGGAGCAAATACTGCAAGCAGCCAGAAAGAAACAATTTGAGTATTGTGGAAACACAATCAAAATCACACAAGATCTAGCAGCTTCCCTATTAAGGGATCAAAGGGCTTGGAATATGATATTCTGGAGGTCAATGGAGCTAGGATTAAAACCAAGAATCACCTACCCAGCAAAACTGAGTATAATGCCCCAAGGCAAAAAATGGATTTTCAATAAAATAGAAGACTTTCAAGCTTTCTCAGTGAAAAGAGCAGAGCTGAATAGAAAATCTGACTTTCAAATACACAAATCAAGGGCAGCTCAGCAGCGCAGCACATACAGCACTGGCCCTGGAGACAGGATGACCTGAGTTCAAATCCAGCCTCAGATATTTGACACACTTACTAGCTGTGTGACCTTGGGCAAGTCACTTAACCCCAATTGTCCTGCCTTCCCCCACTCAAAAAAAAAAAAGAGAAGCATGAAAAGGTAAACAAGAAAGAGAAATCATAAGGGAATCACAAAAGTTGAACAGTTTTCTTTACATTCCTACGTGAAAACATAATGTGTGTAATTCATGAGACCTTTCTCACTATTAGGGGAGTTGAAGGGAATATGGACAGAGGGCACAAGATGAGCTGAATATGAAGGGATGATATCTTAAAAAATGAAATAAATTTAAAGGGTGAGAGAGGAATATACTGAGAGAGGGAGAATGGATGAGATATAATGGGGTAAATTATCTCACATAAAAATGGCAAGAAGAAGCCGTTCAGTTGGAAGGGAAGAGGAGGCAGTTGAGGGGGAATGAGTGAATCCTGCTTTCATCAGATTTGACTTGAGGAGGGAATAACATACACACTCAACTGGTTATCTTACCCCACAGGAAAGGAGGGTGAAGGAGATAAAAAAGGGGGGGATGATAGAAGGGAGGGCAGATGGGGGAGGAGGTAATCAAAAGCAAACACTTTTGAAAAGGGACAGGGTCAAGGGAGAAAATTGAATAAAGGAGGACAGGATAGGAGGGAGCAAAATAAAGTTAGTCTTTCACAACATGACTGTTATGGAAGGGTTTGGCATAATGATGCATGTGTTTCCTATGTTGAACTGCTTGCCTTCTTAGGGAGGGTGGGTAGGAAGGAAAAGGGGGAGAGAATTTGGAACTCAAAGTTTTAAAAGCAGATGCTCAAAAAAAATGTTGTTTTTGCATGCAACTGGGAAATAGATATACAGGTAATGGGGCATAGAAATGTATCTTGCCATACAAGAAAATAAGGGAAGAGAGGATGGGGTGGGGGAGTGGGGTAATAGAAGGAGGGCTGACTGGGGAATGGGCAATCAGAATATATGCCATCTTGGAGTGGTGGGGAGGATAGAAAT